>NC_053393.1:242346760-242946760 GCF_905171765.1 Bufo bufo | reverse complement strand
AGTGAGGGCAGTATTTACATACACATTTATTGGCTGCATAGCAGCCGTGAAACATGCGGGGGGGGGGAGACTCGAGCCAAGTACCGCCATGTGCCGAGCATAGCGATGCTCGAGCCGAACGGCAGTTCGGCCGAGCATGCTCGCTAAACACTAACCTTCAGCCACATAATTACTTGTTCTTCTCTGTCCGTTGAATGCCTAATGTCTGGGGCCTGAACTACACTGGCCTGCAGTAAAATTGATATTGAATGGCCGTCTAATATACAGTACAGACCAAAAGTTTGGACACACCTTCTCATTCAAAGAGTTTTCTTTATTTTCATGACTATGAAGGCATCAAAACTATGAATTTACACATGTGGAATTATATACATAACAAACAAGTGTGAAACAACTGAAAATATGTCATATTCTAGGTTCTTCAAAGTAGCCACCTTTTGCTTTGATTACTGCTTTGCACACTCTTGGCATTCTCTTGATGAGCTTCAAGAGGTAGTCCCCTGAAATGGTTTTCACTTCACAGGTGTGCCCTGTCAGGTTTAATAAGTGGGATTTCTTGCCTTATAAATGGGGTTGGGACCATCAGTTGCGTTGAGGAGAAGTCAGGTGGATACACAGCTGATAGTCCTACTGAATAGACTGTTAGAATTTGTATTATGGCAAGAAAAAGACAGCTAAGTAAAGAAAAACGAGTGGCCATCATTACTTTAAGAAATGAAGGTCAGTCAGTCAGCCGAAAAATTGGGAAAACTTTGAAAGTAAGGCCTATTTGACCATGAAGGAGAGTGATGGGGTGCTGCGCCAGATGACCTGGCCTCCACAGTCACCGGACCTGAACCCAATCG
Source organism: Bufo bufo (assembly GCF_905171765.1). Lineage (NCBI taxonomy): Eukaryota > Metazoa > Chordata > Amphibia > Anura > Bufonidae > Bufo > Bufo bufo. The sequence goes on along the minus strand of NC_053393.1, from coordinate 242,945,915 downwards.
AGATGGTTTAGGGTGAGCTGGACCGCAGAGTGAAGGCAAAAGGGCCAACAAATTCTAAGCATCTCTGGGAACTCCTTCAAGACTGTTGGAAGACCATTTCAGGGGACTACCTCTTGAAGCTCATCAAGAGAATGCCAAGAGTGTGCAAAGCAGTAATCAAAGCAAAAGGTGGCTACTTTGAAGAACCTAGAATATGACATATTTTCAGTTGCTTCACACTTGTTTGTTATGTATATAATTCCACATGTGTTAATTCATAGTTTTGATGCCTTCATAGTCATGAAAATAAAGAAAACTCTTTGAATGAGAAGGTGTGTCCAAACTTTTGGTCTGTACTGTATCTGAAAAATGTCATATCACCTGAAAAGTCTGTTTTTCTAAAATCTAAAACTTTTGTTTTTGTGTGGTGTGACTCAGTCACTGTATTTATAGTGAACTACACTAACTGGTGATCACTAGATCCCAAGCTTTCAAAATTCCCATTTGTGAATACTAAATCTAAAATGGTCTCCTTCCGGGTTGACTTCTCAACAACTAGATGTAGAGATAATCCCAGCAGAACTAGCTATTTTGGTTTTCCAGTTTACATCAGGAAGATTAAAGTCTCCCATAATGATAACTTCCCCTTTCAATGTCATTTTAACCATTTCCTCAAGTATTAAATCATCTAATTCTTTGACTTGGCCAGGTGGTCTGTATATCACACCTACACGAGTTGCCTTATGATTATCAAGCTGCAACGTAACCCAAACTGACTCTAAATTGGTCTCTCTAACTTGTATTAGATTAGATTTTATGCTATCTTTCACATACAGGGCCACCCCTCCCCTTTCTTGGCTTCTCTGTCTTTCCTTATAGAGAGAACCCTGGTATTGTTATATCCCAGTCATTACTCTCATTGAACCTTGTCTCAGTAACAGCCACTAAATCTACAGTATATTCTCAGATGCCATTATAGACTCAAATTCATTGATCTTATTCCCTAAACTGCGAGCATTTGTAGACAAGACTCTGAGCTTGTCATTTTTTAACCTATGTGCTACTGGTATCTTCTGGAATTGTTCCGGGGGCGGACTGATGGATTATCACTCTTTTGCCCCCCTTTCCTAGTTTAAATGCTCCTTAGCAAATACTTTGAACTGTTCACTGAGGACATTCGTTCCCTTGAAAGAAAGATGCAAACCATCTTTCTTGTACAGTTCTTTTACATTCCAACTAGAGCTACTATGAGACACAAAGCCAAACCCTTGGTTCAGACACCATTCACCAAGCCATCCATTGAATTCCTTAATGTGCATCTGCCTGTCATGCTGAAGGTTATGTACAGGCAAAACTGCAGAGAATGAAACAGTCGATGCAGCCTCCTGTATATCATTACCAAGTGTGTGAAAAGCTTCCCTCACCTTTGAAACCTCATTGCAAGCCAGATCCTTTGTCCCAAGATGGACTGGGAACATCCACCTCCCTTTCCTGCTTTGCTTGCTTAGCTTGCTTAACAATATTAAGGACACATCTTCTGTCTCTGCTAGCAGTAGCACCAGGGAGACATCTCACAAAACCGTTTTCCTCAAGCTTCACACCTCTTATGATAGAATCGCCCACCAACAGCTGCTTTCTATTAGTCCTCTGCAAAAAACTGAAAATTGGTGTAATGGGTGTGCGTCCTTTTACACAATCAAAAAAATGTATGTGGGGGTAGGAAGCTAAAACAAAATAATGAATACTTTATTAATTTGTCTTGTTAATGTACTCTGGCTTGAATTAGTTCTATGTTCATTCATGTATTTAATTTGAGGGGTACTATCAGATATATGTGAGCTCCCTTATACATGTAGCTGAGTGTCAGCGTTCCTTTTCAGGTTCCTCGATGTTGGTCTCATTCCACTGTATACAGTTGGTAACAATTAGGTTTTGATGCTGCGATGACATGTTATACAGAGCCGCTGTAATTTTCCTTGTTTATAATGCGGCGCATTGCACTTTCCCCGGGACTGATGTAGTCCCTCCCGCTGCTCAGCGATTTGTTAATCCTGTTCCGAGCCTCCTGGCCGGATTGGCTGGCAGGCGGGGGGCGTGTCGAGCGGGGCGGGGTTTCACCCTGTAAATCTCAGCGTTCTGGGAGCTGCCTTGCGGCCATTACAGCGCCGATTTGTTTGCACACCAGAACGCTGCGCCTCAACCTAGAGGTGGTCAGCTTAGGCAGGAAAGTAGATTATAGTGACAACAGACAGCAGACAGTATTACAATTGGCTAGCCACAGCTGAAACACCAGATTTAGGGTACTGCTATTTTGGCCAATTGTATTTTACCCCTTAATAAAATAGCAAGCACAGCCAAGCCCCTGATGTAGGATATAGCAAAAAAAATAACCACACTATTGATGGTTAAATGGACTTGGTGGCAGCTTGTGCTGGCGCACCACAAGACACAAAATGTCCGCCGATCACCCCAGAAAAAAGTGACATAAAAACGCTCTGGGCAGCCTAAAAACAGTGAGCAATTAAATAGCAGCAGTTCAATGATCCACAGCTGTAGATCGATCACTGAATCAAGTGTTTTTGCAGAGTTAATCACTGTCTAATCTCGCCCTAACAGCAGCTGCAACCTCTCCCTACACTGATCATAGCAGAGTGACGTGCCCTAAATGTGCTGCCCAATAGATCTTGTTCCATGGAAACCCACGATTTGTGGGGAGGTTCCCTCAACCAGTCTATCACTCTAGCTAGGAGGATAGCTTTTCCATATAATTCTGGGTCAGGAAGGGCAATACCGCCACATTTCTTAGCTCTGTTCAGTGACTTATACGAAAGTCTAGGTCTCTTGTTGAGCCAGATGAAGGATCTAAAAGGAGATCTCACCTTTTTGTAGAATAGTGAGGGAACCTGGATAGGGAGAACCTGTTGTAAATACGTTAATTTAGGAAGGATTAGTGAGGCCAGAATGTTCTTCCTCCCAAACCAAGAGAGTATTGGTATATCTAGGCTGTTAATTATCTTGGTAATGTCAATCAACAGAGGATTGTAGTTCAGGCCGAACCATTGGGATGGGTCTGTACTGATCTTGACCCCTAGATACGTCAAGAAAGGGGCTGTCCAGTTAAAAGGGGATGCCTGGGCTAATTTTTGTTTTGTAGAGGCAGATAAGCCTGAGCAAATGATAAGCGATTTGCTGTGATTTACTTTAAAGTTGGAACAAAGTCCATAATTTTCCAGGTGTTGATAAATCCTAGGAAGAGCGGAATCTGGATTGCTAATCATAACAAGCATATCATCAGCAAAGGCTGCTGTTTTATGTTCCTGGTCTCCAAGGGTGATACCTTTAATGGCTGTGTCTTTCCTGATAGTTTGCAGGAGGGGTTCTAACGTTAAAACAAATAAAAGGGGGGACAAGGGACACCCCTGTCTAGTGACATTCCTAACGTTAAAAGGGGGGGATATTGTGCTATTGACTGAGATAGAGGCAGATGCGTTGGTATACATGGCGTCTATAGCATACATAAAGGCACATGGGAAGTTCTGGGATGAGAGAACCTGTTTCATGAAGGACCAGTTGACTCCATCAAAGGCTTTCTCAGTGTCTGTGCTGAGTAGGACCACAGGAAGTGATTTTTTTTTTAACATAGTGTAAAATGTTCAGGACTCTAGCCGTATTGTCCTTACCTTCTCTGCCTTTGATAAAGCCCACCTGGTCCCCATGAATAAGTAAAGGGAGGATTTTTGCTAGTCTATTAGCTAGTAGCTTGGCTAGAAATTTTAAGTCAATGTCGAGAAGGGAAATGCGTCTAAAATTTGGACATTGGGTGTGTTCTTTGCCTTCTTTCGGAATAAGGATTATGTGGGCCTTGGTCATATCTGCCGAAAGGGGTTTATTCAGTAGCGACGCATTATAGATCGGGAGTAGATGTGGGAGGCCATCTGGGCCTGGGCTCTTCCCTTTGGGGGACTTTCTTATAACCTCTACGAGTTCCTCCTTAGTAAATGGGGTTTGGAGAGATGATCTGACCTCTTCTGATAGTTTTGGGAGTGCTAGATCTTTTAAGAAGGAATTACTTGGAGTATTGTTTTGAGTGTCGTTGACAGACTGCTGAGAGGAGTATATATTGTATAAGGCTTCGTAGAAGTCTCTAAATTGAGACACGATTTGTGTGGGGTCGAATATCAAGGAGCCTGAAGCGTCTCTTAGTTTATGGACGTAATTATCTTGTTTTATTTTCTTTATTCTCTGGGTGACAAATTTCGATGCTTTATTGCCGTGTGCGAATATCTTTTGTTGGGAGTGTAGATAGTATTTTGCCGAGGCCGTATTTAGTAAGTTTTTGAGAGAGGTTCTAAGAGCACTAAGCTCCTTTAAATGTGTACTAAGAAGAGAGCGTTTATGTAAACCTTCTAGATGTCTGATCTGTTTGTGTAGGGTGTCCAGTTGTTTTTCCCTTTTTCTTTTGATATGTGAGCTTAAGCTGATACAATGGCCTCTAATGAAAGCCTTGTGGGCATCCCAGAGAGTTTGAGGAGAAATGTCATGGGTATTATTCAGGGTAAAGTATTCATCTAATAAGAGCTGAAGATGGGCTTTTGTCTCTGGGGTCCCCAGTAAGGACTCATTTAAACGTCAAGGCTTATTATAATCTCTAGAATGAGGTGCCGATACAGTTAAATAAATCGGGGCATGATCTGACCATAAGAAGGAGCCAACGTCTGCTTCAGTACACAGCCGGACATGACTTTTGGTGATAAACAGATAGTCCAAGCGTTGGTACGAGTTGTGGGCTGAGGAATAAAAAGTATACTCAGATACCTCTGGGTGGAGAGTTCTCCACGCGTCTATAAGGTGAGAGTTCCACAAACTGGAGATAAGGGAACTAAGAGCTTTTTGGGAGTGCACTGATTTATGTGAGGAGGAGTCTATTAAGGGGTTTATTGCCACATGAAAGTCTCCGCCAAATACTGTGATACCTTCCTGGAAGGGATTTGCCAAAGACAGGACTTTCTTGAGCCAAAGGGTTTGCTTAAAATTAGGGGCATACACGTTAATAAATGTGTATGATTGAGAGCCTATTTTTGCCTTTAATCATTACACTGCGTGCAGAATAATTAGGCAAATGAGTATTTTGACCACATCATCCTCTTTATGCATGTTGTCTTACTCCAAGCTGTATAGGCTCGAAAGCCTACTACCAATTAAGCATATTAGGTGATGTGCATCTCTGTAATGAGAAGGGGTGTGGTCTAATGACATCAACACCCTATATCAGGTGTGCATAATTATTAGGCAACTTCCTTTCCTTTGGCAAAATGGGTCAAAAGAAGGACTTGACAGGCTCAGAAAAGTCAAAAATAGTGAGATATCTTGCAGAGGGATGCAGCACTCTTAAAATTGCAAAGCTTCTGAAGCGTGATCATCGAACAATCAAGCGTTTCATTCAAAATAGTCAACAGGGTCGCAAGAAGCGTGTGGAAAAACCAAGGCGCAAAATAACTGCCCATGAACTGAGAAAAGTCAAGCGTGCAGCTGCCAAGATGCCACTTGCCACCAGTTTGGCCATATTTCAGAGCTGCAACATCACTGGAGTGCCCAAAAGCACAAGGTGTGCAATACTCACAGACATGGCCAAGGTAAGAAAGGCTGAAAGACGACCACCACTGAACAAGACACACAAGCTGAAACGTCAAGACTGGGCCAAGAAATATCTCAAGACTGATTTTTCTAAGGTTTTATGGACTGATGAAATGAGAGTGAGTCTTGATGGGCCAGATGGATGGGCCCGTGGCTGGATTGGTAAAGGGCAGAGAGCTCCAGTCCGACTCAGACGCCAGCAAGGTAGAGGTGGAGTACTGGTTTGGGCTGGTATCATCAAAGATGAGCTTGTGGAGCCTTTTCGGGTTGAGGATGGAGTCAAGCTCAACTCCCAGTCCTACTGCCAGTTTCTGGAAGACACCTTCTTCAAGCAGTGGTACAGGAAGAAGTCTGCATCCTTCAAGAAAAACATGATTTTCATGCAGGACAATGCTCCATCACACGCGTCCAAGTACTCCACAGCGTGGCTGGCAAGAAAGGGTATAAAAGAAGAAAATCTAATGACATGGCCTCCTTGTTCACCTGATCTGAACCCCATTGAGAACCTGTGGTCCATCATCAAATGTGAGATTTACAAGGAGGGAAAACAGTACACCTCTCTGAACAGTGTCTGGGAGGCTGTGGTTGCTGCTGCACGCAATGTTGATGGTGAACAGATCAAAACACTGACAGAATCCATGGATGGCAGGCTTTTGAGTGTCCTTGCAAAGAAAGGTGGCTATATTGGTCACTGATTTGTTTTTGTTTTGTTTTTGAATGTCAGAAATGTATATTTGTGAATGTTGAGATGTTATATTGGTTTCACTGGTAAAAATAAATAATTTAAATGGGTATATATTTGTTTTTTGTTAAGTTGCCTAATAATTATGCACAGTAATAGTCACCTGCACACACAGATATCCCCCTAAAATAGCTAAAACTGAAAACAAACTAAAAACTACTTCCAAAAATATTCAGCTTTGATATTAATGAGTTTTTTGGGTTCATTGAGAACATGGTTGTTGTTCAATAATAAAATTAATCCTCAAAAATACAACTTGCCTAATAATTCTGCACTCCCTGTAGATATCTTCCTTCAGGGTCTATGATCTGGTCGCTAAATAAAAAGGGGATGTTTCTATTAAAACCAATGCACACTCCTTTTCGAGTTAGAGGAGGGGGATCCGCAGTGATACCATTGGGAGTACTGAGAAAAGGAGAGGTTGGGAAATCGATCTAGCTTTAGGTGGGTTTCTTGGAGGAATAAGACATTGGCTCTGTCTTTCCTCAACACCCCAAATATTTGGCGCCTCTTGGACGGCGAGTTAAAGCCGTGGACATTATATGATGCTATCCGTAAGTCCGCCATTGGGGGTGTGAAGGAGAGCGCAACCCGTCTGAATATGCTGGGTGTGTATGAGAAAATGTCAGAAAGAAGGTGAGGTGTATTACTGACCAGGTTAAAATGCAAGATGACTTAGACTGGGTTTGGCGCAGCTTGACTCTCTCCTGGACTCTCTCTTGTGATCTAAGATCATACATAACAAAATAAACAACATAAATAACACAAGCAAAATGATGAACAAAATCATTGAGCACAATATAGGGGGTTGAACGGAATCCAACCATTTAGGAAACCAGTCCCTACCAAAAAAAAAAAAGAAAATATCTGGGAGCAGGGGTCACCAATAAAATGGTCTGCCCCACCCCCAGGTACCCGACAGTGCATGTATTAACTACCAAGAAAGCAGTATAGTTTGAGTCTCTGTTGTTTCCTGGAAAGTGAACTAAATGGTTAGCTTAATAATACTTGGTTGAGGTGCCTGGTTAGTCTGACTACCACTAATAGCTTGGAGGGTAGATAAGGAAGGAGGAGTAGGGAGGGGAGCTATAGGGGAAAGGTGTGGGTAGGACGGCATTAGGTTGGGGAAGGGGTGGGAGCAAGGGGGTAAGAGGGTAGAGGTAGCGGCAGGTATTATGCATCAAATCTAACTCAGACAAGTTGCAAGAGAACATTGGTTAAGTAGATGCTGGGAAACCCTACCTTTGTACAATAAACTAGGGGTTAACAGGTGAATAGTGCCTGTCTTGCTTGTCATAAGCATGACTGTGTTCTGGGCCTGGAGAGAAGTAACATGGCCTAAACTAGTGAAAAACTAGAAAACTAGAACTTCCTAGTACAGCTAATTGTCTCATAGCACTGGGATTGAGACAGCAGCTGAGTTCAGGTACAGTGAACCTCTTGTGAAGAGTAGGTAGCCAGTTTCAGGGGTCAGAAGTAGTCTGCGTTGATCCTTCTAGGAGTTAAAGGAGATTTCTTCCTCTTCTGGCGTTGGGCTTTCGGTGTTCTTTTGGTCTCAAATGGGGTTAAATATTGGATCGCTGGGAGCGCTGTTAGATCTTGTATACTGTCCCAGTTCTCGATCTTCAAAGATTGTATCTCCAAGTGTTCGAACACCTGGGATAAGTCGGCATGCAAATGGATGTTGTGTCTGCGGCCGTTCATGGCAAAGGAGAGACCGAACGGAAATGTCCAGCGGTATGGGACCTTTTGATTCCTGAGCCAGTCCGTCAAAGGTTTAAGGGCCTTACGTTTCTTTAGAGTGACTGGCGCCAGATCTTGGTAGATATTGATGGATGCCCCATTGTAGGTGATGTCAGCGGCATTGCGGGACTTGAAGAGGACCGCTTATTTGTCCTGATAGTTAAGGAAACGGCAGATTATATCCCTTGATGGATCAGAAGCGTTAGGTTGGGGCCGCAGAGCTCTGTAGGCCCTTTCAAGAATGATTTGCGAGGGATAGTCCGGACCTAATAGGTCAGTGCAGATTGCTAAAATCGCGGTCGGAACTTCAGATGCGGTAATAGCTTCTGGGACTCCCCTAAAACAGAGGTTGTTTCTCCTTCCGCGGTTCTCTTGGTCTTCCAGAGCTGTGTGAACCGCGTTTAAATGGTCTTGATGCTGTCTGTTGCCGCCATTTGCCAATCTTGCATGGCAGTTTGAGCGGTTTCCAGAGTCTCCACTCTGCCTCCTATGTGTCTCACCTCTTGTCGGAGGGAGGCCAGTTCATGGGCGACTGGTTCAAGGGCTCTCGATAGTGTCTTTTTAAGGAATTTCCTTGAAATCGGTAGGCTCTGTGAGCCCCTTGATTCTTCTGTGTCGCTATCAGCGTCTGAGGCCTCATGTTCGCTCATAATAGCCTCGGCTTGTGGAGCGGGCGCCATCTTGGATTCTCTAGCAGCGCATATCACCGCCACTTTCTTTATGAATTTGTCCATGTTGCCTTCCCCCGTCGAGTTCTTTTGTTGGCGGGTGGCTTCCCCTTGCTTAGGGTTCCCAATTTTCACCATGGTATGTCGGATGTGCTAGCGTAGGCTAGGTAAGGAGCGAGTCTGTGTGACGGAGCTCAAGCGCTTGCGACCATTCCCTTCCGGCGATAGCTCCGCCCCCCGATAACCCCTATATTTTAACAAGACAAATTAATAAAGTATTCATTATTTTGTTTTAGCGTCCTACCCCCACATACATTTTTTTCTATCAGTCCTCACCTTATCCTTTTTGTCTTTGGCTGCAGTCTTGCATACCTTAGGCATAGGAGATGATTGTTCCTCTCCCACTGTGCCTGAGCCATCCTCCATGTTGCTCTTGCACTCTGAAAGTGCTGCAAATGAATTATGGAGAGCCACAGACTGTGGGACATGTCTTCTATCATCAACTCTACCAGAACCTACAGTAACCCATCTTCCATTTCTAGGGGGCCTCTGTGGCAGTGGCATTGCAACATTCCCAGCCTGAGTTTGTTTAACAGTTAATTTACAAATCTCAGATTTCAGAAATGCATTTTCATGCTGCATTACGGAGAGCTGTCTACAGATCAGACAGCATCCAATCCAAAGAGTGGAACATGAAATAAAAGCACAACAATTCCTGCACTGAACCAGGTCTGACATTTTAAAGAGGGGAAATATTTAAACAAAGCTTACTTTTTTAGACTGTATCCACTGTGGGGATTTGCTCTGGTAGACAGGCTTGTGGATGCAGTATAGAGGCAATGACAATATCTTTAACTTAAAAAGTTCAGTGCTTATTCACACATAAGGATAAGCAAAACAAAAAGTCAGTTTCAAGGAAAACAGTCACCTTGAGTCTGGTGTTTGTTCACACCATGCAGCAATGCAGAAGTCCTTGGACATAGCAGAAACCGCCTGCTCTCACGCCAACAAGGTAGCAGACCTTTATCCAGGCCCAAAGTCCAAGGTCACACACAGAGACTGACAGAGCTTCATTGTCAGAGAGGAGTAAATTCCTACCACCTGATAGTGCTGCCTGTGTCTTAAAGCCAAAACCAAGATCCGGCCTGGAACGTGGGGAGAAGCCACCCACCCTGCACTTTGGCTGCTCCCAGTAAGAGCTGGCCCAAATCGGCTTTACAGCCATACTAAATAGCAAAACCATGTCAGCCAGCACTAGCTGCAGCTGACACATGCCTCACCGAGGCCAGGAATCTCAGTGACACATGCCTCCCGTCAATGATGGACCCTTGCGACTTCCTACATACCTCACCTCTTTGTTCAGCCCTGAGGGGGTGAACACTTGCCAGACAGTGTACCCAGGACAGGGCATCCGTGTTTCCCTGTAAGCGACCTGCCCTGTGTTCCACTGAGAACTTGAAGTTCTGTAACAACAAGAACCATCTGGTAACCCGAGAATTCCTCTCTTTGGCTTGACTCATCCACTTGAGAGGGGAGTGGTCGGTCACCAGACGGTACTTTCTCCCCAACTGATAATAGCAAAGAGACTCGAGTGGCCATTTGATGGCCAGGCACTCTCTCTCCACTATACTGTTCCTAGTCTCAGCTGGGGTAAGCTTTCGGCTCAGGAAAACAACAGGATGTTCCTCCCTATTGATGTCCTGAGAGAGTACAACTCCAAGGCCTACTTCAGAGGCATCGGTCTGTACCACAAACTCCCTCTTGAAGTCAGGCGTCACCAATACCGGGGACCCACACAGGGCAGACTTCAAAGCGGAGAAAGCCTTTTCGTCTGCTCATTCCACTGAACTATCACTGATTTGCGTCCCTTCAAAAGGCCTGTCAATGGTGCGGCGACTGTAGTAAATTTGGGAACAAACCTCATATAGTACCCCACCATACCCAGGAACTACTTTACTTGCCGAGTAGTGACAAGCCGGGGCCAATTCTTAATTGCCTCAATTTTGCTCACCTGAGGTTTGATCATTCCACGCCCAATTACATACCCCAGGTACTTTGTCTCTTCTAACCCTATCACGCAATTTTTTAAGTTAGCGGTTAAGCCAGCCTTCCTAAGGGAGTCCACTACAGCCTGTACTGTAGATAGGTGACTTTCCCAGTAGGTGCTATGGATAACGATATTGTCTAGGTACACGGAGCATACTGATGATGTGGGGGTAGTACAACGTCCATTAGCCTTTGAAATGTGGCGGGAGTGCCATGTAGACCAAAGGGTAATACCTTGTACTGATACAGCCCCTCGGGTGTGATGAAAGCCGTTTTTTTCTTTTGCAGCCTTCGTCATGGGTACCTGCCTATACCCTTTGGTGAGGTCCAATACAGAAAAATACCGGGCTTGGCCTAACTTCTCAATAAGCTCATCTACTCGGGGCATGGGATATGCGTCAAATTTGGACACCTTATTCAGTTTGCGGAAGTCGTTACAGAACGCAATGTCCCATCAGGCCTGGGTATCAAGACTATCGGACTGGCCCATTCACTTTTTGACTCCTCGATGACACCTAGCTGGAGCATTAGCTGCAGTTACTCCACGATGGCTTGTCACCGAGCCTCGGGTACCCGGTACGGTTTTAACCGGATTTTTGCCTGAAGCTCAGTGATAATGTCATGCGGATTATGGACGTGCATCCAGGGAGGTCCGAGAACACATCTGTGTTCCGAATAATGAACTCCCTGGCTTCCTGAGCCTGTTTAGAGGAGAGGCTGTCATCAATTTTCGCTGTGGCAGCCGCTTCCCTTGCTACAGACAGAGGGGCCGAAACTGCTTCCCCTAAGAACCCTGGTCATGGGCTGTCTTCCGTACAGGTTTCCCTATCTCTCCATGGTTTGAGCAGATTCACATGATACACCTGCTTCGGTTTTCGCCTCTCTAACCAGAGGTAACACTGTTTCCATCCGTCCTTGCATCTGGGTGACCTATTCAACAACATTTTAGTGTGGTGTGGATTGTTGTTCCCACGCCTCTTTGACAATGTCCAACAGACGGCGAGGGTGTCTGTTATATAGCAGTTCGAAGGGCAAGAACCCAGTAGAGGCCTGGGGCAATTCTCGCACTGCGAACATGAGATAGGGCAGAAGAAGGTCCAAGTCCCTCCCATTCTTAGACACCGCTCTTTTTAACATATTTTTTCAATGTTTGATTAAACCTCTCTACCAGGCCATCCGTTTGCGGATGATACATGGATGTCCGTAATTGTTTTATGTGGAGCAACTTATAGAGTTCCCTCATGACCTTGGACATAAACGGGGTCAGTCAGAACCTCCTTAGGCAGACCCACTCGAGAAAACATCTCCATTAAAACTCCTTTAACTATGAGTTTGGCTGATGTATGATGCAGTGGCACCACCTTCGGGTACCGAGTGGCATAGTAGAGGATGACAAAGATGTGTTGGTGCCCTCTAGCGGACTGGGCCTATGAGATCCATAGCGATCCCCTCGAATGGAACCTCATAATCGGGAGAGGGACCAGAGGACTACCGAAATGTGGCTGGGGGCTGGTTATCTGGCAGGTTGGGCAAGACTTGCAATACTCTTCCATCTCTCTGAACAAACTGGGCCAGTAGAACCGCTATAGAATCTGGTCCTGCATTTTCTGCTGGCCCAGGTGTCCCCCAAGAACATGTTGGTGGGCTAACTCCAACACAAGCATGCGATACGCCTTGGGCACCACCAGCTGTTCAATATGCTCACCACGTAGTTGATTTACCCGGTACAGCATCTTCTGTTGAACCACAAAACGGGGCAACATAGACTCGGCCCCCGGTTGTTGTGGCTCACCCTCAACTACTACCACATTCTCCCAGGCTTGGGATAGAGTTGGGTCCTGGTGCTGTGCTGTACCAAAATTATCTCCAGAGACGTTGAGGTCTGCTAACTCCGGACCCGGCGGTAAGTCCTCCACGTCTCCCACCATCACACTTAGCGGGGTTGTCCTCCCATCTTCCACCGAAGTGCTGGTCACCCCTACCGCTTGCCCTTCGGACTCAGGTTCCCTGGGTTATGGTCTCCCCCCTGAGCCGGGCCACTCTGCTAGGGTTACGTCTGTCTTCCGGGTGTCGGTAACTTTCGTATCCAGCCATAGTGCCAGGAAACCGGGGAAGTCTCTCCCAATTATGAGTTCATACTGTAATTTTGTGGCGATGGCCACCTGATGAGTCCACCTGCCGGCCACCGTTGATAGAGAGACCAGGGCGGTGGGATATTCCTTTGAGTCTCCATGAATTCACACTACGCCGACCTTTTGGCGGGCCATACCAGGGCAGCTCTTACCAGGGACACAAGGCTCCCTGAATCCAGCAGAGCCACCACCAGAGTATCCCCCTCTTCCACCTGGCACAGGTGGCTATTGTCTATCGTCTCGGAGGTTCCTGTGGCACACAACTTCCTCGCATATAATGAGTGGCGGTAGCCATAGTTGGTGTCCATGGGTTCACCCCAATGGGGACAGTCGGCCCTTATGGGTCTAGGCAGACCACCGGGGCTGGGTCTACATGTGGTACGTCCCGGGCAGGTTTGGCTGGCACCAGCCGCTGAGTCTGGGGTGTATATTTACGGGGTTTGAGTGGCCCCCTCCCCAAAAACCCCTCTGTAGATTTATGAGTAGACACCAAAAACACAGCTGAAGTTCTGCTACAGTGGAAAGCTCTTAGGTAGTCTCCTGAATATCTCTAGTGCACTTAGAAATCTGCACTTTGAGAGTGATGGAGGATGTATTATGAGGTTCTGCAGCAGCTGAGTTGTTTAGCATGAGTTTATTGGAAGAACAATATTTATTTGCTTGATTTAATTACTCAGCATTCTTATTACATTTTTGGCATTATTTGATTCTGGTGGGAGGGGTACAAAGTTTGAACACGTGCATAGTAACTTTACGCCACATACACTGTATGCATGTATATTATAATATATGTTTTTTGTATAAACTCCTGTGCCATCCCTGAGACTTTTAAACTTCCACAATAGTCTGGATTCAGACTGAGGGATTTCATGGATGGTTGTGGTGGAGGTGCAGCTGACTGAGCCTACTCAAAACATTTTTTTTATTAGGCCCACAAACATGTTAAAATGGCCCTACACCTATACCAGAAGATCTCTGATTAGGGTGGCCACTGGCTTCACCCCAGAAAGCTGGACCTCTCCGGCCACCCCCCCAAACAAATAAACCATGCCCCATGCTCCGTGAAGCCACGCCCCCATCACGGCTCTAAAAAAAAAAATATAATGGAAGAAGAGGGAGGAACTTTGAGGGGAAGGAGAGCTGGGGGCAGCCCGGGTGCTTCTCTCCCCCTCAGTCAGCCACAGGGAGCCATGTCTGCGGCTCTAGTGACTGACTGGGGGTGAGAGAAGCCTCAATCAGTTGCTGCACCTCATGCTCATACAGCACAATGAGGACAGGGAGCCAGAAAACCGGACTGTCTGACCAAAAACCGGACGTCTGGCCACCCTAGCTCTGATACCATAGTGTGGCCCAAAGGACTAGGAGAAAGAACAAACATTTGGAGCTACTTTTGAGGCTAATCACTTGCCACTAGAGTTTGTTTCTTTGAATCAAAACAACATATTACACTTTACTGATGATTTTTGGGGTTACGTGCAGAGAATAATTTCCTCTGGTGGGCCCCAGGAACCCCAGTCCGAAACGACATGGACCCAGCACTTTCTGTTTACCGTGACTAAAAACGGCTAAGCATGTTGCCCATTAAATTATATCACTATATAGGCTAAACTCCAAAATGTAAAGTATGAAAACATAGTTAATCATTTGATAAACATTTCATAAGCCGCCTTCCTTAATTCATATGCTTACCTAGTACTTGCGAATAATTCCTTGTCTTTTTACTATAGTCACCTTGTGATTGGTTTAATCTCAAATCCCAAAGCTATTGAAAACCTTCTGAAATTCTCTGTAACAAAAGCACCAAAGTATAAGAGAAGGCAATTCTTCGCATTTGATCACAGCATGGTAGATGGGACTTGGAGCAACAACAGATGGCTGTAAAAATCTGGATGCATTTTTAAAATGATAAAAGTTCTTAATTTAGGCTTTATTGATCACTTTTCTGGTGTACATACTTTAATACGCTGCGTATTCTGCATTCCTCCCCATAAAGTGTAAATCCATTCACTGGTCCTTCTGTTCTTGTGCTACAAAAATATATTGTAAACAACGCAAGATAAATAAATGAAAATAATGTCCTATGGGACAGATGTCTGGTTAACACACAGCACACAGCCATACTTCCATCACTCAAAAGTTGAAGTGCATATAAGAAAGACACTGTATATACTCCAGTTTATATATAATATTAAACAGATATCACTGACATTTAAATGCTATATCATTCATGAACAGTTGCATCATATAGATATCGCCAATTTGTTAGTATCTCTACTAGTGGAGATCACCTGTCATATGTGATGGCTCCCCAGATAATCTCACCAGCAGTTGGGATAGTGTGTCACTCTACTGCAAAGGCCGGATGAAGTGCTTACTTTGAGGTTTCCATACTCGAACCCAGGCTTGGACTGGCCCAAAGGGGTACAGGTGAATCCCCCCGGTGGGCCCCTAGTCTCCTACCCGCTGCACAAGTGGCACATAACACAGTAAACTTACTGCACTACATACATATATTCAATGTACAGCACCTCAACCAGATTGTGTTCATATAAAAAAAAAACTTGATAGATTATTATAGAAACTCCCCAGTTTATTATTATAGACACAATCTGAGATGACTTCTAGGTATAGAGGAAAGCTACCAGTATCCTCTTTTTCCCCAGGACCTACCTTCTCAAAGTTGCTGCAGGGACCCCCATATTTAATCATCTGATAGCATCTTGCTGCTGTGTGAGCAGGTAATAATTGAATGTATCCGTACGGTGGGCCCCCAAAATAAATTTTACTGGTGTGCCCTAGGCACCGCAGTCCGACACTGCTCAAACCCAACCTTTGTCGGATGGCAAACAGAATCTGGATTAGTCGCTAAATATGATGTGTTCCAGTGCATAGCAGTCCAGGTTTCTTGTTCACGACACCACTGAAAATGAGGGCCACAGTAGCTGGTAGTCAATTACATGACACCTTAAGGGCACCATGACATCACATTTCCTTCGGATAAGTGCCTGGAAATGGTCCCGGCAAAGACAGGAGTGTGTAATGAAGGTGCCACTTGTGTCTAGACGGTGGACAATGAAACTGTGGGAAACTGTCGGTCTGTCTGGTGGTCTGTCAGAGCCTGTTTGCCATGTGTGCAAGCCATCATGTAACCTCTGCTCCCCACAACTTCTAACAGCTAGGTCAGAAAAGCCTAGATGGTGGACAATTTAACAAAATAGCCATTATGCTTCTCTCACTCCAATGATGCACACCCTCTCATAGTCTGTCAACTGGACAAAATGTCTTTTAGTGCATAATACAGTGAAAAATCTCTCATCTAGAGGTACACTACCCAAAAGTAGGCTGAGAGCCTTTTTATAGGGCAGCGGGGGACGTTGCTTTATCTGAAACTATTAGATACACCACTGCTCACCCTTGAGACTTTCAGCAAATCCAGAAGGCAAAGGTATATTGAGATTTTGTGGCAAACTATAAGGAAGGGAATATTGCAACAGCAAGTAAACGACAAATAGAACATAATGGGTTGTGTTGAAGACATCAGATTGTACGAATTGTTTATTAGAGAATGTGTAATATAAGTATAATAAAAAGTGTAGATACAAAGACTCCAGCCGAAATTGTATAAAGTGCAATTTTCGTTTTATTTAGTACACAGTGGTGGTTGCTACGGCAAGGTCAGTAACGTTTCGGCACATCCGTGCCTTCATCAGACTGTAGCAGAAAAGAAAAATAAACATACAGTAAATATGTCTGGTATTTACATCAATATTCATGAAAGCGACCGTTTCGCATGCATATGCGCATTTAGTATGGGTTTACAAACGCAAGGAACATGGTGGTCCAGATTCTCAGGACTAACTTACCTAGTGCCGCTTGAGGTACCGACGATAACAGGTAGGACGCAGTATAAAGATAAACATGCGGTTGTACCGCAGACAGGAAAGAGGCGCCATGTATGAGGTCGTTAGCGTGGGGGTATAAATACCCGCACGCCTTTCCGGCATTGCAAGCGCTTCCCGAACCGGAAGTGCGTCACTTGGAACGCATGTTACAGACATCCTGCGTTCCACCGACCAGAAGTGTCTGGGTGGAGCACAGGGCAGACACGCAGATACATAGTAATAGATGAGAATGGATAGGATAGAGCGATATGATGAATACTATAGATATTATAGAAGGATTGCATGTGGAGTTGGCCTAAGTATAATGAAAAGATTAGTATAATGTTCTGTGGTGGAACGCAAATTTGCGTTCCAACGACCGGAAGTGTATGGGGAATACACTGTTATGAATCAAGTAATCAGAAAATAATGGAAATAAACTCAGAATTTCTAAGTGAAATAGGTATGATCGTGGGGCTGTGGTCTCTACTATGTATGGCAGGGGTGGGGAACCTCCGGCCCGAGGGCCGTATGCGGCCCACGGTATCATTTCATGTGGCCCCCGGCCCCCTGCCAGAACATAATGTGAAAATGCTTATGACCCCTTCCATTATGGAAGCGGTCATTAGCATACGGGAGGCACAGGAAGGTGAGAACAGCACTGCACTGGCTGTCCTCACCTTCCCTGGTCTTCTTTCAGCCCCACACTGTGTCCTGACACATCCAGCGTCAGGACGCATTGCACGTAGACGTGCACTATGACCTGACGCTGTGCGGTGTGAGGTGACAATATAGTGCGGCAGGAAGAAGAACAGGGAGGGTAAGTGAATCTGCCAAGAGGCAGCGCCGTACGGAGCTGGAGAGGTAAGTTTATTTGTTTATCTTAAATACAGTATCTGATCTGATGTCTGATTGGGGCTGATCTGAGGCTAAAGGAGGGTGGGGAGGGTCTGATGGGGGTCTGATCTGAGGCTTGGGAGGGTCTGATCTGAGGCTGGGGGTGTCTGATCTGAGGCTGGGGTTTGATAGGGGTCTGATCTGAGACTAGGGGGGCTGATGGGGGCTGATCTGAGGCTGGGGAGGGTCTGATGGGGGCTGATCTGAGGCTAGGGAGGGTATTATGAAGGTCTGATCTGAGGCTGGGGGGTCTTATAGGGGCTGATCTGACCCTGGGGGGTCTGATGGGGGCTGATCTGAGGCTGGGCGTCTGATCCGGGTCTGGTCTGAGGCTGGGGGTCTGATGGGAGTCTGATCTGAAGCTAGGAAGGGTCTGATTGGGGTCTAATCTGAGGCTTAGAGGTCTGATGGGAGTCTGATCTGAGGCTGATGTAGGCCTGGAGGGTCTGATAGGAGGCTGATTTCAGGCTGATGGAGGTGGGGGCAGATATTTTGCTGAGAAAGGGACAAAGGCAGGGACAGTTGCGAAGAAAGAGGCAGGGAGAGTGAAAGCTGGGTGAACCCCTCTCTGGACCCCCTGGGTTTAGCTTCCTGCCATTAATGTCAAATAAGTAACATTCTGAACTTAAAAATTAGACTGCTATGTGTGGTCAATATGGCGCCTGTATTGTATGTAATATACTGTATATACTGTATATAGTGCAGGCGCTATTTTGTGCTGCAAAAATACAGCCCTCTAGATTATTTTAATTGAAGTGCAATTTCTGTAACTTATCCCTAAGTCAATTATATGTTTGACCAAATACAGCAGTAAAATTTTTTTATTGAGAATTTTGTATGGCCCCCGAATGATGTTACAAATATCCAAATGGCCCTTGGCAGCAAAATGGTTCCCCACCGCTGATGTATGGGAAAGTGTATGTGACTATTGTACGGATGGGATGTGTCGGAGAATGGTAGTGGGAGGGGCGATAGTCTGGGTGAGGGGTGAGGGATATATTTAGATAATGCTGATTATGGTGGAAAACTATCTGATGGGAATAATGTTTACTAAATGGTCGTATGTTGAAATGAAGTGTCTGAGGAGGACCAAGATATAAAGAGGTAATAACTAGAGTTGAGCGAACACCTGGATGTTCGGGTTCGAGAAGTTCGGCCGAACTTCCCGGAAATGTTCGGGTTCGGGATCCGAACCCGACCCGGACTTCGTCCCGAACCCGAACACCATTGAAGTCAATGGGGACCCGCACTTTTCGGCACTAAAAAGGCTGTAAAACAGCCCAGGAAAGAGCTAGAGGGCTGCAAAAGGCAGCAACATGTAGGTAAATCCCCTGCAAACAAATGTGGATAGGGAAATTTATTAAAATAAAAATTAAAAAAATTAAAATTAACCAATATCAATTGGACAGAGGTCCCATAGCAGAGAATCTGGCTTCACGTCAGCAGAGAATCAGTCTCTTCATGCCATAGCAGAGAATCTGGCCTTATGTCAGCGCAGAATCAGTCTTCATGTCATAGCAGAGAATCAGGCTTCACGTCACCCACCACTGGAACAGGCCACTGTCACATATTTAGGCCCAGGCACCCAGGCAGAGGAGAGAGGTCCCGTAACAGAGAAACTGGCCTTATGTCAGCACAGAATCTGTCTTCATGTCATAGCAGAGAATCAGGCTTCACGTCACCCACCACTGGAACAGGCCACTGTCACATATTTAGGCCCCGGCACCCAGACAGAGGAGAGAGGTCCCGTAACAGAGAATCTGGCCTTATGTCAGCGCAGAATCAGTCTTCATGTCATAGCAGAGAATCAGGCTTCACGTCACCCACCACTGGAACAGGCCACTGTCACATATTTAGGCCCAGGCACCCAGGCAGAGGAGAGAGGTCCCGTAACAGAGAATCTGTCCTTATGTCAGCACAGAATCAGTCTTCATGTCATAGCAGAGAATCAGGCTTCACGTCACCCACCACTGGAACAGGCCACTGTCACATATTTAGGCCCCGGCACCCAGACAGAGGAGAGAGGTCCCGTAACAGAGAATCTGGCCTTATGTCAGCGCAGAATCAGTCTTCATGTCATAACAGAGAATCAGGCTTCACGTCACCCACCACTGGAACAGGCCACTGTCACATATTTAGGCCCAGGCACCCAGGCAGAGGAGAGAGGTCCCGTAACAGAGAATCTGGCCTTATGTCAGCACAGAATCTGTCTTCATGTCATAGCAGAGAATCAGGCTTCACGTCACCCACCACTGGAACAGGCCACTGTCAAATATTTAGGCCCCGGCACCCAGACAGAGGAGAGAGGTCCCGTAACAGAGAATCTGGCCTTATGTCAGCGCAGAATCAGTCTTCATGTCATAGCAGAGAATCAGGTTTCACGTCACCCACCACTGGAACAGGCCACTGTCACATATTTAGGCCCAGGCACCCAGGCAGAGGAGAGAGGTCCTGTAACAGAGAAACTGGCCTTATGTCAGCACAGAATCTGTCTTCATGTCATAGCAGAGAATCAGGCTTCACGTCACCCACCACTGGAACAGGCCACTGTCAAATATTTAGGCCCCGGCACCCAGACAGAGGAGAGAGGTCCCGTAACAGAGAATCTGGCCTTATGTCAGCGCAGAATCAGTCTTCATGTCATAGCAGAGAATCAGGCTTCACGTCACCCACCACTGGAACAGGCCACTGTCACATATTTAGGCCCAGGCACCCAGGCAGAGGAGAGAGGTCCCGTAACAGAGAAACTGGCCTTATGTCAGCACAGAATCTGTCTTCATGTCATAGCAGAGAATCAGGCTTCACGTCACCCACCACTGGAAAGGGCCACTGTCACATATTTAGGCCCCGGCACCCAGACAGAGGAGAGAGGTCCCGTAACAGAGAATCTGGCCTTATGTCAGCGCAGAATCAGTCTTCATGTCATAGCAGAGAATCAGGCTTCACGTCACCCACCACTGGAACAGGCCACTGTCACATATTTAGGCCCAGGCACCCAGGCAGAGGAGAGAGGTCCCGTAACAGAGAATCTGGCCTTATGTCAGCACAGAATCAGTCTTCATGTCATAGCAGAGAATCAGGCTTCACGTCACCCACCACTGGAACAGGCCACTGTCACATATTTAGGCCCCGGCACCCAGGCAGAGGAGAGATGTCCCGTAACAGAGAATCTGGCCTTATGTCAGCACAGAATCTGTCTTCATGTCATAGCAGAGAATCAGGCTTCACGTCACCCACCACTGGAACAGGCCACTGTCACATATTTAGGCCCCGGCACCCAGACAGAGGAGAGAGGTCCCGTAACAGAGAATCTGGCGTTATGTCAGCGCAGAATCAGTCTTCATGTCATAGCAGAGAATCAGGCTTCACGTCACCCACCACTGGAACAGGCCACTGTCACATATTTAGGCCCCGGCACCCAGACAGAGGAGAGAGGTCCCGTAACAGAGAATCTGGCCTTATGTCAGCGCAGAATCAGTCTTCATGTCATAGCAGAGAATCAGGCTTCACGTCACCCACCACTGGAACAGGCCACTGTCACATATTTAGGCCCAGGCACCCAGGCAGAGGAGAGAGGTCCCGTAACAGAGAATCTGTCCTTATGTCAGCACAGAATCAGTCTTCATGTCATAGCAGAGAATCAGGCTTCACGTCACCCACCACTGGAACAGGCCACTGTCACATATTTAGGCCCCGGCACCCAGACAGAGGAGAGAGGTCCCGTAACAGAGAATCTGGCCTTATGTCAGCGCAGAATCAGTCTTCATGTCATAACAGAGAATCAGGCTTCACGTCACCCACCACTGGAACAGGCCACTGTCACATATTTAGGCCCAGGCACCCAGGCAGAGGAGAGAGGTCCCGTAACAGAGAATCTGGCCTTATGTCAGCACAGAATCTGTCTTCATGTCATAGCAGAGAATCAGGCTTCACGTCACCCACCACTGGAACAGGCCACTGTCAAATATTTAGGCCCCGGCACCCAGACAGAGGAGAGAGGTCCCGTAACAGAGAATCTGGCCTTATGTCAGCGCAGAATCAGTCTTCATGTCATAGCAGAGAATCAGGTTTCACGTCACCCACCACTGGAACAGGCCACTGTCACATATTTAGGCCCAGGCACCCAGGCAGAGGAGAGAGGTCCTGTAACAGAGAAACTGGCCTTATGTCAGCACAGAATCTGTCTTCATGTCATAGCAGAGAATCAGGCTTCACGTCACCCACCACTGGAACAGGCCACTGTCAAATATTTAGGCCCCGGCACCCAGACAGAGGAGAGAGGTCCCGTAACAGAGAATCTGGCCTTATGTCAGCGCAGAATCAGTCTTCATGTCATAGCAGAGAATCAGGCTTCACGTCACCCACCACTGGAACAGGCCACTGTCACATATTTAGGCCCAGGCACCCAGGCAGAGGAGAGAGGTCCCGTAACAGAGAAACTGGCCTTATGTCAGCACAGAATCTGTCTTCATGTCATAGCAGAGAATCAGGCTTCACGTCACCCACCACTGGAACAGGCCACTGTCACATATTTAGGCCCCGGCACCCAGACAGAGGAGAGAGGTCCCGTAACAGAGAATCTGGCCTTATGTCAGCGCAGAATCAGTCTTCATGTCATAGCAGAGAATCAGGCTTCACGTCACCCACCACTGGAACAGGCCACTGTCACATATTTAGGCCCAGGCACCCAGGCAGAGGAGAGAGGTCCCGTAACAGAGAATCTGGCCTTATGTCAGCACAGAATCAGTCTTCATGTCATAGCAGAGAATCAGGCTTCACGTCACCCACCACTGGAACAGGCCACTGTCACATATTTAGGCCCCGGCACCCAGGCAGAGGAGAGATGTCCCGTAACAGAGAATCTGGCCTTATGTCAGCACAGAATCTGTCTTCATGTCATAGCAGAGAATCAGGCTTCACGTCACCCACCACTGGAACAGGCCACTGTCACATATTTAGGCCCCGGCACCCAGACAGAGGAGAGAGGTCCCGTAACAGAGAATCTGGCGTTATGTCAGCGCAGAATCAGTCTTCATGTCATAGCAGAGAATCAGGCTTCACGTCACCCACCACTGGAACAGGCCACTGTCACATATTTAGGCCCCGGCACCCAGACAGAGGAGAGAGGTCCCGTAACAGAGAATCTGGCCTTATGTCAGCGCAGAATCAGTCTTCATGTCATAACAGAGAATCAGGCTTCACGTCACCCACCACTGGAACAGGCCACTGTCACATATTTAGGCCCCGGCACCCAGGCAGAGGAGAGAGGTCCCGTAACAGAGAATCTGGCCTTATGTCAGCACAGAATCTGTCTTCATGTCATAGCAGAGAATCAGGCTTCACGTCACCCACCACTGGAACAGGCCACTGTCACATATTTAGGCCCCGGCACCCAGACAGAGGAGAGAGGTCCCGTAACAGAGAATCTGGCCTTATGTCAGCGCAGAATCAGTCTTCATGTCATAGCAGAGAATCAGGCTTCACGTCACCCACCACTGGAACAGGCCACTGTCACATATTTAGGCCCAGGCACCCAGGCAGAGGAGAGATGTCCCATAACAGAGAATCTGGCCTTATGTCAGCACAGAATCAGTCTTCATGTCATAGCAGAGAATCAGGCTTCACGTCACCCACCACTGGAACAGGCCACTGTCACATATTTAGGCCCCGGCACCCAGACAGAGGAGAGAGGTCCCATAACAGAGAATCTGGCCTTATGTCAGCGCAGAATCAGTCTTCATGTCATAGCAGAGAATCAGGCTTCACGTCACCCACCACTGGAACAGGCCACTGTCACATATTTAGGCCCAGGCACCCAGGCAGAGGAGAGAGGTCCCGTAACAGAGAATCTGGCCTTATGTCAGCACAGAATCTGTCTTCATGTCATAGCAGAGAATCAGGCTTCACGATACCCACCACTGGAACAGGCCACTGTCACATATTTAGGCCCCGGCACCCAGACAGAGGAGAGTGGTCCCGTAACAGAGAATCTGGCCTTATGTCAGCGCAGAATCAGTCTTCATGTCATAGCAGAGAATCAGGCTTCACGTCACCCACCACTGGAACAGGCCACTGTCACATATTTAGGCCCCGGCACCCAGACAGAGGAGAGAGGTCCCGTAACAGAGAATCTGGCCTTATGTCAGCACAGAATCTGTCTTCATGTCATAGCAGAGAATCAGGCTTCACGTCACCCACCACTGGAACAGGCCACTGTCACACATTTAGGCCCCGGCACCCAGGCAGAGGAGAGAGGTCCCGTAACAGAGCTTCTGGCCTTATGTCAGCGCAGAATCAGTCTTCATGTCATAGCAGAGAATCAGGCTTCACGTCACCCACCACTGGAACAGGCCACTGTCACACATTTAGGCCCCGGCACCCAGGCAGAATAGAGGTTCATTCAACTTTGGGTTGCCCCGCAATATAATGGTAAAATGAAAATAAAAATAGTATTGAATGAGGAAGTGCCCTGGAGTAGAATAATATATTGTTAAGGGGAGGTAGTTAATATCTAATCTGCACAAGGGATGGAAAGGTCCTGTGGGATCCATGCCTGGTTCATTTTTATGAACGTCAGCTTGTCCACATTGGCTGTAGACAGGCGGCTGCGTTTGTCTGTAATGACGCCCCCTGCCGTGCTGAATACACGTTCAGACAAAACGCTGGCCGCCGGGCAGGCCAGCACCTCCAAGGCATAAAAGGCTAGCTCTGGCCACGTGGACAATTTGTAGACCCAGAAGTTGAATGGGGCCGAACCATCAGTCAGTACGTGGAGGGGTGTGCATAGGTACTGTTCCACCATGTTAGTGAAATGTTGCCTCCTGCTAACACGTTCCGTATCAGGTGGTGGTGCAGTTAGCTGTGGCGTGGTGACAAAACTTTTCCACATCTCTGCCATGCTAACCCTGCCCTCAGAGGAGCTGGCCGTGACACAGCTGCGTTGGCGACCTCTTGCTCCTCCTCTGCCTTCGCCTTGGGCTTCCACTGGTTCCCCTGTGACATTTGGGAATGCTCTCAGTAGCGCGTCTACCAACGTGCGCTTGTATTTGCGCATCTTCCTATCACGCTCCAGTGTAGGAAGTAAGGTGGGCACATTGTCTTTGTACCGGGGATCCAGCAGGGTGGCAACCCAGTAGTCCGCACACGTTAAAATGTGGGCAACTCTGCTGTCGTTGCGCAGGCACTGCAGCATGTAGTCGCTCATGTGTGCCAGGCTGCCCAGAGGTAAGGACAAGCTGTCCTCTGTGGGAGGCGTATCGTCATCGTCCTGTGTTTCCCCCCAGCCACGCACCAGTGATGGGCCCGAGCTGCTTTGGGTGCCACCCCGCTGTGAACATACTTCATCCTCATCCTCCTCCACCTCCTCCTCCACCTCCTCCTCATCCTCGTCCTCCTCTAGTGGGCCCTGTCTGGCCACATTTGTACCTGGCCTCTGGTGTTGCAAAAAACCTCCCTCTGAGTCACTTCGAAGAAACTGGCCTGAAAGTGCTAGAAATGACCCCTCTTCCTCCTCTTCCTTCTGGGCCACCTCCTCTTCCATCATCGCCCTAAGTGTTTTCTCAAGGAGACATAGAAGTGGTATTGTAACGCTGATAACGGCATCATCGCCACTGGCCATGTTGGTGGAGTACTCGAAACAGCGCAACAGGGCACACAGGTCTCGCATGGAGGCCCAGTCATTGGTGGTGAAGTGGGTCTGTTCCGCAGTGCTACTGACCCGTGCGTGCTGCAGCTGAAACTCCACTATGGCCTGCTGCTGCTCGCACAGTCTGTCCAGCATATGCAAGGTGGAGTTCCACCTGGTGGGCACGTCGCATATGAGGCGGTGAGCGGGAAGGCCGAAGTTATGCTGTAGCGCAGACAGGCGAGCAGCGGCAGGGTGTGAACGCCGGAAGCGCGAACAGACGGCCCGCACTTTATGCAGCAGCTCTGACATGTCGGGGTAGTTGCGAATGAACTTCTGCACCACCAATTTCAGCACATGCGCCAGGCAAGGGATGTGCATCAAACCGGCTAGTCCCAGAGCTGCAACGAGATTTCGCCCATTATCACACACCACCAGGCCGGGCTTGAGGCTCACCGGCAGCAACCACTCGTCGGTCTGTTGTTCTATACCCCGCCACAACTCCTGTGCGGTGTGGGGCCTGTCCCCCAAACATATGAGTTTCAGAATGGCCTGCTGACGTTTACCCCGGGCTGTGCTGAAGTTGGTGGTGAAGGTGTGTGGCTGACTGGATGAGCAGGTGGAAGAAGAGGAGGAGGAAGCTGAGTAGGAGGAGGAGGAGACAGGAGGCAAAGAATGTTGCCCTGCGATCCTTGGCGGCGGAAGGACGTGCGCCAAACAGCTCTCCGCCTGGGGCCCAGCCGCCACTACATTTACCCAGTGTGCAGTTAGGGAGATATAGCGTCCCTGGCCGTGCTTACTGGTCCACGTATCTGTGGTTAGGTGGACCTTGCCACAGATGGCGTTGCGTAGTGCACACTTGATTTTATCGGACACTTGGTTGTGCAGAGAAGGCACGGCTCTCTTGGAGAAGTAGTGCCGGCTGGGAACAACATACTGTGGGACAGCAAGCGACATGAGCTGTTTGAAGCTGTCTGTGTCCACCAGCCTAAATGACAGCATTTCATAGGCCAGTAGTTTAGAAATGCTGGCATTCAGGGCCAGGGACCGAGGGTGGCTAGGTGGGAATTTACGCTTTCTCTCAAATGTTTGTGAGATGGAGAGCTGAACGCTGCCGTGTGACATGGTTGAGATGCTTGGTGACACAGGTGGTGGTGTTGGTGGTACATCCCATGTTTGCTGGGCGGCAGGTGCCAACGTTCCTCCAGAGGTGGAGGAAGAGGCCGAGGCGGCGGCAGCAGCAGAAGAGGCCGAGGCAGCAGCAGCAGAAGAGGTAGCAGGGGGAGCCTGAGTGACTTCTTTGTTTTTAAGGTGTTTACTCCACTGCAGTTCATGCTTTGCATGCAGGTGCCTGGTCATGCAGGTTGTGCTAAGGTTCAGAACGTTAATGCCTCGCTTCAGGCTCTGATGGCACAGCGTGCAAACCACTCGGGTCTTGTCGTCAGCACATTGTTTGAAGAAGTGCCATGCCAGGGAACTCCTTGAAGCTGCCTTTGGGGTGCTCGGTCCCAGATGGCGGCGGTCAGTAGCAGGCGGAGTCTCTTGGCGGCGGGTGTTCTGATTTTGCCCACTGCTCCCTCTTTTGCTACGCTGTTGGCTCGGTCTCACCACTGCCTCTTCCTCCGAACTCTGAAAGTCAGTGGCACGACCTTCATTCCATGTGGGGTCTAGGACCTCATCGTCCCCTGCATCGTCTTCCACCCAGTCTTGATCCCTGACCTCCTGTTCAGTCTGCACACTGCAGAAAGACGCAGCAGTTGGCACCTGTGTTTCGTCATCATCAGAGACGTGCTGAGGTGGTATTCCCATGTCCTCATCATACGGAAATATAAGTGGTTGTGCGTTAGTGCATTCTATCTCTTCCACCCCTGAGGAAGGGCTAGGTGGATGCCCTTGGGAAACCCTGGCAGCAGAGTCTTCAAACAGCATAAGAGACTGCTGCATAACTTGAGGCTCAGACAGTTTCCCTGATATGCATGGGGGTGATGTGACAGACCGATGGGCTTGGTTTTCATGCGCCATCTGTGCGCTTTCTGCAGAAGACTGGGTGGGAGATAATGTGAACGTGCTGGATCCACTGTCGGCCACCCAATTGACTAATGCCTGTACCTGCTCAGGCCTTACCATCCTTAGAACGGCATTGGGCCCCACCAAATATCGCTGTAAATTCTGCTGGCTACTGGGACCTGAGGTAGTTGGTTCACTAGGACGTGTGGCTGTGGCAGAACGGCCACGTCCTCTCCCAGCACCAGAGGGTCCACTAACACCACCACGACCATGTCCACGTCTGCGTCCGCGTCCCTTATTAGATGTTTTCCTCATTGTTCCCGTTCACCACAATTTTGAGAATGGCAAATTTGGGAATAGTTTTTCAACCCAGAACAAAAAGTGTGCTTTTACGGTCACTACAAATAACTTGACCAGCTAAAACAGTACAGATTTGGTTGAATAGAAATGTGAGGCCTGTTTTTTTTTGCGCTGTGTGACAGTTATAGGTTTAATCACAGAATTAGACTTGTATCTGCACGGTAGCGTGTGTGTTAAGTTTTTCTGAATGACACTATCAGCACCTTTAATGTAAGATATCCTTTTTTGGATAGATTTCAAGTAGGCCTCATATAGCAGAAACTAGTTATTTTGAGAATGGCAAATTTGGGAATAGTCTTTCAACCCAGAACAAAAAGTGTGCTTTTACGGTCACTACAAATAACTTGACCAGCTAAAACAGTACAGATTTGGTTGAATAGAAATGTGAGGCCTGTTTTTTTTTGCGCTGTGTGACAGGTATAGGTTTAATCACAGAATTAGACTTGTATCTGCACGGTAGCGTGTGTGTTAAGTTTTTCTGAATGACACTATCAGCACCTTCAATGTAAGATATCCTTTTTGGGATAGATTTCAAGTAGGCCTCATATAGCAGAAACTAGTTATTTTGAGAATGGCAAATTTGGGAATAGTTTTTCAACCCAGAACAAAAAGTGTGCTTTTACGGTCACTGCAAATAACTTGACCAGCTAAAACAGTACAGATTTGGTTGAATAGAAATGTGAGGCCTGGTTTTTTTTGCGCTGTGTGACAGGTATAGGTTTAATCACAGAATTAGACTTGTATCTGCACGGTAGCGTGTGTGTTAAGTTTTTCTGAATGACACTATCAGCACCTCAATGTAAGATATCCTTTTTGGGATAGATTTCAAGTAGGCCTCATATAGCAGAAACTAGTTATTTTGAGAATGGCAAATTTGGGAATAGTTTTTCAACCCAGAACAAAAAGTGTGCTTTTACGGTCACTACAAATAACTTGACCAGCTAAAACAGTACAAATTTGGTTGAATAGAAATGTCAGGTCTATTTTTTAGGCGCTGGGTGACAGGCTCAACTTGCCCCTGATGTAGTATATGGCCAAAAAATAACCACACTATTGATGGTTAAGTGCACTTGGGTGACACAGGCTCAGCCTGCACCAGATGTAGTATATGGCCAAAAAATAACCAGACTGTTGATGGTTAAATGCACTTCGGTGACACAGCCTCAGCCTGCAGCTGATGTAGTATATGGCCAAAAAATAACCAGACTGTTGATGGTTAAATGCACTTCGGTGACACAGGCTCAGCCTGCAGCTGATGTAGTATATGGCCAAAAAATAACCAGACTGTTGATGGTTAAATGCACTTCGGTGACACAGGCTCAGCCTGCAGCTGATGTAGGATATAGCAAAAAATAACCACACTATTGATGGTTAAATACACTTGGTGATAGCTTGTGCTGGCGCACCACAAGCCACAAAATGGCCGCCGATCACCCCAGAAAAAAGTGATCTAAAAACACTCTGGGCAGCCTCAAAAAAGTGAGCAAGTCGATATTAGCACTTCAATGATCCACAGCTGCAGATCGATCACAGAATGAAATCTTTTGGAGGAGTTAATCTGCCTAATCTCGCCCTAACGTCGCAGCAGCAACCTCTCCCTATGCTTCAATCAGCAGAGTGACGTGCAGAGCTACGTGACCCAAGCTTATATAGAGGCTGGGTCACATGCTGCACTGGCCAATCACAGCCATGCCAATAGTAGGCAAGGCTGTGATGGCCTCTTGGGGCAAGTAGTATGACGCTTCTTGATTGGCTGCTTTGCAGCCTTTCAAAAAGCGCCAAGAAAGCGCCGAACACCGAACCCGAACCCGGACTTTTACGAAAATGTTCGGGTTCGGGTCCGTGTCACGGACACCCCAAAATTCGGTACGAACCCGAACTATACAGTTCGGGTTCGCTCATCCCTAGTAATAACATATAACGTAAACTGTGCTGACATGGTGAAAAAAGAGTTAGAATTATAAGGTAATCACGTTCAACATTGTATGTGCTAACATGGTGACATAGTATAACAATACGTACGACATAAAATAACAAACCACATAAAAGGATACATTTGCGGCACTAGAGTAATCCCGGAGAGTCAATGGGCCTGTGAAGAAAAAAAGGGACATCGGTTAATTTACGGACATGTGTGTGAATCATAACAAGGTCTGTATCTCATATTCTCTGTTAAGCCCCCGTGGCTCCATACTTTCAAGCTTATGGATCCAGAAGGCCTCTCTTTGTTTCAATATTTTGATTCTGTCACCACCCCTTCTAGGTGCTGGTATGTGTTCCCCAGCACCTAGGTTTACGTATGGATGATTTGTGCTGACATATTCTGTTACGGATGGTTTGGGTGGTTTCGCCAACATAAATAAGACCACATGGGCACTTGAGTGTGTAGACAACAAAATCTGAGTCACATGAGAAAAAGTCATTTATTAGAAATTGTTTACCTGTGTATGGGTGTGATATACTGTTGCCTTTTTGTACATGAGAACATTGTATGCAGTGGTGACAGGGGAATGTACCTTTTTTGGGGGTCCTGAGAAATGTCTGACGGGATATCTTGGTAGCTGAACCAATATCTGCCCGGACTAATAGGTCACGTAAGGACTGGATTTTTAAATTCTTCAATGTCTGGATAGGCCTTGGCTAAGAGGTGCCAATGTGATCTAAGGCTATTCTCCATTTTTTTTTCTCACATTCGGATGATATGTATGGACAAATGGTATGCGTTTACCTAGTGGACGATTAGTGTTGCGGGGATGAATTGATTGTCTGATTAGATGTGCAGGGTAGCGTCTCTCTCTAAAACGATCTTGCATCTCTTTAATCCTCTTAGACTGTGTGGGTTCTGTCTGTACTATCCTGTTGATCCTTTGGAATTGTGACATAGAAAGTGATTTTTTTGTATTGGTAGGATGGAAACTTGAGAAGTGTAGTAGGTTATTTCTGTCTGTTGGCTTTCTGTATAGATCGGTTGTGAGCATTCCTTGTGGATTTTTGGTTACCAGTGTATCTAGAAAATTGATAGTTGTGGGATCAAAATGGATGGTAAATTGAAGTTCAGGTGTGATGTGATTAAGAAATTCATGAAAAACAAGTAATGTATCGGTCGTGCCTTTCCAGATGCAGAAGATATCATCGATATATCTTTTCCAGAGTTGTACGTGTGAAATGAAGGTATTGTCAGGGTATATGTGAGTTTCCTCAAAATCTGCCATGTAGCTGTTGGCATACGGGGGTGCCACGTTAGACCCCATTGCCGTTCCCTGTTTTTGTAGATAGAATTGGTCTTGGAATAGAAAGAAGTTATGATGCAGTACTATGGAGAGTAGATCATTACACAGGGAGATAATATTCGGATGTTTATCTGTTTTTTTGAGGATTTTGTCAACAGCTGTCTGGCCTTTGTGGTGCTGGATTGAGGTATATAGACTACATACATCCCATGTTACCAAAATGGTATCTTGTTGTATCGGTCCAAGGTTTTTAAGAGTGTCTAGAAAGGCGGATGTGTCTAGTAAAAATGATGGAGTTTTCTTGATTTCTGGGGTCAGTATTTTTTCTAAAAAAATGGATAGGGGAGAGAGGATGGAGTCAGTGGAGGCTACAATGGGGCGTCCGGGTGGGTTAAGCAGATTCTTATGGATTTTGGGTAAGGTATAGAGGACAGGAGTGATGGGGTGTCTGTTAGTCAGGAAATTGGCTGTTTCTTGGTCTATGGTGCCCTTGTGGATGTATAGAATAAGTGTGTCCTGAATCTTGCGGGATATATCTGCAGTTGGATTGTGGGTGAGCTTTTCATAGATATTTTCGTCGCTAAGTTGTCTCAAAATCTCTGTTATGTAATGATCACTGTACATTATAACTAGGGCCCCGCAACACTAATCGTCCACTAGGTAAACGCATACCATTTGTCCATACATATCATCCGAATGTGAGAAAAATGGAGAATAGCCTTAGATCACATTGGCACCTCTTAGCCAAGGCCTATCCAGACATTGAAGAATTTAAAAATCCAGTCCTTATGTGCAACAGACGTCCGAAAAATCTACGTGACCTATTAGTCCGGGCAGATATTGGTTTAGCTACCAAGATATCCCGTCAGACATTTCTCAGGACCCCCAAAAAAGGTACATTCCCCTGTCACCACTGCATACAATGTTCTCATGTACAAAAAGGCAACAGTATATCACACCCATACACAGGTAAACAATTTCTAATAAATGACTTTTTCTCATGTGACTCGGATTTTGTTGTCTACACACTCAAGTGCCCATGTGGTCTTATTTATGTTGGCGAAACCACCCAAACCATCCGTAACAGAATATGTCAGCACAAATCATCCATACGTAAACCTAACCTGTTACTCCCTGTCCCATACCATTTCAATCAGGCATCCCATTCTATCTCTCAACTTAAATACCAAGTTATAGAACACATCCCAGCACCTAGAAGGGGTGGTGACAGAATCAAAATATTGAAACAAAGAGAGGCCTTCTGGATCCATAAGCTTGAAAGTATGGAGCCACGGGGGCTTAACAGAGAATATGAGATACAGACCTTGTTATGATTCACACACATGTCCGTAAAATAACCGATGTCCCTTTTTTTCTTCACAGGCCCATTGACTCTCCGGGATTACTCTAGTGCCGCAAATGTATCCTTTTATGTGGTTTGTTATTTTATGTCGTACGTATTGTTATACTATGTCACCATGTTAGCACATACAACGTTAAACGTGATT
Source organism: Bufo bufo (assembly GCF_905171765.1). NCBI lineage: Eukaryota > Metazoa > Chordata > Amphibia > Anura > Bufonidae > Bufo > Bufo bufo. Next base: position 242,913,464 of record NC_053393.1, on the reverse strand, counting down.
ACCTTATAATTCTAACTCTTTTTTCACCATGTCAGCACAGTTTACGTTATATGTTATTACCTCTTTATATCTTGGTCCTCCTCAGACACTTCATTTCAACATACGACCATTTAGTAAACATTATTCCCATCAGATAGTTTTCCACCATAATCAGCATTATCTAAATATATCCCTCACCCCTCACCCAGACTATCGCCCCTCCCACTACCATTCTCCGACACATCCCATTCGTACAATAGTCACATACACTTTCCCATACATAGTAGAGACCACAGCCCCACGATCATACCTATTTCACTTAGAAATTCTGAGTTTATTTCCATTATTTTCTGATTACTTGATTCATAACAGTGTATTCCCCATACACTTCCGGTCGTTGGAACGCAAATTTGCGTTCCACCACGGAACATTATACTAATCTTTTCATTATACTTAGGCCAACTCCACATGCAATCCTTCTATAATATCTATAGTATTCATCATATCGCTCTATCCTATCCATTCTCATCTATTACTATGTATCTGCGGGTCTGCCCTGTGCTCCACCCAGACACTTCCGGTCGGTGGAACGCAGGACGTCTGTAACATGCGTTCCAAGTGACGCACTTCCGGTTCGGGAAGCGCTTGCAATGCCGGAAAGGCGTGCGGGTATTTATACCCCCACGCTAACGACCTCATACATGGCGCCTCTTTCCTGTCTGCGGTACAACCGCATGTTTATCTTTATACTGCGTCCTACCTGTTATCGTCGGTACCTCAAGCGGCACTAGGTAAGTTAGTCCTGAGAATCTGGACCACCATGTTCCTTGCTATTTATCAGAACTACTGATCATGACTATAATTTCTGATAACCTATTACTTTGATGACGTATAGATCTGTACTGTTACCTTATATCATACAGCTACCCTATTGTTATTACTATTTTAACTGACCACAGATATACCCACCCCCTAGATGGTGACTACTATTGGTTGTGTCTTTTTCCGAATACAGCCCTCTCCAGGCTTGAACTTCAACGATAGAAACTTTATATTTTATGTGTTTTCTAAATTTTGTTATGCTGACATAGCATTTCCATCTCTAGATTCTACCTTCTAGTTGATGCGTTTGTAAACCCATACTAAATACGCATATGCATGCGAAACGGTCGCTTTCATGAATATTGATGTAAATACCAGACATATTTACTGTATGTTTATTTTTCTTTTCTGCTACAGTCTGATGAAGGCACGGATGTGCCGAAACGTTACTGACCTTGCCGTAGCAACCACCACTGTGTACTAAATAAAACGAAAATTGCACTTTATACAATTTCGGCTGGAGTCTTTGTATCTACTATTGGCAGGGGTGGGAACCCTACTCCAGCAACAAATCCACCGCGTGCTACAAGGGCTCTGCTTGTAATTATAATAAAAAGTGTGTGAGAACATTGGAGTGCAATGGATGTGTATTAGAGCAACATTTGTAGCTAAAATTGTAATAATATTTATGCTAGGCTGCCATTAGGCAGGTATTATCAGTAGTGTTGATCGCAAATATTCTAATCGTGAATTTTTATCGCGAATATCGGCACTTCGAGAATTCGCAAAGATGTAGAATATAGTGCTATATATTCGTAATCTCGAATGATCTAGATTTTTTTTTTCATCACTAACCTCCCTTCTTGCTTGTGGGCCAATGAGAAGGCTGCAATTTCTTTGTCAGAGTTTAGCAACATCCCTAGCAACCAGTAGGAAAGTTGACTACCCCTTTACTATATAAGAAACTCCCCAGCAACAATTTTCTGCAGTTTTTTTAAGTTCTGAGAGAGAGAGAGCAGTGACAATGCTGTGCTCTGTGCTTTCATCTGGATCCTATTTCTTATCCAATTACATTATATAGTTAGTTAGCTTATATATATAATACAGATAGTTAGTGTAGGTTAGGCTACTTTCACACTCGCGTTTTGTGCGGATCAGGCATGGACGGATCCGTTCAGATAATGCAACCGTCTGCATCCGTTCAGAACGGATCCGTTTGTTTTATCTTTAACATAGCCAAGACGGATCCTTCTTGACACCATTGAAAGTCAATGGAGGACGGATCAGTTTTCTATTGTGCCAGATTGTGTCAGTGAAAACGTTTGGCTCAGTTTCATCAGACGGACACCAAAACGCTGCAAGCAGCGTTTTGGTGTCTGTCTCCAAAGCGGAATGAAGACCAAACTGATGCATTCTGAGCAGATCCTTTTCCATTCAGAATGCATTAGAATGCAAACTGATCCGTTTTGGGACCACTTGTGAGAGCCCTGAACGGATCTCACAAACGAAAAGCCAAAACGCGAGTGTGAAAGTAGACTTAGATAGTGATATAGTGTAGCTGATAGGTTCTGCTGTCCATACATGCATGCTGCAGACACAGTGCTGTGATGTCACAACAATACTTAGTGCACCAATCAGTAATATCTACTCAGACCTGATAAAGTGTGAAGTTGCATGTAGTGCGCAAAAATATGCGCATCATTAGTGCCGATTTGGCAAATTGCGAAAATAATGACGAGATCACAAATTTGTGAATTTATTGCTAATATTATGTGCAAAATTTGCGAAATATTGCAAAAACGAATATTGCCTATGCCACTCATCACTATAGTGCTCATGGTTTAACACTGATTGTCAGGCCGAGCTTGGACCTGAAACAATGGCAAGTGCAGGTGCGTCTGGCAATTAGCAGTAGATTGCAAGTTCCAATTGCGGCCTCTGACATGTTCAGCAAAAGGAATGCATTGTTTAACATACAGAAATTATTCTCGTCTTCCTTTTGTGTCAGGTGCTTGGGTATTTTACCCAAGACATTCAACTGGGTAGGGAGTATTATATATATAAAATAGAACTTTTATTAGATACTGATTTAAAAGATGCAAAACAGCATAGCAATCTGCATCACTGTAGGCACGTTGTATGAGGCATGTGATGTAAATGCATACAGTCAGGTTTCTTGGCTATGATGGCCTTTGGGATCTAATTTGGTCCCTAGATACTGACTAGATGTTCGTATACTAAACCCTATCACCAGTAAAGTCTGAGAGGTATTGGCTAAGGCGTATTAATACTCCTTGACCACAGATCGTAATTCCCTGTTGGTACCTGAGAGGAGTGCTTCGGATGCTGACCAAGTGCGCTTCATCGCTACATATGATGATGCGCATGATGAAGTGAGGAAGGTCCTTACTCAGTTTTGGGGAATTTTAAGATCTGACCCCGATGTGGGTCAACTTGTTGGTGACAGGCCATTCATCACATACCGTCGAGGATGCAGTCTTAAAGATAGGCTAGTCCATAGTTTTCTGCAGGTTTCCAACAATTCCACATAGCTAGGTAACAACCTAAAGGGCACGATTCGGTGTGGGGGATGCGTGGCATGTAAAGCCATTCTGTCTGGCAACGAATTTACCTGCACTGTCATGCGCAAAACCTTCACCATTAGATCATTCATTAGTTGCCGCACAACAGGGGTTGTTTACCTAGCTACATGCGTTTGTGGCAAACAATGTGTGGGAAAGACAGTGTGCAAATTTCGCAGAAGTATCGGGGAACTGCAGCATGCCAGACCAACGGGGGAATTATATGTGAGATCACGGTGTGAGCATTAGGTGCGCCGAGGTAAATACAGTTCTGGTTACTCACGGTTATGTCGTCCCTGGGCAGGCCTGCACAAGTGACGAGGAGAACGGCACAGGAATTATCTGGGGCATACTCTGGTGTAAGGGACACAGGCCAGATGGTGGTTCGAGGTGCCCTTGATGGTCTGAATTAATGTGCCTATGGCAAGGTTCCTTGTAGTCGTGACACCAGTACCTTTTATGGTGGTACAACCATTGACTGTAGTGTTAACTGAGGAATTGGAGACTGAGACAAGGATGGTGCAATCCAGCTTATAACTTTTACTGAGCGTTGCTCCTGGTAACGATTACATCCAAGTATACAACAGTCTCTAGTACATCCAGATATGAAATACAGTCTCTCATGCATACGGGGGTAGGATATTGTAAGTCCTTAGGTAAAACAGGCTCTTTGTCTTTTATATATACACTCACCTAAAGAATTATTAGGAACACCATACTAATACGGTGTTGGACCCCCTTTTGCCTTCAGAACTGCCTTAATTCTACGTGGCATTGATTCAACAAGGTGCTGATGGCATTCTTTAGCAATGTTGGCCCATATTGATAGGATAGCATCTTGCAGTTGATGGAGATTTGAGGGATGCACATCCAGGGCACGAAGCTCCCGTTCCACCACATCCCAAAGATGCTCTATTGGGTTGAGATCTGGTGACTGTGGGGGCCATTTTAGTACAGTGAACTCATTGTCATGTTCAAGAAACCAATTTGAAATGAGCTTTGTGACATGGTGCATTATCCTGCTGGAAGTAGCCATCAGAGGATGGATACATGTTCTCATTCTGTTTACGCCAAATTCGGACTCTACCATTTGAATGTCTCAACAGAAATCAGGACTCATCAGACCAGACAACATTTTTCCAGTCTTCAACAGTCCAATTTTGGTGAGCTTGTGCAAATTGTAGCCTCTTTTTCCTATTTGTAGTGGAGATGAGTGGTACCCGGTGGGGTCTTCTGCTGTTGTAGCCCATCCGCCTCAAGGTTGTGCGTGTTGTGGCTTCACAAATGCTTTGCTGCATACCTCGGTTGTAACAAGTGGTTATTTCAGTCAATGTTGCTCTTCTATCAGCTTGAATCAGTCGGCCCATTCTCCTCTGACCTCTAGCATTCACAAGGCATTTTTGCCCACAGGACTGCCGCATACTGGATGTTTTTCCCTTTTCACACCATTCTTTGTAAACCCTAGAAATGGTTGTGCGTGAAAATCCCTGTAACTGAGCAGATTGTGAAATACTCAGACCGGCCCGTCTGGCACCAACCACAATGCCACGCTCAAAATTGCTTAAATCACATTTCTTTCCCATTTTGACATTCAGTTTGGAGTTCAGGAGATTGTCTTGACCAGGACAACACCCCTAAATGCATTGAAGCAACTGCCATGTGATTGGTTGACTAGATAATTGCATTAATGAGAAATAGAACAGGTGTTCCTAATAATTATTTAGGTGAGTGTATACTAGACATTAAGCCCGTTACAATAACGGGTGCAAGAACAGTAGTGCTGGCACTGTGATGGGGATCTGTGGATCACACTGCTATGGGAGTATCTGTGGATGGTACTGTTATCGGGGGATCTGTGGATGACACTTTTATAGGGGATCTGTGGATGGCACTGTTATGGGGCATCTGTGAATGGTACTGTTATGGGGGGGATCTGTGGATGGCACTGTTATGGGGGATCTGTGGATGGCACTGTTATGGAGGGGATCTGTGGATGGCACACTGTTATGGGGGTATCTGTGAATGGTACTATTATGGGGGGATCTGTGGATGGCACTGTTATGGGGGATCTGTGGATGGCACTGTTATGGGGGGATCTGTGGAAGGCACTGTTATGGGGGGATCTGTGGATGGCACTGTTATGGGGGATCTGTGGATGGCACTGTTATGGGGGGATCTGTGGATGGCACTGTTATGGGGGATCTGTGGATGGCACTGTTATGGGGGATCTTTGGATGACACTGTTATGGGGGATCTGGATGGCACACTGTTATGGGGGTATCTGTGAATGGTACTGTTATGGGGGATCTGTGGATGATACTGTTATGGGGGGATCTGTGGATGGCACTGTTATGGGGGGATCTGTGGATGGCACTGTTATGGGGGGATCTGTGGATGGCACTGTTATGGGGGGATCTGTGTATGGCACTGTTATGGGGGAATCTGTGAATGGTACTGTTATGGGGGGATCTGTGGATGGCACTGTTATGGGGGATCTGTGGATGGCACTGTTATGAGGGATCTGTGGATGACACTGTTATGGGGGATCTGTGGATGGAACTGTTATGGGGGATCTGTGGATGGCACTGTTATGGGGGACCTGTGGATGGCACTGTTATGGGGGCATCTGTGGATGACACTGTTATGGGGGATCTGTGGATGACACTGTTATGGGGGATCTGTGGATGACACTGTTATGGGGGGATCTGTGGATGGCACTGTTATGGGGAGATCTGTGGATGTCACTGTTATGGGGGGATCTGTGGATGGCACTGTTATGGGGGATCTGTGGATGACACTGTTATGGGGGGATCTGTGGATGGCACTGTTATGGGGGGATCTGTGGATGGCACTGTTATAGGGGATCTGTGGATGATACTGTTATGGGGGATCTGTGGATGGCACTGTTATGGGGGGATATGTGGATGGCACTGTTATGGGGGGGAACTGTGGATGACAGTGTTATGGGGGATCTGTGGATGACACTGTTATGGGGGGATCTGTGGATGACAGTGTTATAGGGGATCTGTGGATGACACTGTTATGGGGGATCTGTGGATGGCACTAGTATGGGGGGATCTGTGGATGGCACTGGTATGGGGGATCTGTGGATGGCACTGTTATAGGGGATCTGTGGATGATACTGTTATGGGGGATCTGTGGATGGCACTCTTTTGGGGGCGCTGTGGCTGACACTGTTATGGGGCTGGTCTGTGGCTAACACTTATTGGGGTCTGTGGCTGACACTGTTATGGGGGTATCCGTGGCTGACACTGTTATGGGGGTATCTGTGGATGACACTGTTATGGGGCTGGTCTGTGGCTGACACTTATTGGGGTCTGTGGGTGACACTTATTGGGGTCTGTGGCTGACACTGTTATGGGGGTATCTGTGGGGGGGGGGGGCATCTTATGCTATGTGTCATCCACAGATCCCCCCATAACAGTGTCACTGTTTAGTGTGAATGTAATGGCAGCTGGGCCCGGTGCAGTCACTGTATTGCACCGGCCCCGCTCAGAGTAGTAATACTTTGAATAACTGTAATAATAATAACGATCTTCACTTCTTCACTTACTACATGGTGAGGCAGGAGGCCGGGCGGCCTGCGCCGCTTGCTTCATTCATGCAGTGGGCGGAGCAGGGGCGTCAATTAGTGAGTTACACTACCAGTGCCTGGCCGCCCGCCAGGCCTCCTGCCTCACCATGTAGTAAGTGAGCGGGGCCGGTGCAATACAGTGACTGCCCCCTGCTGCCATTACAATAGGATGCTGCACATGTAGTGTCCGTGGAGTGAGTGCCGATGGAGCGGCGTCTGGCCGCACTGCGCGTGTGGGGAAGCGGGCGCATGCGCAGTGCGGCATAATGAGTAAGATAGCCAGCTCTCAGTGTGGACGGCTCCCCGGGATCTGTGACGGCTGCGCTGTCCCGTGTGCTCCGGGCAGAGTATAACTCTGAAAGCCGCTGTGCCCGGCTCCCGGCGTTCTCCTCCCTGAGCCGCTGTGCCCCCGAGCACGTCTCTGCGACCTGGATTGGCCTGTGTGTGTGTGTCCGTCCGCTGTGCATGCGCACTTCAATAATCAGCACACACGCACGGACACCAGCCCTGAGCACGTACACAGGGCTTTTATTAGTATAGATAATATTTTCTCTTACTGTAATACTGACTTATATGTAGCTGTAATATGCGTCACTGGCACTGACTTTTGGCTGAGACTGCAGGCACTGTGACTGGTGGCTGATATGACTGCCACTGACTGGTAGTGCTGAGACCACTTGCACTGTGACTGGTGACTGATACAGCTGTCACAGACTGGTGGTGCTGAGACCACTGGCACTGTGACTGGTGGCTGATACGGCTGCCATTGACTGGTGGTGCTGAGAGCACTGGTATTGTGACTGGTGGCTGATACTGCTGGCACTGATTGCTGGCACTGACTGCTGGCACTGACTGGTGGTGCTGAGACTGTGGGCACTGTGACTGGTGCCTGAGATGGCTGGCACGGACTGGGGGTGCTGAGACTGCAGCTGATGGCTGAAACAGCTGGCACTTACTGGTGGCTGAGACGACTGGCAGTGCCACGTGGTGCTGAGACTGCTGTCACTGTGACTGGTGGCTGATACGGCTGGCACTGACTGGTGGTGCTGAGACCACTGGGACTGTGACTGGTGGCTGATAGAGCTGGCACTAACTGGTATTGCTGAAACCACTGTCACTGTGACTGGTGGCTAATACGCTTGGCACTGACTGGTGGTGCTGAGACTGCTGTCACTGTGACTGGTGGCTGATACGGCTGGCACTGACTGGTGGTGCTGAGACCACTGGCACTGTGACTGGTGGCTGATACAGCTGGCACTGACTGCTAGGACTGACTGGTGGTGCTGAGACTGTGGGCACTGTGACTGGTTGCTGAGATGGCTGGCACAAACTGCTTGCACTGACTGGTGGTGCTGAGACTGCAGCTGATGGCTGAAACATCTGGCGCTGACTGGTGGCTGAGATGACTGGCAGTGCCACTTGGTGCTGAGCCTGCTGGCGCGTTTTGGTGTCCGCCTGGCGGTGCGGAGCCGAACGGATCCGTCCTGACTTACAATGTAAGTCAATGGGGACGGATCCGTTTACATTGACACAATATTGGTGCAATTGTAAACGGATCTGTCCCCCATTGACTTTCAATGTAAAGTCAGGAGTCCCTATTTTAGGCTACTTTCACACCTGCACTAGGTGCGGATCCGTCTGGCATCTGCACAGACGGATCCGCACCTATAAATGCAAACGATGGTATCCTTTCAGTGCGGATCCGTCTTAACCCCTTAGCGCAGAACGCCGTGCATGTACAGCGGGGAAAACTGTGCCAGAACGCGGAACGCAGTACATGCACGGCGTTCATTTAAATGCTCCCCTGCCGAGATCGCGCACCTGATGCGCATATTACCGTGCTGTATCGGGGACCAAACATCTCCCCCTTGACTGCCAGGGACCGATCAGCAGTGGTCCCGGCCGCAGATCACCGCTGCAGATCCCGTTCGTTCAAAAGAGCGATCTCACGCGTGTGCGCATGCGCGCACACATCTCCTCCTCTTCTGGCACCCGGCTGTCGCTGAAATGAGAGGATCGGAGATGAGAAATAGCTGGCTGAACATAATTCATTGTGATTGGTCCACAGTCAGGACCAATCACAATGAGTTATGTACAGGACGCTATCTCTCACCTTCGATCCTGTCATTTCAGTCAGAGAAGTTGGAGGCAGTGCAGTTAGACCTGTGATAAAACACACACACACACCAAAAGTGCCCCTCATCTGTCCCCTGTGATCCTCATCACCCCTCATTTGTCTCCTGTGCCCTTCATCACCCCACTTATTAGTCCCCTGTGCCTTTGTGCTGTCTGCCAATAGTGACAGTACATCAGCACCCCAGTCCCTGTCATCCATACCTGTTTTTGGCAAATCATTAGGGTTAGTTAGGGAGTTATTAGGGTTAGAGCTCTTGTTTTAGGGTAAGTTAGACGTTTATTGAAATAAAAAAAAAAATAATAATAATAATAATAATAAAAAAATAATAAAAAAATATTGGGGACGTCCGTACTTGTCCCCGATTATAAATACTCTGTTTCAAACCCCCCCATACCTCCAAACCTCTATCTTCTACCAGTGATATAAAGCTCCACAATTTTATTTTTCCATTTTTTTCTGAATATATATATATATATATATAAATTTTACAAAATGTCTCAACGGGTGTACAGCGCTGAGGAGGCTTATGAAATACTTGCCTCAGAGTCTGACGCTGACAGTGGAGAAGAAGAATCTTTTCTTGTGTATAGCTCTTCATCTGATTTGACGAATCCTCAGTTGACGAACCCTCTCACAGACGCAGTAGAGTTAGCAGCGCATCAGCTTCTACAAATGACCCCAGCTGGACTTCTGCTACTAACTTTGTACCTCAGTTGCCGGACTTTACGGCCACTACAGGCATTCATGTGAACACTGCAGGTTTCACGGAAGCTGATTTTTTCCACCTTTTTTTTTCTGATGAATTGATAGACATGATAGTGGAGCAAACTAATATTTATGCCAATCAATTTTTAGCCGCCCACCCCAACTCATACTATGCAAGACCCCTTCAGTGGACTCCCACGACCCCTTTGGAGATGAAAATTTTTTGGGGCCTAATACTTAATATGGGGATAATTAAAAAACCATCACTACGGTCATATTGGAGTAATGACCTTCTACATCACACACCACTATACCGCACCATTATGTCCAGGACCCGATTCGAAAGTCTCCTGAAATTTCTACATTATAACAATAATGCAGATTGTCCACCCCCTAATGATCCTGGATACGATCGTTTATACAAAATTCGGCCCATTATAGATCATTATAATCTCAAGTTTGCCCAGGTCTACACCCCCCAAAAAGCATCTGTCCATTGATGAATGCACTTCAAGGGCAGACTGCATTTTCGCCAATACCTGCCCAACAAACGGGCCAGATATGGCATCAAACTCTACAAACTATGTGAAAGCCAAAGTGGCTATACACATAAATTTAGAGTTTACGAGGGAAAAGATTCAAAAATTGAACCCCCAGAGTGCCCACCTCTCCTTGGAATAGCAGGAAAAATAGTATGGGACTTGATTCACCCCCTGCTAGGTCAAGGGTACAACTTGTACCTTGACAACTTCTACACAAGTGTCCCACTACTGAAATGCCTGTTTTCCAGAGACACTGTTGCATGCGGTACTATCAGACGAAACCAAAAACATCTGCCTAAAAATTTTATAGACCAAAGGATAAGAGTGAGGGAAAGCAGGGCAGTTTGCAATAATAACATGATGCTTGTTAAGTACAAAGACAAGCGTGACGTCTTTGTACTTACTACCATACATGCCGACAGATCAACCCCTGTTCCAGTACGTGGATCCACAGAATCAGTCCCCAAACCTGTGTGCATCCAGGACTATAATAAGTTTATGGGAGGGGTGGATCTGTCAGACCAGGTACTGCAACCATACAGTGCCCTCCGCAAAACTCGGGCATGGTATAAAAAATTGGCATTGCACCTGACGCAAATTGCCCTCTATAATGCTTTTGTAATTTACAGAAGTGCAGGAAACAGAGGAAAATTCCTGCACTTTCAAGAAAAAGTAATAAAGAACTTTTTATTTGGGGAACAGGAAGGGGAATGGAGCAGGGCCACAGGAAGTGAGAGCAGAATAATACGAGGACAGCATTTCCCTGGGGTAGTTCCCCCTACAGAGACACGGAGAAGGCCACAAAAAAGGTGTCAGGTATGCTCCAGAAATGGAATCAGGAAAGACACAATTCATCATTGTGAGACGTGCCCCTCAAAGCCAGGTCTTTGCATAAAAGATTGCTTTAGAATCTACCACACCTCTGTTGACTTTTAACTAAACCCCCTTTGATCATTTTATAAAACACCCCCTTGAAACTGTATGCTGGTAAAAATTCTAATTTCCCGTTTCTCCACATTTCAATTGGCATTCTAATAAAACCCATAACAAAGCTAAAAATTCTCATTACACCCCTAGATGAATACCTTGACGGGTGTTTTATTCTACCATACAGCAGTTTACGGCCACGTATGGGGTGTTTCTGTAAACGGCAGAGTCAGGGAAATAAAGATACAGTCTTGTTTGGCTGTTAACCCTTGCTTTGTTAGTGGAAAAAATGGGTTAAAATTTAAAATTAGGCAAAAAAAAGAAATTCTCAAATTTCATCTCCATTTGCCAATAACTCTTGTGCAACACCTAAAGGGTAAAAGACGTATGTAAAATCAGTTTTGAATACCTTGAGGGGTGTAGTTTCTTAGATGGGGTCACTTTTATGGAGTTTCTACTCCAGGGGTGCATCAGGGGGGCTTCAAATGGGACATGGTGTCAAAAAAACAGTCCAGCAAAATTAGCCCTCCAAAAACCAAACGGCGCACCTTTCACTCTACGCCCTGCCGTGTGCCCGTACAGTAGTTTACGGCCACATATGGGGTGTTTCTGTGAACAGCAGAGTCAGGGCAATAAAGATACAGTCTTGTTTGGCTGTTAACCCTTGCTTTGTTAGTGGAAAAAATGGGTTAAAATTGAAAATTAGGCAAAAAAATTAAATTCTCAAATTTCATCTCCATTTGCCAATAACTCTTGTGCAACACCTAAAGGGTTAAAGACGTATGTAAAATCAGTTTTGAATACCTTGAGGGGTGTCGTTTCTTAGATTGGGTCACTTTTAGGGAGTTTCTACTCTAGGGGTGCATCAGGGGGCTTCAAATGGGACATGGTGTAAATAAACCAGTCCATAAAAATCAGCCTTCCAAAAACCAAACGGCGCACCTTTAACTCTACGCCCCGCTGTGTGGCCGTACAGTAGTTTACGGCCACATATTGGGTATTTCTGTAAACGGCAGCGTCAGGGCAATAAAGATACAGTCTTGTTTGTCTGTTAACCCTTACTTTGTTAGTGGAAAAAATGGGTTAAAATGAAAAATTAGACAAAAAAATTAAATTCTCAAATTTCCTCCCCATTTGCCAATAACTCTTGTGCAACACCTAAAGTGTTAACGACGTATGTAAAATCAGTTTTGAATAACTTGAGGGGTGTAGTTTCTTAGATGGGGTCACTTTTATGGAGTTTCTACTCCAGGGGTGCATCAGGGGGGCTTCAAATGGGACATGGTGTCAAAAAAACAGTCCAGCAAAATTAGCCCTCCAAAAACCAAACGGCGCACCTTTCACTCTACGCCCTGCCGTGTGCCCGTACAGTAGTTTACGGCCACATATGGGGTGTTTCTGTGAATAGCAGAGTCAGGGCAATAAAGATACAGTCTTGTTTGGCTGTTAACCATTGCTTTGTTAGTGGAAAAAATGGGTTAAAATTGAAAATTAGGCAAAAAAATTAAATTCTCAAATTTCATCTCCATTTGCCAATAACCCTTGTGCAACACCTAAAGGGTTAAAGACGTATGTAAAATCAGTTTTGAATACCTTGAGGGGTGTAGTTTCTTAGATGGGGTCACTTTTAGGGAGTTTCTACTCTAGGGGTGCATCAGGGGGCTTCAAATGGGACATGGTGTAAATAAACCAGTCCATAAAAATCAGCCTTCCAAAAACCAAACGGCGCACCTTTCACTCTACGCCCCGCTGTGTGGCCGTACAGTAGTTTACGGCCACATATTGGGTGTTTCTATAAACGGCAGAGTCAGGGCAATAAAGATAGTCTTGTTTGGCTGTTAACCCTTGCTTTGTTAGTGGAAAAAATGGGTTAAAATGAAAAATTAGACAAAAAAATGAAATTCTCTAATTTCCTCCCCATTTGCCAATAACTCTTGTGCAACACCTAAAGGGTTAACAATGTATGCAAAATCAGTTTTGAATACCTTGAGGGGTGTAGTTTCTTATATGGGGTCACTTTTATGGAGTTTCTACTCCAGGGGTGCATCAGGGGGGCTTCAAATGGGACATGGTGTCAAAAAAACAGTCCAGCAAAATTAGCCCTCCAAAAACCAAACGGCGCACCTTTCACTCTACTCCCTGCCGTGTGCCCGTACAGTAGTTTACGGCCACATATGGGGTGTTTCTGTGAATAGCAGAGTCAGGGCAATAAAGATACAGTCTTGTTTGGCTGTTAACCATTGCTTTGTTAGTGGAAAAAATGGGTTAAAATTGAAAATTAGGCAAAAAAATTAAATTCTCAAATTTCATCTCCATTTGCCAATAACTCTTGTGCAACACCTAAAGGGTTAAAGACGTATGTAAAATCAGTTTTGAATACCTTGAGGGGTGTAGTTTCTTAGATGGGGTCACTTTTAGGGAGTTTCTACTCTAGGGGTGCATCAGGGGGCTTCAAATGGGACATGGTATAAATAAACCAGTCCATAAAAATCAGCCTTCCAAAAACCAAACGGCGCACCTTTCACTCTACGCCCCGCTGTGTGGCCGTACAGTAGTTTACGGCCACATATTGGGTGTTTCTGTAAACGGCAGAGTCAGGGCAATAAAGATAGTCTTGTTTGGCTGTTAACCCTTGCTTTGTTAGTGGAAAAAATGGGTTAAAATGAAAAATTAGACAAAAAAATGAAATTCTCTAATTTCCTCCCCATTTGCCAATAACTCTTGTGCAACACCTAAAGGGTTAACAATGTATGCAAAATCAGTTTTGAATACCTTGAGGGGTGTAGTTTCTTAGATGGGGTCATTTTTTGGTGGTTTCTATTATGTAAGCCTCGCAAATCGACTTCAGACCTGAACTGGTCCCTAAAAATTGAGTTTTTGTAAATTTCAGAAAAATTTCAAGATTTGCTTCTAAACTTCTAAGCCTTATAACATCCCCAAAAAATAAAATATCATTCCCAAAATAATTCAAACATGAAGTAGACATATGGGGAATGTAAAGTCATCACAATTTTTTGGGGTATTACTATGTATTACTGAAGTAGAGAAACTGAAACTTTGAAATTTGCTAATTTTTCCCAATTTTTGGTAAATTAGGTATTTTTTTGTGCAAAAAAAATAATTTTTTTGACTTCATTTTACCACTGTCATGAAGTACAATATGTTACGAAAAAACAATCTCAGAATGGCCTGGATAAGTCAAAGCGTTTTAAAGTTATTAGCACTTAAATTGACACTGGTCAGATTTCCAAAAAATGGCCTGGTCCTTAAGGTGAAAATGAGCCCGGTCCTTAAGGGGTTAATAACAGCTTTTTCAGATCTGAGTTTTCACTATCGTGAAAACTCAGATCCGACAGTATATTCTAACACATAGGCATTCCCATGGTGATGGGGACGCTTCAAGTTAGAATATACTAAGAACTGTGTACATAACTGCCCCCTGCTGCCTGGCAGCACCCGATCTGTTACAGGGGGCTGTGATCCGCACAATTAACCCCTCAGGTGCCGCACCTAAGGGGTTAATTGTGTGTATCATAGCCCCCTGTAAGAGATCAGGTGCTGCCAGGCAGCAGGGGGCCAGACCCCCCTCCCTCCCCAGTATTAAAAGCATTGGTGGCCAGTGCGGCCCCCCTCCCTCCCTCTCCAGTATTAAAAGCATTGGTGGCCAGTGCGGCCCCCCCTCCCTCCTCAGTATTAAAAGCATTGGTGGCCAGTGCGGCCCCCCCTCCCTCCCTCCCCAGTATTAAAAGCATTGGTGGCCAGTGCGGCCCCCCTCCCTCCCCAGTATTAAAAGCATTGGTGGCCAGTGCGCCCCCCTCCCTCCCTCCCTCCCCAGTATTAAAAGCATTGGTGGCCAGTGCGGCCCCCCCTCCCTCCTTCCCCAGTATTAAAAGCATTGGTGGCCAGTGCGGCTTCCCCCCTCCCTCGCTCCCCAGTATTAAAAGCATTGGTGGCCAGTGCGCCCCCCCTCCCTCCCCAGTATTAAAAGCATTGGTGGCCACTGCGGCCCCCCCTCCCTCCCCAGTATCAAAAGCATTGGTGGCCAGTGCAGCCCCCCCAGTATTAAAAGCATTGGTGGCCAGTGCGGACCCCCCTCCTTCCCTCCCCAGTATTAAAAGCATTGGTGGCCAGTGCGCCCCCCCTCCCCAGTATTAAAAGCATTGGTGGCTAGTGCGGCCCCCCCCTCCCTCCCTCCCCAGTATTAAAAGCATTGGTGGCAGTGGCCACAGGCTAACAACCCCCCTCCCCATCATCATTGGTGGCAGCGGAGTGGCATTTCCGATCGGAGTCCCAGTTTAATCACTGGGGCTCCGATTGGTTACCATGGGAGCCAGGACGCTACTGCAGTCCTGGCTTCCATGGTTACTTAGCTTATACATACCTGCGCTGTCTGTGGCCGGCCGGCACTCCTCCTACTGGTAAGTGAAAGGTCTGTGCGGCACATTGCTTATAGCACAGACTTGTCACTTACCAGTAGGAGGAGCGCCCGGCCGGCCACAGACAGCGCAGGTAAGTATAATGCTTCTAAAATAGCTAAGTAACCACGGCAGCCAGGACTGCAGTAGCATCCTGGCTGCCATGGTAACCGATCGGAGCCCCAGCGATTAAACCGGGACTCCGATCGGAACTCTCCGCTGCCACCAATGATAGGGAGGGGGTAATTTTAATTAGGGGGTGAGAGGGGAGGCCGCACTGGCCACCAATGAATTTAATACTGGGGAAGGAGGGAGGGGGGGCCGCACACTGGCCACCAATGAATTTAATACTGGGGAGGGAGGGGGGCCGAACTGGCCACCAATGAATTTAATACTGGGGAGGGAGGGGGGGCCGCACTGGCCACCAATGAATTTAAAACTGGGGAGGGAGGGGGGTCTGGCCCCTTGCTGCCTGGCAGCCCCTGATCTCTTACAGGGGGCTATGATATGCACAATTAACCCCTCAGGTGTGGCACCTGAGGGGTTAATAGTTTGGATCACAGCCACCTGTAAGAGATCGGGTGCTGCCAGGCAGCAGGGGGCCGTTATGTCCACAGTTCTCAGTATATTCTAACTTGAAGCGTCCCCATCACTATGGGAACGCCTCTGTGTTAGAATATACTGTCGGATCTGAGTTTTAACAATCTAACTCAAATCCGATGGTATAGTCTAACATAGAGGCGTTCCCATGGTGATGGAGACGCTTCAAGTTAAAATATACCATCGGATTGGAGAAAACTCCGATCCGATGGTATATAATCGGCACACACGCACCCTGCTGTGTGTGTGGAGTGTGTGCTGATTGGTTTGTGCGCCGCGCATGCGCACTTCACTAATCGGCACACACGCACGGACAACAGCCCTGAGCATGTACACAGGGCTTTTATTAGTATAGATATGAAAGCTACTGCTTCAGACTAGGCTTTTGAAGTATAAAAGTCTAAGGCTACTTTCACACGAGCGTTCGGGTGTCCGCTCGTGCGCTCCGTTTGAAGGGGCTCACGAGCGGCCCCGAACGCATCCGTCTGGCCCCAATGCATTCTCAGTGGAGGCGGATCCACTGAGAATGCATCCGCCTGCCACCGCTCAGCCTCTGCTCCGCTCAGTGAGCGGACACCTGAACGCTGCTTGCAGCGTTCGGGTGTCCGCCTGGCCGTGCGGAGGCGAGCGGATCCGTCCAGACTTACAATGTAAGTCAATGGGGACGGATCCGCTTGAAGATGACACCATATGGCTCAATCTTCAAGCGGATCCGTTCCCCATTGACTTACAATGTAAAGTCTGAACGGATCCGCTCAGGCTACTTTCATACTTAGAAAATTTTCTAAGTTTTAATGCAGACGGATCCGTTCTGAACGGATGCGAACGTCTGCATTATCGGAGCGGATCCGTCTGATGAAACATCAGACGGATCCGCTCCGAACGCTAGTGTGAAAGTAGCCTTAGGCTGGTATTAACTCTCGCCTTATTCTAACCTGAATTAAAGGTGGTTTTCAGAATCTTTGAACCTCTATTTCCAGTGCTTTTCTGACAGTTGGCCTATCTGTCCTCAGGGTTTAAACTGGAAGGTGTGGATGCCGGAAGCTGTGTCCTACACCTGCTTGCAAAGGTGCCTGGGAAGCCTCTGAGTACGGCCGTTTGCTATCCTTTGACTTGAATAAAATATACTAGTCCCCTTGAATACTTGCTGTTGCAGCTTATCACTGGTCACACCGGAGGAGCAAGCTATACAAATAGATATCTCACCTCTTGGCTGACTCTTGTAGGCTTTAACCCTGAACTGTGGAGCCAACAGGGAGAGAGCAGAGAGGCAGGAGGCCTCCCTTCAGCAGGCAGCTACATCATGGCTGCACACTGACTAAACTTCATTAAACACTGCCTTAACTAGGCCTGAGCTAAGCTATATATCCATTGTAACACTGCCCCATCTAGTGGAGAAACTAGTGTAGTGCACCCTAACTAGGCCTGTGTAAAGGATCTTACACATATACACTGCGTGCAGAATTATTAGGCAAATGAGTATTTTGACCACATCATCCTCTTTATGCATGTTGTCTTACTCCAAGCTGTATAGGCTCGAAAGCCTACTACCAATTAAGCATATTAGGTGATGTGCATCTCTGTAATGAGAAGGGGTGTGGTCTAATGACATCAACACCCTATATTAGGTGTGCATAATTATTAGGCAACTTCCTTTCCTTTGGCAAAATGGGTCAAAAGAAGGACTTGACAGGCTCAGAAAAGTCTAAAATAGTGAGATATCTTGCAGAGGGATGCAGCACTCTTAAAATTGCAAAGCTTCTGAAGCGTGATCATCGAACAATCAAGCGTTTCATTCAAAATAGTCAACAGGGTCGCAAGAAGCGTGTGGAAAAACCAAGGCGCAAAATAACTGCCCATGAACTGAGAAAAGTCAAGCGTGCAGCTGCCAAGATGCCACTTGCCACCAGTTTGGCCATATTTCAGAGCTGCGACATCACTGGAGTGCCCAAAAGCACAAGGTGTGCAATACTCAGAGACATGGCCAAGGTAAGAAAGGCTGAAAGACGACCACCACTGAACAAGACACACAAGCTGAAACGTCAAGACTGGGCCAAGAAATATCTCAAGACTGATTTTTCTAAGGTTTTATGGACTGATGAAATGAGAGTGAGTCTTGATGGGCCAGATGGATGGGCCCGTGGCTGGATTGGTAAAGGGCAGAGAGCTCCAGTCCGACTTAGACGCCAGCAAGGTGGAGGTGGAGTACTGGTTTGGGCTGGTATCATCAAAGATGAGCTTGTGGGGCCTTTTCGGGTTGAGGATGGAGTCAAGCTCAACTCCCAGTCCTACTGCCAGTTTCTGGAAGACACCTTCTTCAAGCAGTGGTACAGGAAGAAGTCTGCATCCTTCAAGAAAAACATGATTTTTATGCAGGACAATGCTCCATCACACGCGTCCAAGTACTCCACAACGTGGCTGGCAAGAAAGGGTATAAAAGAAGAAAATCTAATGGCATGGCCTCCTTGTTCACCTGATCTGAACCCCATTGAGAACCTGTGGTCCATCATCAAATGTGAGATTTACAACGAGGGAAAACAGTACACCTCTCTGAACAGTGTCTGGCAGGCTGTGGTTGCTGCTGCACGCAATGTTGATGGTGAACAGATCAAAACACTGACAGAATCCATGGATGGCAGGCTTTTGAGTGTCCTTGCAAAGATAGGTGGCTATATTGGTCACTGATTTGTTTTTGTTTTGTTTTTGAATGTCAGAAATGTATATTTGTGAATGTTGAGATGTTATATTGGTTTCACTGGTAAAAATAAATAATTGAAATGGGTATATATTTGTTTTTTGTTAAGTTGCCTAATAATTATGCACAGTAATAGTCACCTGCACACACAGATATCCCCCTAAAATAGCTAAAACTAAAAACAAACTAAAAACTACTTCCAAAAATATTCAGCTTTGATATTAATGAGTTTTTTGGGTTCATTGAGAACATGGTTGTTGTTCAATAATAAAATTAATCCTCAAAAATACAACTTGCCTAATAATTCTGCACTCCCTGTAGAATCACATAGTGACATGGTAGAATATGACATAAGATGAAGTACAGCATACAGGCATAATATATGACAATAAAACACAATCAAACTAGTTTGCGGTGCCCACAATCACGAGTGGGACACTGCAGAACATCTGAATGATATACGTAAAGGTGCGAATACCCCGATTGCGAAGCATGTCTTTACACAACATGATCAGAACATTGACGCGGTCAAATTTCAAGGTGTGGAATCAGTTAGAAGATCTCCAAGAGGTGGGGATTTTGATAAAAAATTGCTGCAGAAAGAAACAGTGGATATTCAGGATGCGTATATGGTCCAACCAGAGGGACTCAATGATTACAACTCATTCATTTGCTTTATTTAAAGCAATCTAAACCCTGATGTGTCTGTAGCTTTTGACATTGTGACATTTAACATCCTTACTCATCATATATGGGGGTTTATGTTATATCGGTTACGGCCCCCTGTTATTGTCTTGTATGATCACATATAGTTGGGTCTAATAACGCAACAGCCGACCGCTGCGCTCTTAAATATTGGTCACTGAGTGGTGTGTGCAGATTTATATTCATTGGGAGGGTGTATTTTGGGGAGATTTTTCCTTTTTCTTTGTCTTCCTTTAGATTTTAAGGTACAGTCAGGTCCATAAATATTGGGACATCGACACAATTCTAACATTTTTGGCTCTATACACCACCACAATGGATTTTCAAATGAAACGAACAAGATGTGCTTTAACTGCAGACTGTCAGCTTTAATTTGAGGGTATTTACATCCAAATCAGGTGAACGGTGAAGGAATTACAACAGTCTGCATATGTGCCTCCCACTTGTTAAGGAACCAAAAGTATTGGGACATAATAATAATCATAAATCAAACTTTCACTTTTTAATACTTGGTTGCAAATCCTTTGCAGTCAATTACAGCCTGAAGTCTGGAACGCATAGACATCACTAGACGCTGGGTTTCATCCCTGGTGATGCTCTGCCAGGCCTCTACTGCTATCTTCAGTTCCTGCTTGTTCTTGGGGCATTTTCCCTTCAGTTTTGTCTTCAGCAAGTAAAATGCATGCTCCATCGGATTCAGGTCAGGTGATTGACTTGGCCATTGCATAACATTCCACTTCTTTCCCTTACAAAACTCTTTGGTTGCTTTTGCAGTATGCTTTGGGTCATTGTCCATCTGCACTGTGAAGCGCCGTCCAATGAGTTCTGAAGAATTTGGCTGAATATGAGCAGATAATATTGCCCGAAACACTTCAGAATTCATCCTGCTGCTTTTGTCAGCAGTCACATCATCAATAAATACAAGAGAACCAGTTCCATTGGCAGCCATTCATGCCCATGCCAGGACACTACCACCATCATGCTTCACTGAAGAGGTGGTATGCTTAGGATCATGAGCAGTTCCTTTCCTTCTCCATACTCTTCTCTTCCCATCATTCTGGTGCAAGTTGATCTTGGTCTCATCTGTCCATAGGATGTTGTTCGAGAACTGTGAAGGCTTTTTTAGATGTCGTTTGGCAAACTCTAATCTGGCCTTCCTGTTTTGAGGCTCACCAATGGGTTACATCTTGTGGTGAACCCTCTGTATTCACTTTGGTGAAGTCTTCTCTTGATTGTTGACTTTAACACACATACACCTACGTTCTGGAGAGTGTTCTTGATCTGACCAACTATTGTGAAGGGTGTTTTCTTCACCAGGGAAAGAATTCTTTGGTCATCCACTACAGTTGTTTTCCGTGGTCTGCCAGGTCTTTTGTGTGTTGCTGAGCTCACCAGTGCATTCCTTCTTATTAAGAATGTTCCAAACAGTTGTTTTGGCCACGCCAATGGGTTTGTTTTGTTTTTTCAGCCTAATGATGGCTTGCTTCACTGATAGTGACAGCTCTTTGGATCTCATCTTGAGAGTTGACAGCAACAGATTCCAAATGCAAATAGCACACTTGAAATGAAGTCTGGACCTTTTATCTGCTCACTGTAATTGGGATAATGATGGAATAGCACACACCTGGCCATGGAACAGCTGAGAAGCCAATTGTCCCATTACTTTTGGTCCCTTAACAAGTGGGAGGCACATATGCAAACTGTTGTAATTCCTACACCGTTCACTTGATTTGGATGTAAATGCCCTCAAATTAAAGCTGACAGTCTGCAGTTAAAGCTTGTTCATTTCATTTCAAATCCATTGTGGTGGTGTATTTTGCCAAAAATGTTAGAATTGTGTCAATGTTCCAATATTTATGGACCTGACTGTATATCTCAATAAAAGTTAGTTTTATTTATAGCGTCCCTTCAGTGAATGGTATTGATAGTGGGAGGCTATTATGTTTTTGTTTACTCAGTAAAGTCTGAGCAACCACCATGAAAAGAGCAACCCCAGCTGGTACTGGAACCTTGGCACTTTCCTGACTGTTGAGACCCTAGAGCTAAACCGTGAATGTGATTTATCAGTGAGTTTTGAACTGGCACATAAGGGAGTCTTAGATAGCACCATAGTGTCAGAATTGGAATTGCAGTGGAAAGTTTCCAGCGTTCTGCCATTCCTTTTAAATGTAAAGCTCCTCCTCATTGGGGACTTGGTGCCAACAGCAGCCAATCAGTTCTTGGTGGGTGTGAACATGCAATCCCATCCTGCATTTTGTCCCTGCTCCACCCTCCATGAGAGAAAGCCTCCGTTCTCCACTGAGACCTTGTTGCGCATATCCAGTCAGTGTTCTACCTAACAGGTAATGTTCGGTGGTAGTCTTCCCAAACAGTTGACAGTTGGTTTGTTATTACAAGAAGAAGTACTAAAGGTGTCCAGCAGCTGCTTCTTTAGCTACGTTTGTCTTGTACTGGGGTAAAATGGCTTTAACTAGAAGGTCGCTAAGATTTTGGCCTCTTGTATAGGTGATCTGTAGTCTGTCTACTAATAATTTCCTTAGGTCTTGGTCTGCCCGTAGGACCTCCTAGTATTTTTACAGAATTCTCATGACTTCATGATGAGCTGTATCAAAAGTTCACTCACACAAATTTTTCATTGTTGTCTGGTGTCTTATGAATGATTAGGTTCGGTCTTTGAATGTGAATTGCATCTGTGAATGCCCCCATCAAGACCCTGTCCAGGTATCCCCTTGTCTAGAAAGTGTGAATTCAAATCTTTGTCCTGCATCTTAAAAGTTACCCTCTGTACCTTTGCAATTGGTTTATATGTACAATATAACCTAGGTTCACATTTGCACTTGAATGTCATTTTTTTTGTTCCACTATAGCAGGGGTGGGAAACCTTTTTGCTGCCGAGGGCCATTTGGATATTTGTAACATCATTTGTGGGCCAAACAAAATTTTATACTAAATTTGACTGCAGTAAGTATTAGGTCAAACATATAACTGCCTTAGGGGTAAGTTACAGAAATTGCACTTTATTTTACATAAAGTACAGGTGCCATTTTTACCAAACATAGCTCTCTACTTTTAAGTTCAGAATGTTGCATATTTAGTTCTTTATTTGGCATTAATGGCAGCCAAGCTCATCCCAGGGTGGTCCAGAGAGGGGTTCACCCAGCTTTCACTCTCCCTGCCACTGTCCCTGCCTCTTTTTTTGCAACTGTCCCTGCCTTTGTCCCTGCCTTTGTCCCTTTCTCAGCCTCAGATCTGCCCCCCCATCTCTATCAGCCTACTATCAGAACCCCAGCCTACATCAGCCTCAGATCAGACTTCCATCAGACCCCTAGCCTCACATCACACCCCCAGCCTCAGATCAGACCCCCAGCCTTAGACCACACCCTCATTAGACCCCTCACAGCCTTAGATCAGACCCCCTGCCTCAGATCACACCCCCATCAGGCCCCCTGCCTCATATCACACCCCCATCAGACCTCCCAGCCTCAGATCAGACTCTGAGCCTTAGACCAGACCCTCATCAGACCCTCCCCAGCCTTAGATCAGACCCCCAGCCTCAGATCACACCTTATCAGGCCCTACAGCCTCTGATCAGACCCCTATCAGACCCTCCTTACCCTCCATTAGCCTCAGATAAGCCCCAATCAGACCTCAGATCAGACATTTAAAATAAATTAAACTTAGCTCTCCAGCTCTGGACAGCGCTGCCACTTGACAGATTCACTCACCTTCCTTGGTCTTCTTCCAGCCGCGCTGTACTAAGACCTGACAGCACACAATGTCAGGTCATAGTGTGCGTCTACGTGTATGTCTACGCTGTATGTGTCACAGTGTAAGGCTGAAAGAAGAGCAAGGAAGGTAAGTACAGCCAGTGCAGTTCTTACCTTCCTGTGCCTCCCGCAAGCTAATAACCGCTTCCCTAATGGAAGCAGTCATTAGCATTTTCGCAATATGTTCTGGTAGGGGGCCGGGAGCCACATGAAATGATCCTGTGAGCCATATACACCCCTCGGGCCGGAGGTTCCCCACCCCTGCACTATAGGAACATAAAAATAAAATAATGGCATTGAAGCTCATCTAGAGATGAGCGAATTTTTCAAATATTCCATTCGCCGGTTCGCAGAATTTTTCGGGAAAAACTTGGTTCGATCCAAATATATTTGCGGCGAATTACATAAAAAAATGGCTATTTCCTGGCTGCTGAGAGCCTTTATAGTGGTGTAAAACACTGTTCCTTGTAGTAACACGCATAGGGAGTCTGCTTTGGTAGTGAAATAATACTGTGAGTCAATATGACATGCAGATGAGAGGTGTCGTTCTTAGAATCACTGCGCATTTCACTTATTAGGGCGGTCACGGGGCCAAAACTGACCAAAAAACTCAAGTATGAACTCAGCCTTACAGGTTGATGTTAGCGCCAAAAAGAAGCGCACTCCTTTTACACCGTCGCCAGCTGATTCCACATAGATGTCTAATGAACCTGTTCTATTAAATGCGTATACAAGTAGAGCCCTCCAGACAGAGTGGAGAGGGTGTCAGCAGTAAGTGTGTGTAGACGTCACTGATTAATTTGCCCTTCCTCTGATCCGTCAGAACAATAACCCACAAAAAACGGATCCTGTCTGTGGAGCATGCGCCTTCACTCGGTCAGCATTTGCTCAATAATTAATCAGTATTGCTAATGCCAAAAAAAAATGAAGTGGATCTATAACAGACATGACACGTGAATGGAATATTTGTATGTCTTCTGTGTTTTGTACCCACTCCTGCTTTTGGCTACCGAATCATAAGCCAATTCTGATAAGACCATACAGGCCTTACAGCTGCTACACAGACAGGATCCATTGTGCATCTAATTTTTCCTTCCTTCTGAGAGATCAGAAGATGGGTTAAATAAATGATGATGTCAGCCAAGCCAAAAAGGCTAAATAGTGTCCCAGTCATGAAGTGTGGGGAAGGGGGGGGGGGACAGCATGAGAAGTCCGCAGAGTGGCCCAATAACAGAGTCTGTAGGTGGCGGCAGTATCAGTGTCACGATGAGGTGTGGAAGGGAACACCACACCAAACACAAGAGGGGGGAAGGTATCTGGACTAGAAGCTAGGTGTAATGGTCACGTCCACACACACACAGGGGGAAGGATAGTGACCACTGTGCTCCACCCTCACCCCTGGCCCTGCCTACTTGCCTCACGGGTCCTGATGACAAAGGACAACTGGACGACAGTCCCTAACTTAGCATACGTGCTGGGAAGACAGGCAAGACAAAATACAGAACATGAACGGACCTGGTCAGAACCAAGAGAGCTACGCAGTACAAAGGGTTAAGCAAAGAATGGTCAGGAGAAGCCGGGGTCAAATACCAGGAGAGTAGGTACAAGTACAAGAGGAGTCCTAAGAGAGTAGTCAGGTGGGAGCCGAGGTCACAATACCAGGACGGATGCGCAGTACAGGAGGAGCAGGCAAAGGATCGTCAGAGAACGGAATCAGGTGAGTATTCAGTAGCCCAACAAATAGCCAGGAACCTAGAAATTAACAGGCAACCTGTGGCTAGCAGGCTGCCTGTATTTATAGTGGGGAGTGAGGGTCATGTGACTTGGCCAGCACCGAATGATAAGCTCGGCGCTCAAGGCAGACTTAGGAGCAGGGAGCCACCCAGCAGTAAAGCCGCCCTGGGAATGAGGTCAAACACAGATCCTCATTCCCAAAGCTAAGCAACAGTTCTGCGGGCAATGGGGGACCGAGTGCCCCTTTGGAACCCCGTTACACTAGGGTGTTGAAAAGGTCACCACCTAATGAATCCTAACCCTAGCCCTGACTGCTAACCGAATGAACGGACCTCAGTGGTAGGACCGTTCATTCACAGGAACCTAAAGCCTGACTGCCCTGTAATGCCCTGAGGTAGTGATATGGCCCAAAAACTACAGTTCCTCAAGCTGAAAGAAAAGGGGTCTTGACTCAGACCAGATACCAGAAGGCAGGGGAAACAACACAATACAAATACAAATGAATGAGACAGTTAACTCCTGAAGTAGAAGAACAAGCAGGAACACAAGAGGAGATAATGCACACCAGCTCTTCCACTTGCAAATGAAGCTAAACACCGCAAGGAGTGAAAGGAGTAGCCAGACTTAAATAGCAATGACTATGCTACACTTGTCTAGAGGTGTGGTCATTACCATCAACAACAAAGTGAAATTAAAAGAGGCTGTCAGATGACATCACGTGCAGTCAGCCTCTCCGACCTTCTAACACCTAGCCTGGGAGTGACCGTGACAATCAGGAGGCTAAGAGTGGCACAATGACAGAGTGTGGTGGTGGTTGCAGCATCAGGAGGCCATAGAGTGGCACAATAACATAGTGTGGAGGTGGCAGCAACATGAGGAGACCACAGAGTGTCGCAATGACAGAGTGTGGAGGTGGCAGTAGCATCAGGAGGAGGCCACAGAGTGGCCCAATGACAGAGTCTGAAGGTGGCGGCAGCATCAGGAAGCAACAGAGTGGCACAATGACAGAGTCTGGAGGTGGCGGCAACATCAGGAGGCTAAGAGTGGCACAATGACAGAGTGTGGTGGTGGAGGCAGCATCAGGAGGCCACAGAGTTGCTAGGTCACATAGTGTGTTGGTGGTGACAGCATGAGGAGACCACATAGTAGCCCATTGACAGAGTCTGAAGGTGGCGGCAGCATCAGGAGGCCACAGAGTTCAGAATTCAAAAAATTTGGGTGGTCAAAAAGTTGTGTTTTGGTTAGCAATTCACAATAATATTTACAAGAAATGGCAATTACATTGTTTTGCTTGGTAAATAGCTACTTAAATTTTGTGATATTTTGACGTTTTATGTAAAATTCGCAGCAAACTGTCCTCTTTCAAGAAGTGCCTTCTTCTCATTATTTATGTCTGTACTTCTGCTCTAAGGTTAAGAATATACTTATACACTGCGTGCAGAATTATTAGGCAAATGAGTATTTTGACCACATCATCCTCTTTATGCATGTTGTCTTACTCCAAGCTGTATAGGCTCGAAAGCCTACTACCAATTAAGCATATTAGGTGATGTGCATCTCTGTAATGAGAAGGGGTGTGGTCTAATGACATCAACACCCTATATTAGGTGTGCATAATTATTAGGCAACTTCCTTTCCTTTGGCAAAATGGGTCAAAAGAAGGACTTGACAGGCTCAGAAAAGTCAAAAATAGTGAGATATCTTGCAGAGGGATGCAGCACTCTTAAAATTGCAAAGCTTCTGAAGCGTGATCATCGAACAATCAAGCGTTTCATTCAAAATAGTCAACAGGGTCGCAAGAAGCGTGTGGAAAAACCAAGGCGCAAAATAACTGCCCATGAACTGAGAAAAGTCAAGCGTGCAGCTGCCAAGATGCCACTTGCCACCAGTTTGGCCATATTTCAGAGCTGCAACATCACTGGAGTGCCCAAAAGCACAAGGTGTGCAATACTCAGAGACATGGCCAAGGTAAGAAAGGCTGAAAGACGACCACCACTGAACAAGACACACAAGCTGAAACGTCAAGACTGGGCCAAGAAATATCTCAAGACTGATTTTTCTAAGGTTTTATGGACTGATGAAATGAGAGTGAGTCTTGATGGGCCAGATGGATGGGCCCGTGGCTGGATTGGTAAAGGGCAGAGAGCTCCAGTCCGACTCAGACGCCAGCAAGGTGGAGGTGGAGTACTGGTTTGGGCTGGTATCATCAAAGATGAGCTTGTGGTGCCTTTTAGGGGTGAGGATGGAGTCAAGCTCAACTCCCAGTCCTACTGCCAGTTTCTGGAAGACACCTTCTTCAAGCAGTGGTACAGGAAGAAGTCTGCATCCTTCAAGAAAAACATGATTTTCATGCAGGACAATGCTCCATCACACGCGTCCAAGTACTCCACAGCGTGGCTGGCAAGAAAGGGTATAAAAGAAGAAAATCTAATGACATGGCCTCCTTGTTCACCTGATCTGAACCCCATTGAGAACCTGTGGTCCATCATCAAATGTGAGATTTACAAGGAGGGAAAACAGTACACCTCTCTGAACAGTGTCTGGGAGGCTGTGGTTGCTGCTGCACGCAATGTTGATGGTGAACAGATCAAAACACTGACAGAATCCATGGATGGCAGGCTTTTGAGTGTCCTTGCAAAGAAAGGTGGCTATATTGGTCACTGATTTGTTTTTGTTTTGTTTTTGAATGTCAGAAATGTATATTTGTGAATGTTGAGATGTTATATTGGTTTCACTGGAAAAAAAATAAATAATTGAAATGGGTATATATTTGTTTTTTGTTAAGTTGCCTAATAATTATGCACAGTAATAGTCACCTGCACACACAGATATCCCCCTAAAATAGCTAAAACTAAAAACAAACTAAAAACTACTTCCAAAAATATTCAGCTTTGATATTAATGAGTTTTTTGGGTTCATTGAGAACATGGTTGTTGTTCAATAATAAAATTAATCCTCAAAAATACAACTTGCCTAATAATTCTGCACTCCCTGTATTATACTATAAAATATGTAAAAAATAATAATTATGCCATTCGTAAAAGTTTTTAAATTATCAATACTCATTTGCAGCAGAGTGTCTTTTTAATAATTTTTACTAATGTCATACTTTATCAATTTTTATCATAGTATCATGCAAATAGTAACATTTTCTTGTCTTTTTCCAGGCACGAATAGTTTCTTCCACTTGCACAATCTGAAAATTTGGAACCATGGCTAGTAAAAGGAAGACAAGACTGGCAACTTCCACTCACATGAGTAACTTCATTGGAACTGGTCGAGAAATGCTTCCTTCTGAACTCCCAATTCTGCGTGATGTTCTAAGATATGGCCTTCTGCTAAGAGAGCAGAGTGGAGAGAATGTCAGAAATTGCCCAGCAGCCACTCTTGCAAAGGATATTTATCCAAAGGTGCTTGAAAAGTGGGAGCTAGCAAACAGTTGTTTTGTGGTGCCAATTTTAAATTTGAGAGTCACAGTCCTGAAGAAGAAAACTGAGAAAAGGGCAAAAACATATCACTTGGCAGAGGTAAACTGGAAGTGAAAGAGGCTTTCATAGCAATGTTAGACAAGCTCTTTGACATCCTCAATTGCAAGTGTGAGATTAAGCTATGTTCAGAATTTGAGGGTCCATGTCCAGGTGGTGCTTACTGTAAACATGAAGTACACATCTCCTGCTCTTGTTCTAAAGACATGAAGATCCCTGTCAAAGAACTAGTGCTTATTAATGGTCAAAGAGAGAAGGTTGGATCTGTTGGACAGCATCAAATTGGATTACCAGATCTACCTGAGCACAGAAGACAAATTAAAAAAGCAGAAGAGGCAAGAAGATGAAGTAAGAAGAATTTCTGAATATAAGCAGAAAAGGAAGGAAGAGTTAACATTACAGTCATTACAACCAAATGAAGTTCTTTTCTCCGAAGAAGATGAAGAGCCAACTGATGTTGAAGATGATTCTGAAGAACCTTTGCAGATACCATGTGATTATTCTGATGTTGTCGAATATCTGCTATATAAAAAGAATCTTCAGATAAAATAGAGGATCAAAAAAAACTTAAAAAAAAACAAAAACTTGGCAACTCGAATTAGCGAGCGGTGCTTGACAATGTACCTTCTACTTCAAGTACAAGTCAGTATTACTCCCTGACCCATCCCCTCCCCTAACTGTCATACCCTAACCCAATACTCTCAGTCCCCAACTGCAATTCCTAGGCATATTCTCCCCTCCTGCCCCTCCCTGTCCTACCCATACCCCCCCTTTTTTACCTTTCTTTTCTGTCCACTCCGACATTAACTGACCTCTTATTCCCCTGTCTGAATGCCTCACCTCAGAGGACTCTTCTTGTGCCATGGGGATCACAATTGGGTTGAACAACCATTTCCCCCCTTGCGACCCTCACCTCACACACTGTTACAATCCGCCTTAACGGGCACACCTTGTTGAAAGTTTATACTTTTGTTACATATGTTATTGTTTATGCTTTGTTTAAGGTACATGCTCCATCCTCCTCGAGGAACTAAAAAATGATGGGGACACCTCTGGCATCCAGCCCACCCAAACAGACAGCTCAGATCTTACGCAAACAAAGTGCGTCTACCTGGGGAGATGACGCGCCTCAGCAAGGTAACCCTCAACATTTAAGACGCTATGGCTGACTTGTCATTTGCGTCCTACAAAGTTAGGGGATCAACTCCCCCTCTAAGAGGAGTCAGGTCTTCACATTGTTACGCAAATCTGGGGCCAGTGTCTTACTCCTACAGGAGACGCACTTTAAATTCAACCACTACCCCAACCTCTCCTTTGCTCACTACTCCCAGTGGTATCACTGTGGTGGTGACTCATCTGCCTCTGGTGGGGTGAGTATTGGATTCCAGAGGAAGGTCCCATTCAAATACACCTCCCACTTACAGGAGATACATTCTGGTCAAGGGTAGCATAGGCCCCCAAACATACACCATCATTAACCTTTACGCCCCCAATTTGGGACAATCTATGTGGTTTTCCACAGTTTTCCCCATCATTGAGAATTTCGCTGAGGGCTTGGTGGTGCTGGGGGGTGACCTGAACACCACCTTAACCCCACAACTTGATTCTTCAGCCCAGAGGTTGGCTCTATCAGCCAACGCCCTACGCTTAATAAGGGAAGGCTTGTGGAACCTACATGTTGTCGATGTATGGCGCACGTTGCACCCCAAAACGAAGGATTACAGCTTTTACTCTCATGTCCACGGCACATATCAACGGTTGGATTACCTATTTATATCTAAGGCACACCTTCAGCTCTGTCACGAGGCTAAATTGGGCTCCATCCATCTATCCGATCATGCCCCCATCTTCCTTTCAGTTTCAGCACCCCTACCCAACCCGGATAAATTCAGGTGGAGGTTGAACGAATCCTTATTGGGTAACCAAACAACCAGGGAAAAAGATCTCCGACCTTTTAAAGGAATACTTCTCCTTGAACAAACACCCAGAAACATCAGATCAATCACTCTGGGACGCCCACAAACCATACATTAGAGGCCATTTCATAAGCCTGGGCTCATTTCTCAAAAAAGAGAGGAGCAAAAAACTTGATGCCCTATGCCAAAAAATACAAACCCTTGAATCCCTACATAAACGTTCCTTTTCGGAATCCCAATTACAAGAACTCTCTAACCTCAGAGCAGAAGTGAAATCCCTCTTACAACATTCTACAGCCAAATACTTCCTAAACTCACAGCACAAGTTTTTTGCTCATGGGGACAAAGCATCAAAGTTCATGATGCACAGAATAAAGAATAGGAAAGCAGCGAATTACATCCACCAAATAGACTCCCCTCAGGGTACCCCCCTCTACTCCTCCAAGCTAATAGGCACCCGTTTTCTGGAATTTTATGAATCCCTATATAATTTGCCTTCCCCACTTACTACAGAGTCCCACTCTTCCCTCATATCCTCTTTTCTAGACTCACTTAACCTACCGTCTTTCTCCACGGACCTCAAACAAAAGCTAGCCTCACCATTCACACTAGAGGAACTAACAATAGCATTGAAGAAAGCACCTCCTAGTAAAAATCCAGGCCCAGACGGACTACCCGCTTCATACTACAGAACCTTTCAGCAACACACTCTCCAGGGACATGACAATGGCCCACATAACATTGATACCCAAAGAAGGGAAAAACCCTAACCAATGTGCCAACTATAGACCTATCTCACTCCTTAATATTGACCTCAAACTACTAGCGAAGATGCTGGCGAACCGCCTGACAATGATCCTCCCGTCACTGGTGCATGGGGACCAGGTAGGCTTCGTCCGGGGCAGAGAAGGCAGAGATAACACATCCAGAGTTCTCAATGTAGT
Source organism: Bufo bufo (assembly GCF_905171765.1). Taxonomy (NCBI): domain Eukaryota; kingdom Metazoa; phylum Chordata; class Amphibia; order Anura; family Bufonidae; genus Bufo; species Bufo bufo. The sequence continues at coordinate 242,881,914 of NC_053393.1, read as the reverse complement.
GTATTACTCTAACTTCCGCTCCAAGCCTCTTCTCCTCCTAAGTACAGATGCGGAGAAAGCATTTGATAGGATTAATTAGACCTACCTGAACCATGTCCTACATTGATTTGGCCTGCCTGGTCCCTTTGTTCAAGCCATCTTCGCTATGTACTCCCAAGCCTCTGCCTCGGTCTTAGTTAATGGCGACTTATCAGAACCCTTCCGTATTCAGAATGGCACTCGCCAAGGTTGCCCTCTCTCACCCATACTTTTTGTCCTGGCTCTGGAACCCCTTCTCCTTAGACTGAGAGCAGACCCAGATATACGAGGAACATTGCTGGGGAATCAGGAGCATAAATTGGCCGCCTTTGCGGACGACATTATGATCATGACCTCGAACCCAGAAACATCACTTCCAGCAATCCAAAACCACCTAGACAAGTATAGCACCCTCTTCAACTTTAAAATAAACATGCAAAAATCGCTAGTCATCTGTATTGGGATTCCCTTAACAACACAACAACGCTTGAAGACCAACTCCCTATTCGATTGGTCATCTCCCTTCCTCACCTATCTAGGGATCAAGATAAGCCCCAATATTTCTGAACTCTTCTCACTTAATTACTCCCCTTTATTGCAATCTATTACATCCAGCGTAGATAGACTGAATTCCCACATACTTTCTTGGTTCGGACGAAAAAATCTCCTTTTGTCATTAATACTCCCCCGCCTCACGTACCTCCAACAGGTCCTACCTATTCATGTACCTAAGTCTTACTATGATTCCCTCAGGAAAATTTTCTGTGCATTTGTCTGGAACGGAAAGAAGCCAAGACTGTCATACGACACACTCTCTCACCCTAGGCAGACAGGAGGGATGGCGCTACCAGACCCTGAATTGTACGGCAAGGCAGTGCTCTTATTCAGAGCAGTGGAATGGCTCAGAACTTCCAACCCTAAACCGTGGGTGGCAATGGAGCAGGAGCTCCTAGGCAAACCGCTACGTTCACTCCTTCTGGGAAATTCTAGCCTAATAAACATCCCCTCTTCACCATACCCGATCATTCAACCCACCTTGAAAGCATGGAAATGGCTTCAATCCACTCACTGCTCAATACCCTTCCCATCCCCCCTCCTCTCACTAAGAGATATACAGGGTACAGCTCTCCCCACGGTGACTGAATGCATCCCACGTGTCCTGAGGGAATCAATTACCCCATCTCTTCTTTCTTTGAACCCGCGGGCTCTCTGATTCCTATCTTGGAGCTCCAAATGAGACTCTCCCCACATCACCACTGTATATCTCCCATATCCTACCTACACTCATACTTCTCCCAACATATATCTAGTAGTGACTTTCTCCGGCCACTAGTATGGATAGAATCTCTCATTACTAACCCCAATCCACCAAAAAAACTCATCTCTCAACTATTTCGCAGGCTAAACACACCCTCCTTACTTACCAAACCTGCCTTCATAAGGCAATGGGAACATGATCTAAGACAAGATCTTCCTCTCTCAAAATTACCAGACATACTCCTATCCCCACATGTCGCATCCCGATGTGTCCGCATACAAGAGAACGGATACAAGCTCCTGACCAGATGGTATAAAATGCCAGACATAACTTGCCTCTTCTCTGCCACAGCCTCAGATAGATGCTGGAGATGCCTAAGTAATAGAGGAACCTTCCTCCATATCTGGTGGGTATGTCCTCTTATAAAAAATTGGTGGAAGGAAATATTCCACCTAAGTAAACCAGATATGCCATACTGCAGTGCCGATATCACCCCTCAAAGCCCTACTCAGCATTTATGATACAAATGACCCACAATCTCCCCCCTTCCTTTTTAGACAACTACTTATAGCGGCTCGCCTATTGGTACCAAAATCCACTACTCTTCCCTCCATAGAACAATGGAGGCAGAAGATAGACCAGTTGTATAGCTTTGAAGAACTCTCCTCATGGAAAGCCCAAAACCACCAGAAATTTTTGAACCAATGGCGACTATGGCAGGAATTCAGATTCACTACTTAACTGATACTTTCACCATACTCTGGTCAAACATGTGGGATACAATAGACAGGTCACTACTTAAACCTTTAGTCCATATAGCACTTCTCTTAAGTTCGTAGGGATAAGTAAACAATGGTCGACAGCATTAGAATGCACTAGTATATTTCTGCAAATTACGAATATGTTGTATGAGACTACATCTCCATTGTCTTGTGTATAACCAGATTGCATAACTTCCTTATCATCTTTTGTGTCATGTTAGACGCTCTGAGTATTCAATATGTACCTTTTTTTGTTACGTTTTGGAAAATAAAAATTTTAGATTAAAAAAAAAGTCAGTATAATAGATTACAATTGCGCAATGTTGCATTGCAAAGTATTAGGTATGGTGTCGGTCTACTTGCTACAGCTGCCATTACAACAGCTGCATTTTTGGATGCTGGATTAATTACTGAAGGAGACAGGAGACTTGTGGCTGATCAAAATAAAGTAAAAAGGGCCCATGAAAAAGTCATGAAATCACTTGATGAAGAATTTCATGCTCGATGCAAGATTGAATGTATCTTCTTTGATGGACGCCAAGATTCCACTAAAGTTCTGTTACAAGCAGATAACTCAAGTCATCAGTTTCCAAGTATTGTGAAAGAAGACCATTACACTGTTTGCAGTGAGCCAGGTGGAAGGTATCTTTGCCATTTTACTCCAGAGAAAGACTTAACGAAAAATAAACCTACTGAAGTTATTGCTAACCATCTTGTGGATTATTTTTAATTTTTTTAACAAAACTCTTTTTATTTAACCCCTTAAGGACTCAGCCCTATTTCACCTTAAAGGGACACTGACAGGCCCAATAAGCATAATTATCTATATATATGCATGCACAGGTCTTCTAATGTTTATTAAAAACATATAAGTATAACCCCTGTCCACCTTATAAATACAGCAAACTCATGTTTTATAACCTGATGTAATCGCTCTTCTTTCTGCCCAATGGGCGGCGTTTCAGCTTCACTTGTGCCCAGCCAGCCGTACCCCAACCGCCGTTTTGAAGCGCCGATCAGCTCATCAATATTCACTTTGCTGGGCGGCTTCTGCTGTCCCCGACGTTCCGAGATCCCGCGCATGCCCAGTAGAAAGCTATGGGATCTCGGAACGTCGGGGACAGCAGAAGCCGCCCAGCGAAGTGAATATTGATGAGCTGGGTGGCGCTTCAAAACGGCGGGTGGGGCGTGGCTGGCTGAGCACAAGTGAAGCTGAAACGCCACCCCTTGGGCAGAAAAAAGAGCGATTACATCAGGTTATAAAACATGAGTTTGCTGTATTTATAAGGTGGACAGGGGTTATACTTATATGTTTTTAATACACATTAGAAGACCTGTGCATGCATATATATAGATAATTATGCTTATTGGGCCTGTCAGTGTCCCTTTAAGGACTTGGCCATTTTTTGCAAATCTGACCAGTGTCACTTTAAGTGCTGATAACTTTAAAACGCTTTGACTTATCCAGGCCATTCTGAGATTGTTCTTTCGTCACATATTGTACTTCATGACACTGGTAAAATGAAGTAAAAAAAAATCATTTTTATTTATAAACAAATACCAAATTTAGCAAAAATTTTTTAAAAATTGCAAATTTCCAAGTTTTAATTTCTCTACTTCTATAATACATAGTAATACCTCCAAAAATAGTTATTACTTTACATTCCCCATATGTCTACTTCATGTTTGTATCATTTTGGGAATGATATTTAATTTTTTGGGGATGTTACAAGGCTTAAAAGTTTAGAAGCAAATCTTAAAATTTTTCAGAAATTTTCAAAAACCCAATTTTTAGGGACCAGTTTAGGTCTGAAGTCACTTTGCGAGGCTTACATAATAGAAACCACCCAAAAATGCCCCCATTCTATAAACTACACCCCTCAAGGTATTCAAAACTGATTTTACAAATGTTGTTAACCCTTTAGGTGTTCCACAAGAATTAATGGAAAATAGAGATACAATTTCAAAATTTCACTTTTTTGGCAGATTTTCCATTTTAATAATTTTTTTCCAGATACAAAGCAAAGGTTAACAGCCAAACCAAACTCAATATTTATGGCCCTGATTCTGTAGTTTACAGAAACACCCCATATGTGGCCGTAAACCGCTGTACGGGCACACGGCAGGGAGCAGAAGGAAAGGAATGCCATACGGTTTTTGGAAGGCAGGTTTTGCTGGACAGTTTTTTTTTACACCATGTCCCATTTGAAGCCCCCCTGATGCACCCCTAGAGTAGAAACTCCATAAAAGTGACCCCCTATAAGAAACTACACCCCTCAAGGTATTCAAAACTGATTTTACAAACGTCGTTAACCCTTTAGGTGTTCCACAAGAATTAATTGAATATAGAGATACAATTTAAAAATTTCACTTTTTTGGCAGATTTTCCATTTTAATATTTTTTTTTTTACAGTTACAAAGCAAGGGTTAACAGCCAAACCAAACTCAATATTTATGGCCCTGATTCTGTAGTTTACAGAAACACCCCATATGTGGCCGTAAACCGCTGTACGGGCACACGGCAGGGAGCAGAAGGAAAGGAATGCCATACGGTTTTTGGAAGGCAGGTTTTGCTGGACAGTTTTTCTTTACACCATGTCCCATTTGAAGCCCCCCTGATGCACCCCTAGAGTAGAAACTCCATAAAAGTGACCCCCTATAAGAAACTACACCTCTCAAGGTATTCAAAACTGATTTTACAAACGTCGTTAACCCTTTAGGTGTTCCACAAGAATTAATTGAATATAGAGATACAATTTAAAAATTTAACTTTTTTGGCAGATTTTCCATTTTAATATTTTTTTTTTACAGTTACAAAGCAAGGGTTAACAGCCAAACCAAACTCAATATTTATGGCCCTGATTCTGTAGTTTACAGAAACACCCCATATGTGGTCGTAAACTACTGTACGGGCACACAGCAGGGTGTAGAAGGAAAGAAATGCCATACGGTTTTTGGAAGGCAGATTTTGCTGGACTGGTTTTTTTGACACCTTGTCCCATTTGAAGCCCCCCTGATGCCACCCTAGAGTAGAAACTCCATAAATGTGACCCCATCTAAGAAACGACACCCCTCAAGGTATTCAAAACTGATTTTACAAACGTCGTTAACCATTTAGGTGTTCCACAAGAGTTATTGGCAAATGGAGATGAAATTTCAGAATTAAATTTTTTTTGCAAATTTTCCATTTTAATCCATTTTTCCCAGTAACAAAGCAAGGGTTAACAGACAAACAAAACTCAATATTTATGGCCCTGATTCTGTAGTTTACAGAAACACCCCATATGTGGTCGTAAACTGCTGTACGGGCACACGGCAGGGCGCAGAAGGAAAGGAATGCCATACTGTTTTTGGAAGGCAGATTTTGCTAAACTGTTTTTTTTTTTACACCATGTCCCATTTGAAGCCCCCCTGATACGCCCCTAAAGTAGAAACTCCAAAAAAGTGACCCCATTTTAGAAACTATGGGATAGGGTGGCAGTATTGTTGGTACTAATTTAGGGTACATATGATTTTTGGTTGCTCTATATTACACTTTTTGTGAGGCAAGGTAACAAGAAATAGCTGTTTTGGCACCGTTTTTATTATTTGTTATTTACAACATTCATCTGACAGGTTAGATCATGTAATATTTTTATAGACCATGTTGTCACGGATGCGGCGATACCTAATATGTATACTTTTTTTTATTTATGTAAGTTTTACACAATGATTTCTTTTTTTAAACAAACAAAAATCATGTTTTAGTGTTTCCATAGTCTGAGAGCCATAATGTTTTCAGTTTCTGAGCGATTACCTTGGTTAGGGTATGATTTTTGCGGGATGAGATGATGGTTTTATTGGCACTATTTTGGGGTGCGTGTGACTTTTTGATCGCTTGCTATTACCTTTTTTGTGATGTAAGGTGACAAATAGTTGCTTTTTTTACACTGTTTTTATTTTTATTTTTTTACGGTATTCACCTGAGGGGTTAGGTCATGTGATATTTTTATAGAGCAAGTTATTATGGACGCTGCGATACCTAATATGTATACTTTTTTTTATTTATGTAAGTTTTACACAATGATTTATTTTTTTAAACAAAAAAAATCATGTTTTAGTGTTTCCATAGTCTGAGAGTCATAATTTTTTTCTGTTTTTAGGCGATTACCTTGGGTAGGGTAGGATTTTTGCGGGATTAGATGATGGTTTTATTGGCAGTATTCTGGGGTGCGTGTGACTTTTTGATCGCTTGCTATTACACTTTTTCTGATGTAAGGTGACAAAAAATGGTTTATTTATTACAGTTTTAATTTTTAATTTTTTACGGTGTTCATCTGAGGGGTTAGGTCATGTGATATTTTTATAGAGCCGGTCGATACGGACGCGGCGATACCTAATATGTATACTTTTTTTTATTTATGTAAGTTTTACACAATAACAGCTTTTTTAAAACAAAAAAAATTATGTTTTAGTGTCTCCATATTCTGAGCCCTATTTTTTTAATTTTTTGGACGATTGTCTCAAGTAGGGGGTCATTTTTTGCGGGATAAGGTGACGGTTAGATTGGTACTATTTTGGTGGGCAAACGCCTTTTTGATCGCTTGCTGTTGTACTTTTTGTGATGTAAGGTTTTTTTTTTTTATTTAGCACAGTTTTAATTTTTAATTTTTTACGGTGTTCATTTGAGGGGTTAGGTCATGGGATATGTTTATAGAGCCGGTCGATACGGACGCGGCGATACCTAATATGTAAACTTTTTTTTTTCCCTAATTTTTACAAATTTTTTATACTTTATTTGGGGAAAATGAAGTTTTTGTTTATTTTTACTTGAAACTTAAATTTTTTTGGGGGGAAAACTTTATTTTTTCAACTTTTTTTTGCTTTATTTTTTGTCACACTTTGGGACTTCACCTTTTGGGGGTCGAATCCCTTTTACAATGCATTCGAATACTTCTGTATTGGAATGCATTGGCTGTATGAGTAATACAGTGTGTATTACTCATACAGCTTCCGGCCTGTGAGATCCAGGGGGCTAAGGAAGGTATCGCGCTGCCTTCCATGCCATCGGGTTCCCCCTACAGCCGCATGGAGACCCGATGGCACCGCCGCCCGCCGGATAAGGTAAAATCGCAAACCGCAGGTCTGAATTGACCTGCGGTTTGAGGCGATCACAGACACGGGGGGGGGTCACATGACCCCCCGGCGTTGTGACAGGATGCCCGCTGAATGATTTCAGCGGACATCCTGTTCCGATTAACCCCCGCCGTGCCGCAATGTAATTTTAAATTTAGGACGTACCGGTACGCCCTGGGTCCTTAAGGACTCGGCAAACATGGCGTATCGGTACGTCCTAAGTCCATAAGGGGTTAAAGAAATACAGCATATTTATACATAGCAATATACAAAAATGATTATTAATATCTTATCAAAAAGCAGAATCATTTTAACATATACCAAACATGACCAATCTGCCAGACCATGGAAATTGGAGTTCTATGACAATATGAGAGGGAAATGGATGGGGAGGGGGGAAGGAGGAGAGATGGAGAAAAAAAAAAAGAGGGGGTGAGATGTATGGGGTAGAGAGAAATATAGACCTCTATGAAGCATGATGGTATAGAACAGTTTGTACTGGTTAACGACCAGACCCAATGTTAACAGTGAGCACAACTCACAACCAGAACACATGTACTCAGACCTAGATACCTGCGCAACAGTAGAACCTGCCTATGAATAAACTGGGTTACTGAAGTCCTAGAAGAGCAATAGACTACACTGGACCGACTAGTAAAACTATGCCAATGATTAGAAAGTGACATTCTAAAAAGACGCTCGTCATAAGAAGTGACATCAATTCCCCGAATGCCCCAATTGGAACTCTTTCCATGGTTTCCACAATTGCAGAAATCTAGCATGGGATCTAGTAGCCCAACTTGCCAACTCCTCCATCAGGAATATCTGATCAATTTTATCATACCAATCCTCCAGGGTAGGTGGAGAGGTCTTAAGCATGTTCAGAGGAATTAGCAATCTGGCGGCCTGGATTAGGAGAGTTGGCAAATCATCTTGTGGATTTTTTAAAGAAAAACAGCATTGATAAAAGTTTTCAGGCTATTGGTGGTGACTCAACGAATGTTATTGGTTGTGAAGGAGGAGTCATGCATTGGGTTGAGGTAAACTCATCTGGTTGGTTTGTGCTTTTCATACTAATGAGCTACCTTTGTGGCACTTGATTATACAGTTGGATGGGAAAACTTTGTCTAAAAACAAGTGGAGTGGTAAAATTGGCAACATGCTTGATAGTGCAACTGAACTTGAAATCAATCCCTTATTTATGGGAGAGGCTTAATTGTGATGAGTGGGTGAAGCGCTTCCCCTGACCTAGCTGGCTGTGTTGTGCCGGAAGCCAGGAGCGAGGGTAAGCCTAGTAGTGGGCGTACCCTAAGGGGAGTGTTTGAGAACAGGGGGGGTGGGTGGGTGTGAACAGAAGCGCCCTGAGGAGCTGGGGGCTGGAGCTTAAGAAGGTAAGATGCCCCTCCCACAAATTCAGGCTGACTTTTCAGCCTTCCACTTATGGGAGAGGCTTAACTGTGATGAGTGGGTGAAGTGCTTCCCCTGACCTAGCTGGCTGTGTTGTGCCGGAAGCCAGGAGCGAGGGTAAGCCTAGTAGTGGGCAAAATAAACGAGGAGAGCATAGTAGTGACCAAAAGCCTTTAATACCACTCAGAGAGCAAGATTACAAAATGCCTGGGAAATCTCAACATGCGGGTTCGGGATGTATCTCGCGAAGCAAGAAGAGCGTCACCTACCCATGCATTTAATCACGTGCGCCGGGACCCCGTTTTTTGATGCTGAGAACGCGGCTCCGATTCGGAGCGAGTGTCCTGTGATGGCCAGCGGGTTATAACCGAGACCTGAGGCCAGCATTCTGATGTGGGACACAAACTGGATTGACGTCAGGGGCCCCCCACGCCAAGGAAGCAGCGGGGCCTCTGGGGAGGCATCTTGCAACAGGGCTAGCAATTGACGGAGGACCATGACTGGGCACCAATCGTTGGAGGTTTTAAAAACCTGACCTCCGAGGGTGGTCCATGCTGGTTGGCCTTCGTGGAAGGGAGCCAGAGGACAAAATGGTCATGGGCCCAGGACAACTGTCGCACCTGCAACCCCTGACGTTTAGGGGAGGTGCTGGGGAACTCACCTGGCCTGAGGAACCCGTAAAACCCGAGATACATGTCTGCCTTAATAATCAAACTAGGAGAGTGCCCAAAAGGAAGTCCATCCAGCGCGGACGAGAGTCACCCAAACATCTCGCCGGAGACAGGCTGTCTACGGCCGGTAGGGGCATCCCCGCACTTCTGGATCCCCCCAAGGGCCACCTTGACTGTCTGCACTGAAGAAAAGAAACCTCTATTTGGATTATGAAGCATGGCGCAGTGCTGTATCCCCGCTAGGTACAGCCCGATGGTGTTAAATGACAGCCTGAGATTGCGGTGACAGTGGGCTATAAACGCCAGGGTGTAGGAGACATTGTCCAAGCCACCCTGTGAGTGGGACCTGGAAAACTTCGTAAACCTTGACACCGGCTTGGTGGGTTCCTGATGGTATGGGAAAACCCCTGAGTGTTTTTAGGCAAATATATTGGATCCTGAGCGATTCAAGCAACTGCGTACACCCTGTGGGAAATAAGACCTGAGCGATTCAGGCAAATACGTACAACCTGTGGGAAATAAGACCTGAGTGATTCAGGGAAATACGTGACCTGAGAGAATCAGGAAAATACATACAACCTGGAAATACAGTCAACCTGAAGAGACAGATAAATACAAACCTGCGCGATTCGGGGAAATACATAACCCTGAGCGATCCAGGAACATACATGGCCCGAGCGATTCAGGGAAATACATAAACCCGAGCGACTCAGGGAACTGAGACCTGGGTGAATCGTGGAAATACGTGAAAATTTGAGCTAATCAGGGAAATATATGAAACCCGATTCAGGAAAATACACCCTGAGATATTCAGGAGAGTACACATACATATACTTCCCTCTCTCTTTTTTTTTTTTTTCTTTTTAGCAGTGGCCGAGTGACCGGCGAGAGTGGAAAGGAAACAGGAATGACCATGGTATAGAAGGGATCGCAACCTACCCGAATCGACGGACAGCGCTGCCAACTCTCCGGCGATACTGAAGACCTGAACCGTGGAGTGACCGGACACGGAGGAGCCCTGCGACACAATTGAGGATGGATCGAACTTCCGGTGGCCTGAGGCCCTGCTTACATGAGAATAAGCTTGCTTTGGTACGAGACCCGGAGAGAGGTGCGATCTGGTGGCACTGGGGTGAAGCGACGGAGAACCAGGATGCAGCCTGGGCGCCATGGCCAACTGCTGGGTGACCTGAACTGCCAGAATCAGGGCCCAAAGTCATGCTGCATGCAACGAGACCTGCGGGAAACAGGAATCCAGACATGCAGGACACGAACTGGGTAACCGGGAACCAGCCGGACCCTGCTGAAAACCCCTGAGCGTTCCAGGCAGATGCATGGGACCTGAGCGATTCAGGCAAATACATTGGATCCTGAGCGGTTCAGGCAACATGGAGTCCTGAGCGAATCAGGCGATTACATATGCCCGGTGCCTACGAGAAGGCTTGTGTCGGTCTGGGTACGTACCTGGGCTTAGAGGCTATTACCTGTATCGATGTCTTGGGTCACCTGACCTTGGTCCAAAATCTCGAACCAGTGAACGGTCAGGACACGTTCCTGAGAGGGCAAATCCATAAAGTTCGGAAAAAAAGAGAACATAACTGGGAAGGATGACAGGCCTGGGCGAACCAGGAGACAGAAGTAGGTGTGAGCCTGGGCAAACCAGGAGACAGAGGTAGGTATGAGCCTGGATGATCCAGGAGACAGAAGAAGGTGCGTGCCTGGGCGAACCAGGAGGCAGAGGTAGGTATGAGCCTGGACGAACCAGGAGACAGAGGTAGGTGCGTGCCTGGGCGATCCAGGAGGCAGAGGTAGGTGCGTGCCTAGGCGATCCAGGAGGCAGAGGTAGGTATGAGCCTGGACGAACCAGGAGACAGAGGTAGGTGCGTGCCTGGGCGATCCAGGAGGCAGAGGTAGGTGCGTGCCTGGGCGATCCAGGAGGCAGAGGTAGGTATGAGCCTGGGCGAACCAGGAGACAGAGGTAGGTGCGTGCCTGGGCGATCCAGGAGGCAGAGGTAGGTGCGTGCCTGGGCGATCCAGGAGGCAGAGGTAGGTATGAGCCTGGGCGATCCAGGAGACAGAAGTAGGTGTGAGCCTGGGTGATCCAGGAGACAGAAGTAGGTGTGAGCCTGGGTGATCCAGGAGACAGAAGTAGGTGTGAGCCTGGGTGATCCAGGAGACAGAAGTAGGTGTGAGCCTGGGTGATCCAGGAGACAGAAGTAGGTATGAGCCTGGCGAACCAGTAGATGAGACAGCAGCATATAATGTGAAGTACATACATATAACACATGGCACTGTTGCCACCATAGAATAGATGACTGCAATGAGCGTTTAGTGACCGCTGAATGGGTATGGCGTGCAATGATGACCTGGCCTACTCGTGGTGAGACCCCGGTTTCTTTGAACACCGTGCTGAAACTAGGTCCCTTCCACCCAGCAGGGACCCCGGGGCCCTCCCCCTAAATGAGGAACCGAGGATGACTTGCCTTCCTCCTGCTGCGGCACGGCGGTAGTGCGTATGAAATGGCTGGTGATTGGAACCTACCGATTTCATTGTATATATATATATATATATTTTTTCTGTTTGTGGGCATGGGCCGTCGTTGCCCAGGGGCTAGATACCCCTGCTTGCCGCGTGTGGCCTGTTTCGACGGGGGTGCCAGTCTGGGGGCCGTAGACCTAATAGTAAGGCCGACAGATAATTGCAGTGAACGATTAGTGACAGATGATCGCGTATGGGGTGCGATAAAGACCTAACCTACACCTGGTGAGACCCCCAGCTCTCTTCGGCCTCAGAACTAAAACTAGTGCCCTACCAGACCTAACGGGGACCCAGGAGCCCTCCCCCTGATCCCCTAAGAGTGGGGACAGAGGATAACTTTTTCTTCATCCCACCTGACGCCGCGCGGTACGGCGGGTGTGCGCTTCTGATCGTTTGGTTGCTGGGTAACCCTGCTGAGTTTTTTTTTTTTTTGCCCACAAATTATAAATGGCCGCTTAAAGACATGAACAGTTGTTGCTCAGGAGCTAGACACCCCTGCCTACTTCGTATATGGACTTGTTTGACGTGCGTTCCACGCCAAACAAGTCCAGCCAGAGGACGGGACGGGTGAAGCCCTGTGGAGGGGGAGACCCAGATGTGGGAGAAGCTAACGGCGTGCGTTCCACGCTGGAACGCACGCGTTTATTCGATCATCAGAAGCCCGGAACATGGGGCCCGGAGGCTCCTGTAAGGGGGAACCCAGTGGGGACAGAGCCTACCTGCCTTGGAGCCGTCTGGCCAATTAGAGCTACCGGGCCTGAGTGAGGATTCCGGGTGAAGCCCTGTGGAGCGGGAGACCCAGATGTGGGAGCAGCTATCGGCGTGCGTTCCACGCTGGAACGCACGCATATTCGATCATCAGAAGCCCGGAACATGGGGCCCGGAGGCTCCTGTAAGGGGGAACCCAGTGGGGACAGAGCCTACCTGCCTTGGAACCGCCTGGCCGATTAGAGCTGCCGGGCCTGGGTGAGGATTCCGGCGTGCGCTCCACGCTGGAACGCCCGCTGGTCATGTGACCGGAAGCCTAGGCCTGGACGAGGATTCCGGCATGCGCTCCATGCTGGAACGCACGCCGAGCACTTGACCGGAAGCCCAGGCCTGTGCGAGGATTCCGGCGTGCGCTCCATGCTGGAACGCAGGCTGGTCATGTGACCGGAAGCCTAGGCCTGGACGAGGATTCCAGCATGCGCTCCACGCTGGAACGCACGCCGGCCTTGCGACTACGCCCAAGCCAGCGGACAGGACGGGTGAAGCCCTGTGGAGGGGGTGACCAGCAGGCCGAACCCTGCCCATCCCGCCGCCGCATGAGCGAGGCGAAGCGCTCGGATCTGGAGCGAATATTGACGTGCGTTCAACGCTGGAATGCACGCCGACCCCGCGAGCCGGAAGTATGTGACCGCCGTTTGGAGGAGCCCTTGTGGAGCTGGAAGAACATCATACATTAGTTTACCTGTCCTGCGGACGCTAATCGGCGGTGTATGGGTGGCGAATGAAGCAGTTGAAGCAGCTCACGACGTGCAAGGGTGCAGTACCAGAGCAGAGCGACTCCTTATCCAGCGTGTGAACAGAAGCGCCCTGAGGAGCTAGGGGCTGGAGCTTAAGAAGGTAAGATGCCCCTCCCACAAATTCAGGCTGACTTTTCAGCCTTCCACTTGTCAGAATATCCTTTCCAGAGCCTTTGGTTCTATTGAGTGAGACTGTTGTCAAAGATCTCTCTACAGATCAAGCTTATGGTTACAGGATAACTCAGGATATAAGGACAGGTATACTTCCAACTGATCTGGCATTATTAGAAATTGGTCCTGTAAGCCACTCTCTGTGGTTAACAACTGCAAATAGGATTTGTCGCACATGGGCTTCAAAACATGGCCTTAAAGGCAACAACTTGAAGACGTTGCAACTGCTTGTGGAATACATTGTTGGCGTATACTATCCCTGCTGGTTTACAATCAAATCAAAATTCTCTTGGGTGGAAGCACCCCACCACATTCTTTATCAATTGAAGCTCCTAAAATCCCAGAAGAAGGCAGTAGCAGATATTGTTTTGTAAACAATCCAACGTTCATCGTGGTTCGGATTTAGTGAAATGGTGCTTTAGACACTTTTATGCTCGAAAGACCAAGAAGAAAGCAAAGCAGGGGTCCAGAAGATAATTGAATTAAGGAATGAAGATGATGATACACCAGGAGACCTATCTGTTCGGCCTAGGAAAACACCTGCAGTAAATCCAAATGCAACTTCACTTTTGGAACTGATAGACTGGGGGGTGTGGCCGGATGTGGAGCTGAGCGGTCGCATGCCGTGCTAGCTCCGGAGCTTGCAGTAAAGTAAGCGGCTCACAGCAGGGTAAAGTGACCCAAATCCAGCGGAAAATAGAGTGCGGATATCCACCTACCCACCTACCAACGTCAGGAATGGGCCGAGTGAGGAGAAAGGATGGCCCGCCGAGCAGAATTGCGGCGTTCAGAGCCTCTGGAGAAATCCAAGATGGCGCCGGCTCTCCGCACCACGCGACACCTGAGGTACTGCATGAAGGGGAGATCCCTCCAGCGCGGCACATAAGCGCAGGAGGATAGAGTCCAGTGCACATATCTGCCTCTCCCTCTCCAGCATATCCCTCCCCCTCTAAAAGGCAACAAGATTTAACCATAAATAAGTATTTGATGCAAGAAACTGTAGTCTCCTGTAATGATGGAAGCTTGCTCCAAGAGAGAGACATTCCTGTAAATCACTCTCCCCCACCTCCTATTGATAATGGTCAATCTGCACCAGTCACTGAAGCGACTCTGAGGTCCCTGTTATATGACCTGAGGCATTCTATACAAAAAGATATATCCACTGCGTTCTCTGCTCTACAAAAAGATATCACTCAAATTGGAGAGAGAACGTCTCATATTGAGGACAAAATGGAAGAGATCACTAATTCCCACAACCAGTTAGTGGACGCACATAATGATGCTGAGGATGAAACATCGGCCTTAAAACTCAAACTGCAGACCTGGAGGATCGCTCTAGGCGCAACAACCTAAGATTTAGAGGAATTCCAGAAACCGTTGAGACTGACGCTATTAAGGACTTCCTTACAGATTATTTTGTCGCACTGGTCCCAAAGGTAGAACAAAGAGACCTATTAATTGACAGAGCGCACAGAATCCCTAAACCCAAAAGCGCTCCCACTGCCGCTCCCAGAGATAATTTTGCCAGGCTGGACTTTTACCACTTCAAAGAATTACTCCTCAAGGCAGCAAAATCCGCAAAAGACATACCTGAAAGATTTAAAAATATAATAATATTCTCCGACCTCTCTGCAGCTACGCTGAACAGACGCAGAGAATTCTCAGTTGCTACAAAAATCCTCAGGGATCACAATATCCCTTATAAATGGGGATATCCGGTGAAACTCCTGATTTTTAAAAATGGAATAACCCATGCAATCTCTTCTCCAAGTGACACCATGAAGCTGTTCCAGAAATAGTCCCTAGCTATGGTGGATGAAGATAGCAACTCACCCTTGAAGAAAAAGCCTCCTACCCTGTCTAAAGAGTGGACATGAAGCCATATCGGATGAAAAAGGAAACTACTATCTTCCTTAAAAGACATATCCTTTAAGTTACAGAACGGTCACTAGACTGAATTATCTGTCTACACTCTTTACTGCAAGTCTCCTTAGAGATAATGCACCTGTTTTTCCGAACATCACCTCCACTGTTATCTGGATAAATTTGGTATCCAGGTGGTTCTCTTAGAACCGGACTCTAAGTTATACACCTGTTTAGGTTAAGTTGTATTGTTCTATTTCACCTTCTCTTCCCCTTTCTCCTTCCCTCTTAATATCAACCAATAACTCCTAAGTGACAAGTGAACTCGATATTTACATATTTACGGTTGCAGAGCGACTGCTTCACCTTCAGTGGCGGTGCCGCACTTGCTCTGTAACATACTATATATATATATATACTGTACTATCAAATTTGCATTATCTTCACTGCCAGTGATGGTCATAAAAATGTCCTCAATTAATGCAAATGGTCTAAATAGCCCGTTTAAAAGATCGCTAAAAGTTAACTTTCTTAAGAGCGATGTGATTTGCGTTCAGGAAACCCAATTGAACGAGTCTGACATTCACAGACTTAAGAACAAAAAATGTACCAATTTGTTTGCATCACCTGCAGTGATTAAGAAAAGAGGGGGATTTATTGCTGTTAAAGATTCACTGTCTTTCCAATTAATTCAAAGCAAGACTGATGACGCTGGAAGATATGTTATATTGGTATTTAACATTAACAACACACTATTCACCTTAGTCTCTCTGTATGCACCAAACACAAACCAGCTCGCATTCATTAAAGAAGTAATATCCATCGCCCAATCCATCAAACAAGGCTCTCTAGTTATATGTGGAGACTTTAACTTACCCCCATCGCCTTCTATTGACAAATCTAACCATACGAAGTCTCAACCCTCCCTACACTTTGCACAATATTTATTATCAGAAGATTTGTATGACACCTGGAGAGTATTACACGCATCAGAACATGATTATACCTTCTATTCACACCCCCACAAACAGTACTCTAGAATCAACCTAATAATTGTTGACAAATGGACCATACAAAATATCTCATCCTCCAACATTGGATCCATTACATGGTCTGATCATGATCCAATTTCATGTCAAATCTCAGAGCGATTCAACCAACCCCTTATACACACCCTGGAGGACCAACAATTCCTACTTATCGTTGCCTTCCACACAATCCCAAATCAATGAAGCACTTAAGGAATACTTTAAGTACAACTGCACCCCAGACGTACAACCCACCACAAGGCTTATATTAGAGGCCACCTCATCCGTATATCATCCTTCCTAAAAAAAAAAAAAACGCACATCAATTAGATCTTTAGAAGCCAAAGATAAAATTAACCCCTACCAATCCATTAAAGACCAACTTAAAGACCTGCGTTATGAACTATATCAACTTTACCAAAATAATTTCGAACACAATCTGAGGAAAACAAAAGCTGTATTTTACTCTCAAGGAAACAGAGCAAGTGCGATATTGGCCAATAAAATCAAAACTGCACAAAACAAGAAAAAACTACCATATATTTACAAACCGGATTCCAAAAAAGTTGGGACACTAAACAAATTGTGAATAAAAACTGAATGCAATGATGTGGAGATGGAAAATGTCAATATTTTATTTGTAATAGAACGTAGATGACAGATCAAACGTTTAATCCGAGTAAATGTATCATTTTAAAGGAAAAATACGTTGATTCCAATTTTCACGGTGTCAACAAATCCCCAAAAAGTTGGGACAAGTAGCAATAAGAGGCTGGAAAAAGTAAATTTGAGCATAACGAAGAGCTGGAAGACCAATTAACACTAATTAGGTCAATTGGCAACATGATTGGGTATAAAAAGAGCTTCTCAGAGTGGCAGTGTCTCTCAGAAGCCAAGATGGGTAGAGGATCACCAATTCCCACAATGTTGCGCAGAAAGATAGTGGAGCAATATCAGAAAGGTGTTACCCAGCGAAAAATTGCAAAGACTTTGCATCTATCATCATCAACTGTGAATAACATCATCCGAAGATTCAGAGAATCTGGAATAATCTCTGTGCGTAAGGGTCAAGGCCGTAAAACCATACTGGATGCCCGTGATCTCCGGGCCCTTAAATGACACTGCACCACAAACAGGAATGTTACTGTAAAGGAAATCACAGAATGGGCTCAGGAATACTTCCAGAAACCATTGTCAGTGAACACAATCCACCGTGCCATCCGCCGTTGTCAGCTGAAACTCTACAGTGCAAAGAAAAAGCCATTTCTAAGCAAGATCCACAAGCTCAGGAGTTTTCACTGGGCCAGGGATCATTTAAAATGGAGTGTGGCAAAATGGAAGACTGTTCTGTGGTCAGACGAGTCACGATTCGAAGTTCTTTTTGGAAATCTGGGACGCCATGTCATCCAGACCAAAGAGGACAAGGACAACCCAAGTTGTTATCTACGCTCAGTTCAGAAGCCTGCATCTCTGATGGTATGGGGTTGCACGAGTGCGTGTGGCATGGGCAGCTTGTATGAATGGAAAGGCACCATCAATGCATAAAAATATATTCAGGTTCTAGAACAACATATGCTCCCATCCAGACGTCATCTCTTTCAGGGAAGACCCTGCATTTTTCAACAAGATAATGCCAGACCACATTCTGCATCAATCACAACATCATGGCTGCGTAGGAGAAGGATCCGGGTACTGAAATGGCCAGTCTGCAGTCCAGATCTTTCACCTATAGAGAACATTTGGCGCATCATAAAGAGGAAGGTGCAACAAAGAAGGCCCAAGACGATTGAACAGTTAGAGGCCTGTATTAGACAAGAATGGGAGAGCATTCCTATTTCTAAACTTGAGAAACTGGTCTCCTCGGTCCCCAGACGTCTGTTGAGTGTTGTAAGAAGAAGGGGAGATGCCACACAGTGGTGAAAATGGCCTTGTCTCAACTTTTTGGGGATTTGTTGACACCATCAAATTCTGATTCAACATATTTTTCCCTTAAAATGGTACATTTTCTCAGTTTAAAGTTTTGTTCCGTGATTTATGTTCTATTCTGAATAAAATATTAGAAGTTGGCACCTCCACATCATTGCATTCAGTTTTTATTCACGATTTGTATAGTGTCCCAACTTTTTTGGAATCCGGTTTGTATAATGCCCATAAACAAAAAATATTTAACCCTCAAGAAATTTCTAACACATTTGCTAATTATTACTTCAGCTTATATAATCTCAAAGACAATAACCAGGTGCCTCAACCGACTCCAGACCTAATTAACAAATTCCTATCTAATATCTCCATGCCTAAATTGTCCCCAGAACAACTTATGCAAATTAATAAACCAATCGAACCCTCAGAAATACTGCACCTTATTAAATCAACTAAAAATAACAAATATCCAGGCCCGGATGGACTAACCAATGAATACTATAAAACCTTTGGGAATATTTTATCTTCCTACCTCTCATCTACATTCTCCCACATAATGGCCACAGGAAACATGCCACCTGAAATGTTGCAGGCCATTAAAGTAGCTCTTCCTAAACCAGGTAAATCTCCTGAATATCCCGAAAATTTCCGACCAATTTCCCTCTTGAACGCTGACCTAAAAATTTACTCTAAATTATTAGCCAACAGATTATCACCCTATATTCCAAACCTTGTTCACCATGACCAGGTAGGATTTGTCAAATCGAGACAAACATTAGATGGCACCAGACGCGTGATCGATCTTATTTACCTAGCAGATGCGAGACAAATGCCCTCTCTGCTCCTATCTCTGGATGCGGAGAAGGCATTTGATCGAGTGCATTGGGGATACTTGGAGGCAGCTCTGTCTAAATTTGGAATACAGGGACAATTTGCTAAGGCTATAGGTGCACTTTACTCTAAGCCTTCAGCAAAAGTGCTAATAAACGGAATGTTATCCAGCCAATTCCAAATTAATAATGGAACAAGACAGGGGTGCCCCCTTTCACCCATTATCTTCGCATTGATAATTGAACCTTTAGCGGAATATATAAGAGTCCAACCACAGATTACAGGTATAAATTTAGGAGAAACAAACCACAAAATTTGACTATTTGCCGACGATATTATTTTAGCTTTAACCAACCCAACAACATCCCTGCCTATTGTTATGCAAATAATAAAGTCTTTTAGCTCTGTTTCCTACTGCAGCTTGAATGTAGCCAAATGCCAGGTACTTAACCTTGGCCTGAAAGACTCCGAGCTTTATTCAATTAAAGCCAACTTCCCCTTTAAATGGAACTCTGATTATATCACATACTTAGGAATTAAATTAACTACATCGCCTACCGACCTCCTACCAGTAAACCTAAAAAATCTAAAAGAGAAAATTAAGAATGATATATACAAAATGAAAAATCACGAAATTTCATGGATGGGAAGGATATCAGCTGTAAAAATGTTCATTATTCCACAAATACTCGACTTATTTTGTAATCTTCCAATTTCTATACCCATAAAACAAAGAAATCCAAAGAATACTACTTAAATACATATGGCAGGATAAAAAACCAAGAGTCCAAGCAGATATACCCTACTTACCTATTCCAAAAAGGCAGCATCAAGAAGCCACAGAGTAGCACAACAACAGAGTCTGGAGGTGGCGACAGCATCAGAGGCTACAGAGTGGAACAATGACAGAGTCTCAAGGTGGCGGCAGCATGGGGAGACCACATAGTGGCCCAATGACAGAGTTAGGAGGTGGTGGCAGCATGAGGAGACCACAAAGTGGCCCAATGAAAGAGTATGGAGGTGGCAGCCTCAGGAAGCCACAGAGTAGCACAATGACAGAGTCTGGAGGTGGCGACAGCATCAAGAAGCCACAGAGTGGAACAATGACAGAGTCTCGAGGTGGCAGAAGCAGTAGCATCAGGAGGAAGCCACAGAGTGCCACAATGACAGAGTGTGGAGGTGGCAGCAGCATGAGGAGGCCACAGAGTGGCACAATGAAAGAGTCTGAAGGTGGCAGCATCAGGAAGCCACAGAGTGGTACAATGACAGAGTCTGGAGGTGGCGGCAGCATCAGGAGGCTAAGAGTGGCACAATAACAGAGTGTGGTGGTAGCAGCAGCATCAGGAGGACACAGAGTTCCTAGGTGACATAGTGTGGAGGTGGTGACAGCATGAGGAGACCACATAGTAGCCCAATGAGTCTGGAGGTGGCGGCAGCTTCAGGAGGCCACAGAGAGGCACGGTGACAAAGTGTAGAGGTGCGTGGCAATACCAGTAACCAATAAAGTGGGTGGTGGGTAAAAGAAGGAGCACTTGGCATCAAATGTGTGACATCAGGCGGGTGGCAGCATCAGAATAGTAGCTGAGGCAGGTAGCTAGAAGAAACCAGTCTCTTTTGTCAAAGTGTTGGTGTGGCATCAGGCAATGGTGCGTGGAAATCCTGACTGATCCACGCCTGATTCATTTTGGGTAGACAGGCGAGTTCTTCTTGTGGTAACTATGGCCAAGTAGTCCAGCGGATCTTCAATGTGGGTTGGCAGGGTGCTGTCCAAGTATGCCACCACCTGCTGGTTCAGGTCCTGCTCTATGTCTAGCTGCTGGTGAGTAGTTTCTTCACTATGCGGGTGAAGGAAGTTTCTCCTCAGCGACTCTAGACTCAGGCTGCTGCTGATGGAACTGGTACCCCACCCCTCTCCAGCAGCCATGGCAGTGGAAAGTGAGCGCAGAAAGCCCACCCTGTCAGACCTGTGAGAGGATGGACGATGGAGCATATAGACAGCAGCCAACTGACTACAAAGGATGTCTCTATAGTAGTTCAGTTTGTCCTCCCTCTCAGCGGGTGTAAAAAAGGCCCCCATATTAGACCGGTAGCAAGGGTCCAGCAAGGTGGAGAGCCAGAAGTCATCCCTCTGCCGAATGGTGAGAATTTGGCTGTCACTATCCAAGCAACTGAGCATGCAGCGGGCCATTTGCGCAAGAGACTCAGAGGGACTCCCTGCCTCCATCTCCACTACATACTGCCAAGGTGTGCCTGGGTCATCTGCCTCGTCTTCCTCATATCCCTCACGCTCCTCCGGCTGCTCCTGCTCCTCCTCTCCTGTCACCTGTGTAGAAAAAACACACATTTCGCTGCACATTGCTTGTTCTCCAATGTCCTCCTTCTCCTGCAGTTCAGCCCCCACAGGGCTCATGTGGCCATGATATCTAGGTGCCACGTCTCCAGTCCCCTGACCAGCTAGATTTACCAGCATCTTTTCCAGAACATGAAGCAGTGGAATGACATTGTTCATCCCGTAGTCCTGGCGACTGAAAAATAACGTGGCATCCTCAAAGGGCCTGAGCAAATGGCAGGTGTCACGCATGAGCTGCTACTGGCTGACATCAAAGTTAAACAGGGGAGTTCTCCTGTCCACTTGGATCATCAGGAAATCGTTGCTGGCCTTTCTCTGTTCGTACAGTCAGTCCAACATATGGAGGGTGGAATTCCAACGGGTGGAAACGTCGCATATCAGCCTATGTTGGGGGACGCCGTTCTGCAGCTCAAGGAGGGTGTGCTTCACGGTGTACGAGTGTCTAAAATGCATGTAAAGTTTCCTGGCCATTTTTATGATGTCTTGCAGATGGGTGGAAGACTTCAGGAAACGCTTGACAACCAGATTGAACACCTGCGCCATGCAGGGCACATGGCTCAGCCCTCCTTGATGCAGCGCCGACACAATGTTCTTTCCATTGTCGGTCATCATGGTTCTAATTTAGAGTTGTCGGGGAGAAAGCCAGGATGCGATTTCTTGCTGAAGGACACGGAGAAGTTCCTCCCCTGTGTGACAGAGTGACACCGCCGTGCCCTGCACATGTGGTATGCTGGAGGGGCACTGTGCATTTTCCCTGCACTGGAGGTTGAGGACATGGTGGAGGAGGAGAAGGCAGAGGCGGACATTGTCGCTGGACCAACGGCACGGCAATGTGGAGGCTGAAGCGGCATCACCTGGCCAAGATGCTGGTGTGGCTGTGTAGGAACCACATTCACCCAGTGGACTTTAAAGGACATGTACTGTCCCTGACCGTAGTTGTAGCTCCACACATCGGCGCTGCCGTGCACTTTGGCAGACAATGACAGACTCAAGAACTGGCCCACCTTCTGTTCTACATGTGTGTGCAGGGCTGGTACTACCTTTTTGGCAAAGAAATGACGGCTTGGGACTCTCCACCTTGGATCGGCACAAGCCATCAGTTCTCTAAAAAGTGCAGAGTCCACCACTTGGAAAGGGAGGGATTGCAGCATCAGCAACTTGGACAGGAGCACATTCAGCTTCTGCGCCGTTGGATGAGTTCACGCATACTGTTGTCTCTTGGCAATCACTTCGAAGATGGATTACTGACGAAATGAGTGACGAGGAGGAGGAGGAGCAGGAGCATTGGGACCAGCAGGTGATGGGAATGACAGACAGCTCCCTTTTGCTGAGGTGGTGGAGCCTTGACTGCCTGAAACTGGGTGCATGCCACTGGGTAATGCAGCGGCTGTTGCAGCAGGCTGGATCACCACATCAGAGCCACATTTCTCCCAGGCGACTGCATGGTGATGCTGCATATGTTGACACAGGGCAGTAGTGCCAACATTGGCACCCTGGCCTTGCTTCACCTTCTGCCCACCGATTCAACATATGATCACGTTCACCTCCTCCGGCGGCTTAAGAAAAAACAGCCACAGCGCCAAGTAGGTGATTTTACCACCAACCCTACGCACTGATTGAATGGTACCGCCGTTGCCTCCTTGAACCCCTGCACCGCTACTTTCCTGGCAGGTAGGCTCTAGATGGTCTACCCCAGGCACGTTTGGCTCCCGACCCCCCACTGCTGCCACCCTGCTGACTCCCGCCCACGCTAGCGACTTGCTGGCTCACGGGCAAGCTGCCACTCTCTTCTCCCGATGATGATGAAGCCCCTTCGTCACCCGGCTCCAAAGTGCAATCAGCTACATCATCATCATCGAGCACTGATGTCCTTCTCAACAGTCTCTGGGTCTCCCGCGCCACTCTCCTCATCACTAATTGCCCGCCTAGCGGAGAAAGCGGCGGATGTCTCCTCCAGATCTTGGCTGGGCAGTAGCTGCTGACTGTCCTCTAGTATCTCATCCTCGCTGTATAGTGGAGCTGAGCCTACAGCATACAAGACTTCTGTGGCTCTGGGAACAGAAAAGGACAGAGGCAGGTTGAGGACAGGTGTGAGCGCAGGGCCTGCTCCAGAGCCATGCCAACTAAGGTTTGTGTCTGATGAACCCACTGACTCTTGGCTGGGGGTGTTTGATGTCACTTAAGACGAAGTTGAAGATCGAGTCAACCATTAAAGATCCGCTGGGTTGCTGGTCACGACTTGACCGCTAGCTGAGACTGGGAGCTCAGACCTCTCGAAGTGACCCCTGCCTCTGCCACTACCCTGTGCAGGGCCTGGCACTTCTCTGCCTGACATACTGTTAGATCAAATAAATAAAAAGGAAATTAAAACACCACACAAAAGCCATTATTAAAGATAACTGGACCGCTGAGCTGCAAAAATATTTTTTCTTTTTGTGCTAATACACGTCACAAAAGGCTTAAAGAGAAATAACTACACCGCTGAGCGGCAAATATATTTTTTACTTTTGTGCTAATGCACATCACAAAAAGCTTAACAAGAAATAACTGCACTGCAGAGCAGGAAAAGGTTGTTTTCTTTTTGTGCTAATACATGTCACAAAATGCTTAACAAGAAATAACTACACCGCTGAGAGGCAAATATATTTTTTATTTTTCCGCTAAAAGCATATACTACAGATAAGTGCACCGCAGAACGGTAAATGTATTTTTTTTTCTTTTTGCGCTGATACCAGTCACAAAAAGGCTTTACAAGAAATAACTATACCGCTGAGCGGCAAATATATTTTTTATTTTTCCGCTAAAACACCCCACCAAAGCCTTTACTACAGATAAGTGCACAGCAGAGCGGTTAATGTATTTTTTCTTTTTGCGCTAATGCACATTACAAAAGGCTTAACAAAATAACTACACCGCTGAGCGGCAAATATAGTTTTTCTTTTTCTGCAAAAACACACCACCAAAGCCTTTACTACAGACAAGTGCACCGCAGAGCGGTAAATGTATTTATTCGGTTTGCGCTAATACATGTCAAAAAAGGCTTTACAAGAAATAACAAAACCGCTAAGCGGCAAATATATTTTTTATTTTTCATCTAAAACACCCCACAAAAGCCTTTACTACAAACAAAAGCACCGCAGAGCGGTAAATGTATTTTTTCTGTTTGCGCTAATACACGTCACAAAAGGCTTCAGAAGAAATAACTACACCGCTGAGTGGCAAATATATTTTTTATTTTTCCGCTAAAACACCTCACCAAAGCCTTTACTACAGATAAGTGCACCGCAGAGCGGTAAATGTGTTTTTTCCTTTTTTGCTAATACACGTCACAAAAGGATTTACAAGAAATAACTACACCGCTGATCAACAAATATATTTTTTCTTTTTACGCTAAAACATCCCACTAAAGCCTTTACTACAGATAAATTGCACAGCAGAGCAATAAATGTATTTTTTCTTTTTGCGCTAATACACGTAAAAAAAGGATTTACAAGAAATAACTACACCGCTGAGCAACAAATATATTTTTTCTTTCTGTGCTAATACACGACACAAAAGGCTTTACAAGAAATAACTACACCGCTGAGGGGCAAATATATTTTTTCTTTTTGTGCTAATACACATCACAAAAGGCTTAACAGGAAATAACTGCACTGCAGAGCAGGAAAAGGTATTTTTTTCTTTTTGTGCTAATACACGACACAAAAGGTTTAACAGGAAATAAACACATTGCTGAGCGGCAAATATATTTTTTTATTTTTCCGCCAAAACACTCCAACAAAACCTTTACTACAGATAAGTGCATCGCACAGCGGTAAATGTATTTTTTCTATTTGCGCTAATACAAGTCACAGGAGAAATTACAATAAATAACTACACCGCTGAGCGGCAAATATATTTTTTGTTTTTTCCGCTAAAACACCCCACCAAAGCCTTTACTACAGATATGTGCACCGCAGAGCGGTAAATGTGTTTTTTCTTTTTGCGCTAATACACATCACAAGAGGCTTTGCAAGAAATAACTACACTACTGAGTGGCAAATATATATATATATATATATATATATATATATATATATATATATATATATAAAAAAGAAAGAATCCAAGGCAGCACACAGATTTCCGTGAAAAAAAAGGGGTGTTTATTGACCCATATGTGGACAGCAACGTTTCAGCTCTCTCAATGGAGCCTTTGTCAAGCCATAGTGTTCAGTGCAAAATCAGGTGCTCATAAAGCATACAAATTTACAACAATGTCAATAGATAATTACAAGTCAATTATAACAAGAGATATAAAACGTTCCGGCGAACATAAAATCAAAAGAGTGAAATTGTGTGCAGTGTATTCAAACACTGTACTGTATACAAAACAGTGTCACAAGTAATAATTAAACACATCGATGTACATGATTGTGATACATACATATAATAAGGCGATCATCATGATCAGGTGTCCCTCTCTATGCTAATCAAACATCATACAAACAATAAAATCATTTACTTGTTTCCTAATGGATATCCCATGTGCATCGGAAGATCGCAGGACCCGTTCGGCGTCCGGAACTCGGCATTGCGCATGCGCGAGACGAGTTTCATCACGCGAGATGTTCTGGGTGAGCAAAGACCGGCGGCCCACAACCAAGATGGCCGCATGGCAACACAAGCAAACTGGGCATGCTCATTCCCCACAGTGGGCGGGTTATCAAACACCAAACATCATAGTCATGTGAGAAGTCACATGATCCTCTCACTCGGTACCGGACCTGTCAAACTTTGTTTATACAGCTACTTCACCGTAGCGCAGGGGGTCAAGCGGTCTAGTTGAAATCAGTGACCACATCACTTCCACATATTACCGCCTCGTCCCCAAATTATATTAACTATCAGGTCCATCTACCATCTGCATTCACACTTAGTCTCTCCAAGCGCGCGACCTCAATATGAAACATCAATCAGAGGCAGCACAATGTAGAGGGTATGATGAACAAAGGGGTGACCATAAGGTGACTCCCTGTCCCAGAATCCTCAACAGGAGAGCCAAGCTAACGCAGTCACTCAATACATACGGTCACCATCACCACTCTGTGTGTTATACGGAAATTCGCTGCCACAGAACGCCTGCGTCACCAAGCCCCACCCACAGGTGCGGGTCCCCGGTATCCGCTCCACCACAGTGCGATGATCAGAAAACTCGTGTCGATGTAAAGAAGCCGTTCCAGTCCTGCCGTCCTCCAGTGCCCAAACATATAATCCACCATAGGATACAATATCAATATCATCTACAAGAAATAAATATAAAAACAATGTTAGTTATTGGCTTAGGTTATAGCAATTGCACTTATATATAGCTATATACGAGAGAGGAGAGGCTAAATTATCCAGAACCCCACAATTAGGGCAACACATAGGACACAACACATCACTGGGACAACCCACATAAACAAACATACATGTAGGGAAAGGAACAGACAACATAAACAGAGACATCAAACCACCCTGAAAT
Organism: Bufo bufo; assembly: GCF_905171765.1. Lineage (NCBI taxonomy): Eukaryota > Metazoa > Chordata > Amphibia > Anura > Bufonidae > Bufo > Bufo bufo. The sequence goes on along the minus strand of NC_053393.1, from coordinate 242,854,971 downwards.
CAACATTGAGCCCCTCTGGTTTAAAAGTGTTAAGCTCGAAAATCCAGTAGAGCTCCCTTCTTTTCAGACGTATAGTCCTGTCCCCACCCCGTCTGGGTAAGGGCACTTGTTCAAGTATCCTAAACTTTAAATCTCGTTCTTGGTGACCTACTTCTGTAAAATGCTTAGGAACAGGTAAGTCTAGCCTCTTTTTCCTGATCGTGTATCTATGCTGATTCAGCCTAGTTTTGACATCCCAGGTTGTTTCCCCGACATACCATAGTCCACAAGGACAAGATAGCAGGTAAACAACGTAGGATGAATCGCATGTAAGGTATTGTTTGATACGAACTGTTTTCCCAGAGGCTGGATTAACAAAAGAGTCACCCTTGATCATATAGGGGCAATTGACACAGCTGCAGCACGGATAGCAGCCCCTCCGTGTGGAGCCAAAATACGTGCTGCAGTCAACCCTCCTTGATCCAACATCTGTCCTAACTAATTTGTCACCTAGATTCCGGCTTCTCCGAAAGGAACATAATGGAGGGATCTGGAATTCCTCTATATTATCAAAACCACTGGCCAAAATCGGCCAGTGCTTCCTGACAATAGTGGATAACCGAGGGCTACTGGTACAATAATCTGTAACCAACGGTATCCTGTGTGTGGAAATCTTAGATTTAATTGGGTCACCATCCTTCATCCTCACCTCAGTTTTGTTAATACTTTCGCTAACTAGCTTTTTGGGATAACCCCTGGACCGAAATTTTTCGGCCATTTCCGCTAGTCTTTGGTCCCTAATCGGACCTGGCTCAACTATTCTGGCCACACGTAGCATCTGGCTGTAAGGGAGGGACTTGATCATTGGCCGCGGGTGGTGGCTCTCATATCTGACAAGAGTTTTTTTGTCCGTAGGTTTCACAAAGAGATCAGTGGACAAAGTGTCCCCCTGAATCATCACCTCGGTATCGAGAAATTGTAATCGCTCATGTGAATACATCAAAGTGAACTTGACACTAGGGTCAATCTCGTTCAGGAACGAGTGGAAAGCCATGAGGTCCTCTGTGGCGCCCACCCATATCAAAAAAACATCATCTATGTAACGCCACCACCCCAGCACATGGCTGAAGTGGCGGCATCCATAGATGTACGAATCCTCCAAGTGTGTCATATATATGTTTGCATAGGTGGGCGCCACATTGGACCCCATCGCAGTCCCCCTCAACTGTACATAGTAATCATCCTGAAATAAAAAATAATTTCTAAAAAGAATAAATCTCAACAATCCCAATAGAAATAACCGACATTCCTCTGTGTAAGCCGTCCGCATAAGGCATAATTCCACTGCATGGAGACCCAATTCGTGCTCGATTGATGTGTATAAGCTACACACATCAAAGGACGCAAGGGCCGCACCATCTGGGATTCTCAAATCCCTGATCTTCGCCAAAAAATCACTCGTATCCCTTATATAGGATCTGGCGGACACGGCAAACGGCCGCAAGATCCTATCCAGGAATATCGCTGGATTACAAAACAGAGACCCCCTGCCGGACACAATGGGCCGGCCCGGGGGAGCACGCAGATTCTTGTGTATTTTAGGAAGCGTGTATAATATTGGGGTTATTGGTTTTTCACATAGTAAATAACTACACAATTTCTCGTCTATGATGCCACCAGATTTGGCCTGTAATAACATATCTCTAAGTTCCCTCAATAGATTAAACTTAGGGTCATTAGAGACCCGCTGATAAACATTTCCATCCGCCAACTGTGATAGGATCTCTTGCACGTAGAGATCCGTGTCCATTACCACAACCCCACCACCCTTGTCCGCAGACTTGATGGTGAGGTTGCGGTTTGCAGACAGATCTCCAACGGCTTTGATATCCTCAGATGTCATATTGGCGTGACCCATAGGATTCGCTGTCATCTCCATTGAGAGAGCTGAAACGTTGCTGTCCACATATGGGTCAACAAACACCCTTTTTTTTCACGGAAATCTGTGTGCTGCCTTGGATTCTTTCTTTTTTATACCTAATTTGGACCAGGTCCGTGGCCCTCTTCAAAGTATTGCACCTGCTGACATATTGTGTGCTGCTCATCTATTTTTTATTTCATATTATCTGGACCAGGCGAGCTGTTTTGCACCATCACCATGGATAATAATGTAACTACCGGCAACCCTGATGTGTTTTCCTATACGAGAGAGGACGAGGAGAGAATTTTCCAGAACACGGTGAGAGATGTCTCCTTCTTATCTGCTCCTTCTGTTGTAGACGTCAAGAAAAAGCTTGAGTATGATTTAAAACGTTCTATTAATTTGGACTTACACCTGCAAACGCTAAGTGAATACCATCGCCTTCATAGAATACCGAGAGGTATGCGCTCGCATCTTAGACCGGACTTGTTTTTAAACAATTCGGAGTTTTGTGCGAGATTTACACAAATTTCTAACAAATATGCTTTTGATTTTATGTTATTAAATATAGAATTTTTGCAAAAAGAGCTATCTACTGCAGGGCCTAGCACACAGGCCCTCACTGATCAACTTAAATTGATGCTTCCCCAAGAGGATTTTGACACCTATATGTCAGCTAGTGCTGTTTTTCTTGATAAATTCAAGAGTGATCTTCAGGCTAAAAAACGAAGCAAATGGTCCAGGGACATGGACGATTATGCCACAGGCTATGTTTACAACTGGTAAGGTGACCTGAGAAAAAATCGGAGACCGATTAGTGATAAAAGAAACCCAGCTATGATGGGTGACAACAGAAATATACATCAAGGTTCCAAGGAGAAGGTTGCTTTATTTTCTCCCAGTAGTGGAGCTTCGCGTCCTTTTTTTCCGGAGCAGAGTACAGGACCAGGAGACTCCGGCGGGGCGGTCGGCGCCAGCACAAGTGGAGAAAGAGAGAGGGCACCCAGATCCCAGAGACCAAGGACGGTGAAAGAGAGGAAGAAAGCACAGTGGTAAACATCTCTTCAACCACACTCACCAGTGAACATATTCATGCTTTGAATAAGGGACTATCCTTTTGCCCTGTTGCCACAACAAACTGGTTCAATGTAGAACTAGATCTACAAAGATTCTACCGTATGATTAAATTGAAGGTGTGGGCTTCTGAGCAACAGGATAGATCACGTATTGATAATTTGAGAACAAGTGAATTAACTCTACATGATACGGGACTTTTCTTAAAAAGTGATTTCAGTCCTGTGTCTCACCATCCTGCTATTGAGGCCTTCACTCTGGCAGTAGGGCGAGACATAGACAAATTGAAGCATGATATGACAGCGAATCCTATGGGTCACGCCAATATGACATCTGAGGATATCAAAGCCGTTGGAGATCTGTCTGCAAACCGCAACCTCACCATCAAGTCTGCGGACAAGGGTGGTGGGGTTGTGGTAATGGACACGGATCTCTACGTGCAAGAGATCCTATCACAGTTGGCGGATGGAAATGTTTATCAGCGGGTCTCTAATGACCCTAAGTTTAATCTACTGAGGGAACTTAGAGATATGTTATTACAGGCCAAATCTGGTGGCATCATAGACGAGAAATTGTGTAGTTATTTACTATGTGAAAAACCAATAACCCCAATATTATACACGCTTCCAAAAATACACAAGAATCTGCGTGCTCCCCCGGGCCGGCCCATTGTGTCCGGCAGGGGGTCTCTGTTTTGTAATCCAGCGATATTCCTGGATAGGATCTTGCGGCCGTTTGCCGTGTCCGCCAGATCCTATATAAGGGATACGAGTGATTTTTTGGCGAAGATCAGGGATTTGAGAATCCCAGATGGTGCGGCCCTTGCGTCCTTTGATGTGTGTAGCTTATGAGATTTATTCTTTTTAGAAATTATTTTTTATTTCAGGATGATTACTATGTACAGTTGAGGGGGACTGCGATGGGGTCCAATGTGGCGCCCACCTATGCAAACATATATATGGCACACTTGGAGGATTCGTACATCTATGGATGCCGCCACTTCAGCCATGTGCTGGGGTGGTGGCGTTACATAGATGATGTTTTTTTGATATGGGTGGGCGCCACAGAGGACCTCATGGCTTTCCACTCGTTCCTGAACGAGATTGACCCTAGTGTCAAGATCACTGTGATGTATTCACATGAGAGATTACAATTTCTCGATACCGAGGTGATGATTCAGGGGGACACTTTGTCCACTGATCTCTTTGTGAAACCTACGGACAAAAATACTCTTGTCAGATATGAGAGCCACCACCCGCGGCCAATGATCAAGTCCCTCCCTTACAGCCAGATGCTACGTGTGGCCAGGATAGTTGAGCCAGGTCCGATTAGGGACCAACGACTAGTGGAAATGGCCAAAAAATTTCGGTCCAGGGGTTATCCCAAAAAGCTAGTTAGAGAAAGTATTAACAAAACTGAGGTGAGGATGAAGGATGGTGACCCAATTAAATCTAAGATTTCCACACACAGGATACCGTTGGTTACAGATTATTGTACCAGTAGCCCTCGGTTATCCACTATTGTCAGGAAGCACTGGCCGATTTTGGCCAGTGGTTTTGATAATATAGAGGAATTCCAGATCCCTCCATTATGTTCCTTTCGGAGAAGCCGGAATCTAGGTGACAAATTAGTTAGGACAGATGTTGGATCAAGGAGGGTTGACTGCAGCACGTATTTTGGCTCCACACGGAGGGGCTGCTATCCGTGCTGCAGCTGTGTCAATTGCCCCTATATGATCAAGGGTGACTCTTTTGTTAATCCAGCCTCTGGGAAAACAGTTCGTATCAAACAATACCTTACATGCGATTCATCCTATGTTGTTTACCTGCTATCTTGTCCTTGTGGACTATGGTATGTCGGGGAAACAACCTGGGATGTCAAAACTAGGCTGAATCAGCATAGATACACGATCAGGAAAAAGAGGCTAGACTTACCTGTTCCTAAGCATTTTACAGAAGTAGGTCACCAAGAACGAGATTTAAAGTTTAGGATACTTGAACAAGTGCCCTTACCCAGACGGGGTGGGGACAGGACTATACGTCTGAAAAGAAGGGAGCTCTACTGGATTTTCGAGCTTAACACTTTTAAACCAGAGGGGCTCAATGTTGATTTCAGGGTGGTTTGATGTCTCTGTTTATGTTGTCTGTTCCTTTCCCTACATGTATGTTTGTTTATGTGGGTTGTCCCAGTGATGTGTTGTGTCCTATGTGTTGCCCTAATTGTGGGGTTCTGGATAATTTAGCCTCTCCTCTCTCGTATATGGCTATATATAAGTGCAATTGCTATAACCTAAGCCAATAACTAACATTGTTTTTATATTTATTTCTTGTAGATGATATTGATATTGTATCCTATGGTGGATTATATGTTTGGGCACTGGAGGACGGCAGGACTGGAACGGCTTCTTTACATCGACACGAGTTTTCTGATCATCGCACTGTGGTGGAGCGGATACCGGGGACCCGCACCTGTGGGTGGGGCTTGGTGACCCAGGCGTTCTGTGGCAGCGAATTTCCGTATAACACACAGAGTGGTGATGGTGACCGTATGTATTGAGTGACTGCGTTAGCTTGGCTCTCCTGTTGAGGATTCTGGGACAGGGAGTCACCTTATGGTCACCCCTTTGTTCATCATACCCTCTACATTGTGCTGCCTCTGATTGATGTTTCATATTGAGGTCGCGCGCTTGGAGAGACTAAGTGTGAATGCAGATGGTAGATGGACCTGATAGTTAATATAATTTGGGGACGAGGCGGCAATATGTGGAAGTGATGTGGTCACTGATTTCAACTAGACCGCTTGACCCCCTGCGCTACGGTGAAGTAGCTGTATAAACAAAGTTTGACAGGTCCGGTACCGAGTGAGAGGATCATGTGACTTCTCACATGACTATGATGTTTGGTGTTTGATAACCCGCCCACTGTGGGGAATGAGCATGCCCAGTTTGCTTGTGTTGCCATGTGGCCATCTTGGTTGTGGGCCGCCGGTCTTTGCTCACCCAGAACATCTCGCGTGATGAAACTCGTCTCGCGCATGCGCAATGCCGAGTTCCGGACGCCGAACGGGTCCTGCGATCTTCCGATGCACATGGGATATCCATTAGGAAACAAGTAAATGATTTTATTGTTTGTATGATGTTTGATTAGCATAGAGAGGGACACCTGATCATGATGATCGCCTTATTATATGTATGTATCACAATCATGTACATCGATGTGTTTAATTATTACTTGTGACACTGTTTTGTATACAGTACAGTGTTTGAATACACTGCACACAATTTCACTCTTTTGATTTTATGTTCGCCGGAACGTTTTATATCTTTTGTTATAATTGACTTGTAATTATCTAATGACATTGTTGTAAATTTGTATGCTTTATAAGCACCTGATTTTGCACTGAACACTATGGCTTGACAAAGGCTCCATTGAGAGAGCTGAAACATTGCTGTCCACATATGGGTCAATAAACACCCTTTTTTTTCACGGAAATCTGTGTGCTGCCTTGGATTCTTTCTTTTTTATACCTAATTTGGACCAGGTCCGTGGCCCTCTTCAAGGTATTGCACCTGCTGACATATTGTGTGCTGCTCATCTATTTTTTATTTTATATATATATATATATATATATATATATAATATATTTTTTCCTGCTAATACACCTTACAAAAGACTAATCAAGAAATAACTGCAACGCAAAGCAGGAAAAGGTATTTTTTCTTTTTGTGCTAATACATGACACAAAAAACTTAACAAGAAATAACCAAATTGCTGAGTGGCAAATATATTTTTTTCTTTTTCCGCCAAAACACTCCACCAAAACCTTTGCTACAGATAAGTGCACCGCAGAGCGGTAAATGTATTTTTTCTGTTTGCGGTAATACACGTTCCCACCGCTGCCACCAATATGTGACGAACTGCAACCGCCGTGGCCACAATAAGTCACGAAACCGTCACAGCGCCCCTAGTGGTCAATCCGCAAACAGGCCTCCCAGCCACCTTCAGCACACCGACAGTCTAACTTGAGTCCGTACAGTCGATAGGCTGAAAGCGCAGGGATTGGACCGCTGATTGACCGCAGGTAAGTGTGTGAGCGACCGGACGGGAACCACACACAGGGTAGTTTAACTGCCACCACCTTGCAATTTATGGAAGCAAGGAACCCACTATCGGGATAACAGAACCGAGTAGCTTTCTCTTCGGAGAGGCTAGGGTAAGTTTTTGCAGTGTTTGAAAGCAGGCATATGGCTAGAGAAATGACTGGGAGGTCATTTATTATATATATATATATATATATATATATATATATACAATACAAATTATCAAGATGTACAGTAATTATTAAAACAATAATCAAGGAAAGTATAGTCCAATAAACAAAAGGGAGAAAAGAAAGAAAATACTTATTTTCCGCAGAAAAGATGTCCGTTGGTGAAATAGTCCGTTGCAGGGATAAAGTCCAAGAATCCTTTGTCCAGTGTAATAATCCGAATATGCCTACAGCCCACGGGTTCTCTGGCAGAGGCCCTCTTCAGTGTTGTTAAAAGTGGAGAACTTCTTTAGCAGATTCTAGGTCTTTGTTATAAGGGTCCCAGAATCAAGGCGGGGAATTGAGAGTCCGCCTGCTGGGGCCGGCTGTATTTCTGAGATGAATGCCAGTTCTGAAATATGGTATGTGCCATATCTCGGGATGTCTCCGCTGTACATAAGTAACGAGCACAGATTCACATTCCCCACAAAATATGGAGTCCAGGGATACCAAATATGACTATTATAGCTGGTTCTATGATGGGGTAACACCATAACTTTACCTGGGCATCTCCTAGAGTTATGTTTGTCATATGTAAATGTCCAGTGAATTCTGAGTGACACGATGATGTAATTTTTACGTCCGTAAGATGCATGGTATCTCTTAAAAAGGGTAAAAATCATATCTCAGATTCATGTTTCAATCTGAGAACTTTGGTGCCAGCCTGTCTGACTCAAGCTAGCTTACAAGCCCCTTATGGCAGGAACACCAAATGGCTCCCCCCAGGTGTAGTCTTCACACCTAGCTGTGATATCTCTGCAGAAAGGGAAGTTCTTTTGTGTAGGGCCAACCTAAGGAAACCAGCTGTAATTGCGTTATCTGCTGGGCATCTATTGACTGACTTGGGCAAAAGTACCCTTTTGTTCTCTGGGTACACAGAAGGAGACGCTCTGAGTAATCAGATTGTAGGTTCTGGGGCCTGTAGCTTCAGGGCCCTATGGAAATAAATACTGTTTAATAGACCCATTGATCAATAAGGGATAGGGATATTGATAATATTGGGAGGACGGTTCAATATTCTCGCGGATCATCCGTGACACACGTCCTAAAAGGATTTATAAGAAATAACTACACCGCTGAGTGGCAAATATATACAGTGGGATGCGAAAGTTTGGGCAACCTTGTTAATAGTCATGATTTTCCTGTATAAATCGTTGGTTGTTACGATAAAAAAATGTCAGTTAAATATATCATATAGGAGACACACACAGTGATATTTGAGAAGTGAAATGAAGTTTATTGGATTTACAGAAAGTGTGCTATAATTGTTTAAACAAAATTAGGCAGGTGCATAAATTTGGGCACCACAAAAAAGAAATGAAATCAATATTTAGTAGATCCTCCTTTTGTAGAAATTACAGCCTCTAAACACTTCCTGTAGGTTCCATTGAGAGTCTTTGCAAAACATCTTTAGTTCATTCAGGTTTGATGGCTTTCGAGCATGGACAACTCTCTTTAAGTCACACCACAGATTTTCAATTATATTCAGGTCTGGGGACTGAGATGGCCATTCCAGAACGTTGTACTTGTTCGTCTGCATAAATGCCTTAGTGGATTTTGAGCAGTGTTTAGGGTCGTTGTCTTGTTGAAAGATCCAGCCCCGGCGCAGCTTCAGCTTTGTCACTGAATCTGCTGATACTGAGTGGAATCCATGCGTCCCTCAACTTTGACAAGATTCCCAGTCCCTGCACTGGCCACACAGGCCCACAGCATGATGGAACCACCACCATATTTTACTGTAGGTAGAAGGTGTTTTTCTTGGAATGCTGTGTGCTTTTTCGTTCATGCATAACGCCCCTTGTTATGGCCAAATAACTCAATTTTAGTTTCATCAGTCCACAGCACCTTTTTCCAAAATGAAACTGACTTGTCCAAATGTGCTTTAGCCCACCTCAAGCGGCACTTTTTGTGCTGTGGGTGGAGAAAAGGCTTCCTCTGCATCACTCTCGCATACAGCATCTCCTTGTGTAAAGTGCGCCGAATGGTTGAACGATGCACAGTGACTCCATCTGCAGCAAGATGATGTTGTAGGTCTTTGGTGCTGGTCTGTGGGTTGACTCTGACTGTTCTCACCATTCGTCGCTTCTGTCTATCCGAGATTTTTCTTGGTCTGCCACTTCGAGCCTTAACTTGAACTGAGCCTGTCGTCTTCCATTTCCTCAATATGTTCCTAACTGTGGAAACAGACAGCTGAAATCTCTGAGACAGCTTTCTGTATCCTTCCCCTAAACCATGATGGTGAACAATCTTTGTCTTTAGGTCATTTGAGAGTTGTTTTGAGACCCCCATGTTGCTAATCTTCAGAGAAAATTAAAAGAGTAGGGAAACTTACAATTGACCCCCTTAAATACTCTTTCTCATAATTGGATTCACCTGTGTATGTAGGTCAGGGGTCACTGAGCTTACCAAGCCAATTTGAGTTCCAATAATTAGTTCTAAAGGTTTTGGAATCAATAAAATGACAACAGTGCCCAAATTTATGCACCTGCCTAATTTTGTTTAAACAATTATAGCACACTTTCTGTAAATCCAATAAACTTCATTTCACTTCTCAAATATCACTGTGTGTGTCTCCTATATGATATATTTAACTGACATTTTCTATCGTAACAACCAACGATTTATACAGGAAAATCATGACGATTAACAAGGTTGCCCAAACTTTTGCATCCCACTGTATATTCCCTTACGTCCTACCAGCAGCACAGATGGGGTTAACCACCCCCCATGGACTGGTAGGACCGGCGGAATTTTAATGAGCTCAAGTAATAATTAAACACTTAAACCTCCCCTATAAAGGAGGGTATCACCTCCAGCCCATTGTGTTTTTTTCTGTCCTCCGGACAGGTGGTCTAGGAGGTGATTCCCCCTCTCTTAGGGGGGAACCTTTTTTTCATGTTACCTGCGGGCTTTGCCTCCGCTTTTACTACTATGGCTTGTCCGGCAGCTTACCTGCTGCCGGCGCTGTGCAGCGGTGCTTCGATGCTGTGCATTTTTCGGCATCCTCGCTCCTCTTCCTTGCGGCCGCTAGGCGCCGCCATCTTCCGAATCTGACGTCACTTCCGGAATTTTTTCCTTGCGATGCGATTTTGCGTCATTATTGCAATTTTTTTTATATATAATTCGCGATTTTCCCTCCGGTTGGAGGTTTTATTGAATTCCTTCCTGGGGGGAAACCTTTTTATTTACTGTTATGTGTTTTCTCCTCTGGGGGCGGGGACTCAGCTCTGAGCCCACTCCCTCCCCTATTTAAGGAAACATTGTGAACCAGGTCGTTCTCTGGCTGCACATGCTTTTTAAGCTAGCTCCCAGAGTCCCATAAGCTGGTGTTCCTCCACTTATCGGTGCCTTATTTCTGGTCCTCATTTTCAGCTATCGGCCAGTCTGCCTTTTCTTTTACCTTTCTCCTGAAACATTTATTGGAATGTTTTACTTATCCCTTTTTTATTTTTTCCCGCAGTTAGGTCGGTCAACGGTTATTCTAAGCTGAATTTACCTGCACTCATCAGATCGCAGAAGATAAGCAGCTTGGGGCTTGGTAGGAACCAGCTTGGGAGACTGGTTGGGAATCCCTTGTTCCGTTGACTTTAATAAAAAAAAAAAGAAAAAGCCTCCACGGGATTCGAATGGCAGAAAGGCGGTTTCCAAGCGGAAACATTTTTTGTGCTATGATTGTAGTGCGCTTTTTGGAGGATAGCTGTCCCTACTCCAGGTGTGACGGCTGCCGTCCGAGGGTTCAACCTTCCACCGAACCTACGATGCAGGATATGTATCAGTGGGTAAAGACCTATGTTGATGGATCCATCAAAGTTGTTATAAGCCTGCTGGATGAGAGGCTTCCTACTCAGACTCCTATGGAGTCTTCGGCTCCAGTTGAGAGACCATCCGTAGTCTCCTTGAGTTCCTCCTCCTCGGATGAGGAGGAGCTTACTTCATGCTTCTTTCCTCCTGATAAGACGCAAAAGTTACTTAAGTCCATCCGGTCGGGGGACCATGATGTTGACCTGGAGGAGCCCTCTGATCCCGCTAGTCGGGCACTTTGTGTCTTTAAAGCGGATGAGACCCTCCTCTCTGTCATGCGCACAGAGTGGAAGAAACCCGAAAGGGGTCCGATTCTAACTAAAGATTCAGAACCATGTTTCCGATGGCTAAACCCTTGGTGGAATCGTGGGGTTCCATTCCCAAGGTGGACATGGCGATTGCCAAACTGTCCAAGCGCACTCTGGTTCCTGCGGACAATGGGTCGAGTCTGACAGGAGAGCAGAGTGCACACTCAGGAGAGGTTATACGGCAGCTGCAGCTTCCGCGTCCACGGCCATCGCTGCTACAGAAGTTTCTACCTTCCTCCGGTCTCAATTAAACCAGATCCAGATGGATGTGGATCAGAAGGTGTTTCGGGACGACATTCTGGCGGCTTTCAAGACTGTCAACCTGGCGATGAATTTACTGTCTGATACAGCGCAATAACAGCTGAAGTTGGCGGGCAAAACTATAACCCTGGTTTCAGCGGCCCGCAGGCCTTTGTGGCTTAAGCCTTGGGTCGCTGACAAATCCATGTAGCCTTCCCTTTGAGCCCAACCGTTTGTTCGACTCAGAGTTGGATAAGATTATGGAAGACCTGTCAGATTAAAAGGGGAAGAGTCTTCCCCAACAGTCCTTTCGGGGGCGGGGCAGACAAAACCGTGTTGGTAGGTCTGACCAGCAGTCAAGAGCCCGGAGGGACTGGGGACCGCAGCGAAGAGGTTCGAGGCGCTCTCGTGAAGGAGCCAAGGAGCCAAGGGGGGCCCTGGAGGAGGTTCCGGCAGGGGAACGGGGCTTAAGGATTTACTCACCAGTGTTTCTGGTTCCCAAGGCGTCAGGGGATCTCCGGATGATTATCGATTTGAGATTCTTCAATCGATACGTAAGGAAAGTAAGGTTCAGTATGGTAACCATCAGGTCAGTAGTTCACGTTCTCAATCCTGGAGATGTGATGGCAACCCTGGACCTCAAGGATGCATATTTGCACATCCCGATTCATCCTGCTTGCAGGAAATATCTCAGGATCGCGGTCCAGGATCGCGGTCCAGTTCGTTGCCCTTCCCTTCGGCATTTCTTCTGCCCCTCACACTTTCACCAAGGTGGTAGTTTCTGTGGTGGCGGCTAGCACTCCAAGGACTGACCATCATTCCTTATCTGGACAATTGGCTTTTAAAAGCCTCTTCCTTTGTGGTCCTGACCCACCATGTTCATGTAGCCATTTCCTTTCTGTTCCGCCTAAGGTGGATCATCAACTGGCAGAAGTTGAACGTGAGCCCGTCAACTTCAGTAAGATATTTAGGCTTTATAATCGACTCCGTTGGGAGATCTCTCCGGTTGACTCCAGAAAGAAGATCCCGAATACAGAACATGGCAGAATTCCTATCCGTGCCTTGGCGAGTTCCAATTTGGACTCTCATGAAGATGTTGGGGCTCATGTCAGCGTCTGCGTAAGCAGTCCCTTGGGCTTTATGGCACCTCTGGCCTCTGCACTCGGAGGTTCTCTCCAAATGGAATGGCAGCCCTGCCGGGCTGAACTCCCTGTGCTCCTTGTCTTGGCAAACTCGGCATTCCCTCAGATGGTGGAGCCATCTTTTAGATGGGAAGTCTATGACCCAGCCAACCTGGGTCATATTGACAACAGATGCGTCCCAAGTAGGCTGGGGTGCACATCTAGACGATTCTGCAGTGCACAGATCCTGGTCTCCTCAGGAGCGGCTCCTCTCATCCAATCTCTGCGAGATTCAAGCTATTCGGCTAGCCCTCCTTCACTTCGCCCCTCAGATCTGGGGCTAACCGGTGAAAGTCCAGTCAGACAATATGACTGCGGTACTTTACATCAACAAGCAGGGACGCACAAGATCACTTACCCTCTTATCAGAGATCGGGGTGATTCTGGATTGGGCAGAATTGAACCTTTCACACTTATCTGCGATCCACATTCGAGGCTCCCTCAATATGATAGCTGATCGGTTGAGCCGCGGTCTTCCAACAGTGGAGTGGTCTTTACATCCGGAGATATTCAAGCAGATAGTCCTCAAGTGTGGAATGCCAGAGGTGGATCTTATGGCAACAAGGTTCAACACCAAGGTGGAGAGGTTTTGCTCCCTTTACAGGGAGGACAACCCCCTGGCGATAGATGTTCTGTCAATATCCTGGAGGTTCAAGCTGGGTATTGATGAAAATTCGTCAGGATCAGGCCTCGGTAATAGCCATCATACCGTTTTGGCCCAAGAGATCCTGGTTTACCCAGCTCATTCAGATGAGTCGGGGACATTATTGGAGGCTCCCCCCATGGCAGACCCTGGTGTCATGGGACACTCACCACTGCCCAGATCTGCACAGGTTCAACCTGACAGCCTGGAGGTTGATCAGGCCCTTCCCAGAATAGAAGGGCTTTCAGAGTCGGTCCTGAGAACGCAGTCTCATTCAAGAGTAGACTCTACTAAGAGAGCCTACTCACAGATTATGAGGATATTCTCTTCTTGGTGTTCCTCAAAGGAGGTAGCGTCTGCAGATCTGCCCCTCCCCATCATCCTTCAGTTTCTGCAAGATAGCCGTGACAAAGGCCTTGCTCCATCTACCTTGAGGGTTCGAGTTTCAGCCATTTCAGCTTGTTTCAGCAAGTCTCTTTCGCAGGACCCGCTCATTAAACGGTTCCTTAAAGGAGCTGAAAGATTAAAGCCTACAGTACTGAAACCCATCCCTCAATGGGATTTATCAGTAGTTCTCAGGGGGTTAGCATCTCCCCCCTTTGAGCCTTTGGAGGAGGTAGATTTCAAGTTTGTCACATGAAAACTTATTTTTTTCTTCTTGCTGTGACTTCGGCCAAGAGGGTCTCTGAGCTTCAAGCTCTATCAGCGCACGAGCCCTATACCATTTTTTTGCAAGACCGAGTTCTTTTAAGATTTCTCCCGTACTTTAGGCCTAAGGTTCCTTCTTTCCAGAATATCAACCAGGTGATATCCCTCCCGGTTCTTTCTAGACCTTCTACCTCCTCCGAGGAACCTGCTATACATCCTTTGGATGTCTCGAGATGCCTCCGGATCTATGTGGTTAGATCAAGGAGTTCAGGAAAGATGAAAATTTTCTAATCCTGTTTGCCGGTAAGTTTAAAGGCCGTAAGGCGTCTAGACCATCCATCAGTCGATGGATTAAGGAGGCTAATGGGGAATCCTTTGTTTCCCAATCTCTAGACCCTCCGGCGTTTGTAAAAGCCCATTCTACGAGAGCTGTAGCTACTTCTTTTGCCAAGAGGAGTCTTCTTCCGCTCGACATGATTTGTAAATCTGCCTCCTGGAGCTCTGAATCAACATTCATCTCCCATTATAGACTAGATGCCAGATTAGCTGAGTACTCGGCCTTTGGGCAGACTATTCTTAGTTCTGCCAGGCATGATGGCCCTCCCTAGGGGTTGTTTTTGCTATCTCCCTATCTGTGCTGCTGGTAGGACGTAAGGGAATCGTTAATTTCTAACGATAATTTGTTTTCCCTTAGTTCTAACAGCAGCACACAAATTTCCACACTAGTTTTTTCTTGCTATAACACAATGGGCTGGAGGTGATTCCCTCCTTTATAGGGGAGGTTTAAGTGTTTAATTATTACTTGGGCTCATTAAAATTCTGCCAGTCCTACCAGTCCATGGGGGGTGGTTAACCCCACCAAAGGCTTTACTACAGATAAGTGCACCGCAGAGCGGTAAATGTATTTTTTATTTTTTGCGCTAATACACGTCACAAAATGATTTACAGGAAATAACCACACTGCTGAGGGGCAAATATTTTTTTTTTCTTTTTCCGCTAAAACAACCCACTAAAGCCTTTACTACATATAAGTGCACCGCAGAACGGTAAATGTGTTTTTTCCTTTTGTGCTAATACATATCACAAAAGGATTTACAAAAAAAAACTACACCGCTGAGCAGAAAATATATATTTTTCTTTTTGTGCTAATAAGCGTCACAAAAGGGTTAAAAGGAAATAACTGCAATGCAGAGCAGTAAAAGGTATTTTTTCTTTTTGTGCTAAAGCATTTACTACTGATAAGTGCACTGCATAGCGGTAAATGTATTTTTTCTGTTTGCGCTAATACACGTCACAAAAGGCTTTACAAGAAATAACTATACTGCTGAGCGGCAGATATATTTTTTTCTTTTTGTGCTAATACACATTACAAAAGGCTTAATAAGAAATAACTGCACTGCAGGGGGGGGGGGGGGGGCGGAGCTAGCTCCGGAGCTGAATGGCTGTGTCTCGCTGAGCTACGTACACAGACCTGCTGGGATTATAGCTAACTTAAGCTCCAGAGACCCGAATCATGGTCAAAATAGGTGGGCAGAGACCCCTCGACCCAGGAGCCATCCCTAAGGCCATGAACCCGAATTCGGGAATGGCTAAATTTCTGAAAAAACAGGGTACAGGCTCTGAAACTAAAGACTCCAAGATGGAGCCGACGAACGACCGTGCTCCTGACGGCGGAGAAGAAGGTCAGTCGGAGGGAGAAAGCGAGGCCGGGGAGGTAAACTCATCCCGTGAACTACCGGTGTCCAGGAGATTCATAAAGCAAGCATTAGCTGAAGCCTTATTACCTCTTAAGCAAGAGTTGGCGGGCCTGACACAGGAGATTCTACATGTAGGCCACAGAGTCGAATCATTGGAATCTACACAGGCGGCTACGCTGGAACATAGTGCAGCAATGGCGCACTCCCTTTCCTTATGCCAGAATCACATTAATGCCCTGTATGTAAGTCTGGAGGACCAAGAAAACCGTAGCCGTAGAAATAATCTACGATTCAGAGGGATCCCTGAAACAGTGGCTAGTGAGGATATAATACCTGCGATCAAAACTATTGCTTCCTCGATTCTCGGAAGCGAAGATCTCACATACATGATTATCGAAAGAGCTCATAGAGCATTAAGGCCCAAGCCGAAAAGTAATGAGCCCCCCAGAGACATCATTTGTTGTCTCCTAAACTTTGGAGACAAAGAAAAAATTCTCTCAGCGGCAAGATCCTCAAATAATATTACGTTTGATAACAACCCGGTTTCTATCTACCAAGACTTAGCTCCGGTCACCTTGCAGAAACTTAAATTTCTTAAGCCGCTCACTGACCTCCTCCGGGATAAGCGTATCCCATACAGATGGACTTTCCCCTTTGGGATCTCCTTCAACTACTCAGGGAAATTCTTCAGGATCTCCTCTTACGATGATCTCCAAGATTTCTTCTCTTCTACGGACACCCCTTCTCTGGATATCGCCTGCTGGGACTCCATTTCAGATATTGCAGCTCTGACTGACCTTCCGAAGATGACACCTCGGGAGAAAGCCGGCACCCCGAAACAACAAAGGGCAAAGAGAAAAAGCAGCCTCCTGACTCCCAAAAGGATTGCATGGTCTTTCCAATAATGTTGATTATTTACTAATCACTTAATGTCCTTTGCTGTCACCTAAAAAGCTTTCTCTCCTCTCTTCTTCCTTCCTTCCTTGTCTCCTTATTCCATCCCCCCCTCCTTCTCCATCCACTTTTCCCTTCCTTTTTTCCATTTTTCCCCTCCCTCTCCCTCTCTTCCCTCTTTAATGCATATTAGTCTCAACATTTGTCCCTACTGTTATCCCTCTGCAGGTCACTATAATTGAGGTTTTTACCCCTCTCCCCCCCGATATTACTGTAATTGATTATCTAATTACTTATTATCTACAAATGATACTTAGGTTGGTTGCCTCTCTGCGACCCTGTTTTAGTTGTTATTTTTTGTTTACACCCTGTTATTTTTTGTCACGGTACATTCTGAAAGTATGGAATTTCTTTCCAGTAGTCCGTAAAATTACAACTTTGGGGCACCTGACTTCCCTGGAGGCTGCCACTAATTTTCCCCATCCCCCCTTATCTGACCCTCCATGACAGATTTCAAAATATCATCCTTCAATGTGAAGGGACTGAGATCGCCCTCTAAAAGGTCACAGATTCTTTCCCTTCTGTGGAAAGAGATCTGTTCAATTATTTTCCTTCAAGAAACACATTACAAACAAGGGAAATTTCCAGACCTCTCTCATTCTAGATTCCCCATATGGTTCCATAGTGGCTCTGATGGGGCGGCCTCTAGGGGAGTCAGCATCGGCTTAAAAAAGAATGTCCCATTCCTATACTCCTCACATATTGCTGATACTGAGGGGAGATATCTCATATTAAAGGGGCTTATAGGTCACAAAATGTTTACGTTGGTGAATATTTATGCTCCAAATTATAATCAGGTCCCTTGGCTCCTGGAAGTTCTCTCCTTGTTAGACAATATCAGAGAAGGTATAGTCATCTTAGCAGGTGACTTCAACTTAGCTTTACACCCTCCCTCAGACACTTCTTCCAAGAAATCCTCTGTTTCACTCAAGCTCCTCAATAAACTGAAAAAAAAAAATTTCATTTACTAGGTTTGCTAGACGTTTGGAGATGTATGAATCCTTTCACTATTGATTACACTTTCTATTCTGCTCCAGGTCAATCGTATAGCAGGATTGATTACATCTTTGTTTCAAAGGATTCCCTACACCTATCCTCAAATCCTCAGATTGGAAACATCACCATATCCGACCACGCTCCAGTTTTCTGCTCCTTCCATCTTCAACCTGGCTCTGGTAAGCCCTCTAATTCGAGACTAAACAAATCCATATTGAGCGATGATAGACATGTAGCCCACTTTACTTCCCTTCTAGAACAATACTTTAGAGAGAACGATTCCCCTGAAATCTCCTCTCAAACCTTATGGGATGCCCACAAAGCTTTCATTCGTGGTCATTTCATAAGCAAATGTTCCCACTTGAAGAAATTGGCAGACAAACATTTCTCCTCCCTGTTAGACTGCATACACACACTAGAAAATCTTCATAAGCACTCCCTAGATCCCCAACATCTTTCTGATCTATTGACTCTTAGGTCAGAGCTCAAGAACCTATTAAATAAAAAAAACGGCCAAATTCTACCTCTCTTCCCAACAAAAATTTTATGCCCATGGCAATAAGGCCTCTAGATTCATGATGAATCATTTAAAGAGGAGAAAGAATGCTAGGTATGTAACTTCGATCAAATCGCCCCAAGGACAACAACTTTTTTCCCCAGACTCCATTGCTGAACAATTTAGACTCTTTTATAAAGAACTTTACAATCTTCCCCCCCTTTCAGGTTCTCCTCTTCACGCAAATTTTTTTTAAATACTCTTAATTTGCCATCCCTATCCAACTCCCAAAGATTGGACATCTCAAAACCTTTTGACCACACAGAATTTATTAAAGCCTTAAAATCCTCCCCAAAAAACAAGTGCCCAAGCCCTGATGGACTCCCAACCGGCTACTATTCAGCTTTTTGCAACACATTAGCCCCTTACCTTATTCGAGTATACAATCATACCCTTTTAAACCTCCCCCTTTCTTCAGACATGACGAGAGCTGTGATAACGATCATCCCTAAAGAGGGAAAAGACCCCTCTATTTGCGCCAACTATAGACCCATATCTCTCCTGAACATTGATTTGAAAATTCTTGCTAAAATGCTAGCAACTAGAATTCAGTCTATTCTTCCTGATCTGATCCATCCGGACCAATTGGGATTTATTAAAGGGAGAGAGGGAAAAGACAACACCACCAAAGTATTGGATGCTCTTTACTTTGTATCTAACAAAAAATTACCTTTAGTACTCCTAGGTACCGACGCGGAAAAAGCGTTTGACAGGATTGACTGGTCCTTTATTAAGCTTACCCTAATGAAATTTAACTTCCCTGACCCTTATATCCAGGCTATTTTTGCTATGTATAATAACGCTTCCGCCTCTGTCCTAGTAAATAACCATACCTCTAACTACTTCCAAATTAAGAATGGAACGCGTCAGGGATGTCCCCTTTCCCTCCTTATCTTTGTTTTAGTCATGGAAACCCTCTTACAATCTCTTAGACAAGAAGATTCTATCCATGGTCTAATGATGGGTCCCCATGAATGTAAACTAGCTGCTTTCGCAGACGACCTGTTAGTGCTAACAACTAACCCTATCTCTTCCATGCCCAAGATACTTCAAATATTAGACACCTTTAGTTCTTTCTCCAACTTTAAAATCAACCCTCACAAATCACAGATTCTACATACAGGTTTACCCCCATCGGCTATCAATCAACTTCAAGAAAACTCACCTTTTAACTGGTCCACCCAACTCATCTCATATTTAGGAATTAAAATTAGTGCCCATCTTCCTGACCTCTTTAATCTAAATTATACTCCTCTCCTACACTCTATCGCCGCTCAATTGGATTCACTTGAAGGACACTTTCTTTCCTGGTTTGGGAGAAAAAATATGGTGATGTCTCTAATAATCCCTAGACTTACGTATCTTTTCCAGGTTCTCCCTATTGGGATACCCCGTACCTTCTTCAGGAAACTTAACTCACTCATAAGCCATTTCTTATGGGAAAAGAAAAGGCCCAGAATCTCTATATCCACCCTTACTAAATCTAAACGCCTTGGGGGAATAGGCCTTCGTAATCCTGAGCTCTATATGAAAGCAGTACACTTAAGTAGGGTTATTGATTGGATTTGCCTCCCCTCTAACAAATTATGGATTCACACGGAAAACGCCAACTTCAATTCCACCCTTAGATCCCTCTTATTGTCAGGGAAACCCCTTACTCTTCTTCCCCGGATGTCTAATCCAATGATTCGCACTACCATTAAAGTTTGGAACTGGTTTTCATCCAACTATAGTGATATGCTTCCCTTATCCCCCCTCCTTCAAATCAAAGACATATGTTCATTAGCCCCTCCAGATATTAGATCTTCCTTCCCCCCCAACTTAGAAAATCAAACACTCCTATAACAGAACTCCTAGACAAAGATGGGTGTATCCCCTCAGATACGGATCTAGCTTCCTTTTTCAATCCCATCCCCTCTAGCTTTCTCACTATTAACTATTTCAAAAATGAGCTACTTACCCTTTCCCGATCTTTACCCAAGAACCATCTCTCTAGTTGGTTTGAAAATTTGCTATCTATTAGTAAATACCCCCCTAAATTGATATCCTTTCTCTACAAAAAGCTTATTGACCCCCTCATCAAAGCCAAACCCTCTTTCATAAGCTATTGGGAAAAAGACCTGGATAAAAGATTTTCAGAGAAAGAAATTAATTCTTTGCTAATTACTCCTCACAAAATATCTAGATGTGTCCGAGTTCAGGAAAACGGGTACAAGGTGTTGACAAGATGGTACAAAACTCCTGATAAAATAGCTCTTATATATCCAGACGCTTCAGACCTGTGCTGGAGATGTGGTTCAGATAAAGGCACCTTCATACACGTATGGTGAAAATGTCCTCCGCTTCTACTCTGGTGAAATCAGATCTTCCAATTAAGTAATTCCATTTGTGGATCAAATGCTCCCTGTTCTCCTGATCTTGCATTATTATCTTTAGACTTATCTAGATTCGACAATCGTATTGGTTTACTAACCTACCTACTGTCTGCAGCTCGACTTTTGATCCCTACCAAATGGTGATCATCCGAAACCCCCTCCATAGACCAATGGAAAAACAGAGTTGACCAAATATATCGCTTGGAGGAATTATCAAATTGGGAATTGGGTACTAGAAGGAAATTCCTAGCAACTTGGTCTGCATGGAGGAAATATAGAAATTTCTCTTAATTTTATCCATTTGAAATCTTCCATCCTTCAATTTGATCAAATTCATGATTATTTTCATTCTATACCTAAGAACTTTCAGATATTTCTTCTCACATCTTGTATCGTAATGATATTGATTGAGTGCCTTAATGAGCATTATTTTACATCTGACTCCTAATCTGTTATTTTTGTATATTGTGATGCTTTTTTCTCACCTCATATTCCCTGCTGCGTCAGGAAGACTCACACTCTCCCAGTAATGTACTGTATTTGTTACTTTTTGATTTATAATCAAAAATCAATAAAAATTGTTTATAAAAGAAATAACTGCACTGCAGAGCAGGAAAAGGTATTTTTTTTTATTTTTGTGCTAATACACGACACAAAAGGCTTAACAAGAAATAACCACATTGCTGAGCGGCAAATATATTTTTTGTTTTTACGCCAAAACACTCCACCAAAACCTTTACTACAGATAAGTGCACCGCAGAGCTGTAAGTGTATTTTGTCTATTTGCGCTAATACACTTCATAAGAGGCTTTACAAGAAATAACTAAACCGCTGAGTGGCAAATATATTTTTTCTTTTTCCGCTAAAACACCCCACCAAAGCCTTTACTACAGACAAGTGCATCGCAGAGCGGTAAATGTGTTTTTTCTTTTTGCGCTAATAAACATCGCAAGAGACTTTACAAGAAATAACTACACCGCTAAGCGGCATTTATATTTTTTCTTTTTCTGCTAAAACACCCCACCAAAACCTTTACTACAGACAAGTGCATTGCAGAGCGGTAAATGTGTTTTTTCTTTTTGCGCTAATAAACATGACAAAGGGCTTAACAAGAAATAACTACACTGCAGAACAGGAAAAGGTATTTTTTTTACCCCACCAAAGCCTTTACTATAGAAATGTGCACCCGAGAGCGGTAAATTTATTTTTTCTGTTTGAGCTAATACACGTCACAAAAGGCTTAACAAGAAATAACTACACTGCTAAGCGGGAAATATATTTTTTCTTTTTCCGCTAAAACACCTCACTAAAGTCTTTACTACAAACAAGTGCACCACAGAGCGGTTAATGTATTTATTCTGTTTGAGCTAATACACGTCACAAAAGGCTTTACAAAAAATAACTACACCGTTGAGCGTCAAATATATTTTTTATTTTTCCGCTAAAACACCCCACCAAAGCCTTTACTACAAACAAGTGCACCACAGAGCGGTTAATGTATTTATTCTGTTTGAGCTAATACACGTCACAAAAGGCTTTACAAGAAATAACTACACCATTGAGCGGCAAATATATTTTTTATTTTTCCGCTAAAACACCCCACC
Source organism: Bufo bufo (assembly GCF_905171765.1). Lineage (NCBI taxonomy): Eukaryota > Metazoa > Chordata > Amphibia > Anura > Bufonidae > Bufo > Bufo bufo. Next base: position 242,832,686 of record NC_053393.1, on the reverse strand, counting down.
AAAGCCTTTACTACAAATAAGTGCACCGCAGAGCGCTAAATGTATTTATTCTGTTTGCACTAATACACATCATAAAAAACTGGCTTTACAAGAAATAACTATACCGCTGAGTGGCAAATATATTTTTTATTTTTCCGCTAAAACACCCCACCAAAGCCTTTACTACAAACAAGTGCACCACAGAGCGGTTAATGTATTTATTCTGTTTGAGCTAATAGACGTCACAAAAGGCTTTACAAGAAATAACTACACCGTTGAGCGGCAAATATAATTTTTATTTTTCCGCTAAAACACCCCATCAAAGCCTTTACTACAGATAAGTGCACCGCAGAGCGCTAAATGTATTTATTCTGTTTTCGCTAATACACATCACAAAAGGATTTACAAGAAATAACTATACCGCTGAGTGGCAAATATATTTTTTATTTTTCCGCTAAAACACCCCACCAAAGCCTTTACTACAGATAAGTGCACCGCAGAGAAGTAAATGTATTTTTTCTTTTTGTGCTAATACACGTCACAAAAGGCTTTACAAGAAAAAACTAAACCTTTTAGGGGCAAATATATTTTTTCTTTTTCTGCTAAAACACCTTAACAAAGCCTTTACTACAGATAACTGCACCGCAGAATGGTAAATGTATTTTTTTGCTATTAGCGCTAAAACACGTCACAAAAGGCTTTACAAGATATAACTACACCGCTGAGCAGCAAATATATTTTTTCTTTTTCCGCTAAAACACCCCACCAAAGCCTTTACTACAGATAAGTGCACCGCAGAGCGGTAAATGTATTTTTTCTATTTGCGCTAATACATGTCACAAAAGGAATAGATGAAAGGTGAGTGAGCACTCACAACACTGGCACCATAATGGAGAAATTTCTCCATTATGGTGCCAGTGTTGTGAGTGCTCACTCACCTTTCATCTATTCCAATTACGCTATTTTAGGCTGGTACACCCCTTTTGTGAGCTAGTAGCACCCCACATAGTCATTAGGTGTGAGCCAACCCTTTGTATTATATTTCTCAACACATGTCACAAAAGGCTTTACAAGAAAAAACAACACCGCTGAGCGGCAAATATATATATATATTTTTTTTCTGCTAATACACCGTACAAAAGGCAAAACAAGAAATAACTGCAACGCAGAGCAGGAAAAGGTATTTTTTTCTTTTTGTGCAAATACACAACACAAAAGGCTTAACAAGAAATAACCAAATTGCTGAGTGGCAAATATATATTTTTCTTTTTCCGCCAAAACACTCCACCAAAACCATTGCTACAGATAAGTGCACCGCAGAGCGGTAAATGTATTTATTCTGATTGCGGTAATACACGTCACAAAAGGATTTTTAAGAAATAACTACACCGCTGAGTGGCAAATATATATTTTTTTTTTTCGCTGAAACACCCCACCAAAGCCTTTACTACAGATAAGTGCACCGCAGAGCGGTAAATGTATTTTTTCTTTTTGCGCTAATACACGTCACAATAGGCTTTACAAGAAATAACTACACTGCTAAGCGGGAAATATATTTTTTCTTTTTCCGCTAAAACACCTCACCAAAGCCTTTACTACAAACAAGTGCTCCACAGAGCGGTTAATGTATTTATTCTGTTTGAGCTAATACACGTCACAAAAGACTTTACAAGAAATAACTACACCGCTGAGTGGCAAATATATTTTTGTCTTTTTCCGCTCAAACACCCCACCAAAGCCTTTAATATAGAAATGTGCACCCGAGAGCGGTAAATGTATTTTTTCTGTTTGAGCTAATACATTTTAAAAAAGGCTTTAAAAGAAATAACTACACCGCTGAGTGGCAAATATATATTTTCTTTTTCTGCTAAAACACCTTAACAAAGTATTTACTACAGATAACTGCACCGCAGAATGGTAAATGTATTTTTTCTGTTTGCGATAAAACAAATCACAAAAGGCTCTACAAGAAATAACTACAAACCGGATTCCAAAAAAGTTGTGAATAAAAACTGAATGCAATGATGTGGAGATGGCAAATGACAATATTTTATTTGTAATAGAACGTAGATGACAGATCAAATGTTTAATCCGAGTAAATGTATCATTTTAAAGGAAAAATAAGTTGATTCAAGAAATATCTGCACCACAGAGCATAAAAAGTTTTTTTTTCTTTTTGTGCTAATACACGTCACAAAAGGCTCAACAAGAAATAACTACACAGCTGAGCAGCAAATATATTTTTCTTTGGCCTCATGCACACAACAGTATTTTCTCACGGTCCGCAAAACGGGGTTCCGTTGTTCCGTGATCCGTGTCCGTTTTTTCTTCCGTTGTGCTTCCGTGTGTCTGTGTGTCCGTTTTTTTGGCGGCCCATCAGAAAACAAGGAATGGTGAAAAAAATGTATTTTTAATAACTCCACCCAGGATACTGGTATAAATGAAGGTCACCTGAGTATGGTTTTGTGGCCATTTTCTGTAGTCTTTACAGGGTACAGAGGTTCTTTTGGTTGCTTGTCTTTGCTGTATCACCATGGCGGATGACTCAGAGGAAGAGGTCATACTGCATTGGCTTGTTTCTCGGCAATGGGGACCGCGCACTCCTTTGTTGGATGAGGAACCGAGTAGAAGGCGGCGATTTTGGGTCAATCTGATTGTTTCACAACGTTACCGGAAAGGACACTTTCATACCCTCTTCAAAGATCTGCGGCTGCATCCAGAGAAGTTTTTTTCCTTCTGTAGGATGTCAGTCAATACATTTGATCCCTTGCTCTCGTCTCTACGTACTGTCCTTACCTTCATGGACACCAATATGAGGCGCAGCATTTCTCCAGAGGAAATGCTCATTGTCACATTGAGGTAAGCAATAGTTTACAATTAAAATTTCACCAGTAATGTGCACTGCTTGTGTCAGGAGTAACATGTGCTAGAAAATGGCTGCTGTTAGACATGTGCTACTGTTTTCTAAAGTAACCTTTCTTTGGCCATAATGTTTTGTGGAAACATTTTTTATTATTGTTTTTAAAACCGTTAATCCCTGACACATAACATCCCAATATTGAAGGTTGTGTATTATTTTGTGCAAGTTTCAAACTTGTGTTCAGCTAACGTCCTTGAGACACTCCAAAAATCCACATCACTCGCCAGTAGTTTGTGAAAAATGGTGATTTATTCAGTCAGTCAGCCAGGTTACAGCAGGCTGTAAACTGCCTGTCTGAGTGAATAAATCATCATTTTTCGTCAACTACTGCCCAGTGCTGCGGATTATTGTAGTGTCTGGAAAAATTGTGACCCTCAGTCAGGATCCCTATCTGCGTGCACCACCCGGCTTGAAGCCTATATACCGGTCTGTACCCTATTTTGTTGGATTGTGGTGCTGCCAACCCCTTAGATTTTCAGCTAGCGTCCTCATCATGCATAATGTTCACATAATTTAGAACTTGTCTATAACTTTTAGCATTTCAAAGGGGCTAAACACAGTTGTTGTCACTTAGTTGTGGTAGTACTGCCCACACCCCAGTAGCTGGTAGTGTTTTGCTCATAGACTCAAATTTAAATTTTTAATTTTAATTTAATCGACAAAGGACATAGGGCAGTGATGGCGAGCCGTTTACAGACTGAGTTTCGAAACTTAAACCCAAAACCCACGTATTTATCGCTAAGTGCCAACACGGCAATTTCACCTGAATACTATAGTCCAATATACACTCACCTAAAGAATTATTAGGAACACCTGTTCTATTTCTCATTAATGCAATTATCTAGTCAACCAATCACATGGCAGTTGCTTCAATGCATTTAGGGGTGTGGTCCTGGTCAAGACAATCTCCTGAACTCCAAACTGAATGTCAGAATGGGAAAGAAAGGTGATTTAAGCAATTTGGAGCGTGGCATGGTTGTTGGTGCCAGACGGGCCGGTCTGAGTATTTCACAATCTGCTCAGTTACAGGGATTTTCACGCACAACCATTTCTAGGGTTTACAAAGAATGGTGTGAAAAGGGAAAAACATCTAGTATGTGGCAGTCCTGTGGGCAAAAATGCCTTGTGGATGCTAGAGGTCAGAGGAGAATGGGCCGACTGATTCAAGCTGATAGAAGAGCAACGTTGACTGAAATAGCCACTCGTTACAACCGAGGTATGCAGCAAAGCATTTGTGAAGCCACAACACACACAACCTTGAGGCGGATGGGCTACAACAGCAGAAGACCCCACCGGGTACCATTCATCTCCACTACAAATAGAAAAAAGAGGCTACAATTTGCACGAGCTCACCAAAATTGGACTGTTGAAGACTGAAAAAATGTTGCCTGGTCTGATGAGTCTCGATTTCTGTTGAGACATTCAAATGGTAGAGTCCGAATTTGGCGTAAACAGAATGAGAACATGTATCCATCCTCTGATGGCTACTTCCAGCAGGATAATGCACAAATGCACCATGTCACAAAGCTCGAATCATTTCAAATTGGTTTCTTGAACATGACAATGAGTTCACTGTACTAAAATGGCCCCCACAGTCACCAGATCTCAACCCAATAGAGCATCTTTGGGATGTGGTGGAATGGGAGCTTCGTGCCCTGGATGTGCATCCCTCAAATCTCCATCAACTGCAAGATGCTATCCTATCAATATGGGCAAACATTTCTAAAGAATGTTATCAGCACCTTGTTGAATCAATGCCACGTAGAATTAAGGCAGTTCTGAAGGCAAAAGGGGGTCCAACACCGTATTAGTATGATGTTCCTAATAATTCTTTAGGTGAGTGTATATATTATATAAAATAATGCCAAAGAGGTACACCCAAAAGAAACAAAGTGCAAAGAAAACAACCAAAAATTGCCAAAAGGTAAATAAATAGATAGCGTGTACCAACGCGTTTCATCTAATTGTTGCTAGCCCCAGAATCATCAGGGTACACGGGGCTATTTACTTCCTGGAATACAAACATATAACAGGAAAATAATAGGACAATAAGTACTGGGTATCCTAATATGGGCAACACAATATAACCATATTGACCCATATAGAAGCCAGCATTGCACTTACTTCTAACAAAGAATATTAGTGATCCCAGAAGAAGTCATTGGAGAGGATGCAGGATCGCGATCCCCCTTAAGGTATACTTGTGATGATGTTCATTGTGTAGGCGGGACACTAACTGGTTTAGAGTGTCCCTGGTTAATACTTGCCGTCTCGAGCAGCGATGAGCCACGCATCACAGCAGTTTTAAACAGGCAGGCCCTCCCCCTGTCACGTCACGTCGTGAAGTCAATGCGCAATTACGTCACAAAAATATGCACATAATAATGAGGGAGGTCACAAGGGGTATGGGCGGGAACAGTCAAATCGCAAACGGCCACTCCTACTAACCAATTGAAAAGCAGGAGGGGTGGTACTAGGATGTAAACACATCCCTCCTACACAGCACTGATGATTGGCAGGGCTAGATCATTGTAAAGCGTCCAACTGTCAGAATAACATGACAGGTGCTATGGGCAAGTAATGGACATTAGGAGGCTGGTCCTCTCGCTGATAGCTCACCACAAGATGTGGTAAACCTGTAAGAATAGGAGAATAAAGTGAAATATCAGATAAAACACCCCAAATCAAGCTGTTCATTGAGTCCCCGCAGGCTAGGGGTGTCCAATTTACAGATCCACCAACTCTCCCTTTGTAGTATGCGCTTGTCCCAATCTCCACCACAAGGTGATTTGTAGACACGTTTAATTCCCCTCGTGAACAGTGTGAACATGTCTAGCGATTGGGGACTCCTTGTTGTTGTGGACAACATTAACGTGCTCCCCAATGCGGTGATGTAGTTCTCTACGCGTTTTTCACACGTCATTAAATATATGACTCCCATTGTGCGGCAATTTATGAAGTCACGTATATAGTGGATATCTTTCATGTTGCTACCCGTGAAAAATTTCCCCGGATGTAAGAAGTTTCAAAAACTGCAATTTCCAAATCTAAAGCAACCTTTAACCGGATTCTCAAGCCACATTTGTGGTATATCTGGTGGCGTGTGGTGGATATGTACCAAGTGGTCCCTTAAACTTTTACCCCTTCTAAACGTTATAGTAGTTTGTGGGCCCAGTACCTCAGATAAGTCGGGATTCATTAGTAAGGTATCCCAATGATGTCTGATTATTTTCCTTATATCGGTTGCAGATGTGTCGAATGTCACTATCAATCTAATCACGTTGTGAGTCTCTTGATCCTAACATGCCGTAGGGTGTAGTAATGTTGTACGCGTTTATTGTAGTGCCCGATGGTACGATGTACATAGAGTTTTGTCCGGATAACCTTGTGCCCGGAATCTGGCTCTAAGATCTCTAGCCTGATGTATAAACTCTGTTTGATCCGAACAATTCCGTCTCAGTCTTAAATACTGTCCAATTGGAATACCGCGTTTCAGTGAAGTGGGATGGTTGCTTTTCAATCTTAAGAAAGAGTTCTTTGCTGTGGGTTTATGATAGATAGTAGTATCGAGACCCACCTGGTCGTTTCTGGAGATTAAGATGTCCAGAAATGGTAGACTATCTTTCATGATCACAAGCGTGAATCATAGATTCACATCGTTCACATTCAGTCGCGTGACAAAACCCTCAAAGTCATTCACCGTCCTGCTCCAGATGACAAAAATGTCATCTATGAAGCGGGACCAGAGGACAACGTTGTCAAGACCCTCAATGGGGACCTCTCTGAATACAATAGTCTCTTCTCACCAGTACAGGATTAAATTTGCATGCAACGGCGCACATGGGCTACCCATCGCTGCACCCCGGAGCTGGTGGTAGAGACGTCCGTCAAAAAGGAAGTAGTTCCTAGAGAGGATAAATCACAGCAGCTTTAATACAAAAGTATTATGAGGTAAGAACTGTTGGCCCCTGGCCTGCAGATAGTATGCGCTGGCACGTATGCCCTCCTTATGTGGAATTGATGAGTACATTGCCTCCACATCTATCGAGGCCAGAAACCAATCCGGTTAATCAATGATCCCCTTCAATTTGGTGAGGAGATCCCCCGTGTCTCTGATGTAAAACAGTAAACTCTGCACGAAGGACCGTAAAATTTGGTCCACATAAATTCCACAGTTCTGTGACAAACTGCCCACTCCTGACCAGGGCCGTTTGAAGGAATTTGGGGGCCCCAAGCAAAATAGACATGGAGGCCCCCCCCTCCACGCCCTCCCCACCCTCCCCACCTTACGCACGCAAAGCCTACAGGAACAGCAGTATAGCCATACAGTTTAAGTTCACCCACACTTTATATAAATAAAAAAGGAGGTTTACAGTGCAAATACTGCTGTTGCATTTAATGTGCATGAAATTTGAACATTTTCAACAAATGTCCTACTTACTCTCCCCCTCCCTGTTTTTTTTTTTTTTTTTACTCCCTACCCTACCTTAGATAAGTTCCTAAGTTAATTCAGTCCTCCGGCTCCTTCCCTGGACCCTGTAGCGTGGCCGAGCTCCTCGCTCTCTACCTCCAGTCCTGGCTGTCACTAAGTGCGGCCGGGAACCGCGTGGTACAGGTCAGGAGATTCAGTTTCCTGTTTCTGGCCGCGGCCGGACTAAAAGGAAGTGAGCACTCAGTGTACACTTCCTGTCAGTCTGGCCGGGAACAGGAAACTGAATCCCCTGTTCCTGTACCGCGCGGTACTCGGCCGGACTGAGTGACAGCCAGGAGGTAGAGGAGGAGAGCTCGGCCATGCTACAGAGCAGCAGTCAGCAGAGGAGGAATTCGGGAGGTAACCAGGAGTGCTGCAGCCGCCTGAGCAGGGGCGTAGCTAGAAATGCATGGGCCCCATAGCAAAAAAATTGATGGGCCCCTCCCCCCGTGCCATCCACAGATCCCCCTCCCCTAAACAGTGCCACCCACAGGTCCCCCCCTAAACAGTGCCATCCACAGATCCCCCCTAAACAGTGCCATCCACAGATCCCCCCTAAACAGTGCCATCCACAGATCCCCCCTAAACAGTGCCATCCACAGATCCCCCCTCCCCTAAACAGTGTTTAGGGGGGATCTGTGGATGGCACTGTTTAGGGGGGATCTGTGGATGGCACTGTTTAGGGGGGAGATCTGTGGATGGCACTGTTTAGGGGAGGGGGGATCTGTGGATGGCACTGTTTAGGAGGATCTGTGGATGGCACTGTTTATGGGGGATCTGTGGATGGCACTGTTTAGGGGGGAGATCTGTGGATGGCACTGTTTAGGAGAGGGGGGATCTGTGGATGGCACTGTAGGGGGATCTGTGGATGGCACTGCCATCCACAGATCCCCCTACAGTGCCATCCACAGATCCCCCTCCCCGATGCTCACAGCAGTATATTTATAAACTAATCAGTAACTACTTTAACTTTAATCATTGCTCATTGCTGAGCTCTTTACTTGGATTATTTGGATATCTTACTTTGTCTTAGCTCCGGTAATAGCAGGCAGTGCGGGGGGGCGGCGGTCACTCACTGACGTCACGCGCCTGCGCCGCCTAGTGGGAGGAGCAGGCGCGTGACGTCAGTGAGTGAGCGCTGCCCCCCGCACTGCCTGCTATTACCGGAGCTAAGACAAAGTAAGATATCCAAATAATCCAAGTAAAGAGCTCAGCAATGAGCAATGATTAAAGTTAAAGTAGTTACTGATTAGTTTATAAATATACTGCTGTGAGCGGCGTGGCCCTGTATATTCTAACCCCCAGGCAAGCGTCCCTGTCACCATGGGAATGCCTGGTGGTTAGAATATACCATCGGATTTGAGTTTTTACGATCTCACTGAGCTCGTAAAACTCAGATCCGATGGTATATTCTAACCCCCAGGCAAGCGTCCCCGTCACCATGGGAACGCCTGGGGGTTAGAATATACCAGTGGTTCTCAACCTTTCTAAAGCCGTGACCCCTTAATACAGTTCCTCATGTTGTGGTGACCCCCAACCATTAATTTTTTTTCCTTGCTACGTCATAATTAATTTTGCTACTGTTATGATGACCCACCAAAAACACGCACAGACACCAATACACCAAATGTTAATTCAAATACACAAGTATTCATTCATAACCACAGAACTTTAGCATAAATACAAAATATTTGTAAACCAAATAAATAACTTTAAAATAAATAATAAACATATACCCCCTAAAAATAAATCAGTGGTGCGCACAGTACCACTCAAATAAATAACTCAGTGGTGCTCACAGTACCCCCCCCCCCAAAAAAAAAAAAAAAATCAGTGGTGCTCAGGGTACCCCTCAAATAAATAAATCAGTGGTGCTTCAAGTCCCCCCCAAATAAATAAATCAGAAGTGCTCAGGGTCCCCCAAATAAATAAATCAGCGGGGCTTCAGGTCTCCCCCAAATAAATAAATCAGCGGTGCTCAGTACCCCCAAATAAATAAATCAGTGGTGCATCAGGTTTCCCCCAAATAAATAAATCAATGGTGCTCAGGGTCCCCCAAATAAATAAATCAGAAGTGCTCAGGGTCCCCCAAATAAATAAATCATCGGGGCTTCAGGTCTCCCCCAAATAAATAAATCAGCGGTGCTCAGGGTACCCACAAATAAATAAATCAGTGGTGCATCAGGTTTCCCCCAAATAAATAAATCAATGGTGCTCATTGTCCCCCAAATAAATAAATCAGAAGTGCTCAGGGTCCCCCAAATAAATAAATCAGCGGGGCTTCAGGTCTCCCCCAAATAAATAAATCAGCGGTGCTCAGGGTACCCCCAAATAAATAAATCAGTGGTGCATCAGGTTTCCCCCAAATAAATAAATCAATGGTGCTCAGGATCCCCCAAATAAATAAATCAGAAGTGCTCAGGGTCCCCCAAATAAATAAATCAGCGGTGCTTCATGTCCCCCCAAATAAATTAAGCCTTGCTCAGCCAAATAATTAAAATAAAATTAGCCAGGCTCAGCCAGGCTCAATTAAATCATTGGTGGCAGTGGTGCTCAGCGGCGGTGTCATTAACCAAAAATTCGGACCTCAGCAGACAGGCGGCCCGACTTACCCGTCCAGACGTCAGGCTCCTTCAAGCACAGGCAGTGATAGGACATCACTTCCTGTGCGCGAGGATAAGGGGCCGCTGCTGTTGTGCGGGCCTGCTCCTGACCTAGGATGACCTACAGCGATTTTTTTGTGGATGCAATACACCATCTTTGCACCCCTGACACAGAAAGCTAATCATAAATCTGGCTGTTAATTTTGTGGGTGACCTACGGTGATTTTTTGTGGGTGCAATACACCACGTTTGCACCCATGACACAGAAAGCTAATCATAAATTGATATAGTTAATCCTTCTCTTAGTTAGGTGCACGTCATATACCCATTTATTGCGTGAAGTACAACTGCACTGCATACGTGACAGGGAAATTGATATAGTTAATCAGTCTGTTAGTTACGTGCTTGTCATATACCCATTTATTGCGTACACCTATACTGCATACGTGACAGGGAAATTGATATACACTGAACAAAAATATAAATGCAACACTTTCGGTTTTGCTCCCATTTTGCATGAGCTGAACTCAAAGATCTGAAACATTTTCTATATACACAAAAGACCCATTACTCTCAAATATTGTTCACAAATCTGTCTAAATCTGTGTTAGTGAGCGCTTCTCCTTTGCCGAGATAATCCATCTCACCTCACAGGTGTGGCATATCAAGGTGCTGATTAGACAGCATGAATATTGCACAGGTGTGCCTTAGACTGCCCACAATAAAAGACCACTCTGAAATGTGCACAGTTTTGCCTTACTGGGGGAGGGGGGTCACAAAACCAGTCAGTATCTGGTGTGGCCACCATTTGCCTCACGCAGTGCAACACATCTCTGTTGCATAGAGGTGATTAGGTTGTTGATTGTGGCCTGTGGAATGGTCCACTCTAGGGTTGAGCAAACCCGAACTGTAAAGTTCGGGTTCGTACCGAACTTTACGGTGTTCGTCACCCGAACCCAAACCCAAACATTTCTGTAAAAGTTAGGGTTCGGGTTCGGTGTTTGGGTAATATTAATATACCATCGGATCGGAGATTTCTCCAATCCGATGGTATATTTTAACTTGAAGCGTCCCCATGGGAACGCCTCTATGTTAGAATATATTATCGGATTTGAGTTAGATCGTGTAAACTCAGATCCGACGATATATTCTAACACAGAGGCGTTCCCATAGTGATGGGGACGCTTCAAGTTAGAATATACTGAGAACTGTGGACATAACGGCCCCCTGCTGCTTGGCAGCACCTGATCTCTTACAGGGGGCTGTGATCCGCAAAATTAACCCCTCAGCACCTGAGGGGTTAATTGTGCGGATCACAGCCCCCTGTAAGAGATCAGGTGCTGCCAGGCAGCAGGGGGCCAGACCCCCTCCCTCCTCAGTATTAAAATCATTGGTGGCCAGTGCGGCCCCCCTCTTTCCCTCCCCAGTATTAAAATCACTGGTGGCCAGTGTGCCCCCCCATCCTATTAAAATCATTGGTGGCTAGTGCAGCCCCCCCCACCCCCTATTAAAATCATTGGTGTCCAGTGCGGCCTCCCCTCTCCCCCCCTAATTAAAATCATTGGTTAACACACCCCCCATCATTGGTGGCAGCGGAGCGGCAGTTCCGATCGGATTCCCAGTTTAATCGCTGGAGCTCCGATCGGTTACCATGGCAGCCAGGACGCTACTGCAGTCCTGGCTGCCATGGTTACTTAGCACTTTTAGCAGCATTATACTTATGTGTGCTGTCTGTGGCCGGCCGGTGCTCCTTCTACTGGTAAGTGAAAGGTCTGTGCGACGCATTGCTTATAGCACAGACCTGTCACTTACCAGTAGGAGGAGCGCCCGACCGGCCACAGACAGCGCACATAAGTATAATGCTGCTAAATGTGCTAAGTAACCATGGCAGCCAGGACTGCAGTAGCATCCTGGCTGCCATGGTAACCGATCGGAGTCCCAGCGATTAAACTGGGACTCCGATCGGAACTGCCGCTCCGCTGCCACCAATGATGGGGGGGGTAAGGGGGTTGTTAACCTGTGGCCACTGCCACCAATGATTTTAATTAGGAGGGGGGGGGGGAGAAGCCGCACTGGACACTAATGATTTTAATAGGGGGGGCCGCACTAACCACTAATGATTTTAATAGGGGGGATGGGGGGGGCTGCACTGTCCACCAATGATTTTATTACTGGGGAGGGGGGGGGGCCGCACAGGGGTTAATCGTGCGGATCACAGCCCCCTGTAAGAGACACAGTTCTTAGTATACTCTTACTTGAAACATCCCCATTACCATGGGAACGCCTCTGTGTTAGAATATACTGTCGGATCTGAGTTTTCACGATCGTGAAAACTCAGATCTGAAAAAGCTAATACTATTATTTTCCGTTATAACCATGTTATAACGGAAAATAATAAAGTGAAGTTCGGGTCCCCATTGACTTCAATGGGGTTCGGGTTCGGGTCCAAGTTCGGATCAAGTTCGGGTCCCGAACCCGAACTTTTTTTTAAAGTTCTGCCGAACTCCCTGAACCCGAACATCTAGGTGTTCGCTCAACTCTAGTCCACTCCTCTTCAATTGCTGTGTGAAGTAGCAGAATATTGGCAGGAACTGGAACACGCTGTCGTATATGGCGATCCAGTGCATCCCAAACATGCTCAATGGGTGACATGTCTGGTGAGTATGCTGGCCATGCAAGAACTGGGATGTGTTGAGCTTCCAGGAATTGTGTGCAGATCCTTGCAATATTGGGCTGTACATTATCATGCTGCAACATGAGGTGATGGTCGTGGATGAATGCCACAACAATGGGCCTCAGGATCTCATCAATGTATCTCTGTGCATTCAAAATGCCATCAATAAAATGCACCTGTGTTCGTTGTCTATAACATACGCCTGCCCATACCATAACCCCACCGCCACCCTGGGCCACTCGATCCACAATGTCAGCAAACCTCTCACCCACACGACGCCACACACTCTGTCTGCCATCTGCCCTGAACAATCAAAACCGGAACTAATCCGTGAACAGAGCGCCTCTCCAATGTGCCAGAAGCCATTGAATGCAAGAATTTTCCCACTCAAGTCGGTAACGATGACAAACTGCAGTCAGGTCCAGACCCCGATGAGAACGACGAGCATGCAGATGAGCATTCCTGAGACGGTTTCTGACACTTTGTGCAGAAATTCTTTGGTTATGCAAACTGATTGTTGCTGCAGCTGTCCGGGTAGCTGGTCTCAGACGATCATGGAGGTGAACATGCTGGACGTGGAGGTCCTGGGCTGGTGTGGTTACACGTGGTCTACGGTTGTGAGGCCGGTTGGATGTACTGCAAAATTCTCTATAGTTAATCTGTCTGTTAGTTCAGTGGGTGACTCAAAGAATGAGGAGAGCATCAAATAAGGTACATGGCCCTGGTCGTGGTGCTGCTGGGTTTGGTGGAGCTCCTGTTGCAGGGAGAGGATGTGGTCATTCTGTGCCAGCTACAAGCCCAAATAATGCACCTTCCTCAGGTGCACGTAGGCGACAGAATGTTCAGCGTTATTTTATAGGCCCGAATACTGGTGTACGAATGGCTGACAGTGCCTCTAGTTCCTTCACATTGTCTCCCACCCGGTCCCCTGCTGAAAACGCAGAATTGTCACCTGCAGCCCATGGGCATCTGTCTTTCACCTCACCCCCTTGCAAATCAGCGAAGCAGTCTGAGCCCTAAGTCATGCAGCAGTCTCTTATGCTTTTTGATGACTCTGCTGGCAGGGTTTCCGAAGGGCCGTCCACATAGCCCTGCTCCAGAAGTGCAATAGATTGAGTGCACTGATGCCCAACCACTTATGTTTCAGGATGTGGACATGGGAGGAACACAGCAGCACATCTCTGATGATGATGAATCACAGGTGCCAACTGCAGTGGCTTTCTGCAGTGTGAAGACCAGCAAGGAGGGCAGGGGTGAAGAGTGGGTGGAAGATGATGTGGAGGATGATGAGGTCCTAGACCGCACATGGAATCAAGGTCATGCGAGTGACGTGTGCAGTTTGGAGGAAGAGGTGGTGGTCACACAGCACCAGCCACACAGCAAAAAAAGGGAGCAGTGTGCAAAAGAAGAGTGGCCATCCCCTAGACAGTCCGCCTGCTACTGAGCACACCAAAGCCAGCTCCAAGGAGTTCCCTGGCGTGGCAAATCTTTAGACAATGTGCTGATGACAAAACGCGAGTGGTTTGCATGCTGTTTAATCAGAGCCTGAAGCGAGGCATAAATGTTCTAAACCTGAGCACCACCTGCATAACCAGGCATCTAAATGCAAAGCAAGAGCTGCAGTGGAGTAAACACCTCAAAAATCACAAAAGATCTCAGGCTGCTCTTGGGTCCTCTTCTTTTGCAGTCTCGGCCTCTTCCTCCCCCTCTGGAGTGACAGTGGCACCTTCCACCCCGCAAACAGAGGATGTGGCAGCAACGCCACCATGTCCGTCACCGTCACCAAGCATCTCCACAATGTCCCATGGAAGCATTCAGCTGTCCATCTCCCAAACACTGGAGAGAAAGAGGAAGTACCCCTTTACCCACCCGCAATCCCTGGCCCTGAATGCCAGCATTTCAAAATTCCTGGCCTTTGAAATGCTCTTATTCCATCTGGTGGAGATGGAGACTTTTAAAAAACTTATGGCGGTGGCTGTCCTACAGTACGTGGTTCCCAGCCGCCACTACTTTCCTAGGCGAGCCATCCCTGCCCTGCACAAAGAAATGGCGGCCAAAATTAGGTGTGCACTGCGCAACGCCATCTGTGGTAAGGTCCAAAAAAGCACCGATACATGGACAAGTAAGAACGGGCAGGGACGTTATATCTCCCTAACTGCACACTGGGTAAATGCAGTGCCGTCTGGGCTTGAGATGGATAGCAGTTTGGCGCATGTCCTTCCGCCACTGAGAATAGCAGGATGTTTCTCTTTACCTCCTGTTGCCTCCTCCTACTCTGCTTCCTCCTCTACCGCCTCCTCATCTGGTCAGTGTAACACCTTCACCACCAACTTCAGCACAGCCAGGGGGAAACGACAGCAGGCTGTTTTGAAACTCATCTGTTTGAGGGAAAAAAAAAGAAACGCGCAGGAGCTGTGGATGGGCATGGAACAACAGACAGATGAGTGGTTGGTGCCACTGAGCCTCAAGCCCGGCCTGGTGGTGTGCAATAATGGGCAAAATCTCGTAGAAGCTCTGGCCCTAGCCGGTTCAACACACATCCCTTACCTGGCGCATGTGCTGAATTTGGTGGTGCAGAGGTTCCTGAAAAATTACCCCGATATGTCAGAGCTGCTGCAGAAAATGCAGTCTATCTGTACGCGCTTTCGGCGTTCTCACCCTGTGGCTGCTTGCCTGTCTGCGCTGCAGCGTAACTTTGGACTTCCCGCTCACCACCTCAAATGCAACGTGCTCTGCAGAACAGCACCACTTCACCACCAATGAGTGGGCCTCCATGAGGGACGTGTGTGCCGTGTTGCGCTGATTCGAGTACTCCACCAACATGGCCAGTGACGATGATGCAGTCCTCAGCGTTACTATCCCACTTCGATGTCTCCTTGAAAAAATGCTTCGATCAATGATGGAAGAGGATGTGGCACAGGAGGAAGAGGGGAAGGAAGAGGGATCATTTCCACAGTTATCAGGCCAGTCATTCCCAAGTGGCTTGGAGGGTGGGTTCCTGCACCAACAGGCCTGGT
The DNA here is from genome assembly GCF_905171765.1 of Bufo bufo. Classification (NCBI taxonomy): domain Eukaryota; kingdom Metazoa; phylum Chordata; class Amphibia; order Anura; family Bufonidae; genus Bufo; species Bufo bufo. The sequence goes on along the minus strand of NC_053393.1, from coordinate 242,817,022 downwards.
ACACAATTGTCCAGCCACAGCACAGTTCTGGAGGATGAGGCGGAGGAGGATGATGAGGAGGAGGAACCGTGTTCACAGCAGGGTGGCACTCAAAGTAGCTCCTAGGCATCACTGGAGCGTGGCTGGGGGGATACAGAGGACACAGACGATAAACCTCCCACAGAGGACAGCTTGTCGTTGCCTCTGGGCAGCCTGGCACACATAAGCGACTACATGCTGCAGTGCCTGCGCAACGATCACCGAGTTATCCACATTCTAACCAGTGCTGATTACTGGGTGGCCACCCTGCTGAATCCCCGCTACAAGGACAATGTACCATCCTTAATTCCGTCACTGGAGCGTGATCGGAAGATGAGCAAGTACAAGCACACGCTGGTAGACACGCTGCTGATGGCATTCCCACCTGACACCGGGGGCTCAGTGGAAGCACAAGGCGAAGTCAGAGGAGAAGGAAGAAGTCACCAACGCAGCTGGGGCACCGCCAGCACCTCAGAAGGGAGGGTTAGCATGGCCAAAATGTGGAAAAGCTTTGTCAGCATGCCACAACAACCAGTACCACCAGCTGATATGGAACGTCTTAGCAGGAGGCAGCATTTCAGGAACATGGTGGAACAGTACCTGTGCACACACCTACATGTACTGACTGATGGGTCTGCCCCATTCAACTTCTGGGTCTCCAAATTGGGCACATGGCCTGAGCTTGCCCTTTACGCCTTGGAGGTGCTGGCCTGTCCTGTGGCCAGTGTATTGTCCGAACGTGTGTTCAGCACGGCAGGGGGGGTGATCACAGACAAGCGCAGCCGCCTGTCCATAGCTAATGTGGACAAGCTCACGTTCATTAAAATGAACCAGGCATGGATCCCACAAGACTTGTCCATACTTTGTGCAGAATAGACAAGTATACTGGCCGCACCTAGCCATTGTTATACTCCAGAGCACTTTCTCTTTGTTTTCTTTTTTATACTTCCCAAATTTATAAAAAAAACTACTTAAATAGTGTTGGCTGCCTCCTTCTCCTCCACCACAGCTTCCACCTACACCGCCACCTCCTCCTCAACCTCCTACTCCACTTTGACCTCTGCTTCCTAGTTCAAGATCATTATTTTAAACTTTTTTAAAATTCTGTGTTATTTTAATTCATTTTCCTATCCACATTTGTTTGCAGGGCAATAGTCCTGCTCCTAGCCCTATTTTGCTTCCTTTTGCAGCCCTCTAGCCCTTTCTATGACTTTTTTAGAGCCATTTTAGGGCCCCAAAGTTTGGGTCCCCATTTACTTCAATGGGGTTCGGGGTCAAGTTCATGTCCCGAACCCGAACTTTGCGGCGAAGTTCGGCCGAACCCGGCGAACCCGAACTTCCAGGTGTTCGCTCAACCCTAAAATTGAAGGTTTAAAACTCTAGTCGGCCATTATTTTGTCTTGACCACCACTAAACAGATTCTGGCATACCCATTAGTTCCGTTTAAATAGAAATTATGAAAATTTGTATAAAATGCGTCACGGGGCGCCGGCGATGCGCTCACTCTCCGTGGCGCCGACAGTGCCCCGCCTCTGTGCAGGAGTGAAGACGCATGCAGCGTCCTCGTCTCCTAGGTGATGGGTGGTGGGATGGACCCGGCCGCGCACGTCTCCTCAGCGCAGCCGGCGTCCTCGGTTCCCCCAGCAACCAGATTAAGCCTGAGCACCGAGCTGGGCACTCGGTGCTCAGTCATTTGCAGCAGAGTGAGTCATGTGATGCTGGCCACGTCACATGACCCCTGCTAGTCAGTATTTAAACAGGCAGCCTGCTGGCCACAGGTTGCCTGTTATTTAGGTTCCACCTGTGATTTTGTCTGACCTGGCGTACTTACCTTCTGCTGATTTCCTGATGATCCTCTGCCTGCTCCTTTTGTACTTTGCTGCTCTCCTGGTATTCTGACCCTGGCTTCCTCCTTACGATCCTCTCCTGACTCCCTCTCCTGACTCCCTTGGTACTTCACCACTCTCCTGGTATTTATGACCCCAGCTTCTCCTGACTATTCTCTGCTTGCTCCATTTGTACTTCGTTGCTCTCCTGGTATTGACTCGGTCCGTTCAAGTTCAGATGTTTGTCTGGTCTGTCCTCCCTGCACTTATTCCAAGCTAGGGATTGCCATCCCGTTCTCCCATGTCATTAGGACTTGCAAGGCAAGAAGGCAGGGCCAGGAGTGAGGGTGGAGCGCAGTGGTCACTTCCCTCCCCCTGTGTGTGTGTATACGCGACCATTACCGAATAACAGGCCCTACCAAACCACTGTATCATGAGGAGCTAGGGGAAAAACTCAGTTCCTTTGAGTTAGGACAAGGCTCTTCCACTCCTCGCGCCTCCAGTCCGCATATGGAGCCTCAGATTAAGCTTCCAGAACCCTTCTCTGAAGACCGGAGGAAGTTTCACTATTTTAAGGAGAATTGCAAACTTTATTTCCGTTTGCGCCCCTTGTACTCAGTCTCTGAGAGTCAATGCGTGGGCATTGTCATTTCGCAATTACAGGGTGATCCCCAGGAGTGGGCGTTTTCTTTACCAGCTGACACCAGTTGTTTAGCATCTGTAAAGGCACTGGTTCAGGGCGATCAACCCGCGGAGGAGTATTGCACCCAATTTAGAAGGTGGTGTGTTCCCTCAGGTTGGAATGAACCAGCCCTTAAGAGTCATTTCAGGTCAGGTCTTTCTGATAACCTGAAATACCTTCTAATGAGTTATCAGCTTCCAGAGACTCTAGAGGAGATGATGACCCTAGCTGTTTGACTTGACCGACGGGTTAGGGAAAGACGACAGGAACAACAGTTCTCTTCTCAGGTGGTGGTCCAGCCTGAGGTCTGTCCCAGGAAGAACCCATGCAGGTTTGGCATGACCCGAGGGGATCAGCGCCGCAGATGTTGAGTTTGTTTTTACTGCAGAGATCCTCACCATTGGATTAACCAGTGTCTTAAGAAGATCCCCTCCGTCAAATCTCCTAAGGCAAGGCAACCTAAAGACCAGGTACACCCTGATATTACGAAAAGTAAGCTTTTAGTACCTATAACAATATCTCTGGGTGTAAACAAGTGGTCGGGTAAGGCCTTTATTGACTCTGGCTCAGCAGCCAGCTTTATTGATTGTGAGTATGCAATAAGACTGGGTATTCCAATTTTTGCTCTACCTATGCCTATCCACATCATGGCTATCGACTCCACTCCCCTGGTGGGTGGTACGGTGAGGTCGTGTATCTCAGAGATTTCTTTAACTGTGAGAGTGTGTCACTCTAAGAAATGCTCCCTGTTAGCCCTGGAGAACTTACCGGTCGAGGTGGTACTGTGGATGCCTTGGCTCCAATTACACAACCCCATTATAGATTGGACCAGAGGGGAGTTGGTGAGATGGGGACATAAGTGCGACTCATGCTTGTCTGTGGTACAGGTTGGGGTCTCAGTAGAATCCGATACATTACTCGCAGTCATTAAGGAATATACAGATGTGTTCTCATCATCGACCCCAGAGGCTCTACCACCCCATAGACCTTATGATTGCGCCATAGAATTAGTAGGTGCCAGGTTTCCTAAGGGGCGTATTTATAATCTTTCTAAGCCCGAACGCAAGGCCATGGATGATTATATTAGAGAAAGTCTCATTAAGGGGCACATTAGACCCTCTGTCTCTCCGATGGGGGCAGGGTTTTTCTTTGTAAGGAAGAAGGATGGTGGTCTCAAACCTTGTATCGATTACCGGAAATTAAATCAGATTACTATCTGGAATAGATACTCCCTCCCATTGATTCCTGATTTGTTTAACCAGGTACTAGGGGTGGCCTGGTTTTCTAAGATTGACCTGAAAGGGGCATATAACTTAATCCGAATCAAGGAGGGAGACGAATGGAAGACAGCGTTCAATACTCCGGCTGGACACTTTGAATATCTGGTTATGCCTTTTCGACTCAGCAATGCCCCAGCTGTGTTCCAAAAGCAGGGAGTTCTTGGGTAAATTTGTCATTGTCTACCTTGACGACATTTAGATTTTTTCCCCTGATTTCGAATCTCATGTGTTTCATGTTAGACAAGAGGTTTTGAGGGAGAATCAGTTATCCGCTAAACAAGAAAAATGTGTCTTTGGGGTACAGGAGATACTATTTCTAGATCATGTTCTGACTCCTCACGCCTTCAAAATTGATCCTAGTAAGGTACTAGCGATTAAGGGATGGGTAAGACCATCATCCTTAACCCCTTAGGGACGCATGACGTACCGGTACGGCATGTTTCCCGAGTCCTTAAGGACCCATGACATACCGGTATGTCATGAGTTTAAAATGAGATTGCGGCGCTGCGGGGGGTTAATCCGAACAGGATGCCGGCTGAAATCATTCAGCCGGCATCCTGTCACAACGCCGTATCGATTTGATGCGCTTCCTGCCGATTCTGATCCCCGCGGTCTCTGACCGCGGGGATCAAACTTTAAAATGCCCCAAATAAAGTTTTATTCACCCACCCTGCACCCCTGAATGATTTTATGGCGGCGGGTGGTGCAGGGGGGGTGTTGTGGGCGGTGCGAGCGGTGCGGGAGGCGGGCGGTGCGGCAGGCGGGATCGCGATCCCCCGCCCGCCTCCTCTTGAATAATCATTGGTGGCCAGTGGTATACCAGAGTGTCAGCACATTGCTGACACTCTGGTATAAACGACTGACATCTGTGATGCGATGTCAGCCTTTTAACCCTTTCCATACCGCGGTTCGTACGGACCGCTGTATGGAAAAAGTTAACAGTAAGAGGGGGCTCCCTCCCTCTCCCATCGGGGGGCTGCTGTGCCTTTGCAGCCCCCGGATGGAGAGGGAGAGAGCCCCCAGACAGCCCCCAGACAGCCATCCTCCTTACCCGTCTGCGAAGTTGTGGCCACAACTGAGCAGACGGGAAAGGTTCCCATGGCAACAGGACGCCTTTTCAGGCATCCTGCTGTCCATGGTGCTGAACAGATCTGTGCTAAAGGCATAGATCTGTTCAGACAAAGTGTAAGTAAAATACAGTACACTATATATTGTACTGTACTGTATTATGCAGACATCAGACCCACTGGATCTTCAAGAACCAAGTGGGTCTGGGTCCAAAAAAAGTAAAAAAAAAAGTGAAAAAAAAGTAAAAATCAAAAAACACATTTATCACTGCTTAGAAATAAAAAATAAAAAAAAATTCCCTACACATGTTTGGTATCACCGCGTCCGTAACGACCTGATCTATAAAACGGTCATGTTACTTTCCACGCACGGTGAACGCCATAAAAATAAAAAAAAATTGCCCACCTTACTTCACAAAAAAGGTAATAAAAGTGATCAAAAAAGTCGCATGTATGCCAAAATAGTACCAATCAAATCGTCATCTCATCCCGCAAAAATCATATCCTACCCGAAATAATCGCCCAAAAACTGAAAAAACTATGGCTCTTAGACTATGGAAACACCAAAACATTATTTTTTTTGTTTCAAAAATGAAATCATTGTGTAAAACTTAAATAAATAAATAAAAAGTATACATATTAGGTATCGCTGCGTCCGTATCGACCGGCTCTATAAAAATATTACATGACCTAACCCCTCAGGTGACCACTGTAAAAAAATAAAAATAAAAACGGTGTAAAAAAAGCCATTTTTTGTCATCTTACATCACAAAAAGTGTAATAGCAAGTGATCAAAAAGTCATATGCACCCCAAAATAGTGTCAATCAAACCGTCATCCCATCCTGCAAAAAATGAGACCCTACTTAAGATAATCTCCCAAAAACTGAAAAAACTATGGCTCTTAGACTATGGAGACACTAAAACATATTTTTTGTTTTAAAAATGAAATCATTGTGTAAAACTTACATAAATAAAAAAAATTGTATACATATTAGGTATCGCCGCGTCCGTGACAACCTGCTCTATAAAATTACCACATGATCTAACCTGTCAGATGAATGTTGAAAATAACAAAAAAAAAACGTGCCAAAAAAGCTATTTCTTGTTACCTTGCCGCACAAAAAGTGTAATATAGAGCAACCAAAAATCATATGTACCCTAAACTAGTACCAACAAAACTGCCACCCTATCCCGTAGTTTCTAAAATGGGATCACTTTTTTGGAGTTTCTACTCTAGGGGTGCATCAGGGGGGCTTCAAATGGGACATGGTGTCAAAAAAAACAGTCCAGCAAAATCTGCCTTCCAAAAACCGTATGGCATTCCTTTCCTTCTGCGCCCTGCCGTGTGCCTGTACAGCTGTTTACGACCACATATGGGGTGTTTCTGTAAACTACAGAATCAGGGCCATAAATAATGAGTTTTGTTTGGCTGTTAACCCTTGCTTTGCAACTGGAAAAAAAAAATTAAAATGGAAAATCTGCCAAAAAAGTGAAATTTTTAAATTGTATCTCTATTTTCCATTAAATCTTGTGCAACACCTAAAGGGTTAACAAAGTTTGTAAAATCTGTTTTGAATACCTTGAGGGGTGTAGTTTCTTAGATGGGGTCACTTTTATGGAGTTTCTACTCTAGGGGTGCATCAGGGGGGCTTCAAATGGGACATGGTGTCAAAAAACCAGTCCAGCAAAATCTGGCTTCCAAAAACCATACGGCGCACCTTTCCCTCTACGCCCTACTGTGTGCCCGTACAGTAGTTTACGGCCACATATGGGGTGTTTCTGTAAACGGCAGAGTCAGGGCAATAAAGATTCTTTCTTGTTTGCCTGTTAACCCTTGCTTTGTTAGTGGAAAAAATGGGTTAAAATGGAAAATTAGGCAAAAAAATGAAATTCTCAAATTTCATCCCCATTTGCCAATAACTCTTGTGCAACACCTAAAGGGTTAACAAAGTTTGTAAAATAAGTTTTGAATACCTTGAGGGGTGTAGTTTATAGAATGGGCGGTTTCTATTATGTAAGCCTCGCAAAGTGACTTCAGACCTGTAGTGGTCCCTAAAAATTAGGTTTTTGTAAATTTCAGAAAAATTTCAAGATTTGCTTCTAAACTTCTAGGCCTTGTAACATCCCCCAAAAAATAAAATATCATTCCCAAAATAATTCAAACATGAAGTAGACATATGGGGAATTACTATGTATTACAGTATTACAGAAGTAGAGAAACTGAAACTTTAAAATTTGCTAATTTTTCAAAATTTTTGGTAAATTAGGTATTTTTTTATGCAAAAAAATTAATTTATTTGACTTCATTTTACCAGTGTCATGAAGTGCAATATGTGACGAAACAATCTCAGAATGGCCTGGATAAGTCAAAGTTTTTTAAAGTTATCAGCACTTAAAGTGACACTGGTCAAATTTGCAAAAAATGGGCAAGTCCTTAAGGTGAAATAGGGCTGAGTCCTTAAGGGGTTAAAGACCTTACAACGTTTTCTAGGGTTTGCCAATTACTACCGTAAATTCATAAATAATTTTTCAGTAATTGCTAAACCGTTGACCGACCTCACTAAGAGAGGGGCGGATTTGGAGGATTGGTCTACTGAGGCCTTAACCATAAAGAAGGCATTCAGTAGAGCTCCCATTCTGATACAGCCAGATCAGGAAAAACCTTTTATTGTGGAGGTAGATGCGTCCGAGGACGGGGCAGGGGCGGTCCTCTCACAAGGTCTCGCTAGACTTACTAACCTGAGGCCTTGTGCCTTCTTTTCCAGAAAATTTTCCCCTACCGAGAGAAACTATGACATAGGGAATCGTGAATTGCTGGCCATTAAATGGGCTTTTGGGGAGTGGAGGCATTTTCTGGAGGGGGCAAAACATTGTGTCACTGTTGTCACTGATCATAAGAACCTAATGTTTCTCGAGTCTGCTAAGAGGTTAAATCCCCATCAGGCCAGATGGGCATTGTTTTTTATTTTATTTCTCCATCACTTTCAGGCCCGGAAGTAGAAACGTGAAGGCTGACGCATTGTTTCGGAGCTTCCGTGCGTTTCAGCCTACATATGCACTACCTGAACCCATTCTACCAGCTAATATCTTCGTAGCAGCCATGACCCAGTATATCACGGCTCTCATTAAGGCTGAACAACATCTGGCCCCGGCACCCACCCCAACAGATAAGTTGTTTGTTCCCGTACAGTTTCGTCTCCGACTGTTGGGTGAGTGTCATGATTCTGCTTTTTGTGGACATCCTGGTATTGAGGGCACTAAGGAGCTGGTTTCTAGATCATATTGGTGGCACACTCTAACTAGGGATGTCAAGTCCTATGTGTCAGCCTGCAAGGTTTGTGCTAGGTCTAAAACCCCTAGGACTCGCCCTGCTGGTGACCTACAAACCCCTACCCATTCCCAATAGACCCTGGTACCATATCTCGATGGACTTTATCACTGACCTGCCGCCTGCGGATGGTAAGACTGTGGTTTTGGTAGTGGTTGATAGGTTTAGCAAAATGGTTCATTTTATTCCCATCTAAACTCCTGAATGCTATAACCCTGGCGTCTATATTTGTGAAGCAGATTGTACGTTGACATGGTATTCCGGAGAATATTGTGTCTGACATGGGTGTGCAGTTTGTGTTCAAGTTTTGGAGGACTTTCTGTCAGAAATGCCAGATTTCATTGTCTTTTTCGTCCGCCTACCACCCTAAGAGTAATGGGCAGACTGAACCCCTTAATCAGTCTGTGGAACAATTCCTGATCACCAGCAATTATGGGTTAAATACCTTCCGTTGGCCGAATTTGCTCTGAATAACCGTGTTAATTCTTCTGCTGGTGTCTCCCCGTTCTTTTGTAAGTATGGTTTCCATCCTCGTTTTCATTCTAGGTCATCCGTCTCCTCCTCTAATCCTGAGGCTGATAAGGTCTCCTCTGAACTGTGCAGTTTGGGTTCAGGTTCAATCGAACCTAGAAAAGGCTCAGAATACTAAGAAAATCAAGGCCAATAGGAGACATTCTAAGGGGGTGAACTTTCAGGTTGGGGATAAGGTGTGGTTGTCCTCCAAGAATCTCTCGCTGCAAATAGCTTCTAGAAAATTGGCTCCTCATTTTATAGGGCCGTATAAAATTACGGCAGTGATTAACCCGGTATCGTTTAGGTTGGAACTGCCCGAGTCATTCCACATTCATGATGTGTTTCACAAATCTCTGCTTAAAAAATATATTGAACCTGTTGTACCATCGCAAGCTGCGCCTCCGCCGGTTCTTGTTAATAATTCTGTGGAGTATGTGGTGTCTAAGATTGTGGATGGCAGGAGAATGTGTAATTCTTTACAGTACCTGGTCCACTGAAAGGGCTATGGACCCAAGGAAAGATCTTGGGTACCAGCTAGGGAGGTTCATGCCCCTAGACTGGTTAGAAAATTCCATGCAGAACATCCTGAGAAGCTATTGACTAAAGTCTTGGGTCCGATAGCCCCGTATAAGGGGAGGGGTACTGTCACGGGGCGCAGACGATGCGCTCACTCTCCGCAACGCCGACGGCGCCCCGCCTCTGGGCAGGAGCGAGGATGAGTGCATCGTCCTCGTCTCCTAGGTGATGGGGGCGGGACGGACCCAGCCGTTGCACGTCTCCTCAGCGTGGTCAGCGTCTTCGGTTCCCCCAGCAACCAGATTAAGCCTGAGCACCGAGCTGGGCAATCGGTGCTCAACCATTTGCAGCAGGGTGAGTCATGTGACGCTGGCCTCGTAACATGACCCCTGCTAGTCAGTATTTAAACAGACAGCCTGCTGGCCACAGGTTGCTTGTTATTTAGGTTCCACCTGTGATTTTGTCTGACCTGGCGTACTTACCGTCTGCTGATTTCCTGGCGATCCTCTGCCTTCTCCTTGTGTACTTTGCTGTTCTCCTGGTATTCTGACCCCGGCTTCCTCCTGACGATCCTCTCCTGACTTCTTTGGTACTTCATGACTCTCCAGGTATTTATGACCCCGGCTTCTCCTGACTATTCGCTGCTTGCTCCATTTGTACTTCGTTGCTCTCCTGGTATTGACTCGGTCTGTTCACGTTCGGTTGTTTGTCTGGTCTGTCCTCCCTGCACTTATTCCAAGCTAGGGATTGCCGTCCAGTTGTCCCTTGTCATTAGGACTTGCGAGGCAAGTAGGCAGGGCCAGAAGTGAGGGTGGAGCGCAGTGGTCACTTCCCTCCCCCCTGTGTGTGTGTGTACGCGACCGTTACAAAATGTCTTAAGTAATAATTTTTTGTGATCATTTTAGATGTATCATAGTAGAGCTATAATGTGAAGCTCCAGGGTACCAAAATCTGACACACTACCCCCTAGCATGTGCCATTTATAATATTGGTGTCCTGTTATATAGCATAGGGATACCTCAGGCAGCAGAATAACTGTTACCTCTGCATCCATTATGGCTATACTCCTGCATTGGGACAGTAAGAGATTATTGAAAAGGTGGACATATCCTTTAACCTAGTAACTAAGCATATTTCCCACAAGAAAGTACAAAATCTTCAAGATTTTTGAATGTGTTTAGGCCAAATTTTGCATCATCTAATATCTGAACTGAAGAAATATATCCCTTGTTAGCATTTAGAAACATAAAGTAGCTTTCATTCTTAGATATCATTGTGCAGAGGGGCAAAACATAGGCAGGCAGAACATGTTTAGTCAGATGTTTTTGCCTTTTGGTGAGCGTAAAGAAGAACCTATTTTTTAAACTTTACTTCATTTTATAAAATAACTTCTAATATAGAGAGAAATAAAGGGAACTGTGTTTTTTTTTTTTTTTTTTAGGTTTGAGCCTCTCATCTGCTATTGTAAATGAAAGTATTGTAACACAGTTCCTATCAGGTGTAAACTTCAGTCTGGATACTCAACCATGGCAAAAGCCCATTTCACAGAATAAATTATGTTACAGGACCAGATTTTCAACACTGACAATTGCTGATATTTGAATAAGTTGCCATGAATGAAAAACACTGAAGCCATTTCCTTCTGGCAGGGAACATATGTGCAGAATTTGCTGTTTATTCGCTGTTAATGCTTTCGTATATATAACAATTCTCCCTGTATTTGGGGCAGCTCAATCATGATAAAATATCACAATAATGTTGAAAATGTCTATATTTATGTTCAATAAAAATATATATATATATATATAATAATTATAACGTGACAATATCTATAATATATTTTTTATGCTTACACTATAAGATACATTAACAAATTAATTTGATCTTTTCACTTTTCAGCTATAAATTATTATTGGAGCATTAATGAGCGTGCGCTCTTATGTTGCTGTCAGAGGTAGAAAACAGCAGATGGAGGCAACACAAATTAGCATTTTAACATGTATAGGTATGGTTTACATGGGAATTCAATTCATGTGTAGCAGCTTCCATAACAATGTTCAAGCTGGTAGGACATATTATAGGGTTAATTCTTCCCTTCCCTATGAATCCAACTGAACATGTATGTTGTTACGTTCTGACCACTCGCCTCTGAGTCCTTCACATCATTATTGACGTATATAATGGAACTAATATACTTATAAAATCATACTATAACAAGCTAAAACTATAGCATAGAATAACTAATAATACATGTACAGATTTCTGGTTCTTTCCTTTTATTGCCATTAAAAAAAGTTTTTGGGGAAGTTACAGTGGTTGATTATTACCTAGTGAGCTCTACCAAATTAGGCTACTTTCACATTAGCGTTGTTTTAATCCGGCGTTCAATTCCGACACCGGAACTGCCCGCCGGATCCGGAAAAACGTGTGAAAACGGATTACATTTGAATCCTGATCAGGATTTTGATCACAATGAAAAAATGCATTGGAAAAAACGGATCCGCCATTTATGGATCCGTTTTTTTTCACATTTTTCGGCTTTAACATGCAAAATCCAGATCCGGTTTGACTGAACACACAGCGCCAGATGCGACGTTAATGCAAGTCAATGGGAAAAAGACCGGATCCGGCGTTCAGTCAAAGTGTTCAGGATTTTTGGCCGGAGGTAAAAATACAGCATGCTACGTTTTTCTGAAAAGCCTGATCAGTCAAAAAGACTGAACTGAAGACATCATGATGCATCCTGAAGGACGGACTCTCTATTCAGAATGCATGGGGATAAAACTGATCAGTTCTTTTCCGGATTTGAGCCCCTAGGACGGAACTCAGCGCCGGAAAAGAAAAACGCTAGTGTGAAAGTACCCTTATACTTCCCTGTGAAGGCATCTCCATGATTTCCATCAATGACCAAGAAAATAATCTCATTGTGATTAAATATTTTTGTGTATAAAAAAGAATATATTTGTAGTTAATATAATAATAACTTATCTATTACATTAAGCTTCATTGATAAGCTATTCCATTACACATGATGTATTATTTAATATGATTAACTATTATTTAAAATATTTAACAAATAAGGATTACCAAGAATTTTCTAGTTATCTTTAATCAAATAAAAGTAAATGTTTCTCTAATATTTTGTATTACATGCCTTTGCTTATTCATATCTATAACCTATTATGCATCTCATGTGTATTAGAATTTAAATGACATGAAAAGTTCTGCTTTGTCTTTTTTATTTTAATACACGTTATTACACGTTCTTTTGAGATCCAAACTTACAAACTTAATGAAGAAAACAATATATGTATTATCTGAAGCAGTTTTTGTGCCCAGGTTTATGTGTAAAGTAGTTGCTATAGTCGATGTAGTAAACACTCAATGTGAGGCCATGCTTCTCTGTCTGTACAGAGATTTGATGGGTAAATGAATAAATGTACAGAAAAAGTGTATTTTAAAGACAGGCAAACATAAAACGGCAAAGCTTATGGTCACACACGTTGCTCCTGTGTTACAATCAAGCAACGGGCAAGGATGATACTAACTGTATATAGCTTATTTTATGAATATAGGATATTTAATATCCTAGTCATGGAATAAATGTAATATTGTGACTTTTTAACATGTAACGCTCAATAATCTTTGTTAATTATGGACCTTTTTTTTTTTAATACAAGGGCCACAAAGTAAGTAATATTGATTTATATCAATATTTTAACCAGATTCTGTATTTTATTATACTTTGAAAATCTTATACAGGCTACACTGAGTTTGTTATGTGGTTAGAAATATTAGCAGATTTCCAACTTCTTTTTTATATTACCATATTATTAACTGTTAAAAACGTAAATACCACTTGAGATTGTTGTTTTTACTGCCTATGTACTAAATGCGTATAGCTGATTTGGTTCCAACAAAATAAAAAACAAACGGCTCCCCTACAAATAGAAGCTAAAAAGGATTAAAAAATCTGTCTCCCTCTGTTGATACAGAAATCCAACAATGAGGTCTCTCTCCAAATTTAGTAACATAGTTTATAAGGCTTAAAGAAGACATCTGTCCATCCAGTTCAGCCTGTTATGCTGCAAGTTGATCCAGAGGAAGGCTAAAAAAAACTGTGAGGTAGAAGCCAATTTTCCTCACTTTAGGGGAAAACATTCTTTCCTTAAATTTCTGAAAAAAAGTTAAGATCCTTTATATATATATATATATATATATATATATATATATATATACACATTACAAATGTAGAAAATAAGTCCCTTGGCTTCACGGTTGTATATGTATATGAAATGTACCAATAAAAATATTATCACCTGTTGGTTACTGGTTTCAGATAAATCAATCTCACTAATCATTGGAAAGAAATGAATTAGTTCAAACCATTTTTCAGACTTTATTAAATCTTTTTTTATTTTTCTATTTTAAAGTGGCCCCTTGGACAGTATACTAAGGTAACCCATTTCATATCTGGAACTGTTATTAACAGGTTTGTAAGTCATGCACATGCTTGTGATTATAATGATACAATGAGATCACAATACCAAAACTTAACCTGGGAAGAACCTTTAATATCCTTGGATGCAATAACTGGCATTGAGCATGTCATGTGATGAATTAACAACTGAACGCAGGACCTCTGTGCAAACGTGGACCTGATACCATCAACTGTGCTTTCAGTTGATCATTTACGTAAAATTCTATAATATATATAACGTTATGAATTATATTTGAACTTTGTCAATATAATTTATTTTTAACCCTTCTAGGTCCCTGCACCTTGACAGCACTTACTAATATTTATCCTATATTTTAGTTATTTCAGAAAATTTTAAAATCACATTCATATCTCACCCAACTTGCTTATCTCAGACAACATATACATATGTTCTCTTTTCATACAGTTGTTTTTATTACAATAATAATGCACATTAGCAATGTAAACTCTTTTTGTTGTCTAGAAGTGAACAAAAAGTTTAGTGACAAGGTTTAGGTCTGTGTAAATTAATTGACTTTCTTGGCCTAGTTATAACAAATTTGGCAGCATTTTGTTTTAAAAAATGACAGGATTAAATTAGTGATAGGCTCTTAAAACTCAGACACAGACTCAGATCTATACTGAATCTAAAACAGCCAGAAAATGAAGCAGCAACTCGAAAACTTAAAGATCTGACAGTATTTTTTCCGTTATTAGATATGGCAAAGCTTAATGTGTCATTTGTATCTTTGGCACTGCATTGTTCATACACCATTATAATGATCTGAGATGAAATAATGCAAAAACGCTTCCTGCTGGTTCTATGTAAAAACCATCAGAAACAGAATGGCTTATAAAAAAAAGAAGCTTTGCTATATTTGACAAACTCAGCTCTGCGTCCTCTGCAATAACAGGACTAAAATGTTTAATAGTTTCAATATTTTTTTCATATATATAACTTTTAGACCTAAGTGTGCACACACACACACACACACACACACATTAAAACTAATATTTAAGATATTTCAGATATGAGAGATAACTTATATAGCTAATATTTTTGATAAATGGAATATTTGTTATAAACTACATGTATATTAAAAGTTGATATGTATATATAGAAAATCAAAGTATATTAGATTTCATTTCAGTATCTAATAAGTAAAACAAATAACATAATTCCTGGTTTTATCCTCCTGTATATGTTTAATTATTATTATTATTATTAATATTAATTATTATTATTATCTTATTTTGCACTGCATTACCATATGTTCTGAAGTGTTAATATAAGTTAAAAAAAAATCCTTGTAGTTTGTATGCACATATGTTGTGAGAGTGATGCCAAAGTAAACTCCTAGCGGTGTTTTAGATTTCATTTAATCTATGCAGAGTAGTGATGCATTTTGGTGAGATGGTCTGTAACACCTATTAATTAAAAATTCTGAATCTTACACTTGATCCCCAGCCATCTGCGTCCACTGATTTACTATTCTGAGAATAACAGTTTTTTTTTTTCTAGACCTATTTTTTGCTGGGAACAATTCCTTTTTTTTTTTTTTTTAGCTATTCTTAAGAAAATGTCACAATTTTCTGTTATTTTGAACTTTTCTTGTACGTGCTTAACTTTCTCATTCGGGACCTACTGAGCTTGAATTGTGCATTGTTATGCAGTCACTAATCTGTTCATTGACAATGAGGCCTGCCTGGGAGGCATTTCTTTTCAATGGTCTACAGCCCCTTCTGGCAGAAAACGGCTTGCCATGTCATTGCCTTGAATTGTCTCTGTGTAATTAATATAGACATAGGAATGGTATAGTGTACATTTCTTTATTTTATCACTTAACAGATTGCTTAACAAATAAACATAAAATACGGCTTTAGTGCAGGGCAAAATCACAGTATTCAACTAATTAAAGGATCAGGAGTGATAGGTTTTCTTTTAAATATGGCAACAAATTTAGCATTTTACAAGAAAAAAAAACAAATGAACTAGAGCACAGAAGTTTAAAACACACTTTTGGGACCGCTGTGATACCTTAATCGAGCCGTGTCAATTACTGTGTGAACAAGCATCTGCTTTATCTTAATTAGATTGGGGGAGGGAGGTGAATGACCACTGTTTATATTCATTTTCCTCATTAATTATGAAAAACTGCATTTAATTCATCTTGCATGGCGAGAGACTGGCTGCGCAGATGGAAGTCATAAGGGAAGTGGCTGTCTGTAGGCAACCTGAACATAGAGCTCTGCCCGAGGGGAGCCCTGCCTGGCACTGCACAGTAATGCATGCCATAATTGTAATTTTTTCCATAGTCCAAAGCCTCTTCTTGCTTGAGGGAAAATATCCCATTATAGTTCATGGAGGGAGGGCTTAAGGGACCTTCAAACTGAGGGCTTGTGCACTCAGGAGACGTGCTTTCATAAAAAGATTCATAAGTACTACAGTAATTATACGGCTTTCCTGGCTTGGAATTGTCAAGGCTCCCATGACCTGGTGGGGTGCTAAGCTCAGGGCTGTGATATGGAGGGTATATAGAAGTATATGGGGATCTTGCATGATGGACTGCCTCGCCACTCTGACCCATGAGAAAACTCCTGGCATTGAGCTGCAGGCACCCAGCCACCAAGTTTGTGGTTGGCTGAGACAAACCTTTGCATAGGTTTTGTACAAAGGTGAGCAAATCTGGTCTCTTCCCAATACGCAGGATCTCTGCGAGAGCCCAGATATAGTTTTTGG
Organism: Bufo bufo; assembly: GCF_905171765.1. Lineage (NCBI taxonomy): Eukaryota > Metazoa > Chordata > Amphibia > Anura > Bufonidae > Bufo > Bufo bufo. Next base: position 242,800,571 of record NC_053393.1, on the reverse strand, counting down.
CCAGCCTCAAAGTTTCTATTTTAGACAGTTTTTGTGTCTTAGAATAGCAGGGCACAACTTTCCTTAAACTGTCCAGGGCATCATTTAAGCCATGCATTCTCCCCCTTTCTCTTGCATTGGCTTCCATTCGTCGTAATTTAATCCTTTCAAACCGGATCTTGGTCATCTTTTTTTTCCTTGGCCCCCTCCTCCTTGGCAAACCATTTTCATCATCTTCTTCCTTCTCCTCCTCCTCTTCTTCTTGTTCTGTTTCCTCTTCAGGTGTTCTTTTGATATTTTTCCCATGGGACACTATCTGTTGAGTACAGCTTTCTACTTTCTTTGCAGGTTTTTGCTCCTCGTTTTCCCGCACATACTTTCTACAAAGCTGCGACTCCGTCATCACAACAGATTCATCAAATGGAAGTGTTAACATTGCTGCTTAGAATTAAATCACCTGAAACGACAGAGCAATATTCACAGATATTAACAATAAACCTAACTATAAGATAACTTAGACATTTCATACAGTGCTTCATTTTCACAACATTTATTTGAAGTGTATATCATTAAAAATATGTCAAGTTCAAAGTAAACATTTGGCAAATAATAGTATGAAAATCCTTGACAAATTTGTAAAATTGTCTATAGTTTCAACACATCAGATTGTAGGTAATCTATATTTGTAGTATTGTTTATTAACAGACATATACTTTAAATGAAAGAAGTTTGCATTGCCCAAAGCAAGAATTTTTACTTGAAAACACTTTTTAAAAATTTAGGAAATGATCATCTTTTCCCTCTAAGCAAATTTTGAAATCTTACAATAAAAAAGGGAAAAAAAACTCATTTTAGAGTAAAATAATGCACCTTCTTATCCTTTGAGGTATCACTAGAGGAAAACAGAAAGGAAATGGTGAGTAGCTATAACAAGCGTTTATGGAATCTCCTGCTTGCTCCTTACCTAGACACAATCTGGCACTACTCAATATTATATTGAAATATTGTCTAATATCTACAGGAAGGTGAGAGTAAGCAGAAATCTGTATATAAAGTCAGAGCATGAGAACGCATGCAGTGAAAAACACATGAATACCCCTTGTGCCTAAATGAACAAGCAATTAGTAACACAATCCCTTCATTATGCAATTATGAAAGCATTCTATAATACTGATGCAGATTAACCTACATGACTACTTGTGTCATGATATGATGGACAAAAAGAACATATCATAAGAAAGTAAATGATGTATAATGATACATATTAGCAAAAACTACAATGTGAAAATGTTATATACAATGATATTTAATACTATATAGTAAAGAATAAAAAGGTTTACCTTCAGACTTATTCTATCAACATCCAGATTTCATTTTTTTCGCCTTCACAATCAGTCCGAATGTCGCATTGTCTCCAGGAGTCTAGATATGTGTGTATCTCATTGATCTCTAAAAAAGTGACATTGATGCCAACTGCCAGAGCTGGTACCCATGCCATCTGCTAGTGACGTCACAGGGCAGAGAACCACATGATGCGTTCCCTTGAGACCTTTATTCTGCACTGATCATCTGGCATCCCTGTAAGTGGGTACCAGCATTCATGTATCAATGCAGAAGGTTAGACTGATAAAAAAAAAATCTGCACTAGCATATCACATACAGGCTATGCAGTTCAATCAGAGCACCTCCTTTTTTCCCAAGGAATCTTTAGGGACATATTAAATAGAAGGCAGTGGTGCCAATGCTAAGTTCTTATCTCCAAATGACACAGGATGGAATGAGGTGAATTTGTTCCTTTGCCTACGTGAAATTAACCCATTATTGATTTAGGGGATGGCATCTTACACAATAATTGCTTTTTTTAAACTGAAATTATGCTTTGTAGTTAGTTTTTAAAAATAAATCTTAACATTCTAAAGAATACAAAAACATTTATTAACAGGGACAATAATTATGGGAATTGAACAGCAGGGACAACAAGCAAATTTACATGGTTTGATTAATAATCCAGAAAACATGGCCTCACCATGTACTGTACAGCAATCACATGTACAGTTGTTGAAATGCATTAAAAATATTATATTATTATATATTGCTGATTTAACAATTTTTTCCCTCTACACAGTATTTTAGATGTATGTATTATTGATGCTATTATTTGATTCCTTACATGAAAATTGAAGAATTGAAATTCACAATAATAATAAATATTTAATGTAAGCATTATGTTTCTGCAAGTTACATTCAGTGGACTGTATAGTTTCCTCAAGATATGTGCTACCACCAGTATTGATAGTGCACTCTAAAAGGTGTCATGTTGCACTCTAAAATTTCGAATTACCTATTTTAATGACTAAGTGAACAAATTAATATTTTATTTACTGTTTTACAGAACTTATGATTAGATAGTTTCCCTTTTTCTTAAAGGGAACCTGTCAGCATGCAAACTACTTAGTGAATACTTTATTTGACAGGCAGCTCATTTCCCTACAGAGAAATGCAGGGAAATCGCAACCAGAGATCAAGCATAACTAACTAATGCTTGACCAAAGACAGGACTTCTTGGTTTGTGGTCGAGTATCTATTAGTAGTTAACTTGGTCCCAGGTATCCACTGTCCTACTTCTCTCTGCAGGGGAAGTGGTTGTCTGTTTGGCAGTAGTAACATGCTTAAGACATACAGTATTGGTCTATCCCAGAAAATAGTTCTATTGTATAATGCCCTGAATACATAGCAAGAAGTTTATCGCATTGGACTGGTCAACTAGAAGCCTGTTATTCCGATGCTATGCTGTAGAATGGTAGATAATGCATACTAAAGATTGATGTGATGTTATTACCATTTACAGTTTTAGACTGGACAGGTGTTTCACAATAATTACATGCAGTAGGCTAATGTAGGATTCAACCATAATCCGGCATTTAAAAAAAGCTGCATTGAAAAGTTCCCTCTGAGCCTTGTAGGAGACACTGAGGGCAAGGTTATTTTTTTTTATTTTTATTTTTTACATGCAACCCTGCATAATTTTTGCACAAGCACGTTTTATGCAAACATTTGTGACTTTTTTGTGATTTTTAGCAGCAAAAACTTAGCAAAAGGGGTGGAATATCCACAAAACGATATATTTATTGTAATTTACACCCAAAACTGGTGAAAATGACAGACCTAGAATTGCTTTCCTGATGCACAGACTGCCAAGTAATGGACCAAATTTATTAAGATATTAAGAGGCCTTATTATACTCCTTCTGATCGTGACGGTTGTATAAAATGCCAATCTTAATACATTCCCTGCATTGAGTCAATAGCATTTGTAATGTAGTCATAATGAACAAAAATGTATTGTTATCATTAACATACTGTATTTCTAGCTTTATAAGAAACACTTTTTTCCCCAAAAAGTGGGGGGAAAATGGCAGTGCATCTTATAAAGTGAATATTAATGAGTGCATTCATTATGGAAACACTCATTAGTATGCAGGAGGCACAGGGAGTTGTGAGTGTAACGCCGCTAGCACTGGTTGTACTCAACGTTTCCTGGTCTTCTTCCGGGCACCCACTGTGCTGTGTCAGGTCACACTGCAGCGTAGCATAAACCCAAGATGGTGCCAAATGAAAGCAGAAAAGACCTCTTACAATGACCTCCAGAATGCCATAACATAAAAATTATTTGCCTGGTCTTCAAAGATTTAAACGATCCTCGAAGATCAATGGAATTCTAGGTATAAACTGTTTGGACACTTTAGACTCACAGGGACTTTATGAGAATACTATTTCTAAAGCTTCTCATTGCATGTTAAGCATTGTCAGTTAGATCATAATTAATTCTGGATGCATAGCCAGCTTAACCATTAAAGAACCCTACCTAAAAATGTGTGTTAAAATCCATTTAGAAAATTGGAAAAGTCAATGGAATTTGCATTGGAGAGGAAGGAACAAAATATTGCCATCTTTGTTGTGAGCACTATTGTCCTTGGAAACCATTATTTAAAATTCCTTCTCCTGGAGTTATACACATGAACACATAGGGTGACAATTATCATTGCACATTGACAGTTTTTAGCATAAAAAAGTTGCACGTCCCTGTTGTGCAACTTTTTAAAGGTCTAAATTTAGGCACATGTGGTGTTTTTACACCACCCTCTTCACTGGAGAGTCAGTTGGTGTGGGGAAGTAGTGGGGGAATAAATGACAATTCAAATCTACTTTAATCTAGGTGTACAGACTGGCGGACTATGCTCCTAGTTTATGATGAATCCTGCATCTTGTCATAATTTAGGCGCATCCTTCAACAGCTCAGGGGGTTATCAAAGGCCAGCATAAAACAACAATCTTTGATGAATAACCCCCATAAAATATAATATATATGTGACACCTGTTGGGAAAACACTGGCCCAGATTTACTTATCCTAAAGACGGCGTCATCTTAGACCGGCTATCTAGACCTGCACCACTTTATCATAGTGGCTCAGGCTTGATGATAAATGTGGTGCAGGGATAGACACTATCAGATTGTATGTTAACTATTGGTTGGCTTAAAACTATTTTGACTTAAAATGGTGCATCTTAGCAACAACACCTTGCCTGAAAAGCTCCACCCCTTTTCACTAAGCCACACTTCCTTGTCAAGCACGTCAAAAAGTTTAGAAACCTTTGATGCACCAAATTGTGCCACTTTTTAGACAGATTTTTGGAGCAGACACATTAGTAAATATGGGCAATTGTGTACAGTGGATATTGCTTCTAATGCCAAATAGAGATTCACAACAGCATGCATCAGCACCTGACTACAATTCCCAGCACCACTTGCTTCTTTTTGCCCTTAAAACCTAGGCAAAGCATGGATGGGAAAGGGCTTGGGGAAAGGAGACAAAACAGGAAGAAGACAGCACATGGGTAATGGTGGCTCTATATTTGCAAAGTACAGGGAGGAAGATTAGATTTGTGACCTGGCAATTAAACCACCAGCTTAGCCAGTATTTGTGGCAGGAGATCAGTGCTAGTATTTAATTTTTTTACCAGCAGTTCAGTAGCCAAGTTTCTGCTCTGCAGGTGCAGTCTAGCACTCCACTGTTCTGACAGTGCTTGGGATTACTCCTGTATATTTAACTTTCTGTATTTTCTTTCAGATTGTCTTTGTTGGGTCTCAAACCTAGGACCTACTGTATGGGAGGCAGAAACTCTTTACAGCGAGCCACAGGCTCCACTATTATAGTCTTTACATGAATAATATACTGGTATCTACAGATATAGCTCTATATGTCAGTACATTGTATGTTTTTTTTAAGGATACAAACAAAAGTATACTTTCTTTAAGCAATTGCAAAAAATTGAATGGTGCAAAATAAATTGCTGTACAATAAATACCTTTTTGTTATACACATTATGAAATATATGCTACAAAACCATTGAGCATGTAGAAATAGCGGAATAGCAGCAGCGCAGTCAGATAGTTGCAGTAAGGATGGATCACATGACACTGGGAGAAAATAGAGGGGAGGGCTTACCCTCATCAGCACGGAGGCTGACAGACAGCCTGGATCGGCCAATCAGGTAGCCTTAGGCAGACAGTTCCTTATGCTGATACAGCAGAGTTACCATTCTGTCCATAACTTGTGGCCTGGATGGATATGTTGTATCAGAGTTTGACAAAAAACAATTTCAGGCACAAGCCAGTAATCTAGCTTTACTAAGGACTGTACTAAGCAGTGGACTCACATGTGAGGTACGAGCTATAATTTATACTTTGTACCTCACATGTTAATACACTGCTGTATATACTATATACCTCTATACATTGCATCTATTATCTCTTTTGGGTGCCAGTGCTGTTTTGTAATCCCCATTTGGCCCTGATGGCATACAATATAACACACAGCAGCAAGCACAGTTCATGGAGCAAAGAGAGAGGCCCGGAATGGGTAATTGGGATGTCTTGCTATGGGGCTCAGTGATTTCTATGTATGCCCATGATATCCTCCTGATATTTATCTGAGAACAGACGTTCACACTAATGTTACAAGGGACGGCAGAAGAAGAACAGCTTACGCATTTTGCTGGTTGTCCTGTAGTTGTTATGGACCCTAATGGAGAAAGTTCTATGGAGCAGGAAGTGGAGGATGAAGAGCTGCTACTGAGGAAAGAAAAAGAGAAAGAGGATTAGGTGTTGCTTGTGCAGGACAACGAGGCTGATGATGAGGACATCACTGACCATAATGACCAATCATCTCAGTTGGTGGAAGAGCCAGAAAATACTGGGTCCTCGGGCATGTTGGCGAGAATAGTAAGCTGTGTGCTTGCTTGGCTGTGTAATGAGAATTGTATTCTTACCATCAAGCAATCTTATAGTTATTGGAAAGCCATGTTTTTAGACCCATGCTATCAAAGCAAAAAGGGGGAAAGTGTTCCTGTTGTTGAAAGGGAGGCCAAATTACTTTATTATCAGGATACACTGTGTACGCGTATTGCCGCAGCTTTCAACATGCAAACGCCTGCTGGCCGTGTGCCTGGTCAAGTGGCTCCTCTTCAAGTCACCCTTTTCCTGCTGTCTTCACTACCACAAGCAGCAGAAGTTGCAGCAGCAGCCAGTTCAGTATCATCAACATGATGGAGAAATTTTTCCATGTGCTGCAACAGGCTTATGCAAATCAGCAAATGGTGACAAACCGCCTAAATAGCTAGGTTCAGTCCTACCTGGAACCTGGCCTTTCTCCAGTGCTTACCGTCTTCCCTGACCCCATCGACTTCTGGGCAGGAAGATTGGAACAGTGGCTGTAACTGTCCCAGTATGCTCTCTCTGTACTGTCCTGTCCAGTCTCCAGTGTCATCTCAGAGAAGGTATTAAGTGCAGCAGGTGGCAATGTGACACCCAAAACGAACAAAATTGACCTTCACCAGTGTACTAAAAATTACTTTTGGCAAAATGAACAAGGCCTGGATCCATGAGGATTTTCACACACCTGCAGCTGAGGTTGATGAATAGATTTGTTCTCGCTAACGATACCCTATTATGCCACTCCCACTGTCTGCCTGCCTATCAATTTCCATACCATATGGCTTCTACTGCTGTCACTGCCGTTGCCTGCCTACCATCATGTTCCATAAGACTTCCACTGTCTACCTGCCTACAATAATGTTCTGTAATTTATGACTGCTGCTGCCATCATCATGCCACTGCCATTGTCTGCCTGCCTACCATCATGGTCTGTACTGTATGGCTGCTGCTGCCTCTTCTGCCATTGCTGCTGTTTGCCTGCCATCATATCTCTGCTGCTACTCCCTGCTGCTAATCCCCGCCACTGCCACTTTTATTACACCTACTACTACTGCCATTACCACTACATAGCTGCCACTGCTACTACTACTACCCATAGTAACAGCCACACACATATCTACTGCCTTGTCTGTTCCAGGCTGTGCTGCTACTGCTGCCACTAATATTGCAGACACATGCAACTATTACCCAAACCTTTCCACATTCATGCTGTACTGTTGCTGCTTCCAATTAAATAAGTTTTTCAAGATTTGTTTTAGTAATCAGTATCTGGTTTGGGTCTGACACCCAGAACCCCTCCTATCAGCTGTGGGAGAAGCCACCTAAGCTTACAGTAGTGCAAAGGCTTTCTCACAGATCATTTCATGTGGTAATATATTCATTGGTCACATGGCCTAGGCGCAGATCAGCGCCATTGAACTGAATGGGACTCAGCTGTAATACCAAGCACAATCGCTGTACAATGCACAGCGCTGTGTAGGGTGAACTGAGAGAAGGCCATGGTGCTACTGCGAGTGCTAGTGCCTTCTCAAACTGTATATTGGCGAGGGTCTGGGGGTATGACCTCCACCAAATAGATCATGATGAACTAACCAGAGGATATGTCATCAGTTAAAAAATCTCAGAAAACCCCTTTAAAAATGAGAATTTTTTTAGGGTCGCTCAGAACAAGCCACTGTATCTTCTGACAATTTTTGTATATACAAATATGGTCAGGCATTCTGACCCTGTTAACGCATAATTTTTGGATGGTTGAGCAGAGCAAGCCACTCAATATTATGACATTAATGTGTGTATCATCTGCCCCCACTAAGACATCATTTTTGGATGCTTGGTTACAGCAAGCCACTGTTTTTTCCCCATAAAACTGTGTGTGTTTAAACACTATCTGTCCTAAATAAATTACAAAGTTTTAAAGGTTTCTAATATGAAAAAGCATAACACATGCAATGGCACAGTGTGTTTTCAAACATGATGTTTCTTAACACAGTCAACTATGCATTTACACATAGCTATGCGGTGAGCTGGACCGGGGTATGCACTCTGACGCCAAGTTATGCAATGGCTAGGTCAGGTGTAGGTGATAGTTTATAGTTTAGTTCGTGACGCCAATTGCAGCGTGCACAGGGTACACTGCCACTGCCACAGGGCCCTTTAAGGTGTTGTAACTCACGTACCAGGTTAGGAATGCCAGAGTGGTGTAATGTCTCTGTATGGTGGTAGTAATAGTGTCAACGATGTCTCCTAGCTGGGTAAGACTGGACTCCTGGATCCTGGCTCACTTGCAAAAAATTGAGTGTGTTGCTAGTAGGAGTAATAGAGGAATTTGCAGCAGTAATTGAGATCCGACCTTTGGTAAGGTTCAAACTTGTCTTTACTGGTAGTAGCTTTCATCCAAGCAAGGTACAGCAATAGTCTTTGGTCCCAGCAGGTATTGGCCATGTGTGGCAGGAATATATCTTCTGCTCTATCATGTGGCTCGAGCTTTTGCAGGAAAAGGACGTCGGCTTGTTAGCTCGGTAATGTGGCAGGAATTTGGCTTCTGCGCTTACTATCTTCTGCTGTCTGGGGACTGACTAGCTGAGGAGGAATATGTCTTCTCCTGGGTCTCTGGACGGTACTCACAGCTATTGTCTCAGGGTATGCTTCTTCCTGGAACTGGAGTGGTCTGCTTGCTTTCTTCCAGCTGAGGCTGCAAGGCTCAGGCTGGGGATAATGATCAATGTCTCAGCTGAGACAAGATCCTGGCTGGATTCCCTATATCTGGGAGCTCCTACACGCACACCCTACCCCTAGCAGGGGGTGGGTTACACACTAACTTAACTTCCTTCCTTCCCCATGAGGCAGGATTTGGGATAATACACTCTGCTCACAGAGGGTGGAGCTAAACTGGAATGAACTATTCCAGTCTAGAAACACCAAACTGACTTAAGTCCCTGCTAACATTGCTGCCATCTGCTGGTGAACATGAAGAATGACAACAAAATACATTTAGCAAGGCTTATAATGCACATTTGTGAGGATATACTGTAAAATTGCATTAGATGGAAAAGTTAATGCCCTTAACAGGTTGTAGCGGGGTAAAAGAGATTTGTAACACACCTCTGGGGTGTTACAGCTACATTTGTCAGTATCACTCTGACATTATTTGCAATGGCTGTAATTGCGTGCATAAAAGGGAAGGGGGAGAAAAAGCAAAAAAAAATTAAAAAAGAGATAATAAAAAGATAGAAAAAAAGTTCTAGGAGACCTTGGAGTTTTATGTACCAATTTTCAGCTCAGTTGGAGCATATTTGATTTGTGTAGAAACGATTCAGACACAAATAAAAAATATTTTTTTTTAGCAATTTGACGAATCTGACCTGAAACTAATTTCAGGAAATGAGTTAATCTCTAAAATGAATGCCACTTGATAGATCCCACCGACTATAACAGGATCCTGTTTCTATTAGAAAATCCAGCATTGTACTGGATAAGAAAGCTCAGCATGCTGCACTATTTTGTCCCTTATTTTTGATGGAATCAAGAGAGGCTCATGACAGTGTCCGATGCAAATGTGAACTGAGCTCAATCAGTCCTCCCATCAATCAGAGCATACTTGCTCTTATTGTCACATACTATATTGGGGTCTTTTTTTCCAGTCCCCCATCTGTACCTAATTAGGCAGTTTTATTGATGCCATGACACAGACATTTACCAGCGTCTGGATCGCAGCATCAGATTAGTCACACCGAATACACAAAAATCAATACAGTTTCCATTTTACACTGTCCCTCCTAGATCTTTAACAAAACTATAAATCAATCTCCTCAGCTCTACAACATGCTGCCTGCAGATTTAACTGCATTTTCAATGTGACAAGTTAGCCTTAAAGAGAATGTGTCACCTATTTTGTGATTGTAGATTTTTTATTTCTGTACAAAAATATGGTAGCAGCCATCTTACCTGATCTGTAAACAGCATTTGGAGATCTGCTATACAGCAGCCACCATGGTCTATAGACAACTCATTGACTTATATAGGAAAGTTGACTAGGCATGCTATATGACATGTGCAGACGTCAGGAAGGGGCAGATAAGCTGTTATATCACCTGTTGTGAGTGGTGGATCCAGAAATATCTCAGTTATATATACAGTAGGTAATATCTATCATTATCTGTGATAATGATGAAACGTGATCTGTTCTAACCAAGTAACCTAATATTCGACTTAGAAATCAATTAATTAGCAATTGTCCATTGTGACAACTTGTGAGTCAGTTAGCTCACAGAAATCAGCATATTCTGTGTTAAGATGGTTTAAACATGAAGAATTCAACTATATATAATATATTCAGCAGCAAGATGCTACAAGATGATTGATTATGGGGGTATTTTCTGTGACTTTAAGAAGAAGGCTCCCTAGGAAATGAGGATACTGGCTGGCCTACCTCTATGTCTAGAAGTCATATCAGCTATCTGATAATTAACTAGGTACTTTGCCAAATAATCTACTCAGTTTTTATATGAACATAGATGTTAAAGAAGTTGACTACAGGGGAGCAGATCACCACCAAAATGAACCAGAGGGCTACCAGATTTGTGGTTAAAACAACAGTTCAGTGAACCCTACTATGGGACATTGAAGCAAACTGATGGTCACTACACCTTTGCTAAAAAAAAGTTGCATTGGCAGAAACTGCTTCAATTTTTGCAGCAGTAATGGAATTGGAATTACACTGACTGGCAAAAGGTCGCCTTCTCCAATGAGTCACGTTCTTTGCTTCATCAAATGGATGAATGTTGGCATGACAGTCAAGAAACATCAGCAAATAAAACACCTGCAACCATTTATGAAATAAAACAAGCTGATGGTCACACCTTTGTCTGGAGAGTGCTTTCATGGGATTCTCTGGGTCTACTCATTCATGTGGAAGGCATTCTCAACTAATTCATTCTTGCAGATCATCTGCAACTAGAAAATGCTGATTGTCTTCCCTGGGGCAGATTGGATCTTCAAGCAAAACAATGTGATATGTCACAAGGCTATAAATGGCTGAAATTGGTTGGTAGGGCATGATCAGGCTCTCCAAGTACTACCCTGGCCCCCTAATTCCCCAGAGTTGAACCCAATTGAGCATCTGTGGGACCAAGCTGATTGTTGAGTTTGTTATGTGGTTTCCCCCCTGCACAACTTCCAGCAGCTATGTCCATTTAGCTGCTGCCCCTGCCCGGTTACTCTGCATATTAGCTGGTAGTCCTAATAATGTGACTTAATTGTGTATATGCAGTAAAGTCCATGTATATGTTTGTCTTGTTTTGTACCATTTTGTACCATGCATATGCATAGTCTGTAGTGGTGTATGATACCTGCTTTGTTTTTCTCTCCACAGAAACACCCTGTCTCTGCTCTTTGCTCCCTCCCTTCTAGCATTTTTGTTCAAATTAATCTTTGTTGTTGTCTTCAGCTGTTTTTTTCCTCACTTGCCATCTGCTTTTCTCTTCTTTCCAACAAAAGTACATTATTTTTACTGTCCTGCTTATTCATTGATCTTATGTTTCTATTCTTTTTTTCACATAATCTGCTCTCACAATATACATTTCCTTAATGTCTGATATAGTAAAACATTTCCTCCTATATATTGTATTATATTAAATAATAATACTGGATTGCAATAATTCGAATATGTAAATATTGCATTCAAGTTTCAATTTAATTACAGAAATTGCTCCAGATGCAGTATGCTGTACACTGACCCTTTGGTGCAAAACTAGATAAAGTAACATATAAAAACCATGAGAAGTGTATTGTTTTAGGACTTCCCTCTACACCATTCCAGCTCATACCATAAATGTACAGTAAGTGCTAAGAAACGCTGCACATCTACAGTTTGGTGATTATACAGTCCTCATCAAAAGTTTAAGACCACTTGAAAAATGGCAAAAAATCATATTTAGCATGGCTGGATCTTAACAAGGTTCCAAGTAGAGCTTCAACATGCAACAAGAAGAAATGGGAGTAAGACAAAACATTTTTTGAGCATTCAATTTAATGATAACAAAGAATAAACTGAAACAGGCTGTTTTTTAGCTGATCAAAAGTTTAGGACCACACCTCCAAAAAAAAACTAAACCCCCCCAAAACAGAAATCCAACTTCCAAACATGAACTCAGTAATGAGTAACTCTGCCGTTATTGTTTATCACTTCCAAAATTCGTTTTGGCATGCTTGATGCAAGCGTTTTCATGAGGTGAGTGGGAACATTTCTCCAAGTGGTGAAGACGGCCGCACGAAGGCCATATACTGTCTGGAACTGTTGTCCATTTTTGTAAACTTCCCTTGCCATCCATCCCCAAAGGTTCTCAATTGGATTTAGATAAGGGGAACACGCAGGATGGGCCAAAAGAGTGATGTTATTCTCCTGGAAGAAGTCCCTTGTCCTGCGGGCATTGTGTACTGTAGCGTTGTCCTGTTGAAAAACCCAGTCGTTACCACACAGACGAGGGCATGAGGAATGCTCTCTGCAACATCTGGACATAGCCAGCGGCCGTTTGACGCCCCTGCACTTCCTGAAGCTCCATTGTTCCACTGAAGGAAAAAGCACCCCAGACCATTATGGGGCCCCCTCCACTGTGGCGCGTAGAAAACATCTCAGGTGGGATCTGCTTGTCATGCCAGTAACGTTGGAAACCATCAGGACCATCAAGGTTACAAGGTTAATTTTTTTCTCATCAGAGAATAAAACTTTCTTCCACCTTTGAATGTCCCATGTTTGGTGCTCTCTTGCAAAGTCCAAACGAGCAGTTCTGTGGCGTTCAAGGAGACGAGGTATTTGAAGAAGTTTTTTGTTTTTGAAGCCCTTCAGTCTCAGATGCCATCTGATGGTTATGAGGCTGCAGTCAGCACCAGTAAGGGGCCTTAACCACTTCAGCCACCCTAGCTTAACAAGGTTCCAAGTAGAGCTTCAACATGCAACAAGAAGAAATGAGAGTGAGACAAAACATTTTTTGAGCATTCAATTAATTGAAAATAACGATTAGACTGAAACAGGCTGTTTTTCAGCTGATCCAAATTTTAGGACCACATGCCTTTAAAAGGCCAAATCTCTGCAAAGATGTGGATTCATTGTCATTTTCTGTCAGGTAGTCACACATTGTGATGGAAAAGGCAAAAAAAAACCTTTTCCTTTTTGAACATGGTCGGGTTGTTGAACTGCATAAGCAGGGTCTCTCACAGCGCGCCATCGCTGCTGAGGTGGGACGCAGTAAGACAGTCATTTGGAATTTCTTAAATGATCCAGAGGGTTATGGAACAAAAAAGTCAAGTGGACGACCCCAAAAAATTTCATCAGCACTGAGCCAGAGGATCCAATTGGCTGTCCGTCAAGACACTAGATGATCCTCGACCCAAATTAACTGCCTCCGGACCGCCTAACGCACGGATGCGTCCTGGAGGCGGTCAATTCATTCCTCCTGGACGCATCCGTGCGTCATCTCGTGAGACGCGAGATTTCCTGTGAACGCGCGCACACAGGCGCGCGCGTTCACAGGATCGGAAGGTAAGCGAGTGGATCTGCAGCCTGCCAGCGGCGATCGTTCGCTGGCAGGCTGTAGATGCGATTTTTTTTAACCCCTAACAGGTATATTAGACGCTGTTTTGATAACAGCGTCTAATATACCTGCTACCTGGTCCTCTGGTGGTCCCTTTTGCTTGGATCGACCACCAGAGGACACAGGCAGCTCTGTAATAAGTAGCACCAAGCACCACACTACACTACCCACCCCCCGTCACTTATTAACCCCTTATGAACCCCTGATCACCCCATATAGACTCCCTGATCACCTCCCTGTCATTGATCACCCCCCTGTCATTGATCACCCCCCTGTAAGGCTCCATTCAGACGTCCGTATGTTTTTTACGGATCCATAGATACATGGATCGGATCCGCAAAACACATACGGACGTCTGAATGGAGCCTTACAGGGGGGTGATCAATGACAGGGGGTGATCACCCCATATAAACTCCCTGATCACCCCCCTGTCATTGATCACCCCCCTGTAAGGCTCCATTCAGACGTCCGTATGTTTTTTTATGGATCCACGGATACATGGATCGGATCTGCAAAACACATACAGATGTCTGAATGGAGCCTTAAAGGGGGGTGATCACCCCATATAGACTCCCTGATCACCCCCCTGTCATTGATCACCCCCCTGCCATTGATCACCCCCCTGTAAGGCTCCATTCAGACGTCCGTATGTTTTTTACGGATCCACGGCTACATGGATCGGATCCACAAAACATATAAAGACGTCTGAATGGAGCCTTACAGGGGGGTGATTACCCCATATAGACTCCCTGATTACCCCCCTGTCATTGATCACCCCCCTGTAAGGCTCCATTCAGACGTCCGTATGTTTTTTACGGATCCACGGATACATGGATCGGATCCGCAAAACACATACAGACGTCTGAATGGAGCCTTACAGGGGGGTGATCACCTCATATAGACTCCCTGATCACCCCCCTGTCATTGATCCCCCCCCTGTCATTGATCATCCCCCTGTCATTGATCACCCCCCTGTAAGGCTCCATTCAGACGTCCGTATGTTTTTTACGGATCCACGGATACATGGATCGGATCCGCAAAACACATACGGACGTCTGAATGGAGCCTTACAGGGGGGTGATCAATGACAGGGGGGTGATCACCCCATATAGACTCCCTGATCACCCCCCTGTCAATGATCACCCCCCTGTAAGGCTCCATTCAGATGTCCGTATGTTTTTTACGGATCCACGGATACATGGATCGGATCCGAAAAACACATACAGACGTCCGAATGGAGCCTTACAGGGGGGTTATCAATGACAGGGGGGTGATCACCCCATATAGACTCCCTGATGACCCCCCTGTAAGGCTCCATTCAGACGTCCGTATGTTTTTTACGGATCCATGGCTACATGGATCGGATCCGCAAAACATATACAGACGTCTGAATGGAGCCTTACAGGGGGGTGATTACCCCATATAGACTCCCTGATCACCCCCCTGTAAGGCTCCATTCAGACGTCCGTATGTTTTTTACGGATCCACGGATACATGGATCGGATCCGCAAAACACATACAGACGTCTGAATGGAGCCTTACAGGGGGGTGATCACCTCATATAGACTCCCTGATCACCCCCCTGTCATTGATCCCCCCCCTGTCATTGATCATCCCCCTGTCATTGATCACCCCCCTGTAAGGCTCCATTCAGACGTCCGTATGTTTTTTACGGATCCACGGATACATGGATCGGATCCGCAAAACACATACGGACGTCTGAATGGAGCCTTACAGGGGGGTGATCAATGACAGGGGGGTGATCACCCCATATAGACTCCCTGATCTTCCCCCTTTCATTGATCACCCCCCTGTAAGGCTCCATTCAGATGTCCGTATGTTTTTTACGGATACACGGATACATGGATCGGATCCGCAAAACACATACGGACGTCTGAATGGAGCCTTACAGGGGGGTGATCAATGACAGGGGGGTGATCACCCCATATAGACTCCCTGATCACCCCCCTGTCATTGATCACCCCCCTGTCATTGATCACCCCCCTGTAAGGCTCCATTCAGACGTCCGTATGTTTTTTTACGGATCCACGGATACATGGATCGGATCTGCAAAACACATACAGACGTCTGAATGGAGCCTTAAAGGGGGGTGATCACCCCATATAGACTCCCTGATCACCCCCCTGTTATTGATCACCCAGCTGTCATTGATCACCCCCCTGTCATTGATCACCCCCCTGTAAGGCTCCATTTAGACGTCTGTATGTTTTTTACAGATCCATGGATAAATGGATCGGATCCGCAAAAACATACGGACGTCTGAATGGAGCCTTACAGGGGGGTGATCAATGACAGGGGGTGATCACCCCATATAGACTCCCTGATCTTCCCCCTTTCATTGATCACCCCCCTGTAAGGCTCCATTCAGATGTCCGTATGTTTTTTACGGATACACGGATACATGGATCGGATCCGCAAAACACATACGGACGTCTGAATGGAGCCTTACAGGGGGGTGATCAATGACAGGGGGGTGATCACCTCATATAGACTCCCTGATCACCCCCCTGTCATTGATCCCCCCCCTGTCATTGATCATCCCCCTGTCATTGATCACCCCCCTGTAAGGCTCCATTCAGACGTCCGTATGTTTTTTACGGATCCACGGATACATGGATCGGATCCGCAAAACACATACGGACGTCTGAATGGAGCCTTACAGGGGGGTGATCAATGACAGGGGGGTGATCACCCCATATAGACTCCCTGATCTTCCCCCTTTCATTGATCACCCCCCTGTAAGGCTCCATTCAGACGTCCGTATGTTTTTTTACGGATCCACGGATACATGGATCGGATCTGCAAAACACATACAGACGTCTGAATGGAGCCTTAAAGGGGGGTGATCACCCCATATAGACTCCCTGATCATCCCCCTGTTATTGATCACCCAGCTGTCATTGATCACCCCCCTGTCATTGATCACCCCCCTGTAAGGCTCCATTTAGACGTCTGTATGTTTTTTACAGATCCATGGATAAATGGATCGGATCCGCAAAAACATACGGACGTCTGAATAGAGCCTTACAGGGGGGTGATCAATGACAGGGGGTGATCACCCCATATAGACTCCCTGATCACCCCCCTGTCATTGATCACCCCCCTGTCATTGATCACCCCCCTGTAAGGCTCCATTCAGACGTCCGTATGTTTTTTTACGGATCCACGGATACATGGATCGGATCTGCAAAACACATACAGACGTCTGAATGGAGCCTTAAAGGGGGGTGATCACCCCATATAGACTCCCTGATCACCCCCTGTCATTGATCACCCAGCTGTCATTGATCACCCCCCTGTAAGGCTCCATTCAGACGTCCGTATGTTTTGTTATGGATCCACGGATACATGGATCGGATCTGCAAAACACATACAGACGTCTGAATGGAGCCTTAAAGGGGGGTGATCACCCCATATAGACTCCCTGATCACCCCCCTGTCATTGATCACCCAGCTGTCATTGATCACCCCCCTGTAAGGCTCCATTCAGACGTCCGTATGTTTTTTACGGATCCACGGATACATGGATCAGATCCGCAAAACACATACAGACGTCTGAATGGAGCCTTACAAGGGGGTGATCACCCCATATAGACTCCCTGATCACCCCCCTGTCATTGATCACCCAGCTGTCATTGATCACCCCCCTGTAAGGCTCCATTCAGACGTCCGTATGTTTTTTACGGATCCACGGATACATGGATCGGATCCGCAAAACACATACAGACGTCTGAATGGAGCCTTACAAGGGGGTGATCACCCCATATAGACTCCCTGATCACCCCCCTGTAAGGCTCAAATCAGACGTCCGTATGTTTTTTACAGATCCACGGATACATGGATCAGATCCGCAAAACACATACAGACGTCTGAATGGAGCCTTACAAGGGGGTGATCACCCCATATAGACTCCCTGATTACCCCCCTGTCATTGATCACCCCCCTGTAAGGCTCCATTCAGACGTCCGTATGTTTTTTACGGATCCACGGATACATGGATCGGATCCGCAAAACACATACAGACATCTGAATCAAGCCTTACAGGGGGGTGATCACCCCATATAGACTCCCTGATCACCCCCCTGTAAGGCTCAAATCAGACGTCCGTATGTTTTCTACAGATCCACGGATACATGGATCGGATCCGCAAAACACATACAGACGTCTTAATGGAGCCTTACAGGGGGGTGATCACCTCATATAGACTCCCTGATCATCCCCCAGTCATTGATCCCCCCCGTCATTGATCACCCCCCTGTCATTGATCACCCCCCTGTAAGGCTCCATTCAGACGTCCGTATGTTTTTTACGGATCCACGGATACATGGATCGGATCCGCAAAACACATACGGACGTCTGAATGGAGCCTTACAGGGGGGTGATCAATGACAGGGGGGTGATCACCCCAGATAGACTCCCTGATCACCCTTTTGTCATTTATCACCCCCTTGTAAGGCTCCATTCAGACGTCCGTATGTTTTTTACGGATCCACGGACACATGGATCGGATCCGCAAAACACATACAGACGTCTGAATGGAGCCTTACAGGGGGGTGATCACCCCATATAGACTCCCTGATCACCCCCCTGTCATTGATAACCCCCCTGTCATTGATCACCCCCCTGTAAGGCTCCATTCAGACGTCCGTATGTTTTTTACGGATCCACGGATACATGGATCGGATCCGCAAAACACATACGGACGTCTGAATGGAGCCTTACAGGGGGGTGATCAATGACAAGGGGGTGATCACCCCATATAGACTCCCTGATCACCCCCCTGTCATTGATCACCCCCCTGTAAGGCTCCATTCAGACGTCCGTATTTTTTTTACAGATCCACGGATACATGGATCGGATCCGCAAAACACATACAGACGTCTGAATGGAGCCTTACAGGGGGGTGATCACCTCATATAGACTCACTGATCACCCCCCTGTCATTGATCACCCCCCTGTAAGGCTCCATTCAGACGTCCGTATGTTTTTTACGGATCCACAGATACATGGATCGGATCCTCAAAACACATACGGACGTCTGAATGGAGACTTACAGGGGGGTGATTAATGACAGGGGGGTGATCACCCCATATAGACTCCCTGATCACCCCCCTGTCATTGATCACCCCCCTGTCATTGATAACCCCCTGTAAGGCTCCATTCAGACGTCCGTATGTTTTTTACGGATCCACGGTTACATGGATCGGATCCGCAAAACACATACAGACGTCTGAATGGAGCCTTACAGGGGGGTGATCACCTCATATAGACTCACTGATCACCCCCCTGTCATTGATTGCCCCCTGTCATTGATCACCCCCCTGTCATTGATCACCCCCCTGTAAGGCTCCATTCAGACGTCTGTATGTTTTTTACGGATCCACGGATACATGGATCGGATCCTCAAAACACATACAGACATCTGAATGGAGCCTTACAGGGGGGTGATCAATGACAGGGGGGTGATCACCCCATATAGACTCCCTGATCACCCCCCTGTCATTGATCACCCCCCTGTAAGGCACCATTCAGACATTTTTTTTGGCACAAGTTAGCGGAAATTTTTTTAAATTTTTTTTTCTTTTCTTACAAAGTCTCATATTCCACTAACTTGTGTCAAAAAATAAAATCTCACATGAACTCCCCATACCCCTCACGGAATCCAAATGCATAAAATTTTTTAGACATTTATATTCCAGACTTCTTCTCACGCTTTAGGGCCCCTAAAATGCCAGGGCAGTATAAATACCCCACATGTGACCCTATTTCGGAAAGAAGACACCCCAAGGTATTCCGTGAGGGGCATATTGAGTCCATGAAAGATTGAAATTTTTGTCCCAAGTTAGCGGAAAGAGAGACTTTGTGGGAAAAAAAAAAAAAACAATTTCCGCTAACTTGTGCCAAATTTTTTTTTTTTTGATGAACTCGCCATGCCCCTCATTGAATACCTTGGGGTGTCTTATTTCCAAAATGGGGTCACATGTGGGGTATTTATACTGCCCTGTCATTTTAGGGGCCCTAAAGCGTGAGAACTAGTCTGGGATCCAAATGTCTAAAAATGCCCTCATAAAAGGAATTTGGGCCCCTTTGCGCACCTAAGCTGCAAATAAGTGTCACACATGTGGTATCTCCGTACTCAGGAGAACTTGGGCAATGTGTTTTGGGGTGTCATTTTACATATACCCATACTGGGTGAGATAAATATTTTGGTCAAATGCCAACTTTGTATAAAAAAAATGGGAAAAGTTGTCTTTTGCCGAAATATTTCTCTCACCCAGCATGGGTATATGTAAAAAGACACCCCAAAACACATTGCCCTACTTCTTCTGAGTACGGCGATACCAGATGTGTGACACTTTTTTGCAGCCTAGGTGGGCAAATGGGCCCACATTCCAAAGAGCACCTTTCGGATTTCACAGTGCATTTTTTACAGATTTTGACTACTTCTCACGCATTCGGGCCCCTAAAATGCCAGGGCAGTATAACTACCCCACAAGTGACCCCATTTTGGAAATAAGACACCCTAAGGTATTCCGTGAGAGGCATGGCGAGTTCCTAGAATTTTTTATTTTTTGTCACAAGTTAGCGGAAAATGATGATTGTTTTCTTTTTTTTCTTTTCTTACAAAGTCTCATATTCAACTAACTTGTGACGAAAAAATAATGTGGGCCCCTTTGGAATGTGGGCCCCTTTGCCCACCTAGGCTGCAAAAAAGTGTCACACATCTGGTATCGCCGTACTCAGGAGAAGTTGGGCAATGTGTTTTGGGGTGTCATTTTACATATACCCATGCTGCGTGAGATAAATATCTAGGCAAAAGACAACTTTTCCCATTTTTTTATACAAAGTTGGCATTTGACCGAGATATTTCTCTCACCCAGCATGAATATATGTAAAATGACACCCCAAAACAGCCCAGGTGGGCAAAGGGGCCCACATTCCAAAGAGCACCTTTAGGATTTCACAGGTCATTTTTTTACACATTTTGATTTCAAACTACTTCTCACACATTAGGGCCCCTAGAATGCCAGGGCAGTATAACTACTTCACAAGTGACCCCATTTTGGAAAGAAAACACCCCAAGGTATTCTGTGAGGGGCATGGCGAGTTCCTAGAATTTTATTTTTTTTGTCACAAGTTAGCGGAAAATGGTGATTTTATTTTATTTATTTTTTTCTTACAAAGTCTCATATTCCACTAACTTGTGCCAAAAAAAAAAAACTTCCATGAACTCACTATGCCCATCACGAAATACCTTGGGGTGTCTTGTTTCCAAAATGGGGTCACTTGTGGGGTAGTTATACTGCCCTGGCAATTTAGGGGCCCTAATGTGTGGTAAGTAGTTTGAAATCAAAATCTGTAAAAAATGACCTGTGAAATCCTAAAGGTGTTCTTTGGAATGTGGGCCCCTTTGCCCACCTAGGCTGCAAAAAAGTGTCACACATCTGGTATCACCGTACTCAAGAGAAGTTGGGCAATGTGTTTTGGGGTGTCATTTTACATATACCCATGCTGGGTGAGAGAAATATCTCGGTCAAATGCCAACTTTGTATAAAAAAATGGGAAAAGTTGTCTTTTGCTGAGATATTTATCTCACCCAGCATGGGTATATGTAAAATAACACCCCAAAACACATTGCCCAACTTCTCCTGAGTACGGCGATACCAGATGTGTGACACTTTTTTGCAGCCTAGGTGGGCAAAGGGGCCCACATTCCGAAGAGCACCTTTAGGATTCCACAGTTCATTTTTTACACATTTTGATTTCAAACTACTTCTCACACATTAGGGCCCCTAGAATGCCAGGGCAGTATAACTACCCCACAAGTGACCCCATTTTGGAAAGAAGACACCCCATGGTATTTCGTGATGGGCATAGTGAGTTCATGAAAGTTTTTATTTTTTGTCAAAAATTAGTGGAATATGAGACTTTGTAAGAAAAAAAAAAAAAAGAATCATAATTTTCCGCTAACTTGTGACAAAAAATAAAAAGTTCTATGAACTCACTATGCCCATCAGCGAATACCTTAGGGTGTCTACTTTCCGAAATGGGGTCATTTGTGGGGTGTTTGTACTGTCTGGCCATTGTAGAACCTCAGGAAACATGACAGGTGCTCAGAAAGTCAGAGCTGCTTCAAAAAGCGGAAATTCACATTTTTGTACCATAGTTTGTAAACGCTATAACTTTTACCCAAACCATTTATTTTTTTACCTAAACATTTTTTTTATCAAAGACATGTAGAACTATAAATTTTGAGAAAAATGTATATATGGATGTCGTTTTTTTTGAAAAATTTTACAACTGAAAGTGAAAAATGTCATTTTTTTGCAAAAATTTCGTTAAATTTTGATTAATAACAAAAAAAGTTAAAATGTCAGCAGCAATGAAATACCACCAAATGAAAGCTCTATTAGTGAGAAGAAAAGGAGGTAAAATTCATTTGGGTGGTAAGTTGCATGACCGAGCAATAAACGGTGAAAGTAGTGCAGAAGTGTAAAAAGTGGCCTGGTCATTAAGGGTGTTTAAGCTAGGGGGGCTGAAGTGGTTAAATTAGTTTTCACAGGCTAAGGGCTCATGCACACGACCGTATTTTCTTTTCATGTCCATTCCGATTCTTTTGTAGACCGTATGCGGAACCATTCATTTCAATGGGTCCTCAAAAAAACAACAACAGAAGTTACTCCATGTGCATTCTATTTTCTTATGTCCATATTTCCGTTCCGCAAAAAAATAGAACATGTCCTAAATTTGTCCGCATTACGGATAAGGATAGCACTGTTCTATTAGGGCCGAGCTGTTCTGTTCCGCAAAATGCGAAATGCACACGGACGCATCTGTATTTTTTGCAGATCCGTTTTTTGTGGATCGCAAAATATATACGGTCAAGTGCATGTGCATGAGTCCTAAACATGACATTCACTTTTCAAAACTGGAGCGGGTAGTGTAGTAATGTAAAATGTTGCAATTTTTTTTTTTAAATAAGCCAAAAAGATTACTTTTTGGAGCTGGAATTCTAGAATACAGGGCTTAACAAATAGCCATTATCTTTATTGAACTGTTTAACTTTTTGCCACTTCACTACTGATCTCTGCAAATGAGTAAATAAATTGCTGGGATTAGCATTTTCACTGAGCACTGCCACAGAGTGATGACCATCAATCACAGCTGCACTCCTTTAGGTCACTGCACAGGCAAACCTACATCTATACAGTCCTGTTTAAAAGTTTAAGACCACTTGAAAAATGGCAAAAAATCATATTTGACATTGTTGGATCTTAAGTAAGATTTATCAACTGCAGTTTAAAAAAAAAAGTCTCAAAAGTTGTCGCAATATTATTCTACTAAAGGGGTGGCATGGAAACTGGAGTAGCACTTCAAGACAAAAGATGCACCAAATTTATCAAACATTGTGCAACATTTCTTAAATTTGGTACATGTTACAGCAACTCAGACTTAAGCAAAACTGACTTAAAAAATTCTCCTCATGATAAATCCTCAACATGTTTTTTTTTTTTTTTTCATGGTGAAAAATTTTCAAGTAAAAGTGGCAGTTCAGGAGGCTGCTAGGAACCGGTCAGACATTCTATTTGAGGGCGCTCCAGTGTCCATAAATCAAGATCTGGCCCCTTCAACATTGAGAAAACGTAAAACCCTCAAACCACTGACAGAATGGTTGCGGGCCAATAGAATCCAATACAAATGGAACTTTCCCTTTGGCCTCTCCTTTTCCCAAGGAGGGCGACGCTTTAAGATCTCTGCACATTCCAATTTGGAGGACATTTATGACTACCTGCAAATCCGCCCTTTACAGATAGAAAACTGGGACTTATTCCAGGACCTTACCATTCTTCCAGAGGTCCCAACAGTTGCTCCCTTCATAAGGGGCGAACTTATCACTATAGGGTCACATCTGAAAAAACTCAGAGAGAGAAACATTGGTATACTCCTCTCCAAGATAAAAAAAGCTGGAGTCTCTACACAAACACTCCTTATCCGATCCCCAACTCCAAGAACTTTCTAAAGTGAGAGCTGAACTGAAAGCTCTACTGCAAGCTAAATCTGCCAAATACTACCTTAACTCTCAACATAAGTTCTTTGCGCACGGGGACAAAGCAACTAAATTTCTGATGAATAGAATTAAAACCAGAAGGGCGATAGACTACATACACCAACTTTCCTCCCCCAATGGTACCCCCATTTTTGCTTCTTCCCAAATTGCCAAACAATTTTGGGACTTTTATGAATCACTATATAATCTCCCTTCACCCCCTTCCCCCGAATCTCATTTCTCCCTGGTCTCTTCGTTCCTCGACTCGACCACCCCCCCTTACTCACAGAACCTCAAAAACGCTCGCTAGCTGCTCCCTTCACTATAGATGAGCTATCCACAGCCCTATCCCAGATGCCCCAAGGCAAAAGCCCTGCACCTGACGGCCTCCCAGCCTCTTACTACAAAATCTTCAGAAGGCAACTCCTACCCCACCTTCTCAATGTCTGCAACCTATCCCTTCAGGGTAGTCCTCTCTATAGAGACATGACGATAGCTCACATTGCCCTGATACCCAAAGAGGGAAAGAATCCTAAGCTATGCTCAAATTACAGGCACATTTTGCTCGTAAACATTGACCTCAAACTCTTAGCTAAATTACTGGCCAACCGACTTGCAACCCTCCTCCCTCTCTTGGTACAGGTGGGTTTTGTTCAGAACTGCCTTTTATAATTAGGTATCTTCACAGCATAGACAATTGCCTTCAGATGATACGAGATGTGCAGCACCTGAAACTACGGATACTGGAAGCCTGTGCTAGCATTTCTCCTGCGGTGTTGCTATCAGTGTGTGAAGAGTGGGAGAAGAGGGTTGCATTGACAATCCAACACAAAAGGCAGCACATTGAACACATTTTATAAGTGGTCAGAAACTTGTAAATAACTCATAAAAGAATAAAGTTACATTAAAACCAAGCACACCATTGTTTTTCTTGTGAAATTCCCAATAAGTTTGATGTGTCACATGACCCTCTTCCTATTGACAAAACAAAAGTTGGATTCAAAATGGCCGACTTCAAAATGGCCGCCATGGTCACCACTAAGGATGAGCGAACCCGAACTGTATAGTTCGGGTTCGTACCGAATTTTGGGGTGTCCGTGACACGGACCCGATCCCAAACATTTTCATAAAAGTCCGGGTTCAAGATCGGTGTTCGGCGCTTTCTTGGCGCTTTTTAAAAGGCTGCAAAGCAGCCAATCAACAAGCATCATACTACTTGCCCCAAGAGGCCATCACAGCCTTGCCTACTATTGGCATGGCTGTGATTGGCCAGTGCAGCATGTGACCCAGCCTCTATATAAGCTTGGGTCACGTAGCGCTGCACGTCACTCTGCTGATACAAGTGTAGGGAGAGGTTGCAGCTGCGACGTTAGGGCGAGATTAGGCAGATTAACTCCTCCAAAAGACTTCATTCAGTGATCGATCTACAGCTGTGGATCATTGAACTGCTGCTATTCAATTGCTCAGTGTTTTTAGGCTGCCCAGAGCGTTTTTCAGTCACTTTTTTCTGGGGTGATCGGCTGCCATTTTGTGGCTTGCTTGTGCGCCAGCACAAGCTGCCACCAAGTACATTTAACCATCAATAGTGTGGTTATTTTTTGCTATATCCTACATCAGGGTCAAGCTTTCATCAAGTGCATTTAACCATCAATAGTGTGGTTATTTTTTGGCCATATACTACATCAGGGGCAAGCTGACCTTGTCACCCAAGTGCATTTAACCATCAATAGTGTGGTTATTTTTTGCTATATCCTACATCAGGGTCAAGCTTTCATCAAGTGCATTTAACCATCAATAGTGTGGTTATTTTTTGGCCATATACTACATCAGGGGCAAGCTGACCTTGTCACCCAAGTGCATTTAACCATCAATAGTGTGGTTATTTTTTGCTATATCCTACATCAGGGTCAAGCTTTCATCAAGTGCATTTAACCATCAATAGTGTGGTTATTTTTTGGCCATATACTACATCAGGGGCAAGCTGACCTTGTCACCCAAGTGCATTTAACCATCAATAGTGTGGTTATTTTTTGCTATATCCTACATCAGGGTCAAGCTTTCATCAAGTGCATTTAACCATCAATAGTGTGGTTATTTTTTGGCCATATACTACATCAGGGGCAAGTTGAGCCTGTCACAAAGTGCATTTAACCATCAATAGAGTGGTTTTTTTTGGCCATATACTACATCAGGGGCAAGCTGACCTTGTCACCCAAGTGCATTTAACCATCAATAGTGTGGTTATTTTTTGCTATATCCTACATCAGGGTCAAGCTTTCATCAAGTGCATTTAACCATCAATAGTGTGGTTATTTTTTGGCCATATACTACATCAGGGGCAAGTTGAGCCTGTCACAAAGTGCATTTAACCATCAATAGTGTGGTTATTTTTTGGCCATATACTACATCAGGGGCAAGTTGAGCCTGTCACCCAGCGCCTAAAAAATAGGCCTCACATTTATATTAATCCAAATCTGTCATTACTGCTTTAGCTGGTCAAGTTATTTAGTGTCCGTCAAAGCACAGTTTTTGTTCTGGGTTGAAAAACAATTCCCAAATTTGCAATTCTCAAAATTAGTGGTTTCTGCTGTATCAGGCCTACTTTAAATCTAGCCCTAAAAGGGTATATTAGATTCAAGGTGCTTATAGGGAAATTCTCAAGAACTTCACACACACGCTACAGTGCAGATCCAAGTCTAATTCTGTGATTAAACGTATACCTGTCACCCAGTGCCTAAAAAATAGGCCTCACATTTATATTCATCCAAATCTGTACTGTTTTAGCTGGTCAAGTTATTTTTAGTGTCCGTCAAAGCACAGTTTTTGTTCTGGGTTGAAAAACAATTCCCAAATTTGCAATTCTCAAAATTAGTGGTTTCTGCTGTATTAGGCCTACTTTAAATCTATCCCTAAAAGGGTATATTAGATTCAAGGTGCTGATAGGGTAATTCTCAAGAACTTCACACACACGCTACAGTGCAGATCCAAGTCTAATTCTGTGATTAAACGTATACCTGTCACCCAGTGCCTAAAAAATAGGCCTCACATTTATATTCATCCAAATCTGTACTGTTTTAGCTGGTCAAGTTATTTTTAGTGTCCGTCAAAGCACAGTTTTTGTTCTGGGTTGAAAAACAATTCCCAAATTTGCAATTCTCAAAATTAGTGGTTTCTGCTGTATCAGGCCTACTTTAAATCTATCCCTAAAAGGGTATATTAGATTCAAGGTGCTGATAGGGTAATTCTCAAAAACTTAACACACACGCTACAGTGCAGATCCAAGTCTAATTCTGTGATTAAACGTATACCTGTCACCCAGCGCCTAAAAAATAGGCCTCACATTTATATTCATCCAAATCTGTACCGTTTTAGCTGGTCAAGTTATTTTTAGTGTCCGTCAAAGTACAGTTTTTGTTCTGGGTTGAAAAACAATTCCCAATTTGCAATTCTCAAAATTAGTGGTTTCTGCTGTATCGGGCCTACTTTAAATCTATCCCTAAAAGGGTATATTAGATTTAAGGTGCTGATAGGCTAATTCTCAAGAACTTCACACACACACTACAGTGCAGATCCAAGTCTAATTCTGTCCGTAAACGTATACCTGTCACCCAGCGCCTAAATAATAGGCCTCAAATTTATATTCAGCTAAATCTGTCATTACTGGTGTGCCTGTATTAGTGTAATACGGTACCTAAATAGATAGACAGATAGTGTTAGGTGTCTGTAAAAAAAGGCCTGAATTTGAATTCAATACATTGGCCCGAATAATATTTTTCTTATTTTGGTGAATGGTAACAATGAGGAAAACATCTAGTAAGGGACGCGGACATTGTCGTGGTGGTGTTAGTGGACCCTCTGGTGCTGGGAGAGGACGTGGCCGTTCTGCCACAGCCACACGTCCTAGTGTACCAACTACCTCAGGTCCCAGTAGCCGCCAGAATTTACAGGGATATTTGGTGGGGCCCAATGCTGTTCTAAGGATGGTAAGGCCTGAGCAGGTACAGGCATTAGTCAATTGGGTGGCCGACAGTGCATCCAGCACGTTCACATTATCTCCCACCCAGTCTTCTGCAGAAAGCGCACAGATGGCGCATGAAAACCAAGCCCATCAGTCTGTCACATCACCCCCATGCATATCAGGGAAACTGTCTGAGCCTCAAGTTATGCAGCAGTCTCTTATGCTGTTTGAAGACTCTGCTGGCAGGGTTTCCCAAGGGCATCCACCTAGCCCTTCCCCAGGGGTGGAAGAGATAAAATGCACTAACGCACAACCACTTATGTTTCCTGATGATGAGGACATGGGAATACCACCTCAGCACGTCTCTGATGATGACGAAACACAGGTGCCAACTGCTGCGTCTTTCTGCAGTGTGCAGACTGAACAGGAGGTCAGGGATCAAGACTGGGTGGAAGACGATTCAGGGGACGATGAGGTCCTAGACCCCACATGGAATGAAGGTCGTGCCACTGACTTTCACAGTTCGGAGGAAGAGGCAGTGGTGAGACCGAGCCAACAGCGTAGCAAAAGACAAAGAGGGAGCAGTGGGCAAAAGCAGAACACCCGCCGCCAAGAGACTCCGTCTGCTACTGACCGCAGCCATCTGGGACCGAGCACCCCAAAGGCAGCTTCAAGGAGTTCCCTGACATGGCACTTCTTCAAACAATGTGCTGACGACAAGACCCGAGTGGTTTGCACACTGTGCCATCAGAGCCTGAAGCGAGGCATTAACGTTCTGAACCTTAGCACAACCTGCATGACCAGGCACCTGCATGCAAATCATGAACTGCAGTGGAGTAAACACCTTAAAAACAAGGAAGTCACTCAGGCTCCCCCTGCTACCTCTTCTGCTGCTGCCGCCTCGGCCTCTGGAGGAACGTTGGCACCTGCCGCCCAGCAAACATGGGATGTACCACCAACACCACCACCTGCGTCACCAAGCATCTCAACCATGTCACACGGCAGCGTTCAGCTCTCCATCTCACAAACATTTGAGAGAAAGCATAAATTCCCACCTTGCCACCCTCGATCCCTGGCCCTGAATGCCAGCATTTCTAAACTACTGGCCTATGAAATGCTGTCATTTAGGCTGGTGGACACAGACAGCTTCAAACAGCTCATGTCGCTTGCTGTCCCACAGTATGTTGTTCTCAGCCGGCACTACTTCTCCAAGAGAGCCGTGCCTTCCCTGCACAACCAAGTATCCGATAAAATCAAGTGTGCACTGCGCAACGCCATCTGTGGCAAGGTCCACCTAACCACAGATACGTGGACCAGTAAGCACGTCCAGGGACGCTATATCTTCCTAACTGCACACTGGGTAAATGTAGTGGCGGCTGGGCCCCAGGCGGAGAGCTGTTTGGCGCACGTCCTTCCGCCGCCAAGGATCGCAGGGCAACATTCTTTGCCTCCTGTCTCCTCCTCCTCCTACTCAGCTTCCTCCTCCTCTTCTTACACCTGCTCATCCAGTCAGCCACACACGTTCACCACCAACTTCAGCACAGCCCGGGGTAAACGTCAGCAGGCCGTTCTGAAACTCATATGTTTGGGGGACAGGCTCCACACCGCACAGGAGTTGTGGGGGGGTATAGAAGAACAGACCGACGAGTGGTTGCTGCCGGTGAGCCTCAAGCCCGGCCTGGTGGTGTGCGATAATGGGCGAAATCTCGTTGCAGCTCTGGGACTAGCCGGTTTGACGCACATCCCTTGCCTGGCGCATGTGCTGAATTTGGTGGTGCAGAAGTTCATTCACAACTACCCCGACATGTCAGAGCTGCTGCATAAAGTGCGGGCCGTCTGTTCGCGCTTCCGGCGTTCACATCCTGCCGCTGCTCGCCTGTCTGCGCTACAGCGTAACTTCGGCCTTCCCGCTCACCGCCTCATATGCGACGTGCCCACCAGGTGGAACTCCACCTTGCACATGCTGGACAGACTGTGCGAGCAGCAGCAGGCCATAGTGAAGTTTCAGCTGCAGCACGTACGGGTCAGTCGCACTGCGGAACAGCACCACTTCACCACCAATGACTGGGCCTCCATGCGAGACCTGTGTGCCCTGTTGCGCTGTTTCGATTACTCCACCAACATGGCCAGTGGCGATGACGCCGTTATCAGCGTTACAATACCACTTCTATGTCTCCTTGAGAAAACACTTAGGGCAATGATGGAAGAGGAGGTGGCCCAGGAGGAGGAGGAGGAAGAGGGGTCATTTTTAGCACTTTCAGGCCAGTCTCTTCGAAGTGACTCAGAGGGAGGTTTTTTGCAACAGCAGAGGCCAGGTACAAATGTGGCCAGACAGGGCCCACTACTGGAGGACGAGGAGGACAAGGATGAGGAGGAGGTGGAGGAGGATGAGGATGAAGCAGGTTCACAGCGGGCTGGCACCCAACGCAGCTCGGGCCCATCACTGGTGCGTGGCTAGGGGGAAACGCAGGACGATGACGATCCGCCTCCCACAGAGGACAGCTTGTCCTTACCTCTGGGCAGCCTGGCACACATGAGCGACTACATGCTGCAGTGCCTGCGCAACGACAGCAGAGTTGCCCACATTTTAACGTGTGCGGACTACTGGGTTGCCACCCTGCTGGATCCCCGGTACAAAGACAATGTGCCCACCTTACTTCATGCACTGGAGCGTGATAGTAAGATGCGCGAGTACAAGCGCACGTTGGTAGACGCGCTACTGAGAGCATTCCCAAATGTCACAGGGGAACAAGTGGAAGCCCAAGGCGAAGGCAGAGGAGGAGCAAGAGGTCGCCAACGCAGCTGTGTCACGGCCAGCTCCTCTGAGGGCAGGGTTAGCATGGCAGAGATGTGGAAAAGTTTTGTCACCACGCCACAGCTAACTGCACCACCACCTGATACGGAACGTGTTAGCAGGAGGCAACATTTCAATAACATGGTGGAACAGTACCTGTGCACACCCCTCCACGTACTGACTGATGGTTCGGCCCCATTCAACTTCTGGGTCTCCAAATTGTCCACGTGGCCAGAGCTAGCCTTTTATGCCTTGGAGGTGCTGGCCTGCCCGGCGGCCAGCGTTTTGTCTGAACGTGTATTCAGCACGGCAGGGGGCGTCATTACAGACAAACGCAGCCGCCTGTCTACAGCCAATGTGGACAAGCTGACGTTCATAAAAATGAACCAGGCATGGATCCCACAGGACCTGTCCATCCCTTGTGCAGATTAGAAATTAACTACCTCCCCTTAACAATATATTATTGTACTCCAGGGCACTTCCTCATTCAATCCTATTTTTATTTTCATTTTACTATTATATTGCGGGGCAACCCAAAGTTGAATGAACCTCTCCTCTGTCTGGGTGCCGGGGCTTAAAAATATCTGACAGTGGCCTGTTCTAGTGGTGGGTGACATGAAGCCTGATTCTCTGCTATGACATGAAGACTGATTCTCTGCTGACATGAAGCCTGAATCTCTGTTATGGGACCTCTCTCTTCTGCCTGGGTGCCTGGGCCTAAATATCTGACAATGGACTGTTCCAGTGTTGGGTGACGTAAAGCATGATTCTCTGCTATGACATGCAGACTGATTCTCTGCTGACATGAAGCCTGCATCTCTGTTATGGGACCTCTCTCCTCTGCCTGGGTGCCTGGGCCTAAATATCTGACAATGGACTGTTCCAGTGTTGGGTGACGTAAAGCATGATTCTCTGCTATGACATGCAGACTGATTCTCTGCTGACATGAAGCCTGAATCCCTGTTATGGGACCTCTCTCCTCTGTCTGGGATGTCGGGGCCTAAAAATATCTGACAGTGGCCTGTTCCAGTGGTGGGTGACGTGAAGCCTGATTCTCTGCTATGACATGAAGACTGATTCTCTGCTGACATGAAGCCTGAATCTCTGTTATGGGACCTCTCTCCTCTGCCTGGGTGCCTGGGCCTAAATATCTGACAATGGACTGTTCCAGTGTTGGGTGACGTAAAGCATGATTCTCTGCTATGACATGCAGACTGATTCTCTGCTGACATGAAGCCTGAATCCCTGTTATGGGACCTCTCTCCTCTGTCTGGGATGTCGGGGCCTAAAAATATCTGACAGTGGCCTGTTCCAGTGGTGGGTGACGTGAAGCCTGATTCTCTGCTATGACATGAAGACTGATTCTCTGCTGACATGAAGCCAGATTCTCTGTTATGGGACCTCTCTCCTCTGCCTGGGTGCCTTGGCCTAAATATCTGACAATGGACTGTTCCAGTGTTGGGTGACGTAAAGCATAATTCTCTGCTATGACATGCAGACTGATTCTCTGCTGACATGAAGCCTGAATCTCTGTTATGGGACCTCCCTCCTCTGCCTGGGTGCCTGGGCCTAAATATCTGACAATGGACTGTTCCAGTTTGGGTGACGTAAAGCATGATTCTCTGCTATGACATGCAGACTGATTCTCTGCTGACATGAAGCCTGAATCTCTGTTATGGGACCTCTCTCCTCTGTCTGGGTGCCGGGGCCTAAAAATATCTGACAGTGGCCTGTTCCAGTGGTGGGTGACGTGAAGCCTGATTCTCTGCTATGACATGAAGACTGATTCTCTGCTGACATGAAGCCTGAATCTCTGTTATGGGACATCTCTCCTCTGCCTGGGTGCCTGGGCCTAATTATCTGACAATGGACTGTTCCAGTGTTGGGTGACGTAAAGCATGATTTTCTGCTATGACATGCAGACTGATTCTCTGCTGACATGAAGCCTGAATCTCTGTTATGGGACCTCTCTCCTCTGTCTGGGTGCCGGGGCCTAAAAATATCTGACAGTGGCCTGTTCCAGGGTGGGTGACGTGAAGCCTGGTTCTCTGCTATGACATGAAGACTGATTCTCTGCTGACATGAAGCCAGATTCTCTGTTATGGGACCTCTCTCTTCTGCCTGGGTGCCTGGGCCTAAATATCTGACAATGGACTGTTCCAGTGTTGGGTGACGTATAGCATGATTCTCTGCTAGGACATGCAGACTGATTCTCTGCTGACATGAAGCCAGATTCTCTGTTACGGGACCTCTCTCTTCTGCCTGGGTGCCTGGGCCTAAATATCTGACAATGGACTGTTCCAGTGTTGGGTGACGTAAAGCATGATTCTCTGCTATGACATGCAGACTGATTCTCTGCTGACATGAAGCCTGAATCTCTGTTATGGGACCTCTCTCCTCTGTCTGGGTGCCGGGGCCTAAAAATATCTGACAGTGGCCTGTTCCAGTGGTGGGTGACGTGAAGCCTGATTCTCTGCTATGACATGAAGACTGATTCTTTGCTGACATGAAGCCAGATTCTCTGTTACGGGACCTCTCTCCTCTGCCTGGGTGCCTGGGCCTAAATATCTGACAATGGACTGTTCCAGTGTTGGGTGACATAAAGCATGATTCTCTGCTATGACATGCAGACTGATTCTCTGCTGACATGAAGCCTGAATCTCTGTTATGGGACCTCTCTCCTCTGTCTGGGTGCTGGGGCCTAAAAATATCTGACAGTGGCCTGTTCCAGTGGTGGGTGACGTGAAGCCTGGTTCTCTGCTATGACATGAAGACTGATTCTCTGCTGACATGAAGCCAGATTCTCTGTTATGGGACCTCTCTCTTCTGCCTGGGTGCCTGGGCCTAAATATCTGACAATGGACTGTTCCAGTGTTGGGTGACGTATAGCATGATTCTCTGCTAGGACATGCAGACTGATTCTCTGCTGACATGAAGCCAGATTCTCTGTTACGGGACCTCTCTCTTCTGCCTGGGTGCCTGGGCCTAAATATCTGACAATGGACTGTTCCAGTGTTGGGTGACGTAAAGCATGATTCTCTGCTTTGACATGCAGACTGATTCTCTGCTGACATGAAGCCTGAATCTCTGTTATGGGACCTCTCTCCTCTGTCTGGGTGCCGGGGCCTAAAAATATCTGACAGTGGCCTGTTCCAGTGGTGGGTGACGTGAAGCCTGATTCTCTGCTATGACATGAAGACTGATTCTTTGCTGACATGAAGCCAGATTCTCTGTTACGGGACCTCTCTCCTCTGCCTGGGTGCCTGGGCCTAAATATCTGACAATGGACTGTTCCAGTGTTGGGTGACATAAAGCATGATTCTCTGCTATGACATGCAGACTGATTCTCTGCTGACATGAAGCCTGAATCTCTGTTATGGGACCTCTCTCCTCTGTCTGGGTGCCGGGGCCTAAAAATATCTGACAGTGGCCTGTTCCAGTGGTGGATGACGTGAAGCCTGATTCTCTGCTATGACATGAAGACTGATTCTCTGCTGACATGAAGCCAGACTCTCTGTTACGGGACCTCTCTCCTCTGCCTGGGTGCCTGGGCCTAAATATCTGACAATGGACTGTTCCAGTGTTGGGTGACGTAAAGCATGATTCTCTGCTAGGACATGCAGACTGATTCTCTGCTGACATGAAGCCAGATTCTCTGTTACGGGACCTCTCTCCTCTGTCTGGGTGCCGGGGCCTAAAAATATCTGACAATGGACTGTTCCAGTGGTGGGTGACGTGAAGCCTGATTCTCTGCTATGACATGAAGACTGATTCTTTGCTGACATGAAGCCAGATTCTCTGTTACGGGACCTCTCTCCTCTGTCTGGGTGCCTGGGCCTAAATATCTGACAATGGACTGTTCCAGTGTTGGGTGACGTAAAGCGTGATTCTCTACTAGGACATGCAGACTGATTCTCTGCTGAAATGAAGCCAGATTCTCTGTTACGGGACCTCTCTCCTATGCCTGGGTGCCTGGGCCTAAATATCTGACAATGGACTGTTCCAGTGTTGGGTGACGTAAAGCCTGATTCTCTGCTATGACATGCAGACTGATTCTCTGCTGACATGAAGCCTGAATCTCTGTTATGGGACCTCTCTCCTCTGCCTGGGTGCCTGGGCCTAAATATCTGACAATGGACTGTTCCAGTGTTGGGTGACGTAAAGCATGATTCTCTGCTATGACATGCAGACTGATTCTCTGCTGACATGAAGCCAGATTCTCTGTTACGGGACCTCTCTCCTCTGCCTGGGTGCCGGGGCCTAAATATATGACAATAGACTGTTACAGTGGTGGGTGACGTGAAGCCAGATTCTCTGCTATGGCATGAAGAGACTGATTCTTTGCTGATGTGAAGCCAGATTCTCTGCTATGGGACCTCTCTCCAATTGATATTGGTTAATTTTTATTTATTTTATTTTTATTCATTTCCCTATCCACATTTGTTTGCAGGGGATTTACCTACATGTTGCTGCCTTTTTCAGCCCTCTAGCTCTTTCCTGGGCTGTTTTACAGCCTTTTTAGTGGCGAAAAGTTCGGGTCCCCATTGACTTCAATGGGGTTCGGGTTCGGGACGAAGTTCGGGTCGGGTTCGGATCCCGAACCCGAACATTTCCGGGAAGTTCGGCCGAACTTCTCGAACCCGAACATCCAGGTGTTCGCTCAATTCTAGTCACCACCCATTTTGAAAAGTTTCCCCCCTCACATATACTAATGTGCCACAAACAGGAAGTTAATATCACCAACCATTTCCATTTTTTTAAGGTGTATCCATATAAATGGCCCACCCTGTATAATGGCAGGCATTCCCCTATGCATAGTATGGTTACCTCATATATTAGTTAGAGCATAAGTATGTGAAATTTAGGTAGGAGCTGTGTCTCAAACCAGAGTGGTATTAGGTTGGCCTAGTATATATTAATAGATGCTGGATGCATTAGACTATATAACTGTTGGCATTTTCCTATGCAGACTCATGATTAACATTGGCATGGCTTTTTCCTCCTATTTTCCTATTCATGGTTTGAGGGAGTTCAAAAGGAGGGGGGGGGGGGGGTGCGGCTGTTATTCCCTACTATTGTATTATAATATGTCATGATAATTCTTTTACATTGTATTAAAAAAATATATATTTTTAACTATAGAGGTATTTTGCACTCCATTTGTTTGAAGTGAATATTGGTATATTAAGGAGTGTACCATTGCACTTTCTGTCATGAAGTGCTTTTGGACCATTTAGAGACTAATATGTAGAAAATATTGTATAAGTTGTAACATTAAATAGAATGTTGCATAAAATCTTCACAATGTACAGTTAGAGAGTATTAGAGAGAAGTGAATCGAAGTTGATGAAGTGGAATTTGATCCGAATTTCAGGAAAAATTTGATTTGCACCTAATCCGAATTTCCTGACATTTTGTGGTAACAAATCACATTTATTCCTAAATTGGCTGCTGCACATGTTAGGACATGGAGCAAAGAACACTGAGAATGAGGGATCACCCACAATGCAAATGCATGCAGCCAATCAGCAGCAAGCCCTGTGATGTCACAGCCCTATAAATAGCCTCAGCCATCTTGGATTCAGCCATTTTCCAGTGTACTTATTTCAGGGAGCGACATTAGCAGGCGCTAGGGACAGTGCTAGGAAAGACTTGAAAACATTTATTGGGAAAGGATAGGGAGTGTTGGGAAAGGTTGGGAAAGGATAGGGAGGAATTATTCCACAGTATTGAAGCAGAACACGGTCCAATAGGGGAGTGTACAGCCTGGGTAATAGGGACAACCCTATTACACCTTGCTTTACTGACTGGGGATCCAAATTGCCATTATACTGCTGCTTTCAGGTTTGCAGTGGATAATAAAGCCTTTTTGGGGTGTATTAGTGGAAAAAAAGGGCTTATTAGCCGTTGTGTGGTGAAATTAGAAAATTACAGCCTTTTTGGGGGTGTATTAGTGAAAAAAAAAGTATTATTTGCTGTTCAGTGGTGCAGTTATATGTTCTAAAGTCTTTTTTGGGGTTTATTAGTGGGGGAAAAAAGGGCTTATTTACCGCGGTTCCAAGCGCTGCACTAAGCGGTGATCTGTGGTCAGTGCTTCCCATTTCACCAGGATTCCGCTCCACAGCTTCCACTCAGCCCTGGACACAGCATGAGGTTGGCTGGTTTCGTGTTACACTGCTCTAAGGGCGGAATGCATCACTCCCTGTGCTGTGTGGGGTAGGTCAGGTGACCTCGCTGACCAACCCTGGCCCTCTTTCAGGTATTTAAGTGGCTCAGCCCTCTTCCCTGATGCCTCAGTATCAAGGTCCTAGAGTTTGCTGGTTCCTGATACTCTTGTGTGCCCTGACTTATACTTCGTTCCTGGACTCTGCTTATTGTCTAATCCCTCCCTGCTTGCCTTGCCTGTTGCAGACCCAGATTGCCTGCCCTGACCTTTTGCCTGTCTGACTACGCCTCTGCCTCATCCTTCGGTACTGCACTGTTGCTCCTGGTAACAACCCTGCCTGCCTGTCTGTACGTGCACTTCTGGTACCTACCCAGGTATCTCCTGGTCCGCCTGGACCAGCTGTCCCTGACTCGGGGATTGCTCTGGAGTAGACTCTGGCAACTACCCTAATGGCTCAAGTCTATCCTCACCATCTGAGCCTCTAATGAAAACCAGGTAGTTGCTTAGACACGCCCTTTCAGAGAATAGCCAGTCAGTGGCACAGTGGGTTCACACCCGCTGATCCGTGACACCGTTCAGCGGTGCAGTTATATGTTCAAAAGCCTTTTTTGGCGTGTATAAGTGGAAAAAATAAGGCCTTATTTGCCGTTCAGCAGTGCAGTTATATGTTCTAAAGCCTTTTTTGGGGTGTATTAGTGGAAAAAAAGACTTATTAGCCATTCAGCAGTGCAGTTATATGTTCTACAGCCTTTTTTGGGGTGTATTAGTGGGGGGGGAAAGGGCTTATTTGCCGTTCAGCATTGCAGTTATATGTTCTAAAGACTTTTTTTGGGGGTGTATTACTGTAAAAAAAAGGGGGGCCTATTAGCTGTTGTGTGGCGAAGTGAAAAAATTGCATTTTTTTTTTGGGGTGTCTTAGTGGGACAAAAAATGTATTATTTGCCGTTCAGCGGTGCAGTTATATGTTCTAAAGCCTTTTTTTGGAGTGTATTAGTGGAAAAAAGAAGAGCATTATTAGCCGTTGTGTGGTGAAGTGAGAAAATTACAGACATTTTTTGGGGTGTATTAATTTACTTTTTATTTACTTATTTGATCTAACACTATGTCAGACAGAGAAGTGACATGCCCTGCACATGGGAAGGGGCAGAGGCCTAAATGTTTCT
Source organism: Bufo bufo (assembly GCF_905171765.1). Lineage (NCBI taxonomy): Eukaryota > Metazoa > Chordata > Amphibia > Anura > Bufonidae > Bufo > Bufo bufo. The sequence goes on along the minus strand of NC_053393.1, from coordinate 242,762,580 downwards.
GGCGCAGGCACAGGTCGCAGCAGAGTAAGGGGGCGTGACAGCCGGGATCACTTCCAGAGGCCTTAGCTCCCGGTGTCATCTAGCGGTCGTTTCTTAACCAGCAACCCAGCGGTTCCTGAATGGTTGACATCGGTCATCCACTTCGTCCCAAGAGACACCCCCAGCCAAGAGTTGGTGGGTTTGTCAGACACAACCCTTAGTTGGCATGGCCCGCGAGCAGGCCCTGTGCCCTCACCTGTCCTCAATTTGCCTCTGTCCTTTTCTGTTCCCTCAGGCATAGAAGTATTATATGTTGTGGGCTCAGCTACACTATACAGCGAGGACAAGCTACTAGAAGACAGTCAACAGCTACTGCCAAGCCAAGATCTGGAGGAGACATCTGCTGCTTCCTCCGGTAGGCGGGCAAGTATTGATGAGGAGAGTGGCATTGGAGCTGGTGTTGTGAGTGGTCAGGTTCCTGGCTCAGAGACCGTTGAAGAGGACATCAGTGACGTTCAGACAGTACTCGATGATGATGTAGCCAATCGCTGGACTACTGGGCAGCCAAACTGGATTTGTGGCCGCAACTGGACGAGTTTGCCCTGGAAAAGCTGTCCTGCCCGGCCAGTAGTTTTGCATCAGAGCGGGTGTTTAGTGCGGCAGGGGCCATAGTTATCCCAATAACTCTCCTGTCCACCTAAAATGTGGAGAAACTGACCTTTTTCAAGATGAATCAGGCGTGGATCAGCCAGGAATTCCACCCACCAATGCCTGATGCATCATATTAGATCATTCATGCTGCCTCACCCAAACCTTGGCAAAAGATACCGTTTTTTTCTGGCTACCTGCCTCAGCTACTGTTCTGATGCTGCCACCCGCTTGATGACACACATCTGATGCCAAGTGCTCCTTCTTACACCCACCATCGTTAGCAGGTACTGTTATTGACACCCACCTCCCCACTTTGTCACTGGGTCACTCTGTGGTCTCTTGATGCTGTTGCCACCTCAGCACTCAGGTCTACTCATGCTGCTGTTGCCACCTCCACACTATGTCATTATGCCACTCTGTAGTCTCCTCATGCTGCTGCCAACTCACAACTCTGTCTCTGGGCCACTCTGTTTTCTCCTCGTGCTGCTGCCACCCCTACACTCTGTCATTGTGCCAGTCTGTGGCCTCCTCATAATGCTGCTGCCACCTCCACAATATGTCACCTTGCCAGTCTTTGGCCTCCTCATGCTGCTGCTGCCACCTCCACACTCTGTCATTGTGCCACTCTGTGGTCTCCTCATGCTGCTGCCAACTCACAATTCTGTCTCTGGGCCACTCTGTGGTCTCCTCATGCTGCTGCTGCCACCCCCACACTCTGTCATTCTGCCTGTCTGTGGCCTCCTCGTGACGCTGCTGCCACCTCCACACTGTCATTGTGCCAATCTGTGGCCTTCTTATGCTGATGCCACCTACACACTATGTCACCTTGCCAGTCTGTGACCTCCTCATGCTGCTGCTGCCGCCTCCAGACTCTGTCATTGTGCCCCTCTGTGGCCACCTCATGCTGCTGCTGCCACCTCCACACTATGTCACCTTGCCAGTCTGTGGCCTCCTTATGCTGCCACTGCCACCTCCACATTATGTCATTGTGCCACTCTGTAATCTCTTCATGCTGCTGCCACCTCCACACTATGTAATTTTGAAACTCTGTGGTCTCCTTATGCTGCTCACAACTCACAACTCTGTCTCTGGGCCACTCTGTGACCTCCTCATGTTGATGCCACCTCCACTGTCACCTTGCCAATCTGTGGCCTCCTCATGCTGCTGCTGCCACCTCCATACTCTGTCATTGTGCTACTCTGTGGTCTCCTCATACTGCTGCCAAATTACCACTCTGTGGTCTCCTCATGCAGCTGCTACCTCAACACTTTGTCACTGGGCCACTCTGTGGTGTCCTCATGCTGCTGCCAACTCACAACTTTCTCTGGGCCATTCTGTGTTCTCCTCATGCTGCTGCTGCCACCTCCCCACTATGTCCATGGGCCACTCTGTAGTATCCTCATGCTGCTGCTACCTCAACACTATGTCATTGGGCCTCTTTGTGGACTTTTCAAGCTGTTCTACCACCCTCCCCACTCCATGACTGGGCCACTATTTTGCCTTTTTGGCTTGGTTGACCTCATTTTTATTTGACCCTTCTTCTGATCTGTCAGAAGGAAGGAAAAATGAAATGCACAACAGATCATGTCTTTGTAGCAGCTGTAAGGCCTGTATGGTCCCATCCGAATTGGCTTATGATTTGGTAGCCAAAAGCAGGAGTGGGTGCAAAACACAGAAGACATGCAAATATTCCATTCACGTGTCATCTCTGTTTTGGATCCACTCCTGTGTTTTTTGGCTTTAGCAATACTGATGGATTACTGACCAAATGCTGACTGAGTGAAGGTGGATGCTCAACAGACAGGATCCGTTTTTTTGGGGGGTAATTGTTCTGACGGATCAGAGGAAGGGCAAATTAATCAGTGACATCAACACAAACTTACTGCTGACACCCTCTCCACTCTGTCAGGGGGACTCTACTTGTATAAGCGTTTTATAGAACAGGTTCTGTAAACATCTATGTGGAATTAGCTGGCGACGGCGTAAAATGAGTGCACGCTTTCACGCTACAATAGGATCTTGGGCCTCTGCACGGTTCTTTATACATATATAGTAAACAAATACGACCCTATCTGGGAAGGGTTTACATTAATCATCAAAAACTAAAGCCTAGCTCGGCCAATAACCTCACTTGTCCCAGATATTAAAACTTAACTTTTACTGTCTATATTTAAGAATCCTAATAAAGTGAATGTGAGCTAAAGAAGGTTAAAACTATCTAATGCCTTGTTAGTAATGAGACTGGTGTGTTATAATAGCAATGAACAACAAGCTAAAAACACTAAACTCTGTCCCCCAACATGTTTCGCCAGCTAATCTGGCTTCATCAGGGGTTCCGGACAGCATTGAATTAAAATGCTGCTCCTAAACCTTATAAAGGCTGTCTCCACCTTAACAACAGGGTGGAGAACCAATGAGTGCATCCTGCCAATTAGGAGCCTAAATGTCACAGTGACACCCACCGCCGTCATCCAGGTGGGTGTATTGTGGGTGTGCTAATGCGAGCCCGATAAATGCGCCTGGATTTACCTTCTCCAAGTGCCAGTATATTACACTGCGGCTGTGCAAGAACTTTAGAGTGCCCTCAGAGTTAATGCTCACAGTGCGCCTGTGTGAATACTTAGTCTAAAACGGAGCTGGGCTTGGACTTACCTACTCTAAGCGCTGATGTATTAAACTGCGACTGCGCATAAACTTTGGAATGCCTCCAGAGCCTCTGATCTAAGTGCGCCTGCGTACACACTTAGTCTGTAAGCGCACCGCTCCGCCTCAGTGCGGCTGCGTACAGACTTGGTCTCGCAGTAAGATAGATTTTGAGTACATCCACAGCACCACAATTAATTGCGGCATTCTGCTCTTTTAAGCAAAAGAGAGAAAAGTGCCACTCCTGCCACTATTAGGTGTATTGGCACCTTTGATGTACAGCATAGTAGAATTTTTCAAATCCTACAAAAGCATTGGCACATTTTACAGACGGACAATGACCTTAGGGAGGTGTTATTGAATAAACCTAGCATCACCTATCGTAGGGGTAAAAATCTCAAGGACCATCTAGTGCAGAGTTTTTACAGTAAAGACCAGGGCCGATCCTACACGGGGTGCAGTGGGTGCCCCGCACCCCAGCGCTGCGGCCCTGGTGACAAGTGGGGGCGGCCGCGGCCGGCGGCAGGGCAGAGCAGGAGATGAGCGCCTCCATTGCGGAAGCGCTCATCTCCATAGTCATCTGTATTGCCGTCCTCAGGACGGCAATACAGATGCCTGTCTGTGCTGCGGCAGAGGAGGGAGAGGTGTGTCCCCTCCTGTTCCTCTGATAGGCTGCCGGCTTAGTGCTGGCAGCCTATCAGAGGCCGGTGATGGCGCGATGACGTCATCGCGTCGCCTGAGCCGTATAGCGAGGGACACAGACGGAAGAGGTGGCCTGCATCGCATCGCATTGCTGGAGGTAAGTATAAGTGTATTATTTTTATTTTATTTTTTTATATAGGTACAATACTGGGCTGGCACATGATAAGGGGGGCTACTGGGCTGGCACATAAGGGGGGACTACTGGGCTGGGCTGGCACATGATAAGGGGGGCTACTGGGCTGGCACATGATAAGGGGGGACTACTGGGCTGGCACATGATAAGGGGGGACTACTGGGCTGGCACATGATAAGGGGGGCTACTGGCACATGATATGGGGGGCTACTGGCACATGATATGGGGGCACTCTGGCTACTGGCACATGATATGGGGGCACTCTGGCTACTGGCACATGATAATGGGGGGGATCTGGCTACTGGCACATGATATGGGGGGGGGCTCTGGCTACTGGCACATGATAAGGGGGGGGGCTCTGGCTACTGGCACATGATATGGGGGGCTACTGGCACATGATAAGGGGGGCTACTGGCACATGATAAGGGGGCTACTGGCACATGATAAGGGGGTCTACTGGCACATGATAAGGGGGGCTACTGGCACATAGGGGGGCTACTGGCACATAAGGGGGGCTACTGGCACATGATATGGGGGGCTCTGGCTACTGGCACATGATATGGGGGGGCTCTGGCTACTGGCACATGATGGTGGGGGGGCTCTTATTTCTGGCACATGATTGGGGGCACTGTGGCTACTGGCACATGATATGGGGGGCTCTGGCTACTGACACATGATATGGGGGGGCTCTGGCTACTGACACATGATATGGGGGGGCTCTGGCTACTGGCACATGATGGTGGGGGGGGGCTCTGGCTACTGGCACATGATATGGGGGGGGGGGCTCTGGCTACTGGCACATGATATGGGGGGCTACTGGCACATGATAAGGGGGGCTACTGGCACATGATAAGGGGGCTACTGGCACATGATAAGGGGGGCTACTGGCACATGATAAGGAGGGCTACTGGCACATAGGGGGGCTACTGGCACATAAGGGGGGCTACTGGCACATGATATGGGGGGCTCTGGCTACTGGCACATGATGGTGGGGGGGCTCTTATTTCTGGCACATGATTGGGGGCACTCTGGCTACTGGCACATGATATGGGGGGCTCTGGCTACTGACACATGATATGGGGGGGCTCTGGCTACTGACATGATATGGGGGGGCTCTGGCTACTGGCACATGATGATGGGGGGGCTCTTATTACTGGCACATGATTGGGGGCATCTATGGGGGCACATCTTACTGCAGATTATTGGGGGGCACTATAGGGGCATCTACTGAGGCTAAAAAAGAAGATATTTTATATGGGGGCTCTGTATAGGGACATTTTATACTGGGACACATTATGGTGGGTACTATGGGGAAGGGGGGGGCACTATGGGGGTCATCTACGGGGGCACTGAGAAGGGGTATTTTATATTGGCACATTATGGGAACATTAGCTCAACTGGGGGCATTACAAATGTTTTGCATATTATAAGGAGAATTATTACTACTGGGGGGGCATTATGGTGGGCTTTATTACTCCCCCATGGTATGACCCCCTAGTAGCAGCACCAGCCTCTCCCTGCTCTGCTATCCCTCTGCCCTTTCTCCAAATCCTTATTATGAAATCTTTCTCATTAGGTTAAAGCACAACATCAGCTCCGCCGAGCCCCCGGCCAAAGTGTTGAAGTGGCGTCCGAGATCGCCAAGGGCCAAGTCAAGTAACTGTAAGTTTTTATGGGGGTTCTACAAAAGAGCTATCGTGGGGCAAAGTTCATATTCGTGTTTACACACGTGTTTTAAAATGAATGCTTTCTCCTATTATAAACAAGTAAATAATGACGCAATGCTGTGGGGCTGGTGTGCAACTTTTTCCAGGGCTGGTTTTTATCCCCAGTCCGGCCCTGGCCGAGCGAGCCGCCGGGACTTTTTTTTTTTTGACTTTTTTTTTTTTTTAAGCCGAGCAGCCGAGCCGCCGATTCGTGGGGCTGAAGTTGTTGCCATAGAAACATTGTAAAGGGGAGGAGTTAGTAAGATAACCACGCCCATGTGGGGGCGCCAGAAATATTTCTGCACCCAGGCGCCTGTGACCCTAGGATCGGCCCTGGTAAAGACCCCCCTAAAACAATGTGGCTCAGATCTAACATAGTGGGCAGTTACCCATGCGGGAGATGTAATTTTTGCCCTTACATTAAAAAGATCAAAGAGTTTGTCAACCCTGTGGATGATAAAAAGTACGAGATTAACTGCCAAACAATGGGTATAATATATGTGGCTCAATGCCCTTGTTTAAAATTGTATGTTGGCAAGACATCCCAAGAATTTTGACGACGCATCTGCCAACATATAAGTATTATCAATACCAAATCAGATACTACAATAGGCCGGCATGTTAGAGCCTTCCAAGGGGCAGATCCTAGTTGTCTGAGATTTTGGGGCCTGTGTAAAAAGACGTTAGGTGCACGTAGAGGTGATCTGGATAGAATTCTTCTCCAAGAGGAGACTAGGTGGATTTTCCGCCTTAATAGTCTCATCCCGAAAGGCCTAAATGAAGGCTTTACGTTTTCTTCTTTTATAGAATAACAATCTGCACATTTCAGTTATGTATTTTGAAGTAATTTTGCTAATTTGTGAGCATTATTAGAAACTGTTATTATTCACGTAATTTGCTGAACCTTATACTATATGGCTATATAAGAGACCATACATACCCTGTCAGTGATGGATATTTTCCTGTGTGGTCAAGGGATACTATAGTAACTATAACCCTAATGCCATATTCATCAAGGTTTGATGTCCAAAGGATGGTTTGTTAATTAAGATGTAGTGCCATTGTGGTATCACATCAGCAACGAGCTGATGGTAAGCCTCTAGCTTATATGTAGATGGTAAGACTTAGGAAACCATGTTCAAGCCAATAGGGCATTATCAGTGGAAGCCTTGTATCCTGAGCCTTAGAGCAAGCGCAGGTGCTTCATTGTGACTAGTGCTCGCTCAAATATCTAAGTCCTCACGCAGCCGCAATTAATTTTACCACATGACAGGAGGCTTCCTATTTTGCATACAACTTCCTTTACTAACTCCACATAGCAGTAAAGAAAAGAGAAAACGATGACCAATCAAAATGCAACAGGAGGTATATAATGCCAGCGGTGTAACAACTCCTCCTCCTCCTTTACTTCTCCATCAGACAAGACAGGTCAGAGTTTTGCTCTTCCTTTTATTGATGGTTTTAACATATTATTAATTTTATATCATGAGAGGGGGTTTTTTCCGTTTATAGGGGGTCTGTTCCCTGTACGGATTAGGTTGGAGCGGCAGGATTTTTTTCCCTATGCCGCCATGTCGCGCGTCTGCGCTTTCCTCCCAATCGGCCCGCCGCCTATAACACCGGCGGATCGCTTAGCTCTCTCTCCCCCTGGGGTAACGCTCACCCCTTTCTCCTAGCTGAGTCACCTCAACGGTCTTAACTGTTTTTTCTTCTCCACGGCGCCGACGGAGCTCTCCCGCCCGTCATCTGCGGCGGCCATCTTGTTTCTCGCATCGCGAGATCTGAGGCCGCCATCTTGGACAGCGCCGTGCTCCGCTCACTCGGTGCTCGGCTCCTTCTGTCCCCGTTTTCTACTTGCGGCAGACCTACAATCGGAACGGGGGTTCTCCAGGTCAGTTACCTGAGTCTGTGTAAGCACTAAAGGGGTTGACTACCCTGTGCTTCAGGGTGAGGCCCTGTTCTCTGCTGCTAAATTGGTGTGACTACATACATCCACAATTACCTGGGCGCAACCCAGAGAAAAACCCAATCACCCTGCTGGGGTTATAGGTACTGCGGGTATCGGCACTATACAGACTACCTACTCTTCCTGCCCTGTGCCGTGCGCTCTGTTACGTAGCCCTTGCTATCATGGATCAGAACGCAGCAAGTTTTCAGGCCATGATAGATGAAGCTGTAGCGGCCTCCATGGAAAAGGCCCTCGCCAGGGTTATGGCCACATCAGCTGATCAGCGGAAAAACCCTGCGGTACCCCAAGCCCAGGACTATGATTCCGAAGGTTCCCAATCTCGGGGCTATACCGAAGCTCGTCCACCTAAACGACACTGGAAAGGAGATAGGGAGACTGCCACGGACAGGGGCAAGACCCCCAAGCCCCCCAAGCTTAGCAAACCTGCTCCCTCTGTTCCCCCGCCAAGACACCATTATTCCTCGGATGAGGAGGAGAGGCTTTCTCCCTCCATGAATGTCGTGGACTCGTGGCAAGCCGCGGACTCCGATTCACCCGATGATTTTTGGGGATCAGATGAGGGGTTACAAACTGGATTTCGACAGGGCGCTTTCTCAGACAACAAACATCCTCCAGATGATCCAACACCAACCCTGGACGAGGAGGATGTCATTCTGGACCCTTCGGGCCAACGTCTCTTTGACCCAAGAAACATTCGCCACCCGCGGTCAGGGGACTGGACACCTCCTGATCATTTGGCGAAGTTCATGCATCTATGGCTTCGCAAGCCCATGGACAGGACGGTACGTAACCGTCTACGTTCTGAATGTCCTCGTCCTACGCTACCCGACCAGGTGGCTTAGACTCCGGAATTCGATCAGATCATGACCACCTTTATGTCTCGGGGAGGCCGTGACCCCCGTAAAGGGGTGGAGAAAGCATTCCATGGCACGCAAGATAAATTGCTGGACGCCATCGGCCCACTTTCCCGCATCTTATTTTTGGCGGATGACGCCCTCACAAGGGCTGACCAATTCGATACCAATATGGTTCGTGAATGGGCGCACGATATTCGTGAATGGGCTCAACAATGCTTCTGTTTCGTGGGTAACGCCAATGTATCCCTCTCCGCTGAGAGGAGGAAAGCAGCACTACTCCGTTTGGACGGAAAGTTGGTGGAATTGGGCACCAAGGAACTAGGACCACTGGCACAGGGCAAACTCTTTGGTGACGCCTTTTTGAAGGAACTCAACAAACATGTGAATGTTTTCACGTCACTCAATAAAGCGCAGACCTCTATGAAGCGGGTCTTTAGAGGCAATCCCCAGAGAGGTGTTTTTGGCAGGGCTGGCCGCTACAGGGGCCACGCAGCCAGCCGTTTCTGGCCTTCTGGCCCCCGATCTCAGAGGCCTCAACCATTTTACCCAGAGGTGGGCTACAGGCAGCCATTCTCCTTCACCAGAGGGGCCGACAGAGGTCGTGGATCGCGTTCCCGTGGCAGAGCACGTTTCAACCCCACAGGTAAGTCTGTTTCCTCAGGTGCCTCTTACCAATCGTACTGCAGGTCGTATCTCTCTTTATTTTCAGAACTGGACGGCCATCTCGACGGACGCTTGGATCCTTCAAACGGTGCACGGCTATGTCATAGACTTGGTGGGCCTCCCGGAACAAGCAATCCCACCGCGTCCTCTGAGTTGTTCCGCGGAAGACGACCAACTTATCGAGATCGAATTGCAGGAACTCCGATTGAAGGGAGCAATAGAACCCGCTCACGATCAAGGAGGGTTCTTCAGCAATATCTTCCTGGTGAAGAAGAAGACCGGGGATTTCAGGCCTGTTATAAATTTAAGGAGGCTCAACGCCTTCGTTCGATACAGGCACTTCAAAATGGAGGGCATCCACCTCCTGAGGGACCTTCTCCAGGACGGGGATTGGTTCACAAGACTGGATCTCAAGGACGCATACCTGTCGGTGCCGGTCCACAGGACTTGCCGGCGCTTCCTCAGGTTCCTGTGCCAGGATCTTCCCTGGCAATTTACATGCCTACCGTTCGGCCTCAGCTCCGCCCCGTGGTGTTTCACCAAGCTGCTGAAGCCTGTAGTCACTCATCTACGCGCACAAGGAATTCGGTGCATTATTTACCTGGACGACCTGCTTCTGTTTTGCTCCGACAAATCCAGACTGGATCTACACACACGCTTTACCGTAGATTTCCTGACTTCCCTAGGTTTCGTGGTGAACTTCCTGAAGTCGGAGTTATGCCCACGGCAAACGGTGCAATTTTTGGGCTTTGTGATAGACTCCAGAACCAGCACGTTAAGTTTGCCGGTGTCAAAGATCACAGACATCAAAAAGGAGCTACGCAGAGTCATTCGTTGCCACTCCATCCCACTTCGTGTTCTGGCTCGGATTGTGGGACTACTATCCGCTTCCATACAGGCCATATTTCCGGGACCGCTCCACTACAGAGCGATGCAACGGTTGAAGACCTCCTTCCTCCACCGGAATCCTTCCTACGATCAAACAATTCCGATATCGGAAGAAGTCAGGGAGGAATTCAGATGGTGGCTCGACAGCATGGAGGCATGGAACGGCCGGGCCATCTTCGGGAGCTCGCCCGACATCGTTCTGGAATCAGACGCCAGCCTTTGGGGCTGGGGCGCGACGGGCGAAGGCAGGTCGACGGGAGGGGCTTGGTCCTCTCAAGAGATTTCTCTTCACATCAATTGTCTGGAACTCCTCGCGGGGTCATTTGCAATCCGCAGTCTGACAAAGGGCAGGTCGAACTGCTGTATTCTTCTCCGGATGGACAACATCTCGGCGGTGCGTTATATCAATCGCCTGGGCGGAGCCCGGTCTCGGCTCTTATCCGAGATAACGAAGGAGATCTTCGATTTCTGCCTTCCCCGCAATATCTCGCTCAAAGCGGAATATCTCCCGGGGGAAACGAATCTGACGGCAGACTGGTTCTCTCGACATTGGAGGGACAACAGCGACTGGAGACTGGATCCTCGGATCTTCCAGAGGCTCTCAACCAGGAGAGGCCCCTTCCGACTGGATCTGTTTGCTTCCCGCAACAACAGACAGACAAACGATTATTTCAGTTGGCTTCCGGACCCGGAGAGCAGGGCAGTGGACGCGTTTCTCCAGCAATGGCCGGCCGAGGGGGCGTACGCGTTTCCTCCATTCTCCATGATAGTGAGGACAATTCAGTACCTAAGGAATCAACGTGTTTCCCTTCTAATCATCACTCCCCTTTGGCGGAGCCAACCATGGTTTCCGGATCTCTTGGCGCTGTCCGACATGGATCCACTACTCCTGCCATCGTATCCGATGCTCCTCCCGGATCCGAAAGGGAATCCCCATCCCCTGGTGATCGAGGACCGCCTCATTCTGGTGGCTTGGTCTCTTTCAGGGGAGCCTGGCAGACCAGCAACCTATCGCAGACGGCTAGAGACCTCATATGGGACTCCTGGGCACCCGGGACCAGAAGATGTTACTTGTGGTCGGGCTATGTGTGAAAGAACCTACCCCCTAACGTACGCCCCAACAGAACTAGCGGCTTGAGTTGTGCCATAACCGCTTCCGTCGAGAGTACACCTGAAAGAGGGCATACCCTGTAGGAGAGTGAAAGGAAAAGGGCGGGCTGGGAGGGGAACACTGCTGCCGTCCGTCCCCTCTGGAGAAAGGTACGTGCCAGATATAGGGCAGGGCGCCCCTCCCACAAATGCAGGCCAATTAATCGGCCTTAATACTTGTGGTCGGGGCTATGTGTGAAAGAACCTACCCCCTAACGTACGCCCCAACAGAACTAGCGGCTTGAGTTGTGCCATAACCGCTTCCGTCGAGAGTACACCTGAAAGAGGCCAAAAACCCAGCATGAAAATACAAAGCGTGTTCATTGACGTATCACAACGCCAAATTCTGAAAGGCATAAGAAATCTCACTAACGGGGTTCGGAACATATCGGCTGTAACAAGACGAGCGCCACCGGCCCAACTTACGGATAATGTGTGCTGGCACCTGATTCCAGAAGCGGCCGAGGCTGCCCCAATCCTGAACGAATGCCCTGACACCGTGAGGGGTCAAAACCTAGATTGACCGCCAGTATACGCGCATGCGCTATGAATTGGGAGGTGGACAACGCTGCTGTCCCGAAGGGTAACAGTGGGGTGTTAGTGCCGCGACCGGCCAGTGCCCCTGACAATCCCTGCAGGACGTGGACCGGACCCCATTTGTGAGACGTGGGGAAGAATTTGACCTGGGTAGGGGGACCTGACTGGGAGGTCTTGGTCATTTAGACCACAGTACGGCCTGTCCAAAGGTTACCCTAAACATGCGCTGCTGCCACCACGGGATACAGGTCCCTAGCCTCCGTTGACTGGAAATTCCCGTGGCCTCGCCAAACTCCTCCGGCCACGCCCCATTCAGCCAATGGGGGCCAAAAATAGCAGCAAAACCAGTGCTGACCCCGCTGTTGGAGAATATGACGGGGGAGTTGTGGGAGACCGCCGGGACAAACATGCACACGCCATTCCAATGACTCAAGAAGTGGTCCCACATGCTCAAATCCGCTTGCGCTTGACTGTCCAGGAACACTGGACTATCCTGACAGGGAATGACTGAGACATGGCTGGATGATAGCTATGACAGGGGGAATAACTGAGACACGGCTGGATGATAGCTATGACAGTGGGAATAACTGAGACACGGCTGGATGATAGCTATGACTGTGGGAATAACTGAGACACGGCTGGATGATAGATATGACAGTGGGGATAACTGAGACACGGCTGGATGATAGCTATGACAGTGGGGATAACGGAAACATGGCTGGATGATAGCTATGACAGTGGGAATAACTGAGACACGGCTGTATGATAGCTATGACATAGTGGGAACAACTGAGACACGGCTGGAAGATAGCTATGACAGTGGGAATAACTGAGACACGGCTGGATGACAGCTTTGACAGTGGGAATAACTGAGACATGGCTGGATGATAGCTATGACAGTGGGAATAACTGAGACACGGCTGTATGATAGCTATGACATAGTGGGAATAACTGAGACACGGCTGGATGATAGCTATGACAGTGGGAATAACTAAGACACGGCTGGATGATAACTATGAGAGTGGGAATAACTGAGACACGGCTGGATGATAGCTATGACAGTGGGAATAACTGAGACACGGCTGGATGATAACTATGACAGTGGGAATAACTAAGACACGGCTGGATGATAGCTATGACAGTGGGAATAACTGAGACCTGGCTGGATGATAGCTATGACAGTGGGAATAACTGAGACACGGCTGGATGATAGCTATGACAGTGGGAATAACTGGGACACGGCTGGATGATAGCTATGACAGTGGGAATAACTGAGACACGGCTGGATGATAGCTATGACAGTGGGAATAACTGAGACACGGCTGGATGATAGCTATGACAGTGGGAATAACTGAGATATGGCTGGGTGATAGCTATGACAGTGGGAATAACTGAGACATGGCTGGGTGATAACTATGACAGTGGGAATAACTGAGACACTGCTGGATGACGGCTATGACAGTGGGAATAACTGAGACACGGCTGGATGATAACTATGATAGTAGGAATAACTGAGACACGGCTGGATGATAACTATGACAGTGGGAATAACTGAGACACGGCTGGATGATAACTATGACAGTGGGAATAACTGAGACACGGCTGGATGATAGCTATGACAGTGGGAATAACAGACACGGCTGGATGATAGCTATGGCAGTGGGAATAACTGAGACACGGCTGGATGATAGCTATGACAGTGGGAATAACTGAGACACGGCTGGATGATAGCTATGACAGTGGGAATAACTGAGACACGGCTGGATGATAGCTATGACAGTGGGAATAATTGAGGCACGGCTGGATGATAGCTATGACAGTGGGAATAACTGAGACATGGCTGGATGATGGCTATCACAGTGGGAATAACTGAGACATGGCTGGATGATAGCTATGACAGTGGGAATAACTGAGACACGGCTGGATGATAACTATGACAGTGGGAATAACTGAGACACGGCTGGATGATAGCTATGACAGTGGGAATAACTGAGACACGGCTGGATGATAGCTATGGCAGTGGGAATAACTGAGACATGGCTGGATGATAGCTATGACAGTGGGAATAACTGAGACCTGGCTGGATGATGGCTATGACAGTGGGAATAACTGAGACACGGCTGGATGATGGCTATGACAGTGGGAATAACTGAGACATGGCTGGATGATAGCTATGACAGTGGGAATAACTGAGACACGGCAATAACTGAGACATGGCTGGATGATAGCTATGACAGTGGGAATAACTGAGACACGGCTGGATGATAGCTATGACAGTGGGAGGGGAACGAAAACCTACCCTGAGGAATGACGCGCATCGCAAAATTTACATGCCTAACAACGACTGCAGTTCCACCTTGGTGGTGACCCTACCAGTGACGAAACTGTGAATGACTGCGCGGACCCTAACCAACTTGTCTTCCGGCAACCTAGCTGACATGCTCTCTGTGACTGAAAAGCAAGCAAAAAGACGGACCGTCACTACCACTGTTTAGCAACAATTTGACTACCACCCGTGCCTAGATACCACCACCGCCACTGCAGAAACCATCATGCAAAGGTAACTAACCCTGGTGACCACCTGACAGCTGAGGTACGGAGAAAGAGGAGACGTGTGACAGTGGAAAATAAATTGGAGACAAAGAAGGAGGACCTTACCGGAAACAGGACACGATGCTGACATGAGAAGAACACAAGGAACCAACCGTGGAGATAGACCTGTTCGCACGAATTAAGCAGAATAAGTATTTTTTTTATTTATTTTTTTTAACAATGCTTGCGCCTGCGTTCAGGTGGCCCGAAGCTGGGCGACGAGACACGATTGTCAGATTGCCGGGGTTCTCACGGAGTTGGCTGAACGGCTGACGTGCATATGCCAAAAATAAAAACACAGCTATCTATGTAGCAAGCAAATTGCGACAAGTGTATGAAGACAGGCAAATGAGAAACCTGCCCATCTGAAACAGAACAATGAAATAAAATGCCATACAATGTGAAGGGTCTGGCGTGCCCCTGCTGGCCTACGTCTAGGGGCGCCTGTTACTGGGGGTACTACCCCCAACAACTCATCACCATCACGCTGTATGGCATTGACCCCCTACCTACTTGACAGCACGGCGGCCCGTGCCAGACTTTGCCCCCCATATAACAGTCATGGTGATTATACAAAATTCGTCTTGACAGAAAAGTTAAAAACAGCTAGGCTGTGATTAATCAGGCAGATTGAAACTCCGCCCTCAAAGACTAGCCTTCTCATTGACATTCCCCCCCCTCCCCCCGTCCTTACTCCCTTACAAGCCTCCCCCAAAGCAGAAAGATAGAGCCTAATACGAGTAGCCCCAGCAAATATACGAACGGAGTCCCGCTGACTCCTGCTACCTGCGTGCAAGTCACGTGGGAGCGGGGCGTGCTGCCAGACTGCCGTTCCGGTGTGGGGATGTCCCTCTCATACCTTAGAGGGACCGACCCCACCGACCGGACTAAGGAGCCGACACTGCGCTGAGGCAGCAGCTACTCACGCGCCGCACGAGGAGGAACAGGACGCCGGAGTGCAGGAGGAAGCGCCGACCGGAAGTGACGCTCTGTCTCCTAGGAGATGCTGACGCCGTCGGCTGTAACAGGAACACTGCTGCCGTCCGTCCCCTCTGGAGAAAGGTACGTGCCAGATATAGGGCAGGGCGCCCCTCCCACAAATGCAGGCCAATTAATCGGCCTTAATACTTATCAGCTTGGGATTCCTGGTCCTCTTGGTGCGGTGAATGGAACTTCGATCCATTTACTGCACCTGTGACTGCCATCCTGAATTTCCTTTCCCATCTTTTCTCTATGGGCCGCTCCTATCGCTCTCTCAATGTAGTTCGTTCCGCAATTTCAGCGGCGCATGTCCCCACCTCGGGGATCCCGGTCGGTAGGGATCCGCTGGTGTGTCGTCTACTTAGGGGTATACGATTACAAAGGCCACCTGGACCTAAATATTCTCATCTGTGGGACGTAGAGTTGGTTCTCCAATTTCTCAGGGATTGGCCGACTAATGATAATCTGTCCCTCAGACAACTCTCGGCCAAATTAACTCTTTTATTATGTCTGGTTTCTTTCAGACGGGTCTCTGATATACGAGCGTTTGACATTGACGGTTTTTCGGTTTCTCCTGAAGGGGTTACTTTTAGAGTGTCTCGACGCACCAAATCAGACTCTTCTTCGGTGTTTTATCCTTTCTTTGCCTCTGAACCACAGTTGTGTGTGGTGTCTACTCTTCATCGGTACGTGGAGCTCACGTCCACCCTCCGGGTTTCGACTGTGGGGCAGCTACTTGTGTCCTATGTTAGACCTCACGTTTCCGTCTCGACTACCACGCTCGCGAGGTGGATACGATGGATCCTATCTCTGGCGGGGGTAGATCCCTCTTTTGGGGCGCATTCGGTATGCGGGGCAGCTGCCTCGTCGGCCTTCTTAGCGGGTGCTTATCTTGCAGACATCCTTCGTGCGGCGGACTGGTCTAGAGAATCCACTTTCCGGACTTTCTACTTTCGCCCGAGCTCGGGTGCGGCCATGTGTCTATTAAATCAGCGTTAAAAATGCAAAATAGGAAGCCTCCTGTCATGTGGTAAAATTGAAGATTATGCTAGCTTTAGTGTACTTATAATCTTAATTTTAGTAATGACAGGAGGCGAGTATTTTCCCACCCCTTTTTTCTTTCCCACCCATAGGTCAGGAGACTCACGTAAGTACACTTGTAATGTGGTTTTTTCTCATCTTTATCTTTCGTGGGGAGGTTGTGCTGTTTATGTGCAATATTCATTTTCTGTTAAAATATGTGCGGTATCTAGATGTCAGTTCATTATTACATCCAGGTTCAAATCGGTTTCCTAACCCATTGCACGCTTTCTTTTCAGTGTAAATCCGCAATGTTAGCGGTTTCGTCTTAGGATGGACGTTTTTGGTGTTTGACCTTCGACTTCAGAAGATCTTGGTTCAAGCAAGTTCCCTTTGATGATGGTCTCAAGTTCGGGATCAGTCTTCTTCGGCAAAGTTCCTCTGGTTTGGTTTTCTTCCGGTGATACGTGTTGAAGACGGTTGGACTTTGTTCTTTGGTTTCCTGATGTCGATTATGAAAGAGGAGGAGGAGTTACACCGCTGGCATTATATACCTCCTGTTGCATTTTGATTGGTCATCGTTTTCTCTTTTCTTTACTGCTATGTGGAGTTAGTAAAGGAAGTTGTATGCAAAATACTCGCCTCTTGTCATTACTAAAATTAAGATTATAAGTACACTAAAGCTAGCATAATCTTCAATTGTGGTGCTGTGGATGTACTCGAAATCTATCTTACTACGAGACTAAGTCTGTGCGCAGCCGCACTGAGGCGGAGCGGTGCGCTTACAGACTAAGGCCCAGATTCAGGTAGATTTGCCCATTACTTACACCTCAGCCGCTCAGCTGAATTTCTCTGCGCTGGAGCAATTTTGCCAAATTGCCACCTGATTCAGGAATCGTTTGTTCATTTAATTTGCTCCTGTTTAAGGCAAAGCTGAGGGCGCAAGGCCGTGCAAGTCAAAGTGGGTGTGCCCCTATGTAAATGAGGAATTTTCGGCTCAGCAGAGGTTTGCTAGCATAATTTCAGGGCAAATCCTGCTCAGCAGCTTGCACTGAGCAAATAAATAGGAGCAGACTTGCGCAGGTTCTTTGCTGAATTTCATCCTGCTTTTTCCTCCCCCCCCTCCTCCCCCCACCCCTCCATCCCCACCCCATGCCTCCTCCGCACCACGGAGATTGAGGAGCCAGAGCCGGGGCACCCTTGGCCCAAAGAAAAAAACTAAAAAATAATTTTATGTCGACATTTTTTTGCTCAACACAATATGATTTTTTTTATTATTTTTCTATATGCTCAGGATTTGGGATTTGGATTTGGGTCGGGCTGCTGATGTCATCCTGCAGGATTGTTACCAACTCAAGGATGACTTCAGGGCTAAAGCGAAACATGCGATACACCTCAGTATCAGGCCTCATGCACACGACCGTTTTTTTTTGCGGTCCGCAAAACGGATTTCCGTTGTTCCGTGATCCGTGACCGTTTTTTCTTCCGTGGGTCTTCCTTGATTTTTGGAGGATCCACGGACATGAAAAGTGAAAAAAAAAACTAAGTCAAGTTTCCATTGAAAATGATAGGAAAAACGGACACGGATCACGGACACGGATCACGGACGCGGATGACTATCTTGTGTGCATCCGTGATTTTTCACGGACCCATTGACTTGAATGGGTCCGTGAACCGTTGTCCGTGAAAAAAATAGGACAGGTCATATTTTTTTAACGGACTGGAAAAAACGGATCACGGACGCGGAAGCCAAACGGTGCATTTTCCGATTTTTCCACGGACCCATTGAAAGTCAATGGGTCCGCGAAAAAAAAACAGAAAACGGAACAACGGCCGCGGATGTACACAACGGTCGTGTGCATGAGGCCTCAGTCATCTGAAAAAGGTTGTAGCGCCCTCTGTAAATCCTCTCCCGTGCCCTCCTACGAGTCGGCTCAGTCAATAGAATATCAAGAACCATAGCTGCCCCTGGCATGTTGGTGCACAGATGTGAGGTCCCGAAAATGTGGGTGCTCTGCTTGTTCAGATCGTCTGTCTAGGTGCTGCTGAAGTTGCGCGCTCCTTCAGATGACATTTGGCCATCTTTTGCTAACTTGCCCCTGCTTTTAACAGGAGCAAGTTTGCCCAGGGAAAAAAGCTTGCACGCTTCCAGCGCAAGATGCGCATCACACGCGCATGTTTCTGAATCATCGGCAGTACCTAATTTGCATATTCGCTGAGGGAATTCCATGAAGGCGCAACTTACACCCCCGCGCAAAATTGCGCAGGAACAGCTAGGCTGCGTGCGCGGGAAAATGGCCGCATTTCAGGCTTAACTGGTTTACAGAATCAGCCGCAAATTTGCATAGGAGCAAATCAGTACTTGCGCGGCGCAAATCACACTTGTTCCCGCGCAAGTGCTTCTTGAATCTGGGCCTAAGTGTGTACGCAGGCGCACTTAGATCAGAGGCTCTGGAGGCATTCAAAAGTTCATGCGCGGTCATGGTTCAATACATCAGCGCTTGGAGTAAGTAAGTCCAAGCGCAGCTCCGTTTTAGACTAAGTATTCACGCAGGCGCACTGTGAGCATTGACTCCGGGAGCACTCTAAAGTTCTTGCACAGCCGCAGTGTAATATACTGGCGCTTGGAGAAGGTAAGTCCAGGCGCATTTATCGGGTGTGCATTAGCACACCCACAATGCACCCACCTAGATGACGGCTCCTAATTGGCAAGATGATACATGATATACTTGCCTCTTCCTATCCTTTGCACTCATTGGTTCTCCAACCTGTTGTTAAGGTGGAGACAGCCTTTATAAGGTTTAGGAGCAGCGTTTTAATTTAATGCTGTCCGGAACCCCTGATGAAGCCAGATTAGCTGGCGAAACATGTTGGGGGACAGAGTTTCGTGTTTTTAGCTTTTGATGTATTTGTTAGCTTGAGCTAGTAGTGCAGCACGGCGTCAGCGATATCTGTTAAAGAGTGAACAGTGGTTGATATATAGAAACACCAAACTATATAGGACGGTGCTGCACTGTTTGTTTATACAAAATTCAAGTGTGTGACTTGGGGAGTGCACCCCCATTGGTCATTGCTATTATAACACACCAGTCTCATTACACAGGCGCACTGTGAGCATTGACTCCGAGGGCACTCTAAAGTTCTTGCACAGCCTCAGTGTAATATACTGGCGCTTGGAGAAGGTAAGTCCGAGCGCATTTATCGAGCGTGCATTAGCAGACCCACAATACACCCACCTGGATGACGGCGGTGGGTGTCACTGTGACATTTAGGCTCCTAATTGGCCCTATGCACTCATTGGTTCTCCAACCTGTTGTTAAGGTGGAGACAGCCTTTATAAGGTTTAGGAGCAGCATTTTAATTCAATGCTTCCGGAACCCCTGATGAAGCCAGATTAGCTGGCGAAACATGTTGGGGGACAGAATTTAGTGTTTTTAGCTTCTGATGTACTTGTTAGCTTGTTGGTCATTGCTATTATAACACACCAGTCTCATTACTAACAAGGCATTATACAGTTTTAACCTTCTTTAGCTCACATTCACTTTATTAGGATTCTTAAATATAAGTAAAAGTTACGTTTTAATATCTGGGACAAGTGAGGTTATTGGCCGAGCTAGGCTTTAGTTTTTGATGTTCTTTATACCTGGTGCTAACCTCAACCTGTAAGGCTGAGTTCACACTTCAGTTATTCGGTCCGTTTTGGCCCTGTGACTGCCCAAATAAGTGAAGTGTGCAGTGATTCTAAGAGCCATGCCTGTCATGTGTGTGCCATACTGACTCACAGTATTGTTTCTCTACCATAGCAGACTCCCTATGTGTGTTACTGCAAGGCACAGTGTTCTACACCACCCCACAGGCTCTCTACAGCCAGGAAATAGCAGGGTTTTTTTAATGCAATTCACCCCAAATAAAATCGGATTGAATCAAATCTTTTCGGAAAATTCCAGACTAATCGACTTTTTGAGAAATTCGCTCATCTCTAGAAGCTATGTAGTCTACTGAGTTTGGACAGCTTTTTTCCAGAGAAAGATACCAGTTGGATTAGAAGAACAAGTCAGCAGTTCAGCGGGAGGGGATCACAGTTTTGCTTTTGTGTGTGTGAGAAGAGCACAGATAAAAGGAGCACCCCTAGAGCTGCTGGTAAAAACATAACGAGCTACTACAGATGAGCGAATCGAAACTGACAAAGTGGAATTCATTCTGAATTCCAGGAAAAATTTGATTTGTACTGAATGCAAATTTCCTTTTGCTTCGTGGTAACGAATCCCCTTTTTCCTAAAATGGCTGCTGCACGTGTGAGGACATGGGGCAAGGAACTCTGGGAAGGCGGGATCACCCATACTGATATGCATGCAGCCAATCAGCAGCCATCCGGCCCTGTGATGTCAGAGCCCTATAAATAGCGGCAACCATCTTATATTCTGCCATTCAGCAGCGTACTTAGTGCAGGGAGAGACATGTCTGCAGGCGCTAGGGACAGTGATAGGACAGACTATTTACAAAAAAAAAAAATTACAAGTGCAGGGAAAGATTATTCAAGGTGTAGGGAAAGTATAGGAAGGAATCAATCCACAGCAGTTCTGTTGAACATGGTTCATTTGGGGAGGTGACAGCCTGGGTAATAATATAATCACAAAAACCCTATTGTGGAGGAGCAGCGTTTGATAGACTGCCCAGCCCCTGAAGACGCCGGTTATTCGGCGAAACATGTCGGGGGGCAGATTCTAAGTTATGGTTTTAGCCCGGGTAGTGAGCCCAACTGTATGAACATAGCTAGCAGAGCGAACTAACACAAGCGCCTGTGGAAGCGCGCAGCCACAGACGCTATTCAGGAATACATAGAATCTCTGTGAGAGATCAACAGCTCAACCTGAAAGTTTTAACGTTTAGGTTCTCATTATTTTGTTAGATTTAGGTATTAATGGTACACAATAAAGGTGAAGTTTTAACAATTAGTGTAGAGGGGGAAAAAGCGTATTCTAGCTGTTGTAATACAGCTTATGCTAGCCTGGATAATAGGAACATTCCTATTACACCTTGAGCACTGACTGGGGATCCAAATTGCCATTATACATTATAGTAATTCCAGCAAGCCGTTCTTATTAGAGTGCAAGTGCTGTTTGATACAGGCATTAACAGGGGTTATTACAAGGAAATATTTCTACGTTTTATTTGCCCTAGTGCGGTGCAGTTATATGTTCTAAAGCATTTTTTGGCTTGTATTAGTGGGAAAAAAGGGCTTATTAGCCGTTGTGTGGTGAAGTGCGAAAATTACAGCCCTTTTTGTCGTGTATTAGTGGCAAAAGTAAAATATATTTGCTGCTACGCGGTGCAGTTATCTGTTTTAAAGGCCATTTCTGCGTGTATTAGTGGAAAAAGGAAAAGTATCTTTGCCGCTCAACGTTGCAGTTACCTGTTCTAAAGCCCTTTTTCCGTGTATTAGTGGAAAAAGAAAAAATATATTTGCCACTCAGCGGTGCAGTGATATATTCTAAAGCCCAGTTTGCCGTGTATTATTGTCAAAATAAAAAAAAATATTCACCATTCAGTGATGCACTTATCTGTTGAAAACCCTTTTGTGTAAAAGTAGAAAAAAATTAGGGCGTAATTTCCGTTCAGTGGTGCAATGAGATATTTTACAGCCCAGTTTGCTGTGTATTACTGGTGAAATAAAAATATATTTGCCGTTCATCGTTGCACTTATCTGTTGAAAAGCCTTTTGTGTAAAAATAGAAAACAAATTAGGGCCCAATTGCCCTTGTGCGGTGCATTGAGATATTTTACTGCCCAGTTTTCCCTGTATTGCTGGTGAAATAAAAAATATGTTTGCCGTCCTGCTTTGCACTTATCTGTTGAAAAGCCTTTTGTGTAAAAATAGAAAGAAATTGGGGCCTAATTGCCGTTCAGCAGTGCAGTGAGATATTTTACAGCCCAGTTTGCGTGTATTACTGGCGAAATAAAAATATATTTGCCATCCTGCTTTGCACTTATCTGTTGAAAAGCCTTTTGTGTAAAAGTAGAAAAAAAATTAGGGCCTAATTGCCGTTCAGCGGTGCAGTTATATGTGGTGAAGCACTTTTTGCGGCATGGACCAAATTACGTATTGGTGAAATTTTTTGTGTGAAAGGCTGATAGTAGACTTTCTTCTGTATGAATCGAATTCCATTATCCTGTCATTAGTGAATTTTTTTATTTCAATCATGTTTTCTTTAGGAAAAAACATTGTTGGGTGATTGTACACCTTCTTTTGCGGTATGTCGTCGTGGGTCCTGCAGTAAACATAATGAAGACGCTTATGACAACACACCAGCAGACTTTGCCTTTACAATCTATTCACAATTAAATCAAGCAGCTTCACAAAGTTGGAAACATTCATGTGTTTTTATCTGCTCCATCTGCATTCGATCTCCACAGCACACAAGACATGACAGGACTAGAGTTGAGCGCAAATATTCGAATAACAAATTTAAATTCGTGAATATCGGCACTTCGAGAATTCTCGAATATTTAGAATATAGTGCTATATATTCATTATATTGAATAGTCGTAATTTTTTCCATCTGAAAACATGATTCCTCCCTGCTTCTTGCTTGTGGGCCAATGATGTCATTAGCCCACAAGCAAGAAGCAGGGTGGAATCATTTGTTCACTTCAGATGGAAAAAAATTATGAAAATTCGAAAAATATATTTAGAATATAGTGCTATATATTTATTTTTACGAATATTCGTCATTTTTTTTCCATCTGGACACATGATTCCTCCCTGCTTCTTGCTTGTGGGCAAATGAGTCATTGGCCCACAAGCAACTTAACCAGGGAGGAATCATGATTTTAGATGGAAAAAATTACAAATATTCTAGAAAAAACGAATATATAACTCTATATTCAATATAGTGCTATATATTCGTTTTTTAGAATATTTGTCATTTTTTTTCCATCTGAAGTGAACACATGATTCCTACCTGCTTCTTGCTTGTGGGCCAATGACGTCATTGGCCCACAAGCAAGAAGCAGGAAGGAATCAAGTGTTTAGGTGGAAAAAATTTAAAATATTCGAAATAACGAATAAATAGCACTATATTCTAAATATTCGCAAATTCTCGAAGTGCCGATATTCATGATTAAAATTTTAATATTCGCACTCAACACTATTCAGGAGCAGTAAACAGCAGGAAGCAAATAGAGGTGGCTGAGCTCCACTGCTCTGTATCTCTTGTGAAGTCAATGTCTCCAGCAATGCCACTCTTGCGATTTACAGTAATTTCATTATTTTCATGTTGAGATCCAAGAATTATGTTGGAGGCATGTAGTGTATGCAAGCCATGTGCGACCCCTCTCAATTAAGGGCCTATTTGCCGTTCAGCGGTGCAGTTATATGTGGTAAAGCCATTTTTGCAGTGAAATTTTTTATGTGACACAGGCTTTTTTTCTGAAAATGTATGGGTGAATGTACACCTCCTTTTACAGTATGGACCGAATTACGTAGTGGTGAAATGTGGTATGGGAAACTGGCTTTTTTGGGGAAAATTGATGAGTGACTGTACACCTCCTTTTGCTGTATGGGCTGAATTACGCAATGTTAAAATTTTTCATTTCAAAGTAAACTCCGCTGCTCTGTATCTCTTGTGAAGTCAATGTCTCCAGCAATGCCCCTCTCACGATTCACACCAAATACATTATTTTAATGTAGAGATCCAAGAATTATGTTGGAGGCATGTAGTGTATGCAAGCCATGTGCTACCCCTCTCATCACTCTCACACTGTTCTGCACCTGGTTTGCCTGGGTCATACAGGGGAGGAACTGCTCAGTGTCATTCAGCAAGAAATCAAATCCTGGTTTTCTCTGCGACAACTCAAAATCGGAACCATGGTGACCGACAATGGGAAGAACATGGTGTTGGTGCTTCATCAAGGATGGCTCAGCCATGCGCCCTGCATGGCACACATGTTAAATCTGGTAGTCAAGCGATTCCTGAAGTCTGTCACCCATCTGCAAGACATCCTAAAAATGGCCAGGAAACTTTGCATGCGCTTCAGCCACTCGTATACTGCAAAGCACACCCTCCTTGAACTGCAGCAGTAGAACAGCATCCTCCAACATAGGCTGATATGCAACGTTTCCAACCATTGGAATTCCACCCTCCATATGTTAGACCGACTGTACGAACAGAGAAAGGCCATCAATGATTTTTTGATGATCCAAGCGGACAGGAGTACTCCCCTGTGTAACTTCGATGTCAGCCAGTGGCAGCTCATGCGTGACACCTGCCGCTTGCTCAGGCCCTTTGAAGAGGCCACGTTATTTGTCAGTCGCCAGGACTACAGGATAAACAATGTCATTCCACTGCTTCATGTCCTGGAACAGATGCTGGCTGGTCAGGGGACTGGAGACGTGGCGCCTATAAAGATGGCGGCAGAGTTTTATACGTTTGTCTGTCAATATCTCTGTTTACAGAGTTTTATACGTTTGTCTGTCAATATCTCTGTTTACAGAAAAATAGAAGAAAACCGGCACTCCAATAATCTTTGCTGATAAGAAATTTATTGGTCACTCATATTAGGGTTACTCAGATTCTGGATCCATCGGCTACAGACATTGGCTCCTAAAGGTTTAAACCGGGACTACGCGATTAACAGCTTCTTATAAGATTTTTTATAAGTCCATTTAGTCCTCTTCTTGCCTCTCTCTCTCTTGGTTGCACACTGTTGCGATATATAGCAATTAATGAATGTTGCCACAATGATATACTTATTTGCACAGAATGTGTCATTTACTCGCAACAATGTTTTTTTTCACAGTACAATTGAAACTTACCTTCCAGGCCATGACCTCTGTGAAGATTCAGCAGGAGGCGTCCACCTACACTGTTGTTTATGTGTCTCCCCGGCAATGTGATGTCATCATCACATGACCAGGGGCGGGCTATTTAAACCTGTTTGTTTGTTTGTTCTTCCACTCATAGTAGCTGCTCACTTTCTGTTTGAAAAAGGCACCTATGAGTGCCGAAACGCGTGTCACACCGTAATATGAGTGACCAATAAATTTCTTATCAGCAAAGATTATTGGAGTGCTGGTTTTCTTCTATTTTTCTGAAACGGGATTACATCCGCACAAACCGAGCACCCATCAACCAGCACGCAGTGCCGCCTGACTTTTTCAGACAATATCTTTGCTTACAGTCAGTGAACGTGAACATTATTTATTGCAAGGATATGCAAACCCCAACGAATGGTGTTAAACGCCAGAAGTAGGTCATCGGCATGAAGGAGCAGTCATTTTCACAGCTCAAGGTATCCTCCCGGAAGCTTTACCTCTCCACATCAATGGTCTGCATTTCGAAGCTTATCTAAAAGAAAAAAATCCCACAGTGCACTCCCTTGGAGGAAACTCTTGATCCGGCACAGGCTGCTTTGCTCATTCAAAAACAATGGACTCTGTACAGCGTGACACCGATTGTATAATTTCTCATACACCAGACTGAAAGAGTATTCCAAGCACCTGTCTGCCCACATAGCTGCCGAGAAGCAGAAGGGTCTTGGGATTAGAAGTGGGCTCAGAGCTCAACCTAAAAGCCAAATTTTCCTGTTTACCTGGACTCAAATGAAAGTACAGAGATTCACTGGCTGTGCTCATACAAATTTCATCAAAGCCTCCACTCACAAAGATAAGCACAGAGGATTGTGTGGAAAAGTTGGTTCTGTGACACGTACACAGAGGACGATCTATTGGAGGTGTTAACAAAGACATTTACTTTCCTCCCGCTCTTCCTGTATAACAGCTCAGAGGCGCTCACGGCTATCGTAGGGACGTGGTTCCAAAGAAACTTTGACAGTTGTTTGGGTAATCTGGTGATCAGTTCTCAGGACCTTACTTGGCTAGCAGCGATGTGGACCGTGTATGACGTGTCTAGATCAGTGTCACCCACAGAGCTTGTTTGCTCTGTGCCCTTCGAACCTCGCATGGACATTTGTTATGCCATTCATGCAGAGGACTTCAAGACTTTATGGAATGATATTCATAAATCAAAGGACGAGGTCATGTTAGAGGAATTGGACAATTTATTCCAATGTCTTTACTAGTATTTCTTCAGACACTTTAGAATCCACTTATCAGCAACCCAGCTCGTCGAGGTGACGGCATCTGTGGCATCAGAACATTGTGAAGGAAAAGTGAAATTCCTCAGTAAGGACTACCTTATCCGAGTGCTGAGATTCATCACGGAGTTGGCCATCAATAACATCCAGTATTGAACATATTGATGACTCTCATTTCGGACCTTGTCCACAATGTTCGGGCCCCCCCGGACGTCTTACATGTCTTAGACATGATCCCTGCAGTGCTTACTGAAATAGAAATATTATCTGTTGTAGAAATATCAATATTCAAAATCCGCTCTCCAATGTCTTTGTGTAAGGAGAGGTAAAAATCTCAACCGCAGTCATCCAAAGGTGTTCTCATGTTAAGTTCTGCTGAGCATCTGCCCCGCCCTGCTCAGTCTGCTCACTTTTATTTACTAACAAAAGGTGTAAAAAGGGGCTGGCCCAAGACAAGGATACAGGAAGTGATGACATAGGAAGACAAGACACCATCATTTAGAATAACCTAGCTAGCTAACAAACACATGTATACTATAACCTACCATTACCACTGGAGCTAATTTTATCCAGCCTTGCTCAGTGATCAATGCCAGATAAAATTACTATGATACTCATGCATGTTTATTTACAGGACAACGTCATTATCTAACTTTTACTTATTCATCTTATATAAAATAATACCACCGTAGTGGTTCACCAGTGAAGATTAGTGAGACAAACGACAAATAACAAACAATAATAGATGCTTCTGGGAGCCTTCCTTAGATATATCAAGTGGTGAGTGAACACTCTGACCCACAACTTCTTCCTTTTCAATTCACGGTTCTACCACCAGCTCAGGGGGACGGCAATGGGGAGCCCTTGTGCCCCCACCTATGCTAACCTCTTCCTGGGCTGGTGGGAGGACACATGCGTGTTTCCAGATGATGTGACTTGGTGGTCTGACAAGATCACCTTCTGGACGCGCTATATAGATGACATCTTTGTGATTTGGAAGGGTGGGTCAGAGGAACTCAGAGAGTTTGTCGGGGCCCTCAATGGCAATGATATTGGTTTGCGGTTTACCTTCGAGTTCGACCCCCATACAATTCCTTTCCTTGATGTACGGATAACCAGGGAGGGTGATAGACTGATTGCAGATATGTACAGAAAGGAAACCGCAACCAACTCTTTGCTACATTGGGAGAGTCATCACCCGACACCTCTTAAACGTGGTATACCGAGGGGCCAATACCTGAGGACCCGGAGAAATTGCTCTGAGGGTGAAGTGTTTTACAGTGAGGCCAAGAAGCTACAGACGAGATTTAGGGAGAGGGGCTACCCTCAGACGGTTCTTGGGGGCGCGTTCCAGAATGCCGTAGGTAGGGAACGTACCGAGCTCCTCATACCTAAACCCAAGGCACAGAGTGGACAACAACCAATACGCCTGATATCTATGTTTGACTCAGCAAACACGGAGGTAATGGCAGTTTTGAAAAGGTACTGGCCCATCCTACATATGGACCCGGACCTTAAGAGTGTACTCACTAAACAACCAAGTGTTACATATAGGAGGGGGAGGAGTTTAAGAGACCGCCTTGTCCACAGCCACTACACTACACCAAGTGGAGTGGGGACCTGGCTGGACCGCAAGCCTTGCGGTATGTTCAAATGCGGCTCCTGTAAAGCCTGTGCCTTTATCTCTACTGCAAAATCCATTACCTGCTCAGTCACTGGTCAAGCCTATCAAATTAGAGATTTTTACAACTGTAGGAGCAAGGGTGCGGTATATATATGCCAGTGCCCTTGCCCTATGGATTATATAGGCAAGACCATCAGAGAGGTCAGGCGACGGATTTGTGAACATGTGAACGACGTGGTTAAGAAGAAGATCACACCAGTCGCATCACATGTGATCGATATCCATGATGGTGATCCCAGTTGCCTGAGGTTTTCGATCCTAGAAACCATCCCACTGTCACCTAGGGGTGGGGACTGGGATCGGAAAATCCTCCAGAAAGAGTGCGTCTGGATTCACCGCTTTAAATCCCAGGCACCACTTGGGATCAATGAAAGACTCACCTTTTCTTGTTTTTTGTAACCTGCGGGGGTGGCTATATGTTTATCCCTTCATCCCTCTGATCAGAAATAGCGCTACTCAGTGACTTTATTTTAGCCATGATGAAATGATTAGGATACGTTCTGTATCCAGAAACTGCACGTGAAAAATCTTATGTGCATTAGGTGTCACCTATTGATTAGGCAATACACCTTAGTGAAAACTAATGAAACGGACGTTTGCATATCATTCTCACACCTAACCCCCCTGCCCCCTACTAGCTGTCTCCTTTCTGAACATGATATCCACACATTGGATCGCCGCTGTAAGTCTATGCTGTGTATATATCTATTTACGATGTAGCTAGATCCATGGGGCCGCCCCCTATGACATAGCACCTGATGCCTTCTGAATGGGACGGCTAAACCGGATGTGACGCGATTATGCGTTTCACGAGACCGGATATGGCCGTTCCATGCGTTCCATATGACGGCGCAGGAAGTGACGTATCAGAAGGCACAGGAAGTGACGTACCGTCATAGGGACCGTAAGGAATCTGTATGCGGCTCACGGACCGGCAATGACGCAGACTGTGGCGTCTCACTTCCGGTAGTGACTCACCTGACATGGCAATCAGCGCCGAATTTGAACAGCTGGTAAGGGGATATTTAGGGAGACCAGAGTGAGTGTGAGTAGTAGGAGGAACAGGACGCTACTGGGACGCAGCCTAAATGTAAGTAAGGACCGCATAGTTAGCACTGGCAAATGAACATCTTGGCATGGAGTATGCCTTATATTATTTGAAAACTTCTTTGTTTACAGCTTTCTGGGTAAAGTACTGGCCCTTATCTCGTTGGGCCCTTTAGCTTCCTGATTGCCTAGGACACGAAGTAAGTGCTGAGATGTAGGAGGGTATGTAATATATGCTATATCTAGCACTCAACCTGATAGTGCCTTTATTCTCCACAGGTGGGACATATCAAGTGGTCCCTTGGCCCTATGCACATTATCGTCTGCGTCTCTGATCCTGTTTCCTCCACTATATCTTAAGTATATCTCATATATCTGTATTTGATGACGGTTGTACCCTTGACCGTGAATGCCCCCTGATGAACCTAGGAATAGGGGAAACGCGTAGGGGCTACATGAACCAGCCTGGGAATGCACAGCATTGATGCCTCAGTGCGGGGTTATATTAACTAGCCTGGGTATACACAGCTTTTGATGCCCTAGTGTCTGGTTCCTCATTTCTATAGGCAATACATATATTTGTTCACCTATTTACAAATACCATTTGGTCTTGTTTTATCTATTGGTGTCCATGTTGGTAATTTTTTACCTAGGACACAGAGTATCACCCGTCAGCTTCTGGGGAGCTGTGTTAAATATTTTTCATTATATACATTTTTTGAGAGGAGGGTAAACGCAGGGCAGTCAGCCCAGGCACGAGGACAGGGAGTCTCCACCATCAGGGGACGTCCCTGGGCTGAGGAAATAGACAGGGTGAGTGAAAGGGACAGGTTAGATTTACCTACTGCTCCCCTTAGCTGCCCTGTGTTCACTCACCACTTGATATATCTAAGGAAGGCTCCCAGAAGCATCTATTATTGTTTGTTATTTGTCGTTTGTCTCACTAATCTTCACTGGTGAACCACTACGGTGGTATTATTTTATATAAGATGAATAAGTAAAAGTTATGTTTTAAAGGGATCAATACTGCTGGACACTTTTTGACTTTATGATCCTTCTGTACCATATTGATATTGATTTAGCTGGACATATATTTCTTTGTATACTATGGCCAATTTTTTATCTGGCACGTTATTTACTGAGGCTCTGATTAAAGAAGCGCAGGATATCTTCTCTGACAGAGAGATTCCGGGACTTAACACATCGGCCACCTGTAAACAGGTTTTTTGGGACCTGTATAACAGGTACAAAGAAAACATTAAATCCTGGTGGGAGATACGCTGCCTTGAGAGCTATCTGGAACACAAGATAGTCCCTAAAGGACTTCGTCTCCAAGTAAGGCCAGCAGAACGTATAGCGTCGCCATCTCTGACAACTAGGTGGGAGGAACAACTGACCTGTAGTTCCTTAAACCTTATGCAAATCCTTCTTGAGGAGGAGAAACTGATGTTTGATAAAACATCCGTTGGCCTACAAGAGCAGATTGCACTTGCTCTCACATATAAGGACGATCCCGACTTTGCTAGACGGGAGACCTCCCTTCAAGTGTCCGTTGAGAGATTCCAAACCGTCATAAAAGAAAGAAAGCATAGACAGTTTCTGCGTGACCTCTCTGAGTTTAGAGAAAACAGGGCCTATATCCAACAACCTACCAACACCGTATCTTTGGTGTCCGAGGTGTCCACATCTGAAGTGGACTCCTCTGACACTGAACTGTCGGTTGGTACATATAGAGGTAGAGGTACTACACAGACAGGGAGAAGGGGTAGACGACGATGGCAGAAAGGTGGTGGTGGCGGGAGGGGCCGCCCAGGGGGGGTAAACTACTCCTCTGGTACATCATCTTACTCCTCTGGTCCATCATCCTATCCTGCTGCTGTTTCATCCAATGGTCCTCCGGCACCACATCCCCCATCCTCCTCATCTGCCTCTTTTTTAGAGAAAAGCCAGGTCTCTTACCACTTGCGGGACAGGAACAGGACCGACAGGGCTTGAAGGGAGGTCTGCAGGTTATCAATCTGACGTCGCGGACACTTAGTACACTTGAGCTTGGTGTATTATGCAAGGGTCTATCTTTTGTTCCAACTACCAATTTCTGCTTGTTTACATGGACAAAGGATTTGAGTCTGTTCATTAGACGTCTTAAATGGCATAAGTTTTTCAGGGAAAATGACAGACAAACTTGTACCAGACTTGGCCTGAGTGAGGGTGACTTGACCTCACTGCATTCCCTATGTGAATTGGGAGAGGAAGGTAGCCGTCGACCAGGACAGGGACCGTACACTAATCTCAAGCCGACTAGCAGGAAGATGCCCCCACCCATGAACTACGAGTGTGTGGACATCTTCATGCAGATGGTAACGAACGATCTTGAGAAGTTGGAAGGGTTATCTCCCCGCCATTTCAATCTGTCTCGAGCAGAGATGTCAGCACTTACTGCCCTTGAAAAAGATAAATCGATTATTATTAAATCATCTGATAAGGGTGGTAACCTAGTTATCCTTGACCATGCAGCTTATCAGACCATGTGTCTAGACCTATTGAAAGACAGGGAGGGTTATAGGGTACTGTTGACGAATCCAACGGATACGTACCGTGATGAATTAAAAATCATCCTGACTGATGCTCTTACGGACAGATTGATTTCGGCGGCTGAGTATGACTTTCTCCTTCCCACCCATTCTACCATAGCCACCTTGTATGGATTACCTAAAGTCCATAAGGGCATTACACCCCTAAAAGGACGTCCCATCGTCTCTGGGGTTGGTTCCCTTACACAGAACTGTGGCATCTACATTGATCGCGTGCTGAGGGAGTTCGTCGTGGCCCTACCCTCATACACGAGGGACACGATGGACTTCCTCAGCAAGATTGAGGCGATCAATGTGGATCAGGGGTGTATACTGGCCAGTATAGACGTGGAATCCTTGTACAGTTCAATTCCACACAACAAGGGCCTTTTTGCCGCAGACTACTTTCTGAAGACAAGAGATATCCACTGTAGAGCACATAACAACTTCATCCTCAGACTTCTCGAGTTTACTCTGACCCACAACTTCTTCCTTTTCAATTCACGGTTCTACCACCAGCTCAGGGGGACGGCAATGGGGAGCCCTTGTGCCCCCACCTATGCTAACCTCTTCCTGGGCTGGTGGGAGGACACATGCGTGTTTCCAGATGATGTGACTTGGTGGTCTGACAAGATCACCTTCTGGACGCGCTATATAGATGACATCTTTGTGATTTGGAAGGGTGGGTCAGAGGAACTCAGAGAGTTTGTCGGGGCCCTCAATGGCAATGATATTGGTTTGCGGTTTACCTTCGAGTTCGACCCCCATACAATTCCTTTCCTTGATGTACGGATAACCAGGGAGGGTGATAGACTGATTGCAGATATGTACAGAAAGGAAACCGCAACCAACTCTTTGCTACATTGGGAGAGTCATCACCCGACACCTCTTAAACGTGGTATACCGAGGGGCCAATACCTGAGGACCCGGAGAAATTGCTCTGAGGGTGAAGTGTTTTACAGTGAGGCCAAGAAGCTACAGACGAGATTTAGGGAGAGGGGCTACCCTCAGACGGTTCTTGGGGGCGCGTTCCAGAATGCCGTAGGTAGGGAACGTACCGAGCTCCTCATACCTAAACCCAAGGCACAGAGTGGACAACAACCAATACGCCTGATATCTATGTTTGACTCAGCAAACACGGAGGTAATGGCAGTTTTGAAAAGGTACTGGCCCATCCTACATATGGACCCGGACCTTAAGAGTGTACTCACTAAACAACCAAGTGTTACATATAGGAGGGGGAGGAGTTTAAGAGACCGCCTTGTCCACAGCCACTACACTACACCAAGTGGAGTGGGGACCTGGCTGGACCGCAAGCCTTGCGGTATGTTCAAATGCGGCTCCTGTAAAGCCTGTGCCTTTATCTCTACTGCAAAATCCATTACCTGCTCAGTCACTGGTCAAGCCTATCAAATTAGAGATTTTTACAACTGTAGGAGCAAGGGTGCGGTATATATATGCCAGTGCCCTTGCCCTATGGATTATATAGGCAAGACCATCAGAGAGGTCAGGCGACGGATTTGTGAACATGTGAACGACGTGGTTAAGAAGAAGATCACACCAGTCGCATCACATGTGATCGATATCCATGATGGTGATCCCAGTTGCCTGAGGTTTTCGATCCTAGAAACCATCCCACTGTCACCTAGGGGTGGGGACTGGGATCGGAAAATCCTCCAGAAAGAGTGCGTCTGGATTCACCGCTTTAAATCCCAGGCACCACTTGGGATCAATGAAAGACTCACCTTTTCTTGTTTTTTGTAACCTGCGGGGGTGGCTATATGTTTATCCCTTCATCCCTCTGATCAGAAATAGCGCTACTCAGTGACTTTATTTTAGCCATGATGAAATGATTAGGATACGTTCTGTATCCAGAAACTGCACGTGAAAAATCTTATGTGCATTAGGTGTCACCTATTGATTAGGCAATACACCTTAGTGAAAACTAATGAAACGGACGTTTGCATATCATTCTCACACCTAACCCCCCTGCCCCCTACTAGCTGTCTCCTTTCTGAACATGATATCCACACATTGGATCGCCGCTGTAAGTCTATGCTGTGTATATATCTATTTACGATGTAGCTAGATCCATGGGGCCGCCCCCTATGACATAGCACCTGATGCCTTCTGAATGGGACGGCTAAACCGGATGTGACGCGATTATGCGTTTCACGAGACCGGATATGGCCGTTCCATGCGTTCCATATGACGGCGCAGGAAGTGACGTATCAGAAGGCACAGGAAGTGACGTACCGTCATAGGGACCGTAAGGAATCTGTATGCGGCTCACGGACCGGCAATGACGCAGACTGTGGCGTCTCACTTCCGGTAGTGACTCACCTGACATGGCAATCAGCGCCGAATTTGAACAGCTGGTAAGGGGATATTTAGGGAGACCAGAGTGAGTGTGAGTAGTAGGAGGAACAGGACGCTACTGGGACGCAGCCTAAATGTAAGTAAGGACCGCATAGTTAGCACTGGCAAATGAACATCTTGGCATGGAGTATGCCTTATATTATTTGAAAACTTCTTTGTTTACAGCTTTCTGGGTAAAGTACTGGCCCTTATCTCGTTGGGCCCTTTAGCTTCCTGATTGCCTAGGACACGAAGTAAGTGCTGAGATGTAGGAGGGTATGTAATATATGCTATATCTAGCACTCAACCTGATAGTGCCTTTATTCTCCACAGGTGGGACATATCAAGTGGTCCCTTGGCCCTATGCACATTATCGTCTGCGTCTCTGATCCTGTTTCCTCCACTATATCTTAAGTATATCTCATATATCTGTATTTGATGACGGTTGTACCCTTGACCGTGAATGCCCCCTGATGAACCTAGGAATAGGGGAAACGCGTAGGGGCTACATGAACCAGCCTGGGAATGCACAGCATTGATGCCTCAGTGCGGGGTTATATTAACTAGCCTGGGTATACACAGCTTTTGATGCCCTAGTGTCTGGTTCCTCATTTCTATAGGCAATACATATATTTGTTCACCTATTTACAAATACCATTTGGTCTTGTTTTATCTATTGGTGTCCATGTTGGTAATTTTTTACCTAGGACACAGAGTATCACCCGTCAGCTTCTGGGGAGCTGTGTTAAATATTTTTCATTATATACATTTTTTGAGAGGAGGGTAAACGCAGGGCAGTCAGCCCAGGCACGAGGACAGGGAGTCTCCACCATCAGGGGACGTCCCTGGGCTGAGGAAATAGACAGGGTGATTGAAAGGGACAGGTTAGATTTACCTACTGCTCCCCTTAGCTGCCCTGTGTTCACTCACCACTTGATATATCTAAGGAAGGCTCCCAGAAGCATCTATTATTGTTTGTTATTTGTCGTTTGTCTCACTAATCTTCACTGGTGAACCACTACGGTGGTATTATTTTATATAAGATGAATAAGTAAAAGTTATGTTTTAAAGGGATCAATACTGCTGGACACTTTTTGACTTTATGATCCTTCTGTACCATATTGATATTGATTTAGCTGGACATATACAACGTCATTATCTCCAGCGGCTGATCAGGCGCACAAGAAACAACAAACGCACGTTCCTTTCGTTATATTGTTTTCTTAACAAATGCATCCACACCAAGCCAATAAATCCGCGTCTTGCGCGGGGGCCCTAGTCGGTGTCCATACATCAGCCAACAAAACACTGCTCTGCTGAACACATCAGTCTCCCCCGGCCCACAGCCCAGTGCTTAGCACATGGACCATTCGCCGACGGAGACCTCTGCGCCCAGCAGCTGTGACTGGACATACACAGGAAGATATCCACTCCAATGGTTTACCCTGACACTGAGAGACATGATGACAATACAAAATATATTAAATACACATCCTAATAAAATTTCCACAACAGTCCCTCCTCTTTGTCATATGCTCCCCAGTGTCCCTTGACGAATCTCGATCTTCTTCTTTGAAAAAACAGTCTTGTCTACGAAAAGTCCTGAATCCATAAAACAAAACAGATGATGGAAAACATAAAGTCAATCTTGACACGTACAGTACAGACCAAAAGTTTGGACACACCTTCTCATTCAAAGAGTTTTCTTTATTTTCATGACTATGAAGGCATCAAAACTATGAATTAACACATGTGGAATTATATACATAACAAACAAGTGTGAAACAACTGAAAATATGTCATATTCTAGGTTCTTCAAAGTAGCCACCTTTTGCTTTGATTACTGCTTTGCACACTCTTGGATTTCTTTTGATGAGCTTCAAGAGGTAGTCCCCTGAAATGGTCTTCCAACAGTCTTGAAGGAGTTCCCAGAGATGCTTAGCACTTGTTGGCCCTTTTGCCTTCACTCTGCAGTCCAGCTCGCCCCAAACCATCTCGATTGGGTTCAGGTCCGGTGACTGTGGAGGCCAGGTCATCTGGCGCAGCACCCCATCACTCTCCTTCATGGTCAAATAGCCCTTACTTTCAAAGTTTTCCCAATTTTTCGGCTGACTGACTGACCTTCATTTCTTAAAGTAATGATGGCCACTTATTTTTCTTTACTTAGCTGCTTTTTTCTTGCCATAATACAAATTCTAACAGTCTATTCAGTAGGACTATCAGCTGTGTATCCACCTGACTTCTCCTCAATGCCACTGATGGTCCCAACCCCATTTATAAGGCAAGAAATCCCACTTATTAAACCTGACAGGGCACACCTGTGAAGTGAAAACCATTTCAGGGGACTACCTCTTGAAGCTCATCAAGAGAATGCCAAGAGTGTGCAAAGCAGTAAACAAAGCAAAAGGTGGCTACTTTGAAGAACCTAGAATATGACATATTTTCAGTTGTTTCACACTTGTTTGCTATGTATATAATTCCACATGTGTTAATTCATAGTTTTGATGCCTTCAGTGTGAATCTACAATTTTCATAGTCATGAAAATAAAGAAAACTATTTAAATGAGAAGGTGTGTCCAAACTTTTGGTCTGTACTGTAGCTTAAAACAAATCTTGACTCAGAGATTCTTTTCTTCGAGAGCTGACTCAGGAGGAGGTGTTTCGCGTTGGTCGCCGGCTGGTTTGGAATCCTCTGCATCTGGTCCTTGGTCTTCAGGGTATCTTGTCTGTTCGGGATTAGAGATCAGGAACATCTCACTCCGGCGTATAAAAGAATGGAAACAAAAAACATAAGTACATGTCCTATTTCCTTTCGCCCGGATCCAATGGAAAACCAGTAAGCCCCAAGACCTCCCAAAGCTTTAAAAAGGATTCCAACCCTCACTAGTCATAGCTCCGTCTCTGCTCTGCTCCTGTCAGTATGGGCCTGACCCTTGTCAATGGTGTCTGCAAGCCAGGCATAACAGTAATCTAATTCACAGAAACCCTCCTCTGGACACTCTACTGATGTTTCTCGGTGATCTCTCTCACGGCCTCTTTGAACATCTCATCCACTATGGACGAGAAATTGTTCAATCGCTTCATAAGTCCAACTCCCCATCCCGTCCAGCCAGAAAACGAATCCCTTCCATCTCTCCCTGCCCTTCTTACCTCCTTCCACACCATCAGTTTCTCCCAATCGGCAGCAACGTAAGATACAGGGACAAGCTTCACCAGGACACATGAACCTCTGGCATTAGGGGGAATTACTTTATAAGCGGCTAAACCGCATAGGAAATAGTACGGACCCGTCAACTCCACACAAGAACTTCTGACGGTCATGGGCTTCCAGTAATAACTGAATATACTGACGGATCGCTCCCTGAGTCTGAACGTCACACCCTTCTTTCCAGCAGATATAATCTGGTCTATGGGTGTTATAAAAGAGATCGGGGGTTTCATTAGCAAGGTTGTCCGTTATACCTTCCTCACAACTGGAGGATCCCACAAACTTATGCCCTTTACCACATCTACGGGCCGCCTAGCTGCCTGGACACCCATACAGGATTAACTAGCGAGGAGCAGGAGCCAGAGCTATTATTAAACCTATAGCTGATATTACCCTATAGGAATGTAAAACCAGTGCTTTCAACAAACATTAAACTAAACAAATAAACAAAAGTGATACTCTTCATTCTTTGACGTAGTTGAGCAGCTTCTTGCAGTGACCCGTGTGGATCCAGTTGTCTCGTCCCTCGAACTTCAGAGAGGTTGGCGTCATCAGCAGCACCTGGAATGGCCCAAGATATCTCGTCTCTAGTCCCGTCCTCGGATGTTTCTTTAGCATGACCCAATCACCTGGTTGACTAGAATGAACACTGGTTATTGAGTCTGGGTCCGGGAGAGAGTCCCGAACACGGTGGTGGACATCGGGTGATAACCCTTGGGGCTGCCTGTGGGCATACCTTATGGAATAAAGGGTTACAGCTAAACATTCAGGCCATGGATCGGCCATAATTTTTACCTTCTTTGCAAAAATCTGACCCAAGTACCGTCAAAGAAAAGGCAGTTGTGATTGTTCTCGACGTAATTCTCTACTAGGTTAGAAAGATGATTGACATTTCAGAGGTTGGAATGGTTAATAAAAAGTTTGAAGATTGTTGTTTTCTGCACCACTTTCCCCCCTTCTCATCGTCCTTAAAACCAGGATGAAGAGAAGCTGGATTAAAGCATCGTCTCAAGGTTAGATAGAGGGATGAGGGAGGGATGAGAGAGAGATAGAGAAAGAGAAAAGCAACCCTTTCAGTTGTGGAGGTGGAAGTGACAGTTAGGGACTCACTTACCTCGGGTACTGGTTGTTTCAGTAGGTCCGGGTTTAGTGGATCCGGCCTGTTTCAGCAAAGTCAGCCCAGATAGAGCCACCTCTGCTTCCTGCATCGGATCCCTAAACTCAGTTTATCCCTCAGGCCAGGCCGTACATCACTCGGTTCTTCCGGATTAAAACTAGGTTCTGTACGCCCTGCTTAATTACCATGATTGACTTTTGCAGCCACAATTGCGCTACCTAACTTCCAAAGGGATACTCCAATTAGTTCCCTTGGACCACCTACTCCATTCTTTAAGGGGCTTTGTGGCCTTCACCCCATAACTAGATCTCATGTACTGAGCAGCCGTCTGACCCCACGAGGGGAACTATGTTTTCCCCCCCGAAAATGGATCTACCACAACCCATCCTTGGTTAACCAAGCCTTACCAGTGTTGCCTGCGTCCAGGGACACGCTTTTGACCGTACATGGAGGGTACTGCCCGGCTCATTCTTACAGTACGTCTGCCCGACTCCGACTTTTACACATCCTATGTCGGACAGCTAGAAATCTTGTGCACCGAGGGAGGCCTATTGCTACTCTCAAAGCTATTTCCACTCCCACAGGGCATTTAAGCCAAAGCTCCTTTTGCTGGATTCCCAGTATGCCTCCTAAAAAGCTATACACACAGTTGAGCTACGCCTGCGTTTGGTCAGCAACGACTAGCCAATAATTGAGACCCACTTTTCTCCAGCTCAATGTGGCTCCTCCAGTCAATCTCCTGCTGATAAAGTAAAAATAAATACGGGGTTAACCTCTGGTTGTTAAAGAGAGAAGAGTCCTGGAGTGTAGAACCGTCACTTGGAAAAGAGTAATAGAAGGAAAAAAGTATGCTAAGATTGAATATAGAACTGCAGAAACTGAAAAAAACTTGATTACATCAATAAAAACCTAAAAAATAAAAATGGATTAAAAAAGGAAAAAATTAATAATAGACTAGAAATAAAAATGGGTTAATAAATAAGGAAAAACTGAAAGAAACTTCAATAAAAACCTAAAAAAATAAAAATGGATTAGTAAAAGAAGAAAAATGTAAATTAATCAAAGAAATACCCAAACGAAAATAGACAAAAATAACTGAAAAATAAAAAAGGAAAAAAACTTGATTACAACAATAAAACCTAAAAATAAAAATGGATTCGTAGAAGAAGACCTGTAAACAGGAGAGAAAAACAAACATAGCAAACTTCAGTTACAGACAGTCCTGCTATATACATTGAGATTCAGTAAAAAGTTAATTTTAACTTAAAACCCAAAACTCAAACCTTAGGAACACATACAATTGTATAGGACTGAATTAACAAATCAATGTCTTGGAGGGTTCCCCTGAAACCGTACAGGAGAATTTTTACCCACCCAATCATTGAAATGTTAATTTGCCCAGCCCCAAACAGCTTCAGATTCATACCAGAGAAGCAGGATTTAACATTTCAATGTCCCAAAACCTGTTTTTCAATGACCTTGGCTGTCCCTGGGTTCTCTGCCTTTGGAAAGAACCATGTCTGAGACCATTACCCCACCTTGCTGAATAAACCACTTTACTTCTAGGTGTGGTTCTGGGGTACTTACCATACCCGTGTCTGTTGCCATTAGCAACGTTACAATATCGTGCAATGTGCCTGTATTCCCTGCATGCAAAACAAAGGATAGCTCGCCTCCCTGCACAATACCTTGTCTGGGCACATGGCGATTTGACTTGACGCACAACATTAACCATCCTAGCATGACTAGATCCCACACTACTATCTGTATTGAGTCCACTTACCACGGACTCATCTGAGGAATCTTCTGGCCTTGTGTTAATACTTCCAACTCCAGGGTCAGACACATTGTCCATCTCCATTCCTGAGTCGGTTCCACTATCTAAACCACAGTCCTCAGAGTTCTCCATGCTTACAGCTCATACATTGCCTCTAACCCCAGACACATTACTCTCTAACGGTTGTTTCAATAACTCTGGCAATTCCCTTACAGCACCCTGTGCATGCGTCAGGCTTTCAGATAAACATTCCTTTTCCTTGCACAGCTCAGTATTACACCTCACAGTACATTCATAATTAGCGCTAGCTTCAGCTGCCTGCTGGACAAGAGTTCTCAATTTAACAATTTCCACTTTTAAATCTTCCACTTCTCCTTCCAAACTCAGCTTCAGCCTACAAGACTCCTGATATTTATCTGCTATCCACCCAGCAGCAAAAATCAGAGCATACTTACCATTTTTTGGTACCGATCAGGTTTGCTACACAATTCTGAGCCTGCAGCCATGGATCAGTAGATTCCTGCATAGCCTGAAGAATGGCCGCCGTGTCCTTCAATTTTGCAACTTCTTTAAAAATACTTTCCATTGCACAAAAAACAAACACCACAATGGTTGCTACAAAAAACAAAACACTAGTACCAATTTCTAGGAGTTGTCCCAATACTTTTGGCACAGAACTTTTCTACACTGTAATACCCGTATTAATTATGCCAAACAAGTCTACAATTCAGTGTAACAGCCACAGATATACAAACATTAAGCAGAATCATTAACTATAGGACGATTTCACCACTAAACTGCCACTAATGTTCACACAATAGTTCCTGTATCAGACTGGTCACTGCGCTATACCATAACCGAACACTCAACTGATATCCCGCACAAAACTTATCATAACAAAATCAAACTGTACATAGAAAGGTTACAAAAAGACAAGATAACTATTCGACAAAACTAACATTTCAGGCAAAAACAATCAATCGCTTTCCATAGCAAACTAACTAAGATGGCCGAAAAAATTAAAGATGTCCGACATACCACATGGTCATAAAGATGGCCGACAAGCACATGGTCATCACACAAAGGTAATCAAGATAGTGTCTACAATATCCAGCAATAAAAACAGTTTCTATATTTCCTGTTCTCTACCGCCGAAACCACAGCAAAACCTCCACTCTGTGGGTGATTTACAGGTTAACAATATAAAAACACTCTAAACGCTGTCTCTAATGTACAAACACTAAAACCAACTGCTGCCTCTATAAACCTCTATAAAATTGCCTCTTACAAAATCACAGTAACATAAAAGTTAAGAAGTTACAAAAAAACACAATACCCTGTACTTCTCAGCATACACATCACAATCTCTACAAACTCTGTAGAATCAACACAACGGAAAAGCGCTTACCTTATCCTTACACAAATAGAGCGAAAAATGTTCTTTTAACAAGCAGAAATTTTCTCTGACACAGCAGACAAAACTACACTTTCTCTCCGTTTTACCTGCTGTGCAGAGAAAAAAATCTGTTGAATCCTTCCAAGCTCGCCATCTGAAGTGGAAATATTATCTGAAATAGAAATATTAATATTAGAAATCCGCTCTCCAATGTCTTTGTGTAAGGAGAGGTAAAAATCTCAACCGTAGTCAGCCAAAGGTGTTCTCATGTTAAGTTATGCTGAGCATCTGTTCCCGCCCTGCTCAGTCTGCTCACCTTTATTTACTAACAAAAGGTGTAAAAAGGGGCTGGCCCAAGACAAGGATACAGGAAGTGATGACATAGGAAGACAAGACACCATCATTTAGAATAACCTAGCTAACAAACACATGTATGCAATAATGTACCATTACCAATGGAGGTAACTTTATCTAGCCTTGCTCAGTGATCAATGCCAGATAAAGTTACTATGATCCTCATGCATATTTATTTACAGGACAATGTCATTATCTCCAGTGGCTGATCAGGCGCACTAGAGACAACAAACGCACGTTGCTTTCGTTATATTGTTCTCTTAACAAATGCATTCACGCCAAGCCAATTAATCCGCGTCTTGCGTGGGGGCCCTAGCCGGCGTCCATACATCAGCCAACAAAACACTGCTCTGCTGAACATATCAGTCTCCCCCGGCCCACAGCCCAGTGCTTAGCACATGGACCATTCGCCGATGGAGACCTCTGTGCCCAGCAGCTGTGACAGGACATACACGGGAAGATATCCACTCCAATGGTTTACCCTGACACTGAGAGACATGATGACAATACACAATATATTAAATACACAGCCTAATAAAATTTCCACAACATTACTACATGTTATACAGCTTCTTACCATTCTGTTACAGCGGCTGTGAGACCTGCACATACTAAGGCTTATTTATGAAGATTTACGGTTGTTGCCTGTACCAACCAGTTACCTTCCAGCTGTGATTGTGTAGCCTGCACTGTAGGAATGAGCTGGAGTCGGCTTGTTTGCTGAACTGACCTCCAGTTATCAGCCATAACCCCATACATTTCTTGATCTGTATGCATTACCATTGTGGTCACCCCGACACTGGTCGCCAATCCATTCTTGTTGATGAAGCACTTTGTTTTTCCAGTTTGTCTTTTAAATTTTGTGATTTTTGCCCCTTCTGTGTTGCATTTTATGTGTGTTAATATCCTGTTTGTTAAATAAACGTTTTTTCTCCCCTGTTCAAAAAAAGCAAGAAAAATGACTTTTGATTTGGTAGCCAAAAGCAGGAGTGGGTACAAAACATAGAAGACATGCTACTATTCCGTTCACGTGTCATCTCTGTTTTGGATCCACTCCTGTGTTTTTTTGGCTTTAGCAATACTAATGGATTACTGACTAAATGCTGACTGAGTGAAAGCGGATGCTACACAGACAAGATACATTTTTTGGGGGGTTATTGTTCTGACGGATCAGAGGAAGGGAAAAATAATCAGTGACGTCAACACAAACTTACTGCTGACACCCTTTCCACTATGTCGGGGGGCTCTACTTGTACAAGCGTTTAATAGAACAGGTTCTGTAGACATCTATGTGGAATCAGCTCACGTGTAAAAGGAGTGTGCTTCTTCTTGGCGCTAACATCGACCTGTAAGGCCGAGTTCATACTTGAGTTATTTGGTCAGTTTTGGCCCCGTGAAGTGTGCAGTGATTCTAAGTGCGACGCCTGTCATCTGCATGGCATACGGACTCACAGTATTATTTCACTACAAAAGCAGACTCCATATGTGTGCAACTGCAAGGCACAGTGTTCTACACCACTATGAAGGCTCTCTGCAGCCAGGAAATAGCTGTTTTTTTTAACGTAATTCACAGCAAATTTATTCAGATCGAACCAAATTTTTCCCCAAAAATTTGGCGAACCGGAGAAATCAAATTTTTGAAAAATTCACTCATTTCTACTAGCTACCATAATAGCCCAAGAACAAAGACACTGGATGAGGAGAAAATACCTTGTGGCTGCAGAATAGCAAAGCTCTAGAGCAGGGACCAGCAACAAATGGTACTCCCGCTGTTCAGAAACTACAACTCCCAGAATGCATGCTGGGAGTTGTAGTTTCACAGTAGCTGGATTGCCGAAGATTACTGATACCTGCTCCAGAGACTGTTGAGAACACTGTTAAAGAGAGTCTGTCACTTCAATTTCACTTATATAACTACCAGCAATGGCCATCAGAATAGCATTATAATTATACCTTCATGTCATCTGGATGTTTATTCATGTCCAGGAAACACACTTATATTCCGAGGAAAAACAGCTCCTCATCCCAGCTGGACAAGATTTATTTTTCAACGCACCCAAGATACTGCCCTTCCCCACTGTCTACTCCTCCCCTAACCTCACAAGGCTTCTTCTTCTGCATAGAGCC
The DNA here is from genome assembly GCF_905171765.1 of Bufo bufo. Taxonomy (NCBI): domain Eukaryota; kingdom Metazoa; phylum Chordata; class Amphibia; order Anura; family Bufonidae; genus Bufo; species Bufo bufo. The sequence goes on along the minus strand of NC_053393.1, from coordinate 242,718,377 downwards.
ATGACATCAAGGGAGAGGTGAGGACGCCTTGGGAGGTTAGGGTTGGAGCAGACAAAAGGAAAGGGCAGCAAGCTTGGGCACTTTGAAAAAGAAAGCCACTCCAGCTGGGAACTTGAGAGCTGTTTTTCATAGGAATAAAAGTAATTTTCCTGGACAACACTGCTAACTACTGAGCCACCATATTACCCAGTTTCAGGTGTTTTTGAGAGAGATCCTACTATATGTCGTGAAGAACAAGTTTATAGATCACGTCCTAGTTGTTATTGATGGATATTTTTTTTACATTTCTTCAGTAAAGAAGGAGTTAACCACACACTGTCAAGTACCCATTTGTTACCAGTCCATGGCAGCTTAAAAACACATGCTAATTTTGTTCTCATGTTTGATTACAGCTACATTGTAAAATGCATAGTATTGGTTATGTCCATTAAACTTGGTAAGCGATACACCCACCCAATATAAAATTCCCCTGAGTATTGTTCTATCTTCATACCATTGATATTTTCTCTTTGAAAAGAATGTGTTTAAAAAGTCATAGCAGATGTTTTCCCTAGAAGCAACCATCTAAGAATGCCTCTCAGTGCCCCAGGATAAACAATACAAAAATATTCTTAATGAGCTCTTGAGCCTTATTTAATTTTTCATGGAAGCAGACCCATAGGCTGAAATCACTCAAGCGGCCTTCCAGAACTATTGGGCAAGCTGTAATGATATAGATGTTATGGAGAATTGCTGGTAAACTTGACAAAGCCATCTGCTGTGGTATTAATACTACTAAAGATTTCCAGCAAATAGAGTATGAGACCATACTCAACATCCTTGCATGGCAAAATTTATTCCCCAATGTCACTTCAAAACATATCTCAGGCAATCGATTCCAGATTTTCCATTATACTATAACATAGCCCCAACAACTCAATGCAGCAAATTCTGGTCTACTAACTGCAATGTTCTGACTACTGAAAGCATGTATTATTTTGAAAAACAACACTGTTTCCCTTGTTTTGTTTTTTACAAGATATATCCCTAATATAGGGCCTAATTATTCAACACTGTCTTAGGCCTCTTGCACACGAACGTTGTGCATCCGTTCTGTGCATTGGGGACCTTACTTTATGGTCCCCAATGCACGGGCAACGTCCGTGCGGTGGCTGGGACGGATTGAGACCCATTCAACTTGAATGGGTTCGTGATCCGTCCCACCGCAAAAAAATAGAACAAGTTCTATTTTTTTTTCGGTGCGGAGACACGGACAGAAACACCATGGAAGCACTCCGTAGTGCTTCAGTGGGGTTCCGATCCGTGCGTCCTTTCCGCATCTCCGTGACCGGTGCCCGTGTATTACAAACCCTCTGTATGTGGGCCGCAATATGGCTACTGGCACACAGCGTTTGTGTGCAAGAGGCCTTACAGTTAGCAACCAATCAGAGCTCAGCTTTCGTTTTACGAGAACAATTTAAGAAATAGATGAGGCGCATCACATACTTACCTGCCAGTCAAATAGTACTCTTTGCGATGGGAACTAATCCTTGGACCAATGTGCTGTATTTGATTCAACAAGGAGTTTACAAGTTGAGGTCGATTCAACAAGGAATTTGTGATAGTTGAGGTCTATGCACACAGGCTTCAAAGAAATGCCTGGCTGTTTTCCAGATAAAATTCTGGACCTTCCTGTTCCAGTAGTACACATGGATGAAAGAAGAAAAAGACCACAATGTCCATGTAGTCTGCCCTTATATTATTACTTATCTTAGGATAGACATGTTTATTTCAGGTATGGTTAAATTCACTTACTGCCAATTTACCAACCACATCTGCTGGTTGTTTGTTCCAAGCCTGAACTTGGGTAACAATATTTCCTGACATTGGTTCTGATCTTCGGATCCAATGAGTTGCTGTTTTTTAGGTGGTCAACCATCTTCTTTTTCAGGAGGGTTTCCATTATTTTTACTACTACTGAGTTCAAGCTAGCTAAGCTATAATTACCTATGGAGGACCTAGATCCCTTTTTTAATAAGGGCACCACATTTGCCTTCGGCAGTCACTTGGCACTTTAGCAGTCCCTAGAGAATCTCTAAAGATTATGAACAAGGGCACAGCAATAACTGAACTGAGTTCTTTAAGAACTCTTCGGTGTTATCCATCTGGACCTGGAGCCTTGTTCACATTTACCTTACTGAACATAGCTTGGACGTATAGTTAGCCAATTGGGTATATTACTGGACGTACTAACAATCCTGGCACCACTGATATCAGCTCCTTTCTCTTCTTTTCTTTTATTTATAAAGAAGGCTGAAAAAAACATTTTGTAACTGTGCCTTTGCCTTATCTTCAGTGACCACCCCTATTCCTGCTCTGACCTTGGTTTTTAGTGTTTATATATTTGAAGAATTTTTGGGTGGTTTGTTTTGATCTCTTTTGCCATCTGCTGTTCATTTTGTATGTTTGCAGATTTTATCTCTTTTTTACAGATTTTATTAAGTAAGCCCTTTGTAAACTTCAACTGACCTCTCAGATTTGTATTTCTTAAATGCCCTTTTTTGTCATTTCTTTCCCTTTTTACAGTAGCTGTAAGCCATGTGGGGTTTAAATTTACCTGTTTATACATGTTACCCTACAGCAGGGGTGCACGACCTATGGCCGTGGGCCACATGCGACCCTCAATACCATTCTGTGCGGCCCCCAACCATCTGGTAACAGACATGTATGTCTATGTCTTGTGGGTGCTCACATGTATCTTTCATGTATTCGCCCATTAGATGGAAGTATTTGAAGTGTAACTAGACATTTATGATATATACTGTATGTTCAATATGCCATAAAAAAAGTATTTCAGTTGGTAATACCCTTTTAAGTTTTATTTTCGGCCCTTGGAATTGGTTCAGGCTTAGAATATGGCCCCCAACCAGAAAAAGTTGTGCACCCCTGCCCTACAGGAATACATTTTGCAGTGTAATTACCCAATGGAGATTTAAAACTCTCCTATTTATCCTCAGTATTATTATATAACAGTAGCTGCTCCCAGTATATCCCTAGAAATGCTTCCCTCAATCTGGGAAAATTGGCCTTTTTTAAATGCAGTGTTTTTGCTCTCTCAGCCAGAGTTTTCTTTTTATAGTTCGGGGGAATATAATTATATTGTTATAATTATACCTAGTGTTTCACCAACAGTAACATTTCCAACAAGCTCTGCATTGTTAGAAATTGATAGATCCAACAAAGAATCTCATCTAGTGTGATCTTCTCCAAACTGGCCCCTAAAGTGGTCCTGAAGCAAGTTGTGTAATCTTCGTCCCTTTTAAAGATAAGGCATAACCATGACCCCAGTCAATATCTGGGAAGTTAAAATCTCCCATTATGACTACTGTATCAGCATGTGCAGCCCACTCTATTTGGTTATATAACTGAACTTCTATCTCTTTTGTGATGTTAGGGGATCTATACATTCCCACTGATGAAGGAGCAAGACGCTCTGAAACGCGTATGGGGCATTGAGTAAGCCTATCTCATCTAGCTAGCAACAACCAGAAGGATTATACAACGATAGACCAGCTCCGGAGCTATCCATCAGTTTTTTCCCCCTAAAGAAGCTGCAACGTTCGTATTTCCCGCCACTAGCCTCCATGTGGCAAGCTGTAAACAGCACTGAGCGGGAGATCGCAGGTGACGTCACCGGAAGTGACGACACCCAGCAGCAACCAACGGCCGGAGCAGACAGCGAGCGGGAACGGCATACGTGGATACCGCCGCCCAGACAGGAACCGCTGACCAGCTCATCAACAGCCGCAAGGAGGGTAATGTACCTGCTTACAAAGCAGTCTTCATTCCACAGCATACCAGTACTGGATCTGTGAACAACAACATAATCGGATTCGTTTGTCTCCACCCCATAAACTCTGGGATTTATAAACAAAACCTCTATAGAAAGATATTTATCTTTCAGTTTATAACAGGTTACCCTATCTCTCTATCAAAATATATGATATGAAACTGGACCTCCCTTTTTTCTAACAGGCCCACAAGACTGCCTCTCATCCTATACCAGGAGTACTTTTCTTTTCCAACAGGATTTCACATAACTGACAATATATTATACCAGGATGCCATTGGTCTTTACAACATAAGATCAGACTTTTTTTCCCAACAGACCTATAGGACTGTCTTTTTTTCAGCAGGATTGCACTGAATTGCCTTTTTCCAGCAGGATTGCATTGTATTGACATTTATTATCTATTATTATTTATTATTTATCATCCAATCATCCTCATCTTTCATCCTTTTTATCTCTACAATGATTTGACTACTATGTACTTTTTATACTGAATATTATTTTCGCATGTGTGATATATACAGACATTTTATTATACCTGATATTTATATATTTTTACTATCAGCTATTCCATAATAAATAGTATTATTTTTTCCATACACCTCAATTGCTTTGAGTGCCATCCCTCTACTTTTATTTAGATCTATACATTACACCAAGTATTATTTTTTCACAGTTTATTTCCCTTTCTAATTCCACCTATAAGGTTTCAACATCCTCACCATCCTCACCCACAATTGCCTCTTTCAAACTCCGCTTCATATCACTTCTCACATACAGGCACACACTAATGCCTTTTATATTGGCCTTGTCTTTCCTAAAGAGTGTAAAACCCTGAATATTAACATCCCAGTCATGTGAAGAGTCCAGCCATGTCTCAGACACACCAACTACATCTATGGCTTCCTCTAGTACCTTAGACTCCATTTCCCCCATTTTGCTTGCTAGACCTAGCATTTGTTAACATACATTTAAAATTACTATTTAATTTCCCAGAAAGTGAATATCTGGGAGTTTTTTTTAGATACCTTGGTTGGATACTAGTAAATAGAAAAAAATAAATTAAATGGGATTATAAAAATTAAAAATGGTCAAAGTCACTATATTGAAGGAGAAATAAACTGTGAAAAAATAATACTTGGTGTAATGTATAGATCCCCTAAACAAAAAACTATGTCTTTCAGAATATGGAGACCCCCCAAAAAAAATCTGTTTCAAAAATGCTTTATTATGTAAAACTGAAACAAACAACCAAAAAAGAAGTCATATTTGGTAATGTCACGTGTGTAACAACCTGCTCTATAAAAATACCACATGATCTAACCTGTCAGATGAACATTGTAAATAACAAAAAATAAAAACGGTGCCAAAACAGCTATTTTTTGTTACCTTGCCTCACAAAAAGTGTAATATAGAGCAATCAAAAATCATATGTACCCTAAAATAGTACCAACATAACTGCCACCTTATCCCGTAGTTTCCAAAATGGGGTCTTTTTTTTGGAGTTTCTACTCTAGGGGTGCAAATGTGACATGGCAACTTAAAATTATTCCAGTGAAATATGCCTTCCAAAAACAGTATGGCCTTCCTTTTCTTCTGTGCCCTGCCATGTGCCCGTACAGCAGATTAGAACCACATATGGGGTGTTTCTGTAAACTACAGAATCAGGGTAATAAATATTGAGTTTTGTTTGGCTGTTAACCCTTGATTTGTTATAGGGAAAAAATGGATTAAAAGGGAAAACTTGCCAACAAAGTGAAATTCAGAAATTTAATCTCCGTTTTTCTTTCATTCTTGTGGAACACCTAAAGGGTTAACAAAGTTTGTAAAATCAGTTTTTAATACATTAAGGTGTGTAGTTTCTAAAATGGGGCCATTTATGGGTAGTTTCTATTATGTAAGCTTCACAAAGTGACTTCAGACCTGAACTGGTCCTTAAAAAGTGGGTTTTGGACATTTTCAGAAAAATTTCAAGATTTACTTCTAAATTTTAATTTACAAAATGATCCAAACATGAAGTAGATTTATGGAAAATGTAAAGTAATAGCTATTTTAGGAGGTATCACTATTTGTTTTAAAAGCAGAGAAATTAAAATTTTTAAAATTGCGAATTTTTCCAAATTGTTGGTAAATTTGGTATTTTTGTATAAATAAAAAATAATAATTTTTACTCAAATTTACCACTGTCATGAAGTACAATATGTGACGAGAAAACAATCTCTGAATGGCTTGGATAAGTAAAAGCGTTTTAAAGTTATTACCACATGGTTATAACATGGTTATAAAGGAAAATAATAGCATTCTTAATACAGAATGCTTACTGAAATGTGGCTTGAGGGGTTAAAAAATAATTAAAAAAATTACTCACCTCATCCACTTGATCGCGCAGTCGGCATGTCTTCTTCCTTCTTCTTTCAGGACCTGCATAATTGCGCTCACCACGTGGTGAGTGTGGTGACGTCAGCGCAGGTCCTGCTGAATGAAGATAGAAGGATTACGTCATCAAAGGTCCTTTTGCAGGTCCTGAAAGAAGAAGAAAGAAGACGATGCCGGCTGCGTGAACAAGAGGATGAGGTGAGTTATTAATAAACCATGTTATAAGGGAAAATAATACAGTGATTAGACTTAAATGAGGTTGTTCATCCCTATTATCTTCTAGCAACCATGGGTGAAAATCGCACCGCATTCCCACTTGGTTGCGGATACTTGCGATTCTCACACAGACCCATTCATTTCTATGCTGCCTGCGTTGCGTGAAAAACACAGAATATAGAACATGCTGCTATTTTCACGCAACGCACAAGTGATGCGTGAAAATCACCTCTCATCTGAACTATGTGAAAGGGGCTTTACCCTGATCATGCTCCTGCTAAAGGCAGGAGCCTAATAAGGCTTACTGTGAATGACAATACACTGCAGTACACTATACACTATACAGAGGCATCAGACCCATTGGATCTTCAAGAACCAAGTGGGTCTGGCTCAAAAAAGTGTAAAAAAAAAGTGAAAAAAGTAAAAAAATATCTAACTTCTTCCTATCTCCGCACATATAATTGGTTAAAAATCTATGTGGCATTGATTCAACAAGGTGCTGATAGCATTCTTTAGAAATGTTGGCCCATATTGATAGGATAGCATCTTGCAGTTGATGGAGATTTGAGGGATGCACATCCAGGGCACGAAGCTCCTGTTCCACCACATCCCAAAGATGCTCTATTGGGTTGAGATCTGGTGACTGTGGGGGCCATTTTAGTACAGTGAACTCATTGTCATGTTCAAGAAACCAATTAGAAATTATTCGAGCTTTGTGACATGGTTCATTATCCTGCTGGAAGTAGCCATCAGAGGATGGATACATGTTCTCATTCTGTTTACGCCAAATTCAGACTCTACCATTTGAATGTCTCAACAGAAATCGAGACTCATCAGACCAGGCAACATTTTTCCAGTCTTCAACAGTCCAATTTTGGTGAGCTCGTGCAAATTGTAGCCTCTTTTTCCTATTTGTAGTGGAGATGAGTGGTACCCGGTGGGGTCTTCTGCTGTTGTAGCCCATCCACCTCAAGGTTGTGCATGTTGTGGCTTCACAAATGCTTTGCTGCATACCTCGGTTGCAACGAGTGGTTATTTCAGTCAACGTTGCTCTTCTATCAGCTTGAATCAGTCGGCCCATTCTCCTCTGACCTCTAGCATCCACAAGGTATTTTTGCCCACAGGACTGCCGCATACTGGATGTTTTTAGCTTTTCACACCATTCTTTGTAAACCCTAGAAATGGTTGTGCGTGAAAATCCCAGTAACTGAGCAGATTGTGAAATACTCAGACCGGCCCGTCTGGCACCAACAACCATGCCACGCTCAAAATTGCTTAAATCACCTTTCTTTCCCATTCTGACATTCAGTTTGGAGTTCAGGAGATTGTCTTGACCAGGACCACACCCCTAAATGCATTGAAGCAACTGCCCTATGATTGGTTGACTAGATAATTGCATTAATGAGAAATAGAACAGGTGTTCCTAATAATTCTTTAGGTGAGTGTATAAGCACCATTGTTTTTGCCCTGTGAGTTCATGCCTGCACCTTCTTTGACACACACACATCCTGTATGCGCTGTTAATGGGGATTGTGGTGCATGCACAGTCTCAGGTTCCTACAGACTCCACATTTGTGTACCGCAATCCCCATTCATCCATTCATGGCACATGCGCAGGATCTCAACACGTTGCTGTCAAGTGAGCCGTTGGTGTCAAACAAAGGAGCGGGCGTAACTTCATATGGGAGACGTGTTATGGTCTGGAGGGCACAGGTGACTCCCTAACACACCTCTTTTTTTTAAGCTAAGTAAAGTCTAAAGAACAGATTCTAAAGGTATGCAAGGTATCGATACATCAACATCTATTCAGCTATGCTGGTGATTTCATATGCATAAAACATATGACAGATGCACTTTATTTGTGTTATAAAAAATTGCTCTGCGTTGCGTTTTCATTTTCTACAAAAAGGCCCATTAAAATCTTCAGGCCCATGCTGCTTATACCCTGGCCCTGGTTATCAGCAGAAATATCTATTGTGTCTACAAATAACGGACTTTCTACAGAAAGGAATGTGAGAAATAGATCTGCTGTGATTACAGGCAGTCTGCATGTAAGTAGCTGTTAGCTGAGCTGTGTAACAGGATGTGGGGGCAGGGCAGCAATCTGTGCTGGTGCATGTGAAATCAACAGGAACGCCCACAGAGCCTGATGAGACATCCGAACAGTGAGTGAATCTCATAGAAGAGCATTTCTGAGTGCATGTGAAGCAAAGCTGATACCAGTAAACTAAAGTGCAATTTTATTATGTGTTGCATTACAGTAAGGCCTCTTTCACACTTGCGTTGTCCGGATCCGGCGTGTACTCCACTTGCCGGAATTACACGCCGGATCCGGAAAAACGCAAGTGTACTGAAAGCATTTGAAGACGGAACCGTCTTCCAAATGCGTTCAGTGTTACTATGGCACCCAGGACGCTATTAAAGTCCTGGTTGCCATAGTAGTAGTGGGGAGCGGGGGAGCGGTATACTTACAGTCCGTGCGGCTCCCGGGGCGCTCCAGAATGACGTCAGAGCGCCCCATGCGCATGGATGACGTGATCCATGTGATCACATGATCCATGAGCTTGGGGCGCCCTGACGTCACTCTGGAGCGCCCGGGGAGCCGCACGGAAGGTAAGTACACTGCTCCCCGCTCCCCACTACACTTTACCATGGCTGCCAGGACTTTAGCGTCCCGGCAGCCATGGTAACCACTCTGAAAAAGCTAAATGTCGGATGCGGCAATGCGCCGAAACGACGTTTAGCTTAAGGCCGGATCCGGATCAATGCCTTTCAATGGGCATTAATTCCGGATCCGGCCTTGCGGCAAGTGTTCCGGATTTTTGGCCGGAGCAAAAAGCGCAGCATGCTGCGGTATTTTCTCCGGCCAAAAAACGTTCCGTTCCGGAACTGAAGACATCCTGATGCATCCTGAACGGATTTCTCTCCATTCAGAATGCATTAGGATAATCCTGATCAGGATTCTTCCGGCATAGAGCCCCGACGACGGAACTCTATGCCGGAAGACAAGAACGCAAGTGTGAAAGAGCCCTAAGATATGGGGTTATTGATTTTTAGTGCACAAAAGTGTCCATACCTTTTAAACCCAGTATAACATTGGTATTGTCTATCTATCTAATAAAAAACAAACTCCACGTCACTTCCCTAAAAAAGTGTGTGCGTTTATTCACCAAATAGCAGCAACGTTTCAGTCCTCTCAATGGGACCTTTCTCAAGCAGTGACAACAATATGCTGGTGCTCCATACAGGTATAAATACATGCCCACATGATAATAGATAATGTCTCTAAAGTAAAATTCATCATTAATAAATTAAACTATTATGAATGATCAAAAAATTGTGCCCAATTCATATATGAAAAACCAAAATACAAAGTGTATATATTATAATCAAACATTAAATATGAATTGTGTGATCTGCGCTTCAATTACTTGTGTGGTTGTCAGGCCCAAATATAGGGAAAAAATGTAATTACCAAAAACAATTTTTCTCCCATAATCTATCCACATTTTTGCTGTCAACGGTGTAATCTGTGAATTGTGTGATCTGCGCTTCAACACCTTGTGTAGTTGTCAGGAAAACTGTTTCTTTAGGGCAAATTCTATTAAACTGGGCCTAATATGGTGTCCATATTCTGTGTGTTTCTGTGACATATACTGTCCATCAAACGAAAACTGTTTCTTTAGGGGCAAATTTAACTAATCTGGGCATAATATAGTGTCCATATTCTGTGTGTTTCTGTGAAATATACTGTCCTGCATCCGAAAACCGAGTTTGTATTGCAAATTCCAATAATCTGGGCCTAATCTATGGTCCATAATCTGTGGCTTTCTGTGACATATACAGTACTACATCCGAAAACTGTTTCTTTAGGGCAAATTCCAATAATCTAGGCCAAATATAGTGTCCATATTCTGTTTGTTTCTGTGACATATACTGTCCTGCATCCGAAAACGGAGTTTGTATTGCAAATTCCAATTATCTGGGCCTAACCTAGTGTCCATAGTGTGTGGCTTTCTGTGATATATACAGTACGCCATCAGAAAACGGTTTCTTTAGGGAAAATGTAACTAATTTGGGCCTAATCTATGGTCCATGGTGTGTGGCTTTCTGTGACATATACAGTACTCTATAATGAACAATTACAATCCTACCTGGGAAGGGTTTCATAAATCATCAACAACTGAAGCCTAATTTCTGCTAATAACCTCACTTGTCCAAGATGATAAAACTTAACTTTTAATAAAGTGTTTAAGAATACTTAAATAACTGTGAGCTAAAGAAGATTAAAACTATCTGATGCCTGGTCTGTAGTGCACTTGATGTGCTATAGTTGCTATGACCAATGGGGGTGCACTCCCCAGGTCACACACTTGCTACCTATATAGCACTCAGTGCTTAAACGTCCTGTGTATGTTAGTATAATTCAGCCACTATTCACTTGTGGAACTGTACTGATGCTAGACTGCACTTTTCACTTGGAACAGACAGGTTTCAGAAGCTAAAAAACACTAAACTCTGTCCCCTGTCAGTACTCCATCCACAAATTGTTTCTCTAGGGCAAATTCCAATAATCTGGGCCAAATATAGTGTCCATATTCTGAGGGTTTCTGTGACATATGCTGTCCTGCATCAGAAGACTGTGTCTTTAGCGGACTGTAAAACAATCTGCACCAAATCTAGTGACAAAACCATTAATATGAAGAAGGCAAGTACTAAGGGACGGGGAAGTGGGCGTGATGCTGATGGTGCACTCTTAGGCCGTGACCCTGGGCGCAATGAAACACCCGTTCCCTGACCAACGCAGTTACTGGGAAGGTTTACTTGACCACGGACACATGGACAAGTGCTGGTGGCAAGGGATGCTACCTTTCCCTGACCGCACACTGGGTGAATGTTGTGGAGGCTGGGAGTGAGTCGTACCCTGGGATGGCATAGGTGCTACCCACACCCAGGATTTCCGGCCCTACGTCCATAAGGGTCTCCGCCAGCAGCTATGTTACTGGCTCCAACTCCCAATTCTCCTCCTCCGCCGCCTTCTCCTCCACTTCCACCTCCAGCAGCAGTTAGCCATCAGTCGCTAGCTGGAAGCAGTGTAGCACTGCTGTGGGTAAGCATCAACAGGCCGTGCTGAAGTTGATCTGTTTAGGGGACAAACAGCATGTTGTGAGCAGCAGAGGGCAGATGTGGAATACCAGCTGCAACATGGTTGTCGCCTTTCGAGTCAACTGCCACTATTGACAAGCGAGGAGTGGGCATTGATGTCAGACCTCTGTGAGGTTTTAAAAAACTTTTATGAATCCACATAGATGATTAGTGGTGATAACTCTATTATCAGCGTAACCATCCCACTGCTGTGTCTACTCAAGCGATCGCTAAATCACAATTAAGGACGACGCTCTGAATTTGGCAGATGAGAAAATGGGGGAGGACATTACACAGAGTGATAGCCAGCCCACCCTCAGTTTGTCTTCTCTGGGGCCTTAGTTAAGCTAGAGAGAATTATGAACTGTTCCAAAATACCAGTCAATATTGGCACAAAACGTTAAGGCTTCTGCTAGAAAGCTGAACATGACAACGACCCAAAGCATACATCCAAAAAGGGCCGATTCTAGGTGAAATGGGGACCTGGGGCGAAAAACAATAAGGGCCCCCACTACATAAAACTTGCTGACTTTAACGTCCCCCCCCCCCATCACTACAGAAATACAGCGCCCCATACCTCTTACATCCAGTGACGTCTTCTTTGATGTACAGTGCTGCCCATAATTATTCATACCTCTGGCAAATTTTGACTTAAAGTTACTTTTATTCAACCAGCAAGTAATTTTTTGATGGGAAATGACATAGGTGTCTCCCAAAAGATAATAAGACGATGTACAAGAGGCATTATTGTGGGAAAAAATCATTTATCCGCTTTTATTTACATTTGAGCAAAAAGTGTCCAGTCCAAAATGATTCATACCCTTCTGAATAATCAATAGAAAAGCCTTTATTGGCTATTACAGCAATCAAACGCTTCATATAATTGCAGACCAGCTTTTTGCATGTCTCCACAGGTATTTTTGCCCAATCATCTTTAGCAATGAGCTCCAAATCTTTCAGGTTGGAGGGTCTTCTTGCCATCACCCTGATCTTTAGCTCCCTCCACAGATTCTCAATTGGATTCAAGTCTGGACTCTGGCTGGGCCACTCCAAAACGTTAATGTTGTTGTCTGCTAACCATTTCTTCACCACTTTTGCTGTGTGTTTTGGGTCATTGTCATGCTGAAATGTCCACTGGTGCCCAAGGCTAAGTTTCTCTGCAGACTGCCTGATGTTGTCATTGAGAATCCTCATGTATTGCTCTTTTTTCATGGTGCAGTTTACTGTGATTAGGTTCCATGGTCCATTGGCTGAAAAACACCCCCAAAGCATTAGGTTCCCACCACCATGTTTGACAGTGGGGATGGTGTTCTTTGGGTTGAAGGCGTCTTCTTTTTTACGCCAAATGAAGGAAACATCATTGTGATCAAACAATAACATTTTTGTTTCATCTGACCATAACACAGAAGACCAGAAGTCTTCTTCTTTGTCCAGATGAGCTTTTGCAAAGGCCAAGCGAGCTTTTGTGTGCCTTATCTGGAGAAGTGGAACCCAGCAGTGTGCAGTGTCCGTTGGATTGTCTGCCTTGAGACATTGCCACCAGCAGAGCCCAGATTCACCAGGATGGCCTTGGTGGTGATCCTTGGATTCTTTTTCACCTCTCTAACTATCCTCCTGGCCAGCACAGGTGACACTTTTGGCTTCCGACCACGTCCTCTGAGATTTTCCACAGTGCGGAACATCTTGTATTTTTTGCTTAAATGTAAATAAATGCTGAGAAATGTTTTGTTTTTCCACAATAATGCCTCTTGTACATCGTCTTATTATCTTTTGAGAGACACCTATGTCATTTCCCTTCAAAAAATTACTTGCTGGTTGAATAAAAGTAACTTTAAGTCAAAATTTGCCAGAGGTATGAATAATTATGGGCAGTACTGTAGATGTTCTCTGTCCCCGTCTTCTCCTTTCAGACCTTCAGACCAGACCACCATTTTGTCGCAATTTTCCTTCTCTGCAGTTTGACAACAACAAAAAAAATCTTAGTTTACTACTTTTCCATCATCCTCCCATCTTCTGGACATCCTACTACCCCCAATACTGTGCCACTTTGCTCTCAAATACTATACTGCAAAAAAAGATAATACTAGTACCACACAGAGCCCCTATATAAAATACCCCTTCTTTGTGGCCTCAGTAGCAGCCCCCATAGTGCCCAATAATAATGTGCCAGTAACAAGTGCCTCTGTTCCACTCCCCATGTGCCAGTAACAAGTGTCTCTCTTCCACCCCCCATGGGCCAATAACAAGTGCCTCTACCCCCCATGTGCCAGTAACAAGTGCCTCTCCATGCCCCCCATGTGCCAGTAACAAGTGCCTCTCCATGCCTCCCATGTGCCAGTATCAAGTGTCAAACCCCCCCATGTGCCAGTTTTAAGTGCCAAACCCCCCATGTGCCAGTATCAAGTGCCAAACCCCCCATGTTCCAGTATCAAGTGCCACAAAACCCCATTTGCCAGTATTAAGTGCCAACCCCCCATGTGCCAGTATCAAGTGCCAAACCCCCCATGTGCCAGTATCAAGTGCCAAACCCCCCCATGTGCCAGTATTAAGTGCCAACCCCCCCATGTGCCAGTATCAAGATCCAAACCCCCCCACCTCCATGTGCCAGTATCAAGTGCCTCCCACTCCCCCCATGTGGCAGTAACAGATAGTCCGGTATTAAAAAAAATAATAAAACACTTATATTTACCTCCATCACACAGCGATGCGATGCAGGCCTCTTCCGGCCTGTGTCCCGCGCTGTATGGCTCAGGGGGCGCGATGACGTCATTGTGCCGCCTGCACCGGCCTCTGATAGGCTGCGGGCCTTGTGCCGGCAGCCTATCAGAGGAACAGGGAACAGGGAGGGGAGACGCCTCTCCCCTGCCACACAGCACAGCCATCTGTATCACTGTCCTGAGGACGGCGATACAGATGACTATGGATATGAACGCTTCCACAATGGAAGCGTTCATCTCCCTGTGACCTGCTGTTAGCTGCAGGCCAGTGTCGGGTGGTGGGCTTGGGGGCGCCAAAGGACTCGGGGGCCCAGGGGAAATGGAATGGCCCAGCCAGAGGTCAGACCTAAATCCGATTGAAAATCTGTGTGGTGATCTGAAGAGGGCTGTGCACAGGAGATGCCCTCGCAATCTGACAGATTTGGAGTGTTTTTGCAAAGAAGAGTGGGCAAATCTTGCCAAGTCAAAATGTGCCATGCTGATAGACTCATACCCAATCAGATTTCAGCCATTGACCTCCCTTGGATGTGGTATCCCTTTATCAAGCTCCCTCTCCGGCATCGAACCCTGATTCCCCGTTACACGTGATCATCATGGTAGGCACAGAAAAGAACATCGAAAGTTGATAGGGAAGATATCCAAATGGATTGTGGATGTCACGGGGACGTGCGATCTACTAGAAGTTATCTAGATTCAACAAAGTGGCAGCAGGCCCTCACCTACAAGTCCAGTCTCAGTAGTCAAGAGTCTGGTCAACACAATCCTCACCATGATGACACACTTGGTGAACGTTGTGGAGGCCAGGAGCAAGTTGGCTGCTAGCACCAGACTTGCCCTCCAATAGATCCTTGTTAACAGAAAGTGTACTCATTCCAAAAACAGGGCCGCTTAGGAGTGCTGTATTGTTATTTATCGTCACTACCTCCCTGAGTCGGGAGTGGGCAATTGCTGCGCGCCAGCTGCCTTCCTTTGGATGCTTGAGCTTTAATAACTTAACCCATCCTCTCTGGGTGGTTCACAATTAGGAAAAAAAAGGGGCAAGGCAACAAAAGCCAATCAGATTTCAGCCATTGACCTCCCTTGGATGTGGTATCCCTTTATCAAGCTCCCTCTCTGGCATCGAACTCTGATTCCCCGTTACCCATGATCACCATGGTAGGCGCAGAAAAGAACATTGAAAGTTGATAGGGCAGACATCCAAATGGATCGTCGTCGTCACGAGGACGTGCAATCGCCCAGAGGTTAACTACAGTCACCAATGCGGCAGCAGGCCCTCGCCCCTAAGGTTTTCGATGGTCAAATCAGCAGGCTCTTGCTCCAAATGTTTTTGAGGGTACCCAGCAGGCCATGAATCATAATTTTTAAATGTTGTGTATGATGCCCTCCTTTATGTTTAAAAAATGGTGTTTTGGAGTGCTGATTCATTGCAATTTTTGGCAGCTGCTTAGTGCATAGGCTTTATGAGTGTAGACATCTCACTACCTGAACAATTGTACCACAATGTGAATGAGGCCCTTCTTTATGTGATATACAGGCTGTTTTGGAGTGCCTCTTGCTTGTAATTCTTTGCAGCACTTGCACTTTATATACAATTGAATATACAGGAAAGAATGTTTTCGAACAATTTTTCATGTAAAATAGATTTTTCTTGGGCGGTTTTGTGCGTATTTTTGTCAGTCTGTAAAAGTGGCGTACAAATCGGACAACATGGTTCCCAGCAGCGACCTGGGAGTCTAAGATGCATCCAGAAATCATCCCCATGGTGTTCCTGATCCATTTTGGTGTTGTTTCTGTCACTTTCTGACCTTTTCCAATGGACCAGGCACCCTCCTCTCTTCAGAGCAGGGGCTGCCTGGTTGTCTCCAATTGACCTCCATTATACTCGGATGCTCGGCCGAGCACACAAATATAGCAATGTGTTCAGGCTGAACACCCGAACACTCGAATACTTTGGTGATCGATCATCACTAGTGATAAACATTTGGAGCTGGCACTATTGTTCGTGCTCCGTTAATAGATGTGGAAAACTATGGCTGGACACACTGTTGGGAATTTATTCTGATGGATTTTTTTTAAGTCAGTTTTTCTTCGGTCTGTGTTGCTGTAATATGCACTAAGTTTATCAAAAGTTGTAAGCTGTTACATTTGGTGCAGTAGGAGGTGACTTCACGCAATCCACAGTCCATGTACTGTGCACTGATCAAGCATGCACAGGATCTGTGTTCGATCTATCAGTATAGAGACCTTGCTGTTGCTGACAGCCAAGCCCCTGATGTATCTGCCAGCATTGCTGAAAACTTTGATGCTGGTGGATTAACTCCTTAGGCTACTTTCACACCTGCTTTCCGTGCAGATCTGTCTTGTATCTGCACAGACGGATCCGCACCGATAATGCAAACGCTTGTATCCATTCAGAACGGATCCGTTTGCATTATTCTTTCAAAAAAAAGTCTAAGTCAAAACGGATCCATCCTGACTTACATTGAAAGTCAATGGGAGGCGGATCCGTTTTCAGTTGCACCATATTGTGTCAGTGAAAATGGATCCGTCCCCGTTGACTTACATTGTAAGTCAGGACAGATCCGTTTGGCTCCGTATCGTCAGACGGACATTAAAACGCTGCAAGCAGCGTTTTGGTGTTTGCCTCCAAAGCGGAATGGAGGCTGAACGGAGGCAAACTGATGCATTCTGAACGGATCCTTATCCATTCAGAATGCATTGGGGCTGAACTGATCCGTTTTGGGCCGCTTGTGAGAGCCCTGAAACGGATCTCACAAGCTTACCCAGAAATGCCAGTGTGCAAGTAGCCTTAGATGCTACAGTCATTGCTGACCATGGCATCTAAGGGTATACAGAGGGAGGGAGCTCTCTCTATAACTCCACAGTGGGATGTAAATGGTTGCCATGGCACCCGGAAGCCATGTTAAGGCCTCCGGCTCTGCCATGTAAGGAAGCCTATGAGACCCAGCCTCCCCTGGCAGTTCCAATGCCTGCGCCGATGACGTCATAGTGCTCCAAGGAACACGCGCAGTGGAGATGTCTGAGCAGGGAAGCGGTCAGACATTCTCTGCGCATGCGCCGAATACAGCCGCGCACGGCGCATGCGCGAGAATTCGTCCGCTGCGTCACACGGAGGATCGCATTCATCAGGAGATGGGCGGGCTGGAGGGACGCGCTGGGCGGTGGCTGTGTATGAAGGTAGACGGAGCCTCTAGGTGCTAATGACGCCCACATAGCACCTAGAGGCTCATTAGCATATTTATAAAAGTTATTTTTTTAGCAAAACGGCTGCCCAAAAAGCTCTTATATTAGGATGGTTGGCCAGAGCAGACACTAGCGGATCGCTAGTGTCTGAGAGCTAATTATGGCATACGAAGTGATAGAAACCCTTTAATTGTATAAAACCAAAAAATAATAGACAAATCAGATATTGCGTGATAAAGTATATCAAGCAATCAAAAAATTGCACCAATGGTACCAATGAAAACTTCACCTCATTCCACAAATAATGAGCTCTCACACAAGACCATTGCCAGAAACAGTATCTCACAAAAGTGAGTACACCACTCACATTTTTGTAGCTATTTTATATATTTTCATGGGACAACACTGATATGAGACTTTGACACAATGTAAAGTAGCCAGTGTACAGCTTGTATAACAGTGTAAATTTGGTGTGCTCTCAATATAACTCAACACACAGCCATTAATGTCTAAACCGCTGGCAACAAAAGTGAGTACAACCCTAAGTGAAAATGACCAAATTGTGCCCAAAGTGTCAATATTATGTGTAGCCAACATTATTTTCTAGCACTGCCTTAACTCTTTTGAGCATGGTATGCGATAAATAGCCCAACACTGTAGTTTGAGAAACATCCCCATGTCATGATGCTTGCGCCACCATGCTATACTGTCTTCACAGTGTACTGTGGCTTGAATTCAGTGTTTGGGGGTTGTCTGACAAACTGTCCCCGGCCACTAGACCCAAAAAGAACAATCTTACTTTCATCAGTCAACAAAATGTTGCACCATTTTTCTTTAGGCCAGTCAATGTGCTCTTTGGCAAATTGTAACCTCTTCAGCACATGTCTTTTTTTCAACAGTGGGACTTTGCGGGGGCTTCTTGCAGATAGCTTGGCTTCACATAGGTGTCTTCTAATTGTAACAGTACACTCATGTGTCTTTAGACCTTCTTTGTTCTTCCTGGAGCTGACATTTTGGCTATTCTTCTATCCATGCGAATGGTAGTTTTTCACTTTCTTCCACGTCTTTCAGGTTTTGGTTGCCATTTCAAAGCATTTGCAATCATTTTAGTTGAGCATCCTATCATTTTCTGAGCTTCTTTAGGTTTTCCCCTCTCCAATCAACTTTTTAATCAAGGTACACTGTTCTTCTGAACAATGTCTGGAACAACCCATTTTACTCAGAATTTCTGAGAGAAATGCTCTGTAACCAGCATGTACAACATTTGCTGCTTTCCTTTCTTAAATAAGGGCCATAATTGCCACCTGTTTTTCAAAGAATGAAGGACCTCACTAATTGAACTCCACACTGCTATTATTTTGAACATGCCCCTTTCAATAAGTGATTGAATTACACAGAATCAACAACGTGCATGTCATGACTGTTGGGTCTGTTGGATTTCTATTACTCTTCTACACCTGCTAGTAAATTATTTGCCATGTAGAAATATCATTTCTACCAAAAACAGTGATTGATCAGGTTAGTGATGTTTGACTGCTATTATTTTGAACACAACTGTATATATCTGCTATTTTTGTAATTATACTGCCCAGCAGAATAAAAATAACTTGTCATTCTTCCTGCATGGTGTAATGCGCAATAACAGAACCCACAGGCAGGGGTTCCATAGAAACTACTATGCAGCAGCCTCCTGTAATTCTGAATGACAGGGGCTGCCACATGCATACTCCGGTCCCTCCGATCACCACACTGGGCAGCCAGAGCATACCCGGAGGAGCGCACTTCCGGTATTTCACACTCTCTGATGCCGTGGTCAGGGGACCATGGCATCTGTGAGGTTAAATATCCGTCATCTGCATTACTGCCAGTCGTGGGCAATAGCTGCGGGTGCCTGCTGTATGAAACAGCAGGCACCCAGTTGCTATGGCACCCGTTCTGTTCTGGAATGGGCACCATCTTTAAAGACCCCATATGCTTAGAAGGGGTTAATAGCAGAGAAATTCAAATTTAGAAAATAGCAAATATTTCTCATGGAGACTGTCATGAGAAAACTGTCTCAGAATCGGTTGGATAAGTAAAAGCATTCCAAAGTTATATTACCACATAAAGTGACATGTGGGCTATGTAAGTACTGAGAGTGGGGAAATTTGAGACTTTTTACCTCTAGAATTCTGGGACAAAGGTGTGATAAATTCTCCCAAGTCTGTGGCAAAGCTTATCTCCCTGGACAGCAAAAGGACCTAGTGAAAAATTTCTATTTGCCCAATATTTCTCCCTCCGCATCATCTATCTTGGATAACTTAGGAGCTGCCCACAAATATTAGATTGCCTGGTCCTGATGACACCGTATGGTCTTTTCTGTGATTTTAAGTTGCCACTTTCCCCAAAAACAAATGCCTTTTATAAATATAACAGCGGCTCAACCTCCTTGCTACTTCTGGATTTGGTGCTCTGTCAAGATTAACTCACCCCGTCAAAAATAGGATATCTACAGGGAGTGCAGAATTATTAGGCAAGTTGTATTTTTGAGGATTAATTTTATTATTGAACAACAACCATGTTCTCAATGAACCCAAAAAACTCATTAATATCAAAGCTGAATATTTTTGGAAGTAGTTTTTAGTTTGTTTTTAGTTTTAGCTATTTTAGGGGGATATCTGTGTGTGCAGGTGACTATTACTGTGCATAATTATTAGGCAACTTAACAAAAAACAAATATATACCCATTTCAATTATTTATTTTTACCAGTGAAACCAATATAACATCTCAACATTCACAAATATACATTTCTGACATTCAAAAACAAAACAAAAACAAATCAGTGACCAATATAGCCACCTTTCTTTGCAAGGACACTCAAAAGCCTGCCATCCATGGATTCTGTCAGTGTTTTGATCTGTTCACCATCAACATTGCGTGCAGCAGCAACCACAGCCTCCCAGACACTGTTCAGAGAGGTGTACTGTTTTCCCTCCTTGTAAATCTCACATTTGATGATGGACCACAGGTTCTCAATGGGGTTCTGATCAGGTGAACAAGGAGGCCATGTCATTAGATTTTCTTCTTTTATACCCTTTCTTGCCAGCCACGCTGTGGAGTACTTGGACGCGTGTGATGGAGCATTGTCCTGCATGAAAATCATGTTTTTCTTGAAGGATGCAGACTTCTTCCTGTACCACTGCTTGAAGAAGGTGTCTTCCAGAAACTGGCAGTGGGACTGGGAGTTGAGCTTGACTCCATCCTCAACCCGAAAAGGCCCCACAAGCTCATCTTTGATGATACCAGCCCAAACCAGTACTCCACCTCCACCTTGCTGGCGTCTGAGTCGGACTGGAGCTCTCTGCCCTTTACCAATCCAGCCACGGGCCCATCCATCTGGCCCATCAAGACTCACTCTCATTTCATCAGTCCATAAAACCTTAGAAAAATCAGTCTTGAGATATTTCTTGGCCCAGTCTTGACGTTTCAGCTTGTGTGTCTTGTTCAGTGGTGGTCGTCTTTCAGCCTTTCTTACCTTGACCATGTCTCTGAGTATTGCACACCTTGTGCTTTTGGGCACTCCAGTGATGTTGCAGCTCTGAAATATGGCCAAACTGGTGGCAAGTGGCATCTTGGCAGCTGCACGCTTGACTTTTCTCAGTTCATGGGCAGTTATTTTGCGCCTTGGTTTTTCCACACGCTTCTTGCGACCCTGTTGACTATTTTGAATGAAACGCTTGATTGTTCGATGATCACGCTTCAGAAGCTTTGCAATTTTAAGAGTGCTGCATCCCTCTGCAAGATATCTCACTATTTTTGACTTTTCTGAGCCTGTCAAGTCCTTCTTTTGACCCATTTTGCCAAATTATGCACACCTAATATAGGGTGTTGATGTCATTAGACCACACCCCTTCTCATTACAGAGATGCACATCACCTAATATGCTTAATTGGTAGTAGGCTTTCGAGCCTATACAGCTTGGAGTAAGACAACATGCATAAAGAGGATGATGTGGTCAAAATACTCATTTGCCTAATAATTCTGCACGCAGTGTATAAATAGCTAGGACAGGCACTCTGCATTTGAAACCATTCAAATATGATATATTTTTGTATAAATAAATGGTATTTAATGTTATACAATTAAATACCAAGGAAAAGTTAACAAAAAATAAAAAATAAAAGAACTAAAATAAAGATAACAATATCACACTGTTGGTTGTATGGGTGCTAGATCCACTAGGAGTTTTTTTTAAGCAGTAGAGGGGTTTGGTCACCACCTTCTAATATATACCATAGGTATCTGTCATACCTACATTATAGTGCCATAGTGTATGTTATATTTGTATGATATTATTATTAATTATATACAATTGCTTTGCTTCTTCTAAATAAACCCATAGATGATGAAAAGGGTTTCTATATTCTGTACGGATAATCTGCGTTGATCGTACTTAAAAGTCTCTTAGTTTGTTCAGTGCATAAAGGTCTGTTAGTTTGTTTGATACATCCAGGTGGCAAAGCAATACATTGAAGTGTTAATTGAAGTGTTAGTCTGTTTAATATACCAGAATGGTAAAGCGATACATTGAAATGTTAATTGTTTCATATTGTGTCCATCATACACTTATACTTGCATTTGGCTGCCTTTGCAATTACCTATGTTTGCATTAATTGTTTCAAAATGTAGGGTTCTAACAGTGGTCAATGCTGGGTACTCACTGTTAGTTATTGGCGTTCACCGACCGTGGCGTCCCAGGTGGTGGTATGCGGGCTTACCTCTGCCTTCACATCTGTATATCAAGTACCGGTGCTTATTACCTCTCTTGTGGCAGAAGTCTTGCGGTCTTTGTGGCTTGAGCAGGGTTTGGCGTCCCACGTGTTTAGACGCGCCAACCTTAAACTGACCAAGTCCTTTAAACATGAAAGTTGTAAAGAATGAATAGTAGTATTTGTGGAGCACTCCACACACTTGATAGGAAAGGGTCTTCCTCATATATCCATGGATTTCTTTATCAAGAGGGTACCGGATCCTATAAGTGTATCTGCAAAGTGCCAGTCCGCAGGGGTAAAACACGTGAGGTTCACGGTGGGCCGGAATGTACATACAGTTCATCGGTTACTCATGGTTTAGCAGTCACCTCCCAGGGCCAGTAGTGCAGTGAAGGGGAGAACAGCACTGGATTCTCCGGGGCACACTCGGTTACAGGGGACACTGGCCAGGTGGTGATTGAGGTGGCCTTGATGATGAATGGGTGCTGAGTGCTTGTGCAGCTGGGCCCCTGACTTAATTATTGTCGTGACGTCAGCACCTTGGTGGTGCAAAATATTGAGAATGGTGGTGGTATGAAGTTAGAAGAATGAGGCAGGTTTAAATCCAACTGTAAACTTTACTATAACCAGGTTCTTGATAACAGTTTACATCCAGTAACAAAAACCGTCTGTGATACACATGAAAGTTGGATGTGATGAATCCCATTAACAGGCTGTGCTAGTAGTAATGTGTCAGGCTAGGGTAGTTAGTTAGGTGCTTTCTGATATTTAGCTCTTTAATCTGGTTCTGTTTCTCCAGCTCTTTAATGGTGAGGCTGCCAGAAGCTAATAAGTCCTTCACATGGAATCCAAAGGTCCTTAAAGCCTGAATAAATGGCTGTTGTCCTTTGTGTCTTATTCCTCTCAGTTTCCCTTGAATTGCCTTGCATTAACCACAGCTAGCAGCTGCAGTCTCACTCTTTCAACTCCTACTTCTCTCAACTGACTAGGCCTGAACTGCACTATATATACTGTGGTGCTACCCCCATATAGTGGTGAGATGTAGTGATGAGCAGGAGGTGCCATATTCGATTTCGCAATATTTCGCAGATATTCTATTGAATATTTGTCTTATAATCGCCATTATTCTATTTGTGCTCTGATCGGCTCTTGCTGTGAGGGTACCCTACCTAAGCCTATACTCCACCCCCCCAACCTAGAAGCAGCAGAGTTATGCCGGAACTGCTTATCGAAGGGTAGCCTAAAGGGGGCTACCCCAATGATGAGACCTGAAAGAAGGGAGGGCTCCTGGGTGGGTTGAAATCGTTCGAACCGACAAGTGGGGGGAGGAGGGCCAGGTTTAAATAGTGAACGCCCCGCCTCCCCTCACACAAATGCGGCACTCTTAATTGCCTACCACTTGTGCTCGGATAGGCTCATGCTGAGAGGGTACCCTACCTAAGCCTATACTCCACCCCCCCAACCTAGAAGCAGCAGAGTTATGCCGGAACTGCTTATCGAAGGGTAGCCTAAAGGAGCCAAAAGAACCATGCATAGGAGTTAGAAAACTTGATAACAGAAACTACAGACCAAAACTCGAAAGCCAATGATATTTCGTATAAGGATCCGGGATATTACGCATGGAACACGCGGAACTGCGACGACCCAACCGTTTGATGACATGTACTGGCACCTAATGCATGGACGCCGTTGCTGCCGCGCCCATGCGGAAGGAATGTCCTGTGATCCAGCGAGGACCGACCCCTGAACCTGTCAACTAACCTGAATGTACGTAAGAAAGGCCGCGGTGGTTAGCCGGGCATTGCCTAGTTCGAGTAGGGGAGAACATGCCGCTTGGACTAAATACTACGCAGCCAAGCCTCCAAGGCCTGCACCGGACACCATCTGCTGTCCGTGGGAAAGTATCTGACCGCCACTGGCTGCCCCGGCCGTGACGTCTTGGACGAGGCCAAGGTGAGGACATAGATGGACCCGCGCCATATGAGCTGACCTTTCCGCAGGCACCCAGCCAGCGTATTGGTGCCCATGAGCTCGCCTGACCTGAGGAATCCATGGAAGGCCAGGTACAAGGCTGTTTCTACCAGAGCGCTAACCTGTGGCCCGAACGGTTTGCCCCTGCAGTTTGCCTGTCACGGCCTGAACAAGCTACCGGTAAATGGCTGACGCCCATGTCGTTTCACAACAGACATCTTGCGCAAACCCTTCAACGCCGCTTTGATCGGGTGGGCGGAGAAGAGTGACGGTAGGTCCGGATGTAGCCTGTGCCAATGGTGCTGAATACCTGCCATGTATAGTTAACAATGCTATAGGACAAGTTTAATTGAGAGTGGCAAAAACCCTGACAAAGCCCAATAGGTGAGTGATAGGCCCCCTTTTTTTTTTTTTTTTAATCTCCATGCGTGAGAGACTCTAATGGCGGAGTCCTGTGTGTAAACCTAAAGCGGAGAAGCCATGCGTGAGAGACTAATGGCGGAGCCATGCGTGAGAGACTAATGGCGGAGTCATATGTGTAAAACTAAAACGGAGAAGCTCTGCGTGAGGGACTCTAATGGCGGAGTCATATGTGTAAAACTAAAACGGAGAAGCTCTGCGTGAGGGACTCTAATGGCGGAGTCATATGTGTAAAACTAAAACGGAGAAGCCATGCGTCAGAGACTCAGATGGCGGAGTCATTTGTGTAACCTAAAACGGAGAAGCCATGCATGAGAGACTCTAATGGCGGAGTCATATGTGTAAACCTAAAACGGAGAAGCCATGCGTGAGAGACTCTAATGGCGGAGTCATATGTGTAACCTAAAACAGAGAAGCCATGCGTGAGAGACTCTAATGGCGGAGTCATATGTGTAAACCTAAAACGGAGAAGCCATGCGTGAGACTCAGATGACGGAGTCATATGTGTGAACCTAAACGGAGAAGCCATGCGTGAGAGACTCTAATGGCGGAGTCATATGTGTAAACCTAAAACGGAGCAGCCATGCGTGAGAGATTCTAATAGCGGAGTCATATGTGCCAACCTAAAACGGAGAAGCCAGGCGTGAGAGACTAATGGCGGAGTCGTATGTGTAAAACTCACATGGAGAAGCCATGCGTGAGAGACTCTAATGGCGGAGTCATATGTGTAACCTAAAACGGGGAAGCCAT
Organism: Bufo bufo; assembly: GCF_905171765.1. Lineage (NCBI taxonomy): Eukaryota > Metazoa > Chordata > Amphibia > Anura > Bufonidae > Bufo > Bufo bufo. The sequence continues at coordinate 242,692,997 of NC_053393.1, read as the reverse complement.
GCGTGAGAGACTCTAATGGCAGATCCGTATGTGTAAAACTAACACGGAGAAGCCATGCGTGAGAGACTCAGATGGCGGAGTCATATGTGTAAACCTAAAACGGAGAAGCCATGCGTGAGAGACTCAAAAATGTATTTTTTTTTTATTATTATTATTTTTTTTTTCCACTATCAACCACTTAAGCAGCTCTCGTATGGGCACAGCTCTGAGTATGAGCATGAAGAGCATGGTATAACGCAGATCACCTGCACGGACTAACTAACATCCTGTGCCTAAATAACCCCCTTGGAACCTAATGTACGGCTGGCAGCAGGAAGCCAGCCACCGCCTATGATCTGCTCCCCCTGACCGAGCCAAGTACTCCTTCCCCTGATCCCTGCCTACCTAACGGCACGGCGGCCCGTGCCAGACTTTATTGAAGATGAGGAGCCTTACCCCCCAGCCGCGTGGGGAGCTCACGCTGCTCCCTGGCAGAATGCACCAGTGCGGGGGAGCCCCCCTCTTCAGCTAGGGCCGACCCACCGCCGGCTGGACACTCGTACCGCGTGGGGAGCAGCGCCACTCCCTGGCAATGTGCACCGGATCAGAGGGAGCCCTTCCTTTACCGTGGGCCCCGGCCCCCGCTGGTTTGAACCGTGTGCCGCGTGAGGAGCCGCACAGCTCCCTGGCATTGTGCGCCGGTGCGGGAGTGCCCCCCCTCACCTAGGGGCTGGTTATTGTGACTGGAACCCGGTGGGAGACTGAAGCCTAACTGGACCTACCTGTGACCGTGAAGGCTGACCTCCCAGGCCGTGGCTGACCCACGTGCGTAGTCGTGACGCAACTACCCGTAGATGCCCACCCAGTGCCTGTAGTTAACGGGAGTGCGACCGAGTCTGTGGATGTGACCGACTAGCCCCTGTAGTCGTGAGGGGACCCTACATCGAGAGTAGCAGTAACGGACCATCGCCTGTAGACGTGGTAGTATTACCTCATGAGTCTGTTGACATGAGACTAATGCCTGCAGTCGTGGCCGGTCTTAATAATGAGTCTGTAGTCGTAACGGATCTGTGCCTGCAGTCGTGGCAGGGCTTTAGAGCGGGTCTGTAGTCGTGACAGACTGATGCCTGCAGTCGTGGCAGGACTTTATAACGAGTCTGTAGTCGTGACAGACTGATGCCTGCAGTCGTGGCAGGGCTTTATAACGGGTCTGTAGTCGTGACAGACTGATGCCTGCAGTCGTGGCAGGACTTTATAACGAGTCTGTAGTCGTGACAGACTGATGCCTGCAGTCGTGGCAGGGCTTTATAACGGGTCTGTAGTCGTGACAGACTGTTGCCTGCAGTCGTGGCAGGGCTTTAGAGCGGGTCTGTAGTCGTGACAGACTGATGCCTGCAGTCGTGGCAGGGCTTTATAAGGAGTCTGTAGTCGTGACAGACCTGGCAAAGCAACATTCCTATCTATACCATTATTATTATTTTATTTTATTTTTTTTCTTTTCCCCCCCAACAAAGGCCACGACTGTAGGCGCCACCCTGTAAGAGATGCGCCAGAGGCCTGGACATAATAGTCCACCATCCCCCGTCCCCCAAGCCTATGCAGGAGAAAAGAGGGGGTTGGCCCCCGCATGCACCACCCCTGACTCACCTGGCGGCCATGACAGCCACAAACCCCACAGTATCGTAAGTTAGCCCACCACCTGTGGACCTGAACAACCAAGAACAGACGTGTGAGTGAGCGCACGCCAGCTGGGCGACACTTCACTCATGCCACCGCTCCCTAGCTAACCACCGGATTATTGTGACTGCGCCCGAACCAACCCCCTGACTGACCGTATGGGCTTACGGGCGGCCCGGCTGCGTGCGCAAAGTGACGTGGCCAGCCCCCCTCCTTGAAGCCCTCTTTATATTTGATCCTTGAACATATTCCAAATTTTATTTAAATTTTTTTTTTTTTTTTTTTTTTTTATACTCCTGCCTTAGTACCTAGCCACTGTGCCTGAGCAGAGGAGCCCTGCACCTGGACTGCAGTACCAGTATGGGCCTGTAGGTGTCGACCATCCCCCGCCCTCTCTCAAGCCAGGAATTAACCATTGAAATCATAACTTGTTATACAGTGCACATGTCTGAGTATCTGCTTATCTCGTCTTGCCTGAGTTTGGCGCAGTAAAGAAGACGAGTTTATTCTGCAGCGGATTCCTAGACATGACTGAAAGTCACATAAGCATGTCCACCTTCACAGCCTCGCTAATTGTAATTACCAGGAGAACGTGCATCAGGATCGGCTGCGAGGAATTTGCGCTCCGCCATGTGGAACATTGCATCCCGTGCCCACCGCTATCGACGATTTGTACAGGGAAAGCCGCGGCGTATTAATCGCCTATAGGTTTCGGCTTCCGTCCCCTGATCCTGCAGCTGGACCTCCGCTTACTGATTGCAGCTAATGAATAGATCCCTGTGTGAGCGGACGGCGTTTTCCTCTACGGCGGAACGTTCTGATACGGGAGTGAGTGATATATAACGCTGCGTCGTGGAGCCGACGGCCGGCGTGACCGATGCTCAGGGTATGCGAGCGGACGTCGTGACCCGTCGCTGCTGAGCCACAGGTAAGGGGTGCCTGCCTGGGGGACGCTGCATGTGGGAGCGGGGGTGCTTAGCGCAGGGCCTGGAGCGGATCGGGGTGCCTGTCTCGGGGTGCCGGAAGCGATCGGGAGTGCGGGCAGTCTCCAGCGCAGCTGGGGACCGGCGGCACGCTCGGCAGCCCCACATGTTATACATAGCGAGACGGGTGTGCAAGCCACCCTGCCTACCTAATCACCGTAGCGACAAGCTCGACGCAGCCGATCCCCCGATCCTCCAGTGACGCATGCCCTTCTCTGGCACCAACCCACAAGCCGATTCGAAATCGTTCGAACCGACAAGTGGGGGGAGGAGGGCCAGGTTTAAATAGTGAACGCCCCGCCTCCCCTCACACAAATGCGGCACTCTTAATTGCCTACCACTTATCGCGAATAATATGCAATTTCATTATTCGCGTATTGCGATTTTCTTTTAACTGTAAAAGGCAACTTTCCTATTGTTTGGCTATGGCTATGGCTAATATGTGTATTTTACGAATATTCGCTATATTGCTATAACTTCTTTTTTAGAATATTCATAAAATACACATATAAACTGTAATTTAGCTAATATAGTGCTATAATCTTTTTTTTTATAGTCAATTTTTTTTTGCCTCTATTGAACTTCAGTTTTGGAAAAAATGTACACTATAAAAAAAAAATACTATAGCACTATATTAGCTAAATTACAGTCTATATGTGTATTTTGCGAATATTCGCTATATTGCTATAACTTCGTTTTTTAGAATATGACGAATATGACAAATATTTAAAAAAACTAAGTTATAGCAATATAGCGAATATTCGTAAAATACATATATAGACTGAAATTTAGCTAATATAGTGCTATAGTATTTTATTTTAATAGTGTAAATTTTTTCCAAAACTGAAGTTCAGAAGAGACAAAAAAAATGAGACTATAAAAAAAAAGTTTATAGCACTATATTAGCTAAATTACAGTCTATATGTGTATTTTATGAATATTCACTGTATTGCTATAACTTTGTTTTTTAGATTATGACTAGGGTTGAGCGATCCCGAACTGTAAAGTTCGGGTTCGTACCGAACTTTAGGATTTTTGGACCCCGGACCCGAACATTTTCGTAAAAGTTAAGGTTCGGGTTCGGTGTTCGCCGATTTCTTGGTGCTTTTTGAAAGGCTGCACAGCAGCCAATCAACAAGCGTCATACTACTTGCCCCAAGAGGCCATCACAGCCATTCCTACTAATGGCATGGCTGAGATTGGCCAGAGCAGCATGTGACCCAGGCTCTATATAAGCCTGGGTCACGTAGCGCTGCACGTCACTCTGCTGTTATAAGTGTAGGGAGAGGATGCTGCTGGACTTGTGATTTCAGGGAGAGCATAGGAGAGAATCTAACTCAGCGATCTACAGACAAATAGTTGCGTGGGTGCAGGGCACTATCGTTTTACCCTGCCCTGAGCTCATTGACCAAAAATACTAACTTTTAGAATTCTGTTAGTTAGGTGGGTGGTGGCGGCGGCGGCCATTTTATGCATGCTCAGTGCACCAGCACTGTATCTGAGCTTTTGGGACATTGCAAATCACAATTTTTTTGGGGCAAACTACAACATCTGTATTAGTCAGTGTGCAATTTAAGCTAGAAATACACCCATCATTTTCTGGGGTTTGAAAAACACACTTATTTGACAAAAAAATAACTATTTTCAGGCCTTGCAGCATCAGCACGTGTGAAATTACAGGCTTATATACTGCTGTAAAATTCAGTTGTTAAACAAACAGTCGTTTGGGCTCCAAAAATTTTGTTGGCAGCCTTTGATGCAGATGTCATTGTGGGATACACCCTTAATACATTTGGGTTACATTCAGAGATTTTAAATACCACCATTTGGTGCACCAATATTGAATAAGGCCCTGTGAGATACCACCTCTATATACAGGGGTTTGAATTAGGCATTTGAAATACAGCCATTTTAAATACCACCTTTTTGTGCAAAGATATATTTACTTCAGGCCTACACTGATTCAGGGCGTTTGTGATCCTCTCTATACATACAGGGGTTTGAATTAGGCATTTGAAATACAGCCATTTGAAATACAGCCATTTTGTGCAAAGATATATTTACTTCAGGCCTACAGAGGTTCAGACCGTGTGAGATACCCCCCTACATACAAGGGTTTAAATTAGGCATTTGAAATACAGCCATTTGAAATACAGCCTTTTTGTGCAAAGATATATTTACTTCAGGCCTACACAGGTTCAGACCGTGTGAGATACCCCCCTATACATACAAGGGTTTGAATTAGGCATTTGAAATACAGCCATTTTAAATACCGCCATTTTGTGCAAAGATATATTTACTTCAGGCCTACACTGGTTAAGGCCCTCTGAGATACTACTTCTACATACAGGGGCTTGAATTAGCTATTTGAAATACAGCCTTTTTGTGCAAAGATATATTTACTTTAGGCCTACACAGGTTCAGACCGTGTGAGATCCCCTCTATACATACAGGGGTTTGAATTAGGCATTTGAAATACAGTCATTTTAAATACAGCCTTTTTGTGCAAAGATATATTTACTTCAGGCCTACAGAGGTTCAGGCCCTCTGAGATACTACCTCTACATACAGGGGTTTGAATTAGGCATTTGAAATACAGCCATTTGAAATATAGCCTTTTTGTGCAAAGATATATTTACTTCAGGCCTACACAGGTTCAGACCGTGTGAGATACTCCCCTACATACGGGGGGTTGAATCAGGCATTTGAAATACAGCCATTTGAAATACAGCCATTTGGTGCAAATAAATCTTTAATTCAGGCCTACACTGATTCAGGGCGTGTGTGATCCCCCCTATACATACAGGGGTTTGAATTAGGCATTTGAAATACAGTCATTTGAAATACAGCCTTTTTGTGCAAAGATATATTTACTTCAGGCCTTCACTGATTAAGGGCATGTGTGATCCCCCCTAAACATACAGGGTTTTGAATCAGGCATTTGAAATACAGCCATTTGGTTCAAATAAATCTTTAATTCAGGCCTACACTGATTCAGGGCGTGTGATCCCCCCTATACATACAGGGGTTTGATTCAGCCATTTGAAATACAGCCACTTGAAATACAGCCATTTTGTGCAAATAAATCTTTAATTTAGAACTAGTCTGGTTCAGGCCGTGTGAGATACACCCTTTACATACCGTCGTTATTTTTTACTATTAATTAAACAACCATTTAGGGCAAGATCCTAAATTCAAAAAATATGAGGAGAGTGTCAAATAAGGGACGTGGCCCAGGTCGTGGTGCTGCTGGTGGAGCTCCTTTTGCAGGGAGAGGACGTGGTCGATCTGTGCCAGCTACACGCACAAGTGAAACCCCTTCCTCAGGTGCGAGTAGGCGACAAAACCTGCAGCGGTATTTGGTCGGGCCTAATGCTGCTCTACGAATGGTGAGGGCCTGAACAAGTACAGGCGATAGTAGATTGGGTTGTTGACAGTGGATCCAGTTCTTTCACATTGTCTCCCACCCAGTCTCCTGCTGAAAGAACACAGTTGGCACCTGCAGCCGATGTCCATCAGTCTTTCACCTCACCCCCTTGCAAATCAGCCAAGCAATCTGAACCCCAAGTCATGCAGCAGTCTCTCCTGCTTTTTGATGACTCTGTTAGCAGGGTTTCCCAGGGCCATCCACCTAGCCCTGCCCCAGAAGTGGAAGAGATTGAGTGCACCGATGCCCAACCACTTATTTTTCAAGATGAGTACATGGGAGGACCATCGCAGCACGTCTCGGATGATGCAGAAACACAGGTGCTAACTGCTGGGGCTTTCGAAAGCGTGCAGACCGACAAGGAAGTCAGGGGTGAAGACTGGGTGGAAGATGATGTGGAGGACGATGAGGTCCTCAACCCCACATGGAATCAAGGTCATGTGAGTGACCTATGTAATTTGGAGGAAGAGGCAGTGGTCGCACAGAGCCACCAGCACAGCAGAAGAGGGAGCAGGGTGCAAAAGCGGAGTGGCCGTCCTCTAGACAGTACGCCTCCTACTTTTTGACGCACATCCCTTGACTGGCGCATGTTCTGAACTTGGTGGTGCAGAGATTCCTTAAAAATGACCCCAACATGTCAGAGCTGCTGCATAAAGTGTGGGCCGTCTGTGCGCGCTTTTGGCGTTCTCACCCTGCTGCTGCTCGCCTGTCAGCGCTGCAGCGTAACTTCGGCCTTCCCGATCATCGCCTCATATACGATGTGCCCACAAGGTGGAACTCCACCTTGCATATGCTGGCCAGACTGTGCGAGCAGTAGCAGGCGATAGTGGAGTTTCAGCTGCAGCAGGCACGGGTGAGTCGCTCGGTGGAACAGCACCACTTCACCACCAATGACTGGGCCTCTATACGAGACCTGTGTTCCTTGCTGCGCTGTTTCGAGTACTGCACCAACATGGCCAGTGCCGATAACGCCGTTCTCAGTGTTACTATCCCACTTCTATACCTCCTTGAAAAAACGCTCCTGGCGATGATGGAAGAGGATGTGGCACAGGAGGAGGAGAAGAAGGAGGCTCCGAGGATGGGTTCCTGCACCCACAAACCCAAGGTACACAATTGTCCAGCCAGGGCACAGTTCTGGAGGATAAGGAAGTGGAGGATGAGGAGGAGGGGATGCAGGAGGAGGAACCATGTTCACAGCAGGGTGGCACCCAGACCAGCTCATGGCCATCACTGGTGCGTGGATGGGGGATACAGAGGACACAGACGATACACCTCCCACAGAGGACAGCTTTTCGTTGCCTTGCACAGATGAGCGATTACATGCGGCAGTGTCTCCGCAACGACCGCAGAGTTGCCCACATTTTAACTTGTGCTGATTACTGGGTGGCCACGCTGCTGGATCCCTGTTACAAGGACAACGTACCGTCCTTAATTCCGTCACTGGAGCGTAATCGTAAGATGCGCGAGTACAAGCGCGCGCTGGTAGACGCGCTGCTGGTGGCATTCCCACCTGACAGCGGGGGCACAGTGGAAGCACAAGGCGAAGGCAGAGGACGAGGAAGAGGTCACCAACGCAGCTGGGGCACCGCCAGCACCTCAGAAGGCAGGGTTAGCATGGCCGACATATGGAAAAGCTTTGTCAGCACACCACAACAACCAGCACCACCAGCTGATATGGAACGTTTTAGCAGGAGGCAGCATTTCACCAACATGGTGGAGCAGTATGTGTGCACACGCCTAGACGTACTGAATGATGGGTCTGCCCCCTTCAACTTCTGGGTCTCCAAATTGGGCACATGGCCTGAGCTTTCCCTTTACGCCTTGGAGGTGCTGGCCTGCCCTGCAGCCAGTGTATTATCTGAACGTGTGTTTAGCACGGCAGGGGGCGTCATCACAGACAAGCGCAGCCGCCTGTCCACAGCCAACGTGGACAAGCTCACGTTCATTAAAATGAACCAGGCTTGGATCCCACAAGACTTGTCTGTACCTTGTGCAGAATAGACATTTATACCACCATCAAACATACATTCTTGTACTCAAGTCAAGTGCAATGATTCTTTGTTTTATTTTTTTTATTTGTCCCAATATTTTGGGGGCTACCTACCCCAATAAAAAATAAAAAAAACATTGTTGGCTACCTCCTCCTCCTCCATTGCTGCCTCCACCTACAACACCACATTCACCGCCTCCTCAACCTCCGACTCCATATCCCCCTCCTTCTCCGAGTTGCAGGTTAATAATTTGCAATTTTTAGTTATTTTATTTTATTTTAAGTTATTTCCCTATCCACATTTGTTTGCAGAGCAGTTGCCATGCTCTTAAGCACATATTATTGCCTTTTTCATCCCTCTAGCCTTTTCAAGAATTCTTATTTTCAAATGTCGGGTGATATTTTTGGCGTATACAAACCCCTGCTGAGCCTGGATGACAGGGGCCTAAATCTCTCAAAATCCTCTGTTCTATTGCTGGGTGACAAGAACCCCCTTTTGCCGTGAATGAACCCCTGCTGTGCCTGGGGGACATGGGCCTAAATCTCTCAAAATTCTCTGTTCTATTGCTGGGTGACAAGATCCCCCTTTTGCCGTGAATGTGTAACATCCTGAAGTATGTCACCAAACTTCTGTTCCCCTGCTTCATAATGTTAATGTAAATGTTTATTACCATCGTGTGTAATATAACTGTGCATTACCAACATATGTATTTCTATGACTGTTTAATATGTATTTGCTGTGGTTTCCATGTACACCAGCAGGTGGCAGCAATATGTAAGCAGACCATGGTTAGTTAATAGATCTAGGTGGGAATAGTCCATTCCAGGCTAGCTCCCCACTTTTCTGAGGAGGAGTGGAATGTTCCCACATCCTACTTCAGGGGGAGGAAGGAAAGTTCTAGGCAGAGTGTGAGCCACCCCCCCTGCTGGGGTAGGCTGTGTTAGTAGGAGCTCCCAGAAACAGGGACCTCAACCAAGGATCCAAGCCTCGGCTGAGGCACAAGATCAACCTTCCCAGCCTGAGTCCTTTACCTCAGCTGGTAGACAAAGAAAGCAGCCCTTCACAGAACTATCAGATCTCCAGGAAGCCACCATCATACCCTGCGAGCAGTCCTGTAAGTAAAGATCCCAAGACAAAGAGAAGATAAGTACCTCACCAGCTAGTCAGACCCAAACTAAGCAGACTAAAGACAGAGCAGAAGATAGATACCTGCCAGACTCTAATAGGTGTATGATCAGAAGCAGAATACATATAAATTCCTGCCACATATAGCCAAAACCTGCTGGGACCCTAGACTAAAGCTGTAACTTGTATGGATCAAAGCTGCATATCATAACACCAAGTAAAGACAAGTTGGACCCTATTATCTGTGTGGAATCCCATCATTCCTCCATTACTCCAATTAATAGCACCCATTTTGTTGCATGTGAGCCGGGATACAGGAGTCCAGCCGTACCACAGGTAGGAGACACCGTTGACACTACCATATCTGCTATACAGAGACATTACCCCCCTCTGGCATTCCTCACCTGGTACGTGAGCTATTACATCTTAAAGGGCCCTGCTACAGTACCTGCGCAAGCTGCAACTGGCGTCACAAACTTATGCAAATATAAACTGACCCACTGCATAGCATTCCCACTGACCCAGTGTCCTGCTCATTGCAAATGAACCCCTGCTGTGCCTGGGTGACAGGGGCCTAAATCTCTCAAAATCCTTTGTTCTATTGCTGGGTGACAAGAACCCCCTTTTGCCGTGAATAAACCCCTGCTGTGCCTGGGTGACAGGGGCCTAAATCTCTCAAAATCCTTTGTTCTATTGCTGGGTGACAAGATCCCCCTTTTGCCATGAATGAACCCCTGCTGTGCCTGGGTGACAGGGGCCTAAATCTCTCAAAATAGTCTGTTCTATTGCTGGGTGACATGAACCCCCTTTTGCCGTGAATAAACCCCTGCTGTGCCTGGGTGACAGGGGCCTAAATCTTTCAAAATCGTCTGTTCTATTGCTGGGTGACAAGAACCCCCTTTTGCCGTGAATGATCCCCTGCTGTGCCTGGGTGACAGGGGCCTAAATCTCTCAAAATCCTCTGTTCTATTGCTGGGTGACATGAACCCCCTTTTGCCGTGAATGAACCCCTGCTCTGCATTGCTGACAGGGGCCTAAATCTCTCAAAATCCTCTGTTCTATTGCTGGGTGACATGAACCCCCTTTTGCCGTGAATGAACCCCTGCTGTGCCTGGGTGACAGGGGCCTAAATCTCTCAAAATCCTCTGTTCTATTGCTGGGTGACATGAACACCCTTTTGCCGTGAATGAACCTCTGCTCTGCATTGCTGACAGGGAACTAAATTTAGTGAAAACATCTATTACTGATCGAAAGATGCGCGACTACAAGTGCACGCTGCTGATGGCATTCCCACCTGACAGCGGGGGCACAGTGGAAGCACAAGGCGAAGGCAGAGGAGGAGGAAGAGGTCGCCAACGCAGCTGGGGCACCGCCAAAACCTGAGAAGGCAGGGTTAGCATGGCCCAAATGTGGAAAAGCTTTGTCAGCCTTGGAGGTGCTGACCTGCCCTGCAGCCAGTGTATAGTGTGAATGTGTGTTTAGCACGGCAGAGAGCATTATCACAGGCCACAGCTAATGTGGACAAGCTTACGTTTATTAAAATGAACCAGGCATGGATCCCACAGGACTTGTCCGTACCTTGTGCAGAATAGACATTTATACCAGCCTCAACCATCCATTCTTGTACTCAAGTGCACTTATTCTTTGTTTTATTTTGTTATATGTCCCAATTTAAAAATAAAAAATAGCACAAATCAGTGTTGGCTACCTATTCCTCCTTCACCGCCGCTTCCACCTACACCGCCACGTCAACCTACACCACCACATCCACCCATCCACACCGCCTCCTCAACCTCCTACTCCTAGATCCAGATTGTTATTTAGAATTTTTCTGTATTTTATGTTATTTTAAGTCATTTCCCTATCCACATTTGTTTGCAGAACAGTTGCCATGCTCTTAAGCACATTTTGATGCCCTTTGCAGGCCTCTAGCCCTTTCCAGGACTATTTTAGAGCCATTTTAGTGCCCAAAAGTTCGGGTCCCCATTGACTTCAATGGGGTTCCGGGTCAAGTTCGGGTTCCGAACCCGAACTTTTTTTTCAAGTTCGGCCGAACTCGTCGAACCCGAACATCCAGGTGTCCGCTCAACTCTAATTATGACGAATATGACAAATATTCAAAAAAACTAAGTTACAGCAATATAGCGAATATATTTGTTATTTGATACCCCAATTTAAAAATAAAAAATAGCACAAATCAGTGTTGGCTACCTATTCCTCATTCACCGCCGCTTCCACCTACACCGCCACGTCAACCTACACCGCCACATCCACCCATCCACCGCCTCCTCAACCTCCTACTCCTAGATCCAGATTATTTTTAATTTTTCTGTATTTTATGTTATTTTAAGTCATTTCCCTATGCACATTTGTTTGCAGAACAGTTGCCATGCTCTTAAGCACATTTTGATGCCCTTTGCAGCCCTCTAGCCCTTTCCAGGACTATTTTAGAGCCATTTTAGTGCCTAAAAGTTCGGGTCCCCATTGACTTCAATGGGGTTCGGGTTCGGGTTCGGGGTCAAGTTCGGGTCAAGTTCGGGTCCCAAACCCGAACTTTTTTTTTCAAGTTCGGCTGAAATCGTCGAACCCGAACATCCAGGTGTTCGCTCAACTTTAATTATGACGAATATGACAAATATTCAAAAAAACAAAGTTATAGCAATATAGTGAATATATTTGTTATTTAGAATATTCGTATTTATTTTTTCAATGTGTACTGTTATTCCACTTTGGCATACTGCTCCCCGACAAGCGTCCCCGTCACCATGGGAACGCCTGTGGGTTAGAATATACCATCGGATCTAAGTTTTCACGATCTCAGGGAAAACTCAGTTCCAATGGTATTTTATAACCCACAGGCGTTCCCATGGTGACGGGGACGCTTGTCGGGGAGGAGTATGCGAACAACTGTACAGATAGGAAAAAATATAACAAATATTGTAAATAATTAATATATTCACTATTTGTTTTTTAGAATATTCGTCATTTTTTCCCCATATAAAAACATGATTCCTTCCTGCTTAAGTTACTTGTGGGCCCCACAAGAAAGAAGCAGGGAGGAATCATGTTTTTAGGTGTTAAAAAATGACGAATATTCGAAATAGCGAATATATAGCACTATATTCAAAATATTAACGAATTAGCGAAGTTGCGATATTTGCGATTAATATTAGCTATTCGAATATTCGAGCTCAACACTAGTCCTTTAGTCATTCCTAGACTTACCTACCTCCTCCAGGTAATACCCATAATGATTACCCAATCCTTTTTCCGCAAACTAAACAGCCTCATTCGCCAATTCCTGTGGCAAGGAAAAAAGTCCAGAATCTCCTTCTCTAATCTGACCAAACCAAAGCATTTGGGAGGTATAGGCCTGCCTGACCCTGAACTATATATGAAATCTGTTCACCTCTGTAGGGTAATAAATTGGATTTGCTCCCCCTCCCATAAACTTTGGCTCTCTCTGGAGAATGTCAATTTCAACTCTTCCCTTAGATACCTGTTGCTGGCGGACAGACCACCCACAGCTTTATCTTTAATACCCATCCCTTTGATACGCTCTACTATTAAGGTATGGAACTGGTTCTCCTCCAGCCATCGGGATCTACTACGCCTCTCCCCTCTTCTCCAGGTTGGAGACTTAATTTCCCTGGCTCCAAAAGAGGTCAGGATCTCAACTCTGCTTGTTTAGAACATCCTCCACCCTCCTTTCTGACCTCTTAGATGTTGACGTATGTGTCATCTCTGACTCAGAACTTGCCTCCACTTTAAATATCTCCTCCACTAACTTCCTCATTCTCAAACTCCTCAGAGAAGGAATTGCCTCGTGGTCTACTTCTGCACACACTCAGAGCTCACCAAATTGGTTTTAAAACTTGATAACTAGTGTCCGATATCCTCCCAAATTGATCTCAACTCTATACAAAAAACTCAATCTCCCACCCATAAAGGCTAAGCCAGCTTTTGTTGGTTTATGTGTAACAGTCCTACAGGCTCACCTGAGTCAGAGGACCGCTGGCTGGAGGTAGGAGTGGAGCCCAGTGGCAAGGACCGCAGGCAGGTAGTAGGTGCAGGAAGTCTGGCAGAGGCGTAGTCGGTAGGCAGGCGATGGGTCAGGGCAGGCGGCAGTAAGCGTGGTCAGACAATCCGGATGGCAACGGTGGTAGCAGTTCAGTAGGTAGGGACAAAGCAGAAGAGTAGTTGCTAGGCAGGCGGTGGATCAGGGCAGGCGGCAGTAAGCGTGGTCAGACAATCCGGATGGCAACGGTGGTAGCAGTTCAGTAGGTAGGGACAAAGCAGAAGAGTAGTCGGTAGGCAATTCCTGGTCAGCAGTGGACTTCCAGTAGTAGCAAGAGCAGCAGATGAGGAGAAGCTTGATCAAGGCTCAGGAGCTCAATAATCAGCAAGCTAGAGTGCAAGGGGCTGGACTTATATAGGGAAGTACCAGGTGTGGGAAATCAAGGGTGATGAGCAAGGCTTGGCAAGACTGAGGTTACATAATAGGTTTCAGGGAGGAATGTCCTGGACGGTAGCCTAGTAAGCAATGTGGCTGGTCACGGGTTCGAATCCCGACATTATGGGAGAGAGACTTGAAAAACAATTTTCTGACACAAACAAACTTTCTAGCTACGCCCAGGTGTAACGGTCATGTACACATACACACAGGGGGGAGAATAGTGACCACTGTGCTCCACCCTCACCCCTGGCCCTGCCTACTTGCCTCGTGAGTCCTGATGACAGGGGACAACTGGACGGCAGTCCCTAACTTAGGATACGTGCAGGGAGGACAGACATCGTGAACGGACCGGGTCAATACCTAGAGAGCTAAGCAGTACCAAGGGATAAGCAGAGAATAGTCAGGAGAAGCCGAGGTCAAATAGCAGGAGAGAAATGAAGTACAACAGGAGTCCGCAAAGAATCGTCAGGTGGAAGCTGGGGTCAGAATACCAGGAGATTAGCACAGTACAGGAGGAGCAGGCAGAGAATCGTCAGGGAACACAGGATCAGGTAAGTATACAAGAAACCAAAAATCGCAAGGAACCTAATTAACTGGCAACCTGTGGCCAGCAGGCTGCCTGTTAAATACTGGCTAGCTGGGGTCATGTGACGTGGCCAGCGTCACATGACCCACACTAGGGAATACAGCTGAGCACCGAGTGCCCAGCTCAGTGCTCAGACCTCCCCTGGTTGCTGGGGGAACTGAGGACGCCGGCCGCGTGGAGGAGACATGCGCGGCCGGTCCGTCCTTCCCCCTATCCACCTAGGAGACGAGGACGCTGTGCGCGTCCTCGCTCCTGCAAAGAAACAGGATGCCGGCGGCACTGAGGAGAGCGAGCGCCTCAGCATCCCGAGACATCAGGTACAGGAGAATGGTTATAAAGTGTTGTCTAGGTGGTATAAAACCCCTGATAAGATAGCTCTTCTGTACCCCGACGTCCCCGATAGATGTTGGAGATGGGGATCCGAAAGAGGCACCTTCCTCCATATCTGGTGGGAATGTCCCCCAATATCTACATGGTGGAAACAAATCTTCCAGCTAAGCAATACCATATGTAACTCCAGTTCCCCCTGTACCCCTGAAATTGCTCTCTTATCTCTTGGTATAGTGAACTATGGTAAACACAAAACTCCCCTGCTATCCTACTTGCTCTCGGCGTCTCGCCTCGTGATCCCTACGTTGTGGCGCTCAGCTGAGATTCCCTCCATTGAACAATGGATAAATAGAGTAGATCAACTCTATCGCTTAGAAGAACTCTCCAACTGGGAATTAGGGACAAGAAATAAATTATTTTCTACCTGGTCCTCCTGGAGGAAATACAGAAAATTCTCATAACTTACACGCTCTTCCAGGTCTCTTATACATTCACCTTTTTAAAGCTAATAGAGATATCCCTCTTTTAACTTTTGCATATACATTTGCCATTGTGCTCTCTCATTCTCTCTCTGTGTAACCATATTTATACACCCACTTGGTTTCATTTGTTGTGGAAATTTTATTAGGATGTGTATTTAATATATTGTGTATTGTCATCATGTCTCTCAGTGTCAGGGTAAATCATTGGAGTGGACATCTTCCCGTGTATGTCCTGTCACAGCTGCTGGGCGCAGAGGTCTCCTTCGGCGAATGGTCCATGTGCTAAGCACTGGGCTGTGGGCCGGGGGAGACTGATGTGTTCAGCAGAGCAGTGTTTTGTTGGCTGATGTATGGACACCGGCTAGGGCCCCCGCGCAAGACGCAGATTTATTGGCTTGGCGTGGATTAATTTGTTAAGAGAACAATATAACGAAAGGAACGTGCGTTTGTTGTCTCTAGTGCGCCTGATCAGCCGCTGGAGATAATGACGTTGTCCTGTAAATAAACATGCATGAGGATCATAGTAACTTTATCTGGCATTGATCACTGAGCAAGGCTAGATAAAATTAACTCCAGTGGTAATGGTAGATTATTGCATACATGTGTATGTTGGCTAGGGTATTCTAAATGATGGTGTCTTGTCTTCCTATGTCATCACTTCCCGTATGTCATCACTTCCTGCATCCTTGTTATGGGCCAGCCCCTTTTACACCTTTTGTGAGTAAATAAAAGTGAACAGACTGAGCAGGTCGGGGCAGTTGCTCAGCAAGAATTCAACATAAAAACACCTTTGGCTGACTGCGGTAGAGATTTTTACCTTTCCTTACATAAAGACAGTGGAGAGCAGATTACAACTATTAATATTTCTATAACACATTGTTAACCTGTTGTCATGCTTAATACTTGTTGCTCTAATCGATGTAACCTCATACTTGTGATAACGTATGCTTATCAAAATCTTAATAAAAATTGTTAAAAAAAAAAAAAAGGGATGTCACATGACACAATACAGCATGAAATTACAGAAGACAACAAAAAGCTTTTGCAGTTCCCACATAAGCTAGTGGGACACTGCATGTCTTTTAACGCCTCCTTCCTCAGTGGCTATGTTCACTTGGACTTCCTTCCCACTTATATACCTGTCTTTCAGGTCGCCCCAAAACCCAAACCGGATTTTTTACTCACATCAGGTTTTGTTATTTACTCCAAATCTCAGAGGTAGATCTTGTATCTTTGCACATCTATACGTTTTTTTTTTTTTTTCTTTATTACTGGTATATAATTTCAACCCCTTCAAAAACGCATTGCGATTTAGATGTGTTTCCAATTAGTTTTTTTCTTTTACTCATGCGGTTTTTTTGCACACAGTTACATTTTGTCATCAGAAATGACAGTTCATATTTATTCTTTTGTTACTTATGTGCAAAACCATAAAAACATGGATTTATTATTCCTCCTCATATAATTATAAACACCTTTTTTAATAAAAGGGTTTTCTTTTTTAATTAATTGTATCTGAAAATGGCTCTATTTTCTTTCTTTACTAAATATCATTAATACTACTATACAGGGAGTGCAGAATTATTAGGCAAGTTGTATTTTTGAGGATTAATTTTATTATTGAACAACAACCATGTTCTCAATGAACCCAAAAAACTCATTAATATCAAAGCTGAATATTTTTGGAAGTAGTTTTTAGTTTGTTTTTAGTTTTAGCTATTTTAGGGGGATATCTGTGTGTGCAGGTGGCTATTACTGTGCATAATTATTAGGCAACTTAACAAAAAACAAATATATACCCATTTCAATTATTTATTTTTACCAGTGAAACCAATATAACATCTCAACATTCACAAATATACATTTCTGACATTCAAAAACAAAACAAAAACAAATCAGTGACCAATATAGCCACCTTACTTTGCAAGGACACTCAAAAGCCTGCCATCCATGGATTCTGTCAGTGTTTTGATCTGTTCACCATTAACATTGTGTGCAGCAGCAACCACAGCCTCCCAGACACTGTTCAGAGAGGTGTACTGTTTTCCCTCCTTGTAAATCTTACATTTGATGATGGACCACAGGTTCTCAATGGGGTTCAGATCAGGTGAACAAGGAGGCCATGTCATTAGATTTTCTTCTTTTATACCCTTTCTTGCCAGCCACGCTGTGGAGTACTTGGACGCGTGTGATGGAGCATTGTCCTGCATGAAAATCATGTTTTTCTTGAAGGATGCAGACTTCTTCCTGTACCACTGCTTGAAGAAGGTGTCTTCCAGAAACTGGCAGTAGGACTGGGAGTTGAGCTTGACTCCATCCTCAACCCGAAAAGGCCCCACAAGCTCATTTTTGATGATACCAGCCCAAACCAGTACTCCACCTCCACCTTGCTGGCGTCTGAGTCGGACTGGAGCTCTCTGCCCTTTACCAATCCAGCCATGGGCCCATCCATCTGGCCCATCAAGACTCACTCTCATTTCATCAGTCCATAAAACCTTAGAAAAATCAGTCTTGAGATATTTCTTGGCCCAGTCTTGACGTTTCAGCTTGTGTGTCTTGTTCAGTGGTGGTCGTCTTTCAGCCTTTCTTACCTTGGCCATGTCTCTGAGTATTGCACACCTTGTGCTTTTGGGCACTCCAGTGATGTTGCAGCTCTGAAATATGGCCAAACTGGTGGCAAGTGGCATCTTGGCAGCTGCACGCTTGACTTTTCTCAGTTCATGGGCAGTTATTTTGCGTCTTGGTTTTTCCACACGCTTCTTGCGACCCTGTTGACTATTTTGAATGAAACGCTTGATTGTTCGATGATCACGCTTCAGAAGCTTTGCAATTTTAAGAGTGCTGCATCCCTCTGCAAGATATCTCACTATTTTTGACTTTTCTGAGCCTGTCAAGTCCTTCTTTTGACCCATTTTGCCAAAGGAAAGGAAGTTGCCTAATAATTATGCACACCTAATATAGGGTGTTGATGTCATTAGACCACACCCCTTCTCATTACAGAGATGTACATCACCTAATATGCTTAATTGGTAGTAGGCTTTCGAGCCTATACAGCTTGGAGTAAGACAACATGCATAAAGAGGATGATGTGGTCAAAATACTCATTTGCCTAATAATTCTGCACGCAGTGTATATATAACTAACATACTTTTCATTTTTTTAATTCTTAACTTTTTAATTTTTTGTTCTATAGAAAAGAAGAATTTAGCAAGAGAAGAATATATACACAAAAAATGAAAAACAAAATAAAGAATAAAAAATAACAAATAAAGAACAAAAAACTGTAAGTAAATAATAAAAAAAAGTATATCAGTCATAAAGTGCTACAAATGATTCAATATGCACATATCAAGAAGATTCCACTTTTACTGGTCGCCTCCGATGCAGAGAAAGCCTTCGAGAGATTAAGCTGGCCTTACCTCAAAGCAGTCCTAGAGAAATTTAATTTTCCCAAGCCATTTGTAAACAAGATTATGGCCTTATATACTACACCTACGGCTAAAGTTAAAATCAACGGCGAACTTTCAGAGTCATTTAATATCCGAAATGGTACGAGACAGGGATGTCCACTCTCACCCCTTCTTTTTGTCTTGTCTTTGGAGCCCTTCTTAATTAAAATTAGGAATAATCCCCAAATTAGTGGTTTATGCACCAGACGTAAAGAATATAAAATTGCGGCATATGCAGATGATACGTTATTTGCCCTCACCGACCCCCTTAATTCACTCCCAAATTTAATATCAGAATTTGATGCTTTTAATATAGTATCCGGTTTTAAAATCAATCTTAATAAATCAGAAATGTTCAATGTATCGCTCAACAAAGAAATATGGGAAAAAGCCAAATCAATTAGTGAGCTCAAACCTGCTAATAATTATTTCAAATATTTGGGTATCAATATATGCTTACAATCATCAGACTTATATAATCATAATTATGCCCCACTCCTAAAATATGTTAAAAATCAATTAAAAGACTGGGAGCCATTACTCCTTTCCTGGTTTGGGAAAATAAACCTGATTAAAATGAGCATTCTCCCTAAATTTCTATACATGTTCTCTTGTCTTCCAATTGAGCTTCCGAAGAAGTTCTTTTCCACGGTTAAAAAAGAATTGACAAAATTTGTTTGGCATAATAAGCATAATAGATTATCATATAAAACAATGATAAGGAGCAAAAATAAAGGAGGCACTGGCCTTCCAGACCTCGAAGGTTATTATAAGGCTTCAATCTTATCAAGGATAATGGAATGGGCAGTTAACCCTCCACAGAAACCATCGGTTTAGCTGGAATATGAATCCTCGGAAACTACGCTTTACTCAATGCTATGGAAATCCCCTATATATCATCATAATCTCAGGACTATAAAAAATTCCCTTACTAAATTCTCAATTAGAAAATGGCACTCCATTAATAAATCACTGAAATTCATGCCAACCATTAGCTCAGATACCCCTCTTATAGGTTTTATACTTAACAAATGGCTTTTCTGGCACAATATATTGAAACAAAAGAAGAAACTATCAGAAGCCCCGATAAGTTCCATATGGGAAGGAGATAAGATCATTTCTCGTATAGACCTTGGAAACATTATTGACAATACTTTTATCCCAGAAAAACAATACCAGATATTGAATAAAATATTGTCAAGTTACAATCTTGATGACAGTCTGTTTGAAGAAAGTAATTGGGTAACTCACCACCTCCACAGCAGAACTCCACTAACCCACTTATTATCTAAGTGGTACAAACATATAAATAATCCAGTAGACAAACCGATCTATGTAGAAAAATGGTCAAACTCAAGGTTTGATCAATAATGCTTTTTCAAATCTAAAGTCTTATGCATATCAGGAGATGCAGTTTAAAGTATCTTCTAGATGGTATAAGACTCCAGTCTTATTGAATAGAATAGATCAAAACATTTCTAATCTCTGTTGGCGCTGTGGAGATGGGGTTGGGGATTATGCACATATATGGTTTAATTGCCCCCGAATCTCATCCTTCTGGAAAGAGCTCAATAACATCATCAATGAAGTATTTAGGTCAAATATTAAGCTCTCTATTCATCTGGTGTTGTTTAACCTATATGATGTATATCAATCATCTGTGAAATCAGAGTTATGCACATACTTCCTTAGCGTCGCTAAGATATTGATTGCAAGGAAATGGCTACAAACTGATCCACCCACGATACGGGAGTGGCTCACTGAGTTACAGGAAATACAAGGATTTGAAAAGAGAAGATGGCGAGTCCTACTCAAGCCTTCGAGATTTGAGAGTATTTGGAACAAATGGACTGATTTTCTAACTCCCACTAAAGCACTCCAACTGTTTGAACTTTAGTCACATTTAGATAGTTTATTGGTATAATGCATTGTGGTTTGCAATGAAACTTTACCATTTTAGTTATTAACTGTCTTTACTTGTTTTCTTTATTCTATGATTGTAAGTCGTATGTTTTCAACATCTTTAATATCATTTTTTGTTTAGTGCTTTTTTCCGAAATATGATAATTAATCATTGGGTTACTGACTGGTACTTACTCCTCACATCCTCTTTCCTTCCTTCCCCCCTCTCTCCTTTCCCTCCCCTCCCTTTCCCCAACCTTCCTCTGTCCCATCTCTCACCCTAGTTTTCTTATTCTCCATTTTTCAGAATTATGTGATTTGCATTATTTATATATATATGCGTTTTTATGTTTACTGAGAGTGACGTTACTCTCATGTTTGTAATCTTAAAACTTTTCAAAATAAAAGAATTTACAAGAAAATAGAACCATTTTCAAATACAATTACCGTATTTTTCGCCCATAAGACGCAGTTTTTTAGTGGGGAAAAAAATGCTCCTGCGTCTTATGGGGTGAAAGCTAATGAGCGCGTTATGGAAGCGCTCATTAGTATCGGAGGACCGGAAAGCGTTGAAGGCTCTGTACTCACCGCTTCATGGTCCTCGGCTGTTGGCTATGAAGGCTGCGCACAGCGTGAGGGCGCTCTGTGACCTCACACTGTGCACGCAGGTTCACAGCACAGCCGACAGAAATATGAAGATGATCGGGATGTAGGTGAGGAGCGGGGGCGTCCGGGAGCAGGAGAGTTAAGTGGGTTTTGTATTTTGTCATCTGAGGCAATGGGGCTGATCAAGAGGCAATGGGGCTGATCAAGAGGCAATGGGGGCTGATCAAGAGGCAATGGGGACTGATCAAGAGGCAATGTGGGCCGATATGAGACTGGGGCTGACCAAATGAGGCATAGGGGGCCTGTGGTCTGAATGGGGTCTTATTTATATTGGGTGTGAGCTGAGGTCTGATTGTGGGTCTGATCTGAGGTCTTATTGTGGTTTTATTAACATTAAGGATCTGATTGAAGCTGTGATCTGAGGTCTGATTAACATTGGGGGTCTGATTGCTGGTCTGACCTGAGGTCTAACAAAAAATATTTTTTCTTGTTTTACTAGGAACTAGGAGCGTCTTATAGGGCGAAAAATACTGTAATTAAAAAAGAAAACCTTTTTTTATTAAAAAGGTGTTTATAATTATATGAGGCGGGATAATAATTGATTCCCTATGGTATAGTCTGTGTTTTTCAAATATTTTCTTTATTTTGTTTAATTTTTTTTTGCTTTTTTACAATTTTTTTCATTACATTTTTTTATAAGATTTGTATATGTTTATATGGTTTTGCACATAAGTAAAAAAAGAATAAATATGAACTGTCATTTCTGATGACAAAATGCAACTGTGTGCAAAAAAACGCATGAGTAAAAGAAAAAAACGCATTGGAAATGCATTAGAATCGCAATGCGTTTTTGAAGGGGTTGAATTTATATACCAGTAATAAAGAAAAAAACTAAAACGTATAGATGTGCAAAGATGAATATATACAAGATCTACTTCTGAGATTTGGAGTAAATAATAACAAAACCTGATGTGAGTAAAATATCCAGTTTGGGTTTTGGGGTGACCGGAAAGACAGGTATATAAGTGGGAAGGAAGTCCAAGTGTACATAGCCACTGAGGAAGAAGTTAGGCAAACTCTGAAACGCATCTGGCGCTAAAAGATACACTTATAGGATCCGGTACTCACTTGATAAAGAAATCCATGGATATATGAGGAAGACCCTTTCCTATCAAGTGTGTGGAGCGCTCCACAAATACAACTATTCATTCTTTACAAATTTCATGTTTAAAGGACTTGGGCAGTTTAAGGTTGGCGCGTCTAAACACGTGGGACGCCAAACCCCACTCAAGCCACGGATACAGCAAGACTTCTGCCGCAAGAGAGGTAACAAGCACCGGCACTTGATATACAGATGTGGAGGTAAGCCCGCTTACCACCACCTGGGACGCCACGGTCGGTGAACGCCAATAACTAACAGTGAGTACCCAGCATTGTCCACTGTTAGAACCCTACGTTTTGAAACAATTAATGCAAACATAGGTGATTGCAAAGGCAGCCAAATACAAGTATAAGTGTATGACAGACACAATATGAAACAATTAACATTTTAATGTATCGCTTTACCATTTTGGTATATTAAACAGACTAACACTTCAATGTATTGCTTTGCAATCTGGATGTATCAAACAAACTATCAGCCCTTTAAGCGCTGAAAAAACTAAGAGACTTAGTTAACGATTATTAGTGATGATCAAGCATGCTCCGCTGAACACCTGTTCGGATCGAGCATCTCGATGCTCTGCACATGGCAGTACTCGGCCGAGTCTACGCAGCCAATAAACGTGCAGTGAGGTACTGGCACGCACTATAATGCCGTAGCCATGTTGGCTACTGGCCTTACAGTGATTGGCTGGCCGGAACGCGTCATCGAGTGCTATAAAGCACCCGATGACAGGTGTTCGGCTCAGTCTTAGTCAGGGAGAGTTGAGCATAGGAAGGGAAAGACAGTATAGGGAGTGTTATTGAAGATTTTATTACAAAAACTTTTCAGAGACCCAAAAGTCCCTTTAAGGACTATTGTGTGTGACAGCAGCAATATATGTTTGTAGCGCAACCTGCGCTAAATTGCTTAGTCTTAGGGAGAGCTGTGCATAGGAAGGGACAAAGTGTCCAAATGGTTGTGTATTTTTGTTGTGATCTTAGTTCCCAATGTGAGAGTTCTTCTAATCTAGATAGGGAATGGACACTCCCAATCCACTGTGAGATGGAGGGTGTTTCTCTGGATTTCCAATTAGTAAGCATTTCTGAGGGTATCTGGAATTAGGTTTAACAGTGCTATTTTTGGGCATATACCGTATTTTTCGCCCTATAAGACGCACCGGCCCATAAAACGCACCTAGGTTTTTGAGGAGGAAAATAAGAAAAAATTTTTTTTACCAAAAGGTGTGCTTTTGGTGAGTTTTGAACTAATGGTGGTCTGTGCATGACACTATTATGGGGGATCTGTGGATGACGCACTGTTATGGAGGGGATCTGTGGATGGCACTTTTATGGGGGGATCTGTGGATGGCACTGTTATGGGGGGATCTGTGGATGGCACTGTTGTGGGGGGGTGATCTGTGGATGGCACTGTTATGGAGGGGGATCTGTGGATGGCACTGTTATGGGGGGTGGATCTGTGGATGGCACTGCTATATATGTGTCACCTACAGATCCCCAACCCCATAACAGTGCCATCCACATATCCCCAACCTTATAATAGTGGCATCCACAGATGCCTTAGTATACCATAGCTAAACCTGTGGGAGGGGGAGGGGGGAGGGGTCGGTGTCATGCAAATGCCGCGGGGCCAGTGCGGTCACTGTATTTTATGAATAAAGTAGGCGGCGCAGGCACATGACGTCAGTGAGTTACGGCCGCCCGCCTGCCCTGCTCTGCCTGCTACAGGACATTTAGTAAGTAGTACAGATGAGGCTGGGGATCGGAACGTCAATTAAAGTTATTATTATAAAAGGTTTAAGCAATAAAGCAGTGAGTGAGCGGCTTGCATATGCATGACACCGGCCCCTCCCCCCCAGCTGATACATTGCAGTCTGCGATGCTGCAGCATCGCAGACTGCGATGTAAAATGGCAGCATTCGCCCCATAAGATGCAGGGGAATTTTCCCCCCACTTTTGGGGGGAAAAGTGCGTCTTATGGGGCGAAAAATGTACAGTAAGTATTTTTTTTCTTCTTGAGTTTAAGAATATAATTTATTTTTTCAACTATTTGGTTCCAAAAGCTGTTTATTGTAGGGCAGGACCACCATATATGTATGAAGGAGCCCTTGTTGATTTGGCACCTCCAGTAGAGGTCAGACGTGGACCCGTACATAATTTTCAGCCTGGCAGCATATTATTGATGTCTGTGACCGAGAACTTTACCTTTAAGTTTCTTTCCCATTCCCTTAGTAAATATAACGAAGCTGGGGCTTCTATTGTGAGTAAATTCTTGCAAATCACAGAAACCAATTTAACAGGGTGTTTTTATTGGGTCAATAAGTCCTCAAGCAAAGTTTTTTTGTTTAACCTTTCTTTATTGAGTAACATATTTTTATGTATTGAAGATCATTCAGGGTTAATAAATGAAACTTGTCTATAATAGCTTGTGCGTTTAAAACCACTCCGTCGGGATCAAGTAACTCTATTAGTGAGGCTTTTGAGTTTCTGAGTTGTATTGGTAAAGAAGAGTAGCCACCCTCCGACCTTCGTAAACAGTCTCCGATAGTCAGTAGAGGAGAAGGATATTTGGAGCAAAGGTCTCTTATTTCTGGAATTTTCCAAATCGAGTATGTATCCAGAAAAAGGGTGTTGTCACTTGGAGCCTGTGGGGTGGTTGTCTGGTTGGAGAAAACTAGACCACGCAAAGAGTGTTTTGCTAAACATTCATCTAAAGTGATCCAATGTTTATGGGCTGGTTTTCTGATCCAGTCTATTATTCTGCTGAGGTGGACAGCTCTGTAGTATCTTTTGAAAGAAGGAAGACCAATTCTGCCTCTATGGGATGGGAGCGTGAGGATCTTGTGTGAGATCCTGGGTTTTGTTGAGCCCCATATGTAGGCAGATTTTGCGGAAGGAGTCAAAAAAGCTACAAGGGAGTTTTATTGGGAGAACTTGTATTAAATATGTAATTTTGGGCACTATTAAAGAAGTAAATATGTTCCTGCGGCCTAGCCATGAGATAAAGGTAGTGGACCAGGAACTAAGTGTCTCTGGGATGGATTTTAGTAGAGGGACATAATTAAGGTAATATAATTTATTGTTATCTGAAGATATGTTGATACCTAAGAATTTTAATGAGGTTTTAGTCCATTCGAATGGTGAATTGGCGCGCAAGGTTTGTAATTATTTTGGTGATAGACTTATCCCTAATGCTTGGGATTTAGAAATATTAATTTTGAAATTTGATATATAGCCAAAGGTATTGAATATTCCCACAATAGCTGGGAAGGCTTGGGCTGGATTTGTGATCAGTAACAGGTTATCTGCGTAAGCTGCTTGTTTGAGTTCTAAACCGTTACACTGTAAGCCTTTTATCTCAGGTGATTGCCATATGAATTGTAAGAGGGGTTCTATTGTCAGTATAAAAAGAATTTGAGATAAGGGGCTGCCCTGTCTGGTGCCATTATTGATATTCACTGCTAATGAAAGAATATTGTTTGTTTATATGTAGGCACTCGGTTTCTCACACATCGTGAAGATTGCTCTAATATAGTAGGTCGGGAATCTCATCTGGGTCATGGTAAGTTTTATGAAGGGCCAGGCTACTCTATCAAAGGCCTTTTTGGCATCTGTTCCTAGTAAAACCATAGAGTCTTTTCTTCTCTTTGTCAGAGCAATGGAGTTTATTATTTTATATGTGTTGTCCTTGCCTTCCCTTCCAGGTATGAATCCTGTCTGGTACGGATGTATCAGGTCTTTTAACAGTTTGAGTGTTTAAAGTTTGAGGTGGAAAAGGGGAACCAGATAGGGCTGTGTTAAACGTTTTTAGCAAGAACGGTGTTAGAATCTCATTGAAAGTGGTGTAATATAGAACAGGAAGACCATCTAATCCAGGGGATTTCCCTTTAGCTATTTGTTTCATAGTAGCAGTTATTTATTTTATAGTGATGGGCGAGACAAGCCTGGAAGCCTGTTCTTTGGTTAAAGGGGGAAGGTTGACCTTTTTTAGGATTTTTTTTTTTTTGTTCCAGTTTGTTGGCTATTGTGTGTAGAGTTGAGTGAACACCTGGATGTTCGGGTTCAAGAAGTTCGGCCGAACCTCCCGGAAATGTTCGGGTTCGGGATCCCGAACTTTTCGGCACTAAAAAGGCTGCAAACAGCCCAGGAAAGAGCTAGAGGGCTGCAAAAGGCAGCAACATGTTGGTAAATCCCCTGCAAACAAATGTGGAAAGGGAAGTTAATTAAAATAAAAATTCAAAAATAAAAATGACCCAATATCAATGGGACAGAGGTCCCATAGCAGAGAATCTGGCTTCACGTCAGCAGAGAATCAGTCTCTTCATGCCATAGCAAAGAATCTGGCTTCATGTCAGCACAGAATCAGTCTCTTCATGCCATAGCAGAGAATCTGGCTTCATGTCACCCATCACTGGAAGAGGCCACTGTCACATATTTAGGCCCCGGCACCCAGACAGAGGAGAGCGGTCCCGTAACAGAGAATCTGGCCTTATGTCAGCGCAGAATCTGTCTTCATGTCATAGCAGAGAATCAGGCTTCACGTCACCCACCACTGGAACAGGCCACTGTCACACATTTAGGCCCAGGCACCCAGGCAGAGGAGAGAGGTCCCGTAACAGAGAATCTGGCATTATGTCAGCGCAGAATCTGTCTTCATGTCAAAGCAGAGAATCAGGCTTCACGTCACCCACCACTAGAACAGGCCACTGTCACATATTTAGGCCCCGGCACCCAGGCAGAGGAGAGAGGTCCCGTAACAGAGAATCTGGCCTTATGTCAGCGCAGAATCTGTCTTCATGTCATAGCAGAGAATCAGGCTTCACGTCACCCACCACTAGAACAGGCCACTGTCACATATTTAGGCCCAGGCACCCAGGCAGAGGAGAGAGGTCCCGTAACAGAGAATCTGGCCTTATGTCAGCGCAGAATCTGTCTTCATGTCATAGCAGAGAATCAGGCTTCACGTCACCCACCACTGGAACAGGCCACTGTCACATATTTAGGCCCAGGCACCCAGGCAGAGGAGAGAGGTCCCGTAACAGAGAATCTGGCCTTATGTCAGCGCAGAATCTGTCTTCATGTCATAGCAGAGAATCAGGCTTCACGTCACCCACCACTGGAACAGGCCACTTTCACACATTTAGACCCAGGAAGAGGAGAGAGGTCCCGTAACAGAGAATCTGGCCTTATGTCAGCGCAGAATCTGTCTTCATGTCATAGCAGAGAATCAGGCTTCACGTCACCCACCACTGGAACAGGCCACTGTCACACATTTAGGCCCAGGCACCCAGGCAAAGGAGAGAGGTCCCGTAACAGAGAATCTGGCCTTATGTCAGCGCAGAATCTGTCTTCATGTCATTGCAAAGAATCAGGCTTCACGTCACCCACCACTGGAACAGGCCACTGTCACACATTTAGGCCCCGGCACCCAGACAGAGGAGAGGTTCATTCAACTTTGGGTTGCCCCGCAATATAATGGTAAAATGAAATTAAAAATAGTATTGAATGAGGAAGTGCCCTGGAGTAGAATAATATATTGTTAAGGGGAGGTAGTTAATATCTAATCTGCACAAGGGATGGACAGGTCCTGTGGGATCCATGCCTGGTTCATTTTTATGAACGTCACCTTGTCTACATTGGCTGTAGACAGGCGGCTGCGTTTGTCTGTAATGACGCCCCCTGCCGTGCTGAATACACGTTCAGACAAAACGCTGGCCGCCGGGCAGGCCAGCACCTCCAAGGCATAAAAGGCTAGCTCTGGCCACGTGGACAATTTGGAGACCCAGAAGTTGAATGGGGCCGAACCATCAGTCAGTACGTGGAGGGGTGTGCACAGGTACTGTTCCACCATGTTAGTGAAATGTTGCCTCCTGCTAACACGTTCCGTATCAGGTGGTGGTGCAGTTAGCTGTGGCGTGGTGACAAAACTTTTCCACATCTCTGCCATGCTAACCCTGCCCTCAGAGGAGCTGGCCGTGACACAGCTGCGTTGGCGACCTCTTGCTCCTCCTCTGCCTTCGCCTTGGGCTTCCACTGGTTCCCCTGTGACATTTGGGTCGTTGCGCAGGCACTGCAGCATGTAGTCGCTAATGTGTGCCAGGCTGCCCAGAGGTAAGGACAAGCTGTCCTCTGTGGGAGGCGTATCGTCATCGTCCTGAGTTTCCCCCCAGCCACGCACCAGTGATGGGCCCGAGCTGCTTTGGGTGCCACCCCGCTGTGAACATGCTTCATCCTTATCCTCCTCCACCTCCTCCTCATCTTCGCCCTCCTCGTCCTCCAGTAGTGGGCCCTGTCTGGCCACATTTGTACCTGGCCTCTGGTGTTGCAAAAAAACCTCCGTCTGAGTCACTTCGAAGAGACTGGCCTGAAAGTGCTAAAAATGACCCCTCTTCCTCCTCTTCCATCATCGCCCTAAGTGTTTTCTCAAGGAGACATAGAAGTGGTATTGTAACGCTGATAACGGCGTCATCGCCACTGGCCATGTTGGTGGAGTACTCGAAACAACGCAACAGGGCACACAGGTCTCGCATGGAGGCCCAGTCATTGGTGGTGAAGTGTGTCTGATCCGCAGTGCGACTGACCAGTGCGTGCTGCAGCTGAAACTCCACTATGGCCTGCTGCTGCTCGCACAGTCTGTCCAGCATATGCAAGGTGGAGTTCCACCTGGTGGGCACGTCGCATATGAGGCGGTGAGCGGAAAGGCCGAAGTTACGCTGTAGCGCAGACAGGCGAGCAGCGGCAGGGTGTGAACGCCGGAAGCGCGAACAGACGGCCCGCACTTTATGCAGCAGCTCTGACATGTCGGGGTAGTTGCGAATGAACTTCTGCACCACCAAATTCAGCACATGCGCCAGGCAAGGGATGTGCATCAAACCGGCTAGTCCCAGAGCTGCAACGAGATTTCGCCCATTATCGCACACCACCAGGCCGGGCTTGAGGCTCACCGGCAGCAACCACTCGTCGGTCTGTTGTTCTATACCCCGCCACAACTCCTGTGCGGTGTGGGGCCTGTCCCCCAAACATATGAGTTTCAGAATGGCCTGCTGACGTTTACCCCGGGCTGTGCTGAAGTTGGTGGTGAACGTGTGTGGCTGACTGGATGAGCAGGTGTAAGAAGAGGAGGAGGAAGCTGAGTAGGAGGAGGAGGAGACAGGAGGCAAAGAATGTTGCCCTGCGATCCTTGGCGGCGGAAGGACGTGCGCCAAACAGCTCTCCGCCTGGGGCCCAGCTACATTTACCCAGTGTGCAGTTAGGGAGATATAGCATCCCTGGCCGTGCTTACTGGTCCACGTATCTGTGGTTAGGTGGACCTTGCCACAGATGGCGTTGCGCAGTGCACACTTGATTTTATCGGACACTTGTTTGTGCAGGGAAGGCACGGCTCTCTTGGAGAAGTAATGACGGCTGGGAACAACATACTGTGGGACAGCAAGTGACATGAGCTGTTTGAAGCTGTGTGTGTCCACCAGCCTAGATGACAGCATTTCATAGGCCAGTAGTTTAGAAATGCTGGCATTCAGGGCCAGGGATCGAGGGTGGCAAGGTGGGAATTTACGCTTTCTCTCAAATGTTTGTGAGATGGAGAGCTGAACGCTGCCGTGTGACATGGTTGAGATGCTTGGTGACGCAGGTGGTAATGTTGGTGGTACATCCCATGTTTGCTGGGCGGCAGGTGCCAACGTTCCTCCAGAGGCAGAGGAAGAGGCCGAGGCGGCGGCAGCAGCAGCAGAAGAGGCCGAGGCGGCGGCAGCAGCAGAAGAGGCCGAGGCGGCAGCAGCAGAAGAGGTAGCAGGGGGAGCCTGAGTGACTTCCTTGTTTTTAAGGTGTTTACTCATCTGCAGTTCATGCTTTGCATGCAGGTGCCTGGTCATGCAGGTTGTGCTAAGGTTCAGAACGTTAATGCCTCGCTTCAGGCTCTGATGGCACAGAGTGCAAACCACTCGGGTCTTGTCGTCAGCACATTGTTTGAAGAAGTGCCATGCCAGGGAACTCCTTGAAGCTGCCTTTGGGGTGCTCGGTCCCAGATGGCGGCGGTCAGTAGCAGGCGGAGTCTCTTGGCGGCGGGTGTTCTGATTTTGCCCACTGCTCCCTCTTTTGCTACGCTGTTGGCTCGGTCTCACCACTGCCTCTTCCTCCGAACTGTGAAAGTCAGTGGCACGACCTTCATTCCATGTGGGGTCTAGGACCTCATCGTCCCCTGCATCGTCTTCCACCCAGTCTTGATCCCTGACCTCCTGTTCAGTCTGCACACTGCAGAAAGACGCAGCAGTTGGCACCTGTGTTTCGTCATCATCAGAGACGTGCTGAGGTGGTATTCCCATGTCCTCATCATCAGGAAAAATAAGTGGTTGTGCGTTAGTGCATTCTATCTCTTCCACCCCTGGGGAAGGGCTAGGTGGATGCCCTTGGGAAACCCTGGCAGCAGAGTCTTCAAACAGCATAAGAGACTGCTGCATAACTTGAGGCTCAGACAGTTTCCCTGATATGCATGGGGGTGATGTGACAGACCGATGGGCTTGGTTTGCATGCGCCATCTGTGCGCTTTCTGCAGAAGACTGGGTGGGAGATAATGTGAACGTGCTGGATCCACTGTCGGCCACCCAATTGACTAATGCCTGTACCTGCTCAGGCATTACTATCCTTAGAATGGCATTGGGCCCCAACAAATATCGCTGTAAATTCTGCTGGCTACTGGGACCTGAGGTAGTTGGTTCACTAGGACGTGTGGCTGTGGCAGAACGGCCACGTCCTCTCCCAGCACCAGAGGGTCCACTAACACCACCACGACCATGTCCACGTCCGCGTCTGCGTCCCTTATTAGATGTTTTCCTCATTGTTCCCGTTCACCACAATTTTGAGAATGGCAAATTTGGGAATAGTTTTTCAACCCAGAAAAAAAAAAGTGCTTTTACGGTCACTACAAATAACTTGACCAGCTAAAACAGTACAGATTTGGTTAAATTGAGATGTGAGGCCTGTTTTTTTTTTGCGCTGTGTGACAGGTATAGGTTTAATCACAGAATCAGACTTCTATCTGCACGGTAGCGTGTGTCTTAGGTTTTTCTGAATGGCAGTATCAGCACCTTCAATGTAAGATATCCTTTTTGGGATAGATTTCAAGTAGGCCTCAAATACCAGAAACTAGTTATTTTGAGAATGGCAAAAATGGGAATAGTTTTTCAACACAGAAAAAAAAATGTGCTTTTACGGTCACTACAAATAACTTGACCAGCTAAAACAGTACAGATTTGGTTGAATAGAGATGTGAGGCCTGTTTTTTTTTGCGCTGTGTGACAGGTATAGGTTTAATCACAGAATCAGACTTCTATCTGCACATTAGCGTGTGTCTTAGGTTTTTCTGAATGGCAATATCAGCACCTTCAATGTAAGATATTCTTTTTGGGATAGATTTCAAGTAGGCCTCAAATACCAGAAACTAGTTATTTTGAGAATGGCAAATTTGGGAATAGTTTTTCAACCCAGAACAAAAAGTGTGCTTTTACGGTCACTACAAATAACTTGACCAGCTAAAACAGCTCAGATTTGGTTGAATAGAAATGTGAGGCCTGTTTTTTTTTGCGCTGTGTGACAGGTATAGGTTTAATCACAGAATCAGACTTCTATCTGCACGGTAGCGTGTGTCTTAGGTTTTTCTGAATGGCACTATCAGCACCTTCAATGTAAGATATCCTTTTTGGGATAGATTTCAAGTAGGCCTCAAATACCAGAAACTAGTTATTTTGAGAATGGCAAATTTGGGAATAGTTTTTCAACCCAGAACAAAAAGTGTGCTTTTACGGTCACTACAAATAACTTGACCAGCTAAAACAGTTCAGATTTGGTTGAATAGAAATGTGAGGCCTGTTTTTTTTTGCGCTGTGTGACAGGTATAGGTTTAATCACAGAATCAGACTTCTATCTGCACGGTAGCGTGTGTCTTAGGTTTTTCTGAATGGCACTATCAGCACCTTCAATGTAAGATATCCTTTTTGGGATAGATTTCAAGTAGGCCTCAAACACCAGAAACTAGTTATTTTGAGAATGGCAAATTTGGGAATAGTTTTTCAACACAGAAAAAAAAAATTGCTTTTACGGTCACTACAAATAACTCGACCAGCTAAAACAGTACAGATTTGGTTGAATAGAGATGTGAGGCCTGTTTTTTTTTGCGCTGTGTGACAGGTATAGGTTTAATCACAGAATCAGACTTCTATCTGCACGGTAGCATGTGTCTTAGGTTTTTCTGAATGACACTATCAGCACCTTCAATGTAAGATATCCTTTTTGGGATAGATTTCAAGTAGGCCTCAAATACCAGAAACTAGTTATTTTGAGAATGGCAAATTTGGGAATAGTTTTTCAACCCAGAAAAAAAAAAGTGCTTTTACGGTCACTACAAATAACTTGACCAGCTAAAACAGTACAGATTTGGTTGAATAGAGATGTGAGGCCTGTTTTTTTTTGCGCTGTGTGACAGGTATAGGTTTAATCACAGAATCAGACTTCTATCTGCACGCTAGCGTGTGTCTTAGGTTTTTCTGAATGACACTATCAGCACCTTCAATGTAAGATATTCTTTTTGGGATAGATTTCAAGTAGGCCTCATATACCAGAAACTAGTTATTTTGAGAATGGCAAATTTGGGAATAGTTTTTCAACCCAGAACAAAAAGTGTGCTTTTACGGTCACTACAAATAACTTGACCAGCTAAAACAGTACAGATTTGGTTGAATAGAAATGTCAGGTCTATTTTTTAGGCGCTGGGTGACAGGCTCAACTTGCCCCTGATGTAGTATATGGCCAAAAAATAACCGCACTGTTGATGGTTAAATGCACTTGGGTGACACAGGCTCAGCCTGCACCAGATGTAGTATATGGCCAAAAAATAATCAGACTGTTGATGGTTAAATGCACTTCGGTGACACAGGCTCAGCCTGCAGCTGATGTAGGATATAGCACAAAATAACCACACTATTGATGGTTAAATACACTTGGTGATAGCTTGTGCTGGCGCACCACAAGTCACAAAATGGCCGCCGATCACCCCAGAAAAAAAGTGATCTAAAAACGCTCTGGGCAGCCTCAAAAAAGTCAATATTAGCACTTCAATGATCCACAGCTGCAGATCGATCACAGAATGAAGTCTTTTGGAGGAGTTAATCTGCCTAATCTCGCCCTAACGTCGCAGCTGCAACCTCTCCCTATGCTTCAATCAGCAGAGTGACGTGCAGCGCAACGTGACCCAAGCTTATATAGAGGCTGGGTCACATGCTGCACTGGCCAATCACAGCCATGCCAATAGTAGGCAAGGCTGTGATGGCCTCTTGGGGCAAGTAGTATGACGCTTGTTGATTGGCTGCTTTGCAGCCTTTCAAAAAGCGCCAAGAAAGCGCCGAACACCGAACCCGAACCCGGACTTTTACTATACAGTTCGGGTTCGCTCATCCCTAATTGTGTGTTCTGAATCTGCTTTATTTATGTTATAGAGGTCAGTATAGAATTTTTGGAAGGCTTCTGCAATACTAGCATCGTCTGATAGAACCACACTGACACTAGTGTGTGCCCTGATTGAAGGATAGTGGGTATTTTTGATTTACGTTTACGTTGGCGTAGGATTGCAAACATTAAGTTTTTGGGTTTATTCCCATGGGCGAAGAATTTCTGTTGTGATGATAAGTATAGTTTGGCAGATTGTGTATTCAGTACATTTTTTAGTTCATTTCTGACTGCCAGTAGTTCTTCTAACCTTTTTTTGTTTTGTGACCTTTTATGAGTCCTCTCTAGTTTAGAGATATTATCATATAGGTTTGCTATTGTCTCTTTCCTTTTTTTGTTTAAGTGGGAGGCTAAAGAAATAATTTGTGCGCTTCCCAGACCGTTTGGGGTGAAATATCTTCTGTGGCATTAATAGAGACAAATTCTTTCAATTTGTTACTTATTTTTTTCCTTTATTTCCGTTTTATCCAATAAGGTCTCATTTAACCTCCAGGTGAAGACCTTGGAGGCAGAATCTGGAGTTGTAAAAGTAATTAATGTTGGGGAATGATCAGAGTGAATTATGGGGCCAATTTGTGCTTTTGTACAGAGATGCATACAGTCTGCTGAGATGAAAACATTGTCTAGTCTATGATAAGAGTTGTGTGTAATCTCTCATGTTGGGGTTTTTAACATATAATGTGTAGTGGAAGGGGTATTGTCAAGAGCTTCAAGGAACATTAAGTAAATAAGTACCAGTTTAGGCATTTATAAAAGGAACTAGTTTTGGTGGTGTGGCGAAAATAACCTCGCCACTGGGTTTTGGAGGGGCCTGGTTGCCAGCCTCTTGCCCCAGGATTATGGGCCCTCTCATCAGCCCATGCAAAACTTAAACCCCATGGCGATTTGACTGTTTGTGGCATCTGAGCGCTCAGATCCAAGCCATATGGGGACATGTGGGGTTTTGAGGTGTGTGACAGACCCATCCGTATGGACTAAAAATGGTACCCAGATAGCTAATTTTATTGTATTTGTGTATTCTGAGTGCTATTCACCTAATGATATGCACTCAGACTTGAGCTATCTGGGAATATGTTAAATGTCTGTGTTTGCTGTGAGGGTGTGACATTGTGTGTTTGGGTGGTGATTCCTGTCCTGTTGTTCCCACATGTGTATTGGTGATTTCCCTTTGTCCTGAGAGATAATTGAAATGCTCCTCGGGTGTCTCCAGGGCAGAGAGGAGGAAACCATGATGCATTGTGGGGATGTGTTGTTTCTGTGTATCCTGAGTGCTACGTATCTGTCCTGTGTCACAGTCTTCCTTCTGGTCCCCTAGGGGCATGTACACCAGATGGGGACCTGCATAAATATGGGCGGGTAGCCCTCAATAAAGTGTTCCTGTTTTACACTCAACATAGAGCCTCGTCTCATGTGTGTGGGGATTGCTATAAGTGTATACTCCCCTGGCTATTACTCCTAGCTCTTGTAAGAGCTGTTCCTGTTCCTGGCTCCTGTGGTGGTATCGGTGTCGAGCGGAGTGCTTGGAGTCCTCGGGAGGCACTGGGAGCATTTATCAACGGAGGTACCCGGTCGGGGTGCCAGGAGATCCGTTACAGGTGGCACTCATGGTTCCTTGTCAAGGAACAGGAAGCCATTAAGCTCATCAAAAGTAAAGTGAGTAGCGACCCAGAGAAATAAAGGGATGCCTTAAGGGCAAGCCTAACAAGGCCTTGTCCCTATAAATGGGTCCGTCCATTCTTAATTTGGTGTCTGACTAATACTCGTTCAGCTATGTCTTCATTCTTCTTTTGCGATGATACGGCGTGGTGTCAGCTTGCCTTGTTTTTTCTTGATTCTTTGCGCTTTTCCTGAGCTTACTGTCTCCCAAGGTGTGAGAGGAGAGATTTCAGAAGGGATGATCATTTGTTGCGGACCAGTCCGGTATATCCACATATTCGATTCCCATAATGGTGAGTATGTCAGGGAGGTCTTTTGGTGTTCTGATCATGTACTTTTGTTTCGTTCAAGTGATCAACATCTCGAATAGGAACAACCAACGGTATGGGATGCGTTTGTGTCGCAGTTAGTCAGTCAATGGTTTGAGAATGCGTCGTTTATTAAGGGTGGCCGGAGCTAGATCTTGAAACAGTTGGATTTTTGATCCTTCATATTCAACTTGTACACCTTCTTTGGCTTTTTTCATCAGTTGTTCTTTTTGAGCAAAATTTAGGAGTTTGCAAATTATGTCTCTTAGTGGTTCATTAGGTTTAGGTTTAGGTCTTAGGGCCCTATGTGCTCTTTCGATAGTTATAGGGTCTGAGAAATCTTCTCCTAGTAGTGAAGTGCAAAT
The DNA here is from genome assembly GCF_905171765.1 of Bufo bufo. Classification (NCBI taxonomy): domain Eukaryota; kingdom Metazoa; phylum Chordata; class Amphibia; order Anura; family Bufonidae; genus Bufo; species Bufo bufo. The sequence continues at coordinate 242,657,018 of NC_053393.1, read as the reverse complement.
TTCAGACACTACTTTAGGTATCACATCGGCTGCTACTGATTCAGAGACACCCCTCAGGTTGATGTTATTCCTCCTTCCTCCATTATCTTGGCCCTCGATTTACCGTATTTTTCGCCCTATAAAACGCACCGGCCCATAAGACGCACCTAGGTTTTTGAGGAGGAAAATAAGAAAAAAAATATTTTTAACCAAAAGGTGTGCTTTTGGTGGGTTTTGAACTAATTGTGGTCTGTGGATGGCACTGTTATGGGGGATCTGTGGGTGACACTTATGGGGGATCTGTGGGTGACACTTATGGGGGATCTGTGGGTGACACTTATGGGGGATCTGTGGGTGACACTTATGGGGGATCTGTGGGTGACACTTATGGGGGATCTGTGGGTGACACTTATGGGGGATCTGTGGGTGGCTCTTATTGGGCTCTCTGGATGGCACTGTTATGAGGATCTGTAGTATACGGGAGTTGTAATACCCGTTACTACCAAAGTGTCACTTGGTGTGCTGTCGTCCCTCCTTAATATTGGGAAGTTGTTGTATGCCAGTTTTATAAAATGTAATGTAATGTGTGTATTTCCCTGTCACTGAAACTTGCACTTACAGGCCTGCTAGGGGTGTCATTCCTACTTCTAGTCCATAGAGGGAGCTAGGGAGCCCTAGTTTATATAAGGCCAGTCAGGGAAGTGCAAGGCAGACGGAGTCTAGTATCTGTAACCTACAGTTGGAGTTTAGACTATGTCTGAGACAAGTCCAGGCCTGAAGCCTGCTGTTCAGGAGAAGATTCCCTCCTGAATACCCATATGCAGAAGCAGGAACATCTTAGCCTAAGGGCCTGAGGAACCATTCAGAAGCTAGGAGAGACAGAGGCAAAGATCAGGAAAGCAAGAGGTACTCAGAAAGACAGAGGAGGTACTGATTAAAGCTATAGCCAAGGATATAAAGCCAGAACTAGGTTAATGGGCCTTGGTGAAGATATGCTATATTCCAGGATCAGACAGAATTAGAGTGCAAGCTCCTTTGCTGCAAGTCCTGTGTTCAACACTCTGTAATTACCCTGCTGTACTGAATTGCCTGCATCGACCGAATTGCAAAATCGACTGTATGCTGAGGAACTGCGTTTCCAATATTGTCTCTGCCTGCAAACTACTAAAGTTGAAGTTCTGTTTTAAGACTACGTTTCCTCGAATTATTCCTGCATCCGCAAACGGCGTGCCACCGTTTACTTGGCACTGGCGTCACGAACTATTCCCTACCTATACCTGCCCTTGCAGAGAGTCAGCTGTACCAGGTTAGTGTATATTGCACTACTACACCCAGAAACACCTACTGCACAACTTGAGTACACTGCACCTCTCTTTTGGCGTCACGAACAGGATACGCACGCTTTCTAGTGCAAGAAGCGTGAACTTTGTGCCTTATACAGTTGCCCTGTGACCAAAGTGACAAATAACCTGTTTTATTCAAGTGGACTTGGTGGACTAAAAATCATACCCAAAGTGTGTCAAAAACTTCTAAAAAGCGCTGTGCAGTATTGCGCTGCACAGAGGAAGAAAATCGCCGCATTGGAGTGTGGTTTTGTGGACTTTAAACATTCCTGCTTGCTGTCAGTGAATAAACAGCGTTTGTACCTAAGATGGCCGCTGAGCTTGCTGAATTTACTGCTGCGTCACCTTCATCCCGAAAAGGCGGGAAAAATTGGCGCCTTTCTGAGGAAAAAGCGGGAAGAAGGTCAAGGGCAGGCGCCACGGCTTATCTGGACATTTGCATGTCTGCCAGCATGGACACCGCCTTCCCTATACTGGAATACCTGGGGGGCGGCTCCCCAGTGCAATGGGAGGAGCTGGCTACTTTAATTGACGCGACCCTATCGCTCTCCTCAGAAGGATCGAGCATGTTGGATTGTGAGCAGAGTGTTGCTGCAGCGTCCGCACCTGTAATCGAAAAGATGACCGACACCGGTGTAGAGCCAGAAGAGGCTCCACCGGCCTACGCTCCGGGACCGGAGCAACCCGCCTGCCGCACCAGGGAGAAAGAACCCGAGCCCTACTATGGCTCATGGAGGGACTTTTTTCAGCCATCGTTCAAATGGTCTTCCCTGATGGCCGGAGATTCGAGAGGCCGCTATCAAGCGAAATACCAAGACTAAGATCGTGTATGAGGAATTGACCAAGACCATTCACGAGAAGCATACACACACCCAACCCCGCCTGGAAAGGAGAAAGGGAGTGGTGCTGTCGTTTGACAAACCCCGTGGCTACGGGTTTATTCAGGACTATCTTACTGGCAGAGACCTCTATGTCAATCGAAGGTCTGTCAAAAGAGACTACCTCCCTTCATACCAGCACAGCCTCCGCGAGGGAGAGGAAGTGGAGTACACCCCTGCCGAGGGCCTGCGAGGCCCCTATGCGACTGCTGTGACCCGTCCGAAGCGAGGACCTGAGGATTGGGAGGCAGAAGAAGGAGAAGACTACTCTGGCTGCGAGCGAGAACCGGAACGCTCTCCAGAGCCGGCCCATCACGCCTTTCAGGAGCGGAGCTCCTTCATTGGGCCAAACGTCTTCTGGCAGCCAACCGTGTTGGAAAAATGGGTGAGCCCTTACCCTTCCCCCGAGCTGCCTCGTCGGGAGAAGACAATATCTGAGCTGGAACAGTTAAAAGGACTTAGTGCTACCTTTGAGAACATCCGGATGGGACGGAGACCAGATGCAAGTCCAGAACCTGGAGAGGCCGAGTCTGCGTCATCGGTGACTGTACCTGCGCCGGCGGCACCAGCAGAGAACAGCGACTCCGACACAGAGAGTATCGGTGAGCAGATCGTCCGGCTGGAGGAGAAGTTGCGGGAGTTGCGTAAGACCTACACCGCCAGGATCCAGACACCGCCGAGGAAGGATGAGGTAAGGGTGCCTGTCACCACCCGCCGACCGCCTTCTGTTGTCACCGCTCCGTCAGTGCCCCAGACCGGACCCGCGATTGCCGTGAATTGCTGCACCCAGAGCACCGGACCGCTTGCTGCGGCGGCGCCAAGCATGTCACACCCTGCAGTGATTATGCCAGGGCCGGCACGGCCCACCAGAGGGTTCACCCCTAGGCCTATGGGGCCAATACCTATTAGGGGCCCCTTTACCCTGCAGCTGCCCCCTGATACTGTTATGTGGGCACATCCTCCTGTAGAGGACTACTACAGACGATACCTGCCAGCAGAGCCAAGCAGCTACAATATGCCACTGGTATCAGCCTGCTAGGCCTTTGATTTATTTCTTCTGAAGGTGATGTTAACCCTTCCAGGACAGGAGTCCTATGTTGCTGGTCCTTTGTTGCAGCTGCCAGTTTGTCCACGGCTCAGTGGTAGGTGTTGACCACTGAAATCACAAAGTCAGCAAGGCCGCGTTTGTTTCCAGGACCTCCTGCCTGCTTTTGTTACCCCACACCAAGTTGTGCCTGTTCCTTTGTTGCACCTTTTACCCTTCACCCCCTTTTCAGGTTGATCAGGGGTATTACAGCACTTGTCTTTGCTGTCCATTTTATTGTGCAACCAGTTACTAAGGAACCGTGCCCGGAGACAGACTCAAAAGAACCTGAGCCTCTGAGATTCTTATTCTTTTAAAAGTATTGTGCCCAGAGATGGACTCCACCGCATGAGAGCCTCTGTGATTTAATAAGAAATAGCCTGGGTACGGACTCATGTTTGTTATTTGAGCCTCCAAGAACTTTTATACCGTTTTCTACTGTTTTATCATGGACTTATTCATTGTCATGGACTATCCTGGTTATAATGTTACGCTGTGCCAGGTCAGCGCCCCCGTTCCATTCACTATCCTGAGAGAAGAGAACGACGCCCCTTGTCACCACACTTCACCTTTGCCAATTGGACCTGATGTAAATGTAAATGCAGATGAATTACATGTATGTATGCCTGCATGTCTCTATTTTCTATTTCAGGTAGAGATTCCAGTTGGGAGACCCATGATGGAGTACGAGGTCGTACTCAGCTTAAAGCAGTGGGGTATGTAGTATACGGGAGTTGTAATACCCGTTACTACCAAAGTGTCACTTGGTGTGCTGTCGTCCCTCCTTAATATTGGGAAGTTGTTGTATGCCAGTTTTATAAAATGTAATGTAATGTGTGTATTTCCCTGTCACTGAAACTTGCACTTACAGGCCTGCTAGGGGTGTCATTCCTACTTCTAGTCCATAGAGGGAGCTAGGGAGCCCTAGTTTATATAAGGCCAGTCAGGGAAGTGCAAGGCAGACGGAGTCTAGTATCTGTAACCTACAGTTGGAGTTTAGACTATGTCTGAGACAAGTCCAGGCCTGAAGCCTGCTGTTCAGGAGAAGATTCCCTCCTGAATACCCATATGCAGAAGCAGGAACATCTTAGCCTAAGGGCCTGAGGAACCATTCAGAAGCTAGGAGAGACAGAGGCAAAGATCAGGAAAGCAAGAGGTACTCAGAAAGACAGAGGAGGTACTGATTAAAGCTATAGCCAAGGATATAAAGCCAGAACTAGGTTAATGGGCCTTGGTGAAGATATGCTATATTCCAGGATCAGACAGAATTAGAGTGCAAGCTCCTTTGCTGCAAGTCCTGTGTTCAACACTCTGTAATTACCCTGCTGTACTGAATTGCCTGCATCGACCGAATTGCAAAATCGACTGTATGCTGAGGAACTGCGTTTCCAATATTGTCTCTGCCTGCAAACTACTAAAGTTGAAGTTCTGTTTTAAGACTACGTTTCCTCGAATTATTCCTGCATCCGCAAACGGCGTGCCACCGTTTACTTGGCACTGGCGTCACGAACTATTCCCTACCTATACCTGCCCTTGCAGAGAGTCAGCTGTACCAGGTTAGTGTATATTGCACTACTACACCCAGAAACACCTACTGCACAACTTGAGTACACTGCAGATCTGTGTATGACACAGTTATGGGGGGGATCTGTGGATGACACAGTTATGGGGGGGATCTGTGGATGACACATATATAGCATCTTATGCTATGTGTCATCCACAGATCCCCTCCATAAGTGTCCCTGTAGTGAATGACCCTCAATACACGGGCTGGGGGCTGGCATCTGCTTTTATAATGACAGCGGGGCCCATGCAGTGACTGTATTCTACTACACGGGCCCCGCTCACTGTATATTATTGTATCTCTAATAGTAAATTGTTATGCATATAATCGCATAATGAGCGCTGTGTATTACTTACAACTACAAGCGCTCGCCACTCGGTAGGTAGCAGAGAGGAGGGAGGAGGGAGGAGGCAGGCCGGGAGGACAGGTGCTGGCAGCGTGAGTCACTACGTCACGCGCCTGCGCCACCTGCTTCATTCATAAAGCAGGCGGTGCAGGCGCGTGACGTATGACTCACACTGGCAGCGCCCGTCCTCCCAGCCTGCCTCCTCCCTTTTCCCTCCTCTCTGCTACCTACCGAGCGGCAAGCGCTTGTAGTTGTAAGTAATACACAGCGCTCATTATGCGATTATATGCATAACAATTTACTATTAGAGATACAATAATATACAGTGAGCGGGGCCCGTGTAGTAGAATACAGTCACTGCACGGGCCCCGCTGTCATTATAAAAGCAGATGCCGGCCCCCAGCCCCTCCTCCCTCACAGCTGATACACCCGCCGCGCAGCATCGCGGCGGGTGTATCATTGAAAACTCTGCAAAATCAGCAGCATTCGCCGTATAAGACGCACTGCTATTTTGCCCCCACTTTTGGGGGGGGGAAAGTGCGTCTTATACGGCGAAAAATACGGTAGTCATATAGGTGATTAATATGTTGTTGGTAGATGGCTAGCATATAGGTGTTCTGTTTGGTATAGCTTGTTATCAAAGTCTCTGTGGCTTCTAGCGTTTCTACTCTGTTACCTATCTGTCTCATCTCTTTTTTAATTTCTGACAATTCTTCCAGCACTGGGTTTAGAGCTTTTGTCAGCGCCTTGAGAGATAAAGGACATGGATATGGGGAGGTCTTGAGTGGTGTTTATATCTTCATCCTCTTCGCTGTCTCTTTCTTGGTGTTCAGGTATCTGACGTGACAGGGAGCTTTTGGATGTGCGCCTGGTAGTGATTGTGTCTTCTTCATGACGTACTTGTCCAAATCTGACTGTGCTAAGGTGGAGTTTTTGGAGAGTTTCTGTGCTTCTTGGCTAGAGCCCTTGTAGCTGCCTACTTTCACCATATGTGCAGAAATTGTCAACTCCTGCTGTGGCTTAAGATTACCCCTTCCAGATTTTTAGGACATTTATATTATATCTTATTCTAGTTAGTCTGCATAAGCTGGGGCAGAGGCAGCTCCCACGTCGCCTTTCATAAGTCTTGTCTCCCCCTGTGGAATCAACCATGCAGTCCAGAACAATTGGGTGAGTGGCCCCTTAAGGTGGTGTCATGGTCTTACCTTCTTGCTGTTCTCCTTCGTTTGACATGTGCTGGCGGCCATCTTGGTTTCTGGGTTTCTTGTAGCCTTCCACCCTGCGGCTCCTCCTTCCCACTGGGAGGAGCTGGATGCCTAGCTCATATATATAGGAGGTCTGTGGCTTCAGTTCCTTGCTTGGTCCTCTTGTGTTCACATGCTTCTAAGACTGCTGCTGCTTCTGGTTCCTGATCCTGGCTTCGTCTGACTACCCTGCTGGTTCCTGATCCTGGCTTCGTCTGACTACCCTTCTGGTTCCTGACCTCTGGCTTTGCAAAGACTCTGCTCGGTTTCACCATCCGTTTGGACTTTTGCTTTACAGCTTTATTTTCAATAAAGCCTTCTTATTTTCACTTATCTCTTGTTGTACGTCTGGTTCATGGTTCCTTGACAGGTGGGAATAGCTGGGTAAACCATTTATATGATAATATTAGGTCCAGAAAAATTGGGTCTTTGGCCCCTTGGATGGAGATCAGCTAGGCGGACCTTTATATATTGGTTTCAGGTTCAGTATAGTAATTGGGTCTGGGGCCCTTTAATGGGTAAGACACCAGATCAGCGCAGTTCTCTCTTTAACTGTAATGAAATGTGGTCTTGAAAGATTTATGTCTATCCTAGGATGATATGGTTAGGGCCTGTTGAACTACTTGGAGGGTTTTTGGAACCAGAGAGGGGGATGGTAATGGGGGAGGTGGGGGAGGTGGGGGAGGAGGGGGTGCCCTGGAATTTGCACAGGCTGTGCTTAACTCACAGATCAGGAACACCACGATTCCTTCCTCTGAATAGTGATTCTGGTACTGGCGTTCTGGAGCCGGGTAAAGCTGTAACTGGGGTGCGCTGCCGGCAGGTTCCCCTTTCTCTCTTTTGGACGGCGGTCTCCACGTGGAGCAGGTACGTAGCCAGAACTTGTCCACAGACTTTCTGGAGCTCTTTTAAATTAGTTTGGAGTGTGGCAGGTCGGTCCAGTGGATAATAAATCGGTCCAGTTTAACTCCGCTGGAAACACTTGGTGCCTCGGGGCAATTGTCATCCTTCAGTTTAATTCTGGGTTGCCTCTCGCCATGGCCCAGGGCTGTAATGGTGCTTTACTTAAGCCCCTTCTCCTGCACGTCACTCAGCTTGACTTGTAGGATGATCTTACGGTGTGGTGAGTGGACGTGTATGTATACCGTCCGTTGTAGACTCCAACTACACCCGCCAACTTTAGTCCGCAGCTAATACAGTACCTGTTAGTAGGCCTCAATTGCGAACTTCGGTACTGGGGTGCCGAGCCACCCGGTGTACGTCTGAAATTGAAGTAGAGCCAGTTTCCAACACTTCTAGGGCAGAATGGCGCTGTTTAGAGCACTTTTGGAGTGTGGATGCCGATGGATAAAGCTATCTTAGACAGATCTGTGGAGAAGCTTGTCTTCCGAGTTCGGCTTCCGGACATGCCCCCCATCCAGTGTACTAGTGTAAAGTGTGCGCATCCAAAAAATATCTGTGACATCCAGTGTGATTTTTCAATAGACGGTGTCCACTGCGGACAGTGACATTACCAGTGCCACATCTCCAGTGTAACGTGTGCGCCTAAAAATTTTATATGTGACATACAATGTAATTTTTACGTAGACACTTTTGACAGTGACATTACCGGTAGTACCTCTCCTGTATAATGTTTCCTCATCCCAAATACCTGTGACATTCCCTGTATTTTTTTATTAGCCACTGGTGATAGCATTGACATTATCTGCGGGATATCTCCTGTGTGACGTTTCCACATCCCAAATACCTTTTAAAAAATTTTGCGCATACACTTCCAAATCCTACGCTACTGTACGTGTGACATACTTTCAAGCATATATCACATTTAAAATGAAGAAGATGAGCAGTAAGGGACGGGGAAGTGGCCGTGATGCTCATGGTGCACGCAGAGGCTGTGGCCCTGGGCGCGTTGAAACTGTGCCTGCTGCCAGAGCAGAAAAAAAACTGTCATCCACGATACCTAGCTTCATGTCCCAGTTTGCAGGGCAACGCAGGACACCACTCTTGAAGTCAGACCAGTGCGACCAGGTGGTCGGTTGGATTGTAGAAGATAATGCTTCCAGTCGGTTAAGCACCACCCTGTCTTCCACCAAGTCTAGTCTTGATAGTCCTTCCTCCCACCACGGAGAGTCTGGCCAAACAAGTGATCCCACACTCGGATATTCCGAGGACCTCTTTTCCTCACCATTTCTTGATTTGGCCTTCTCGCCAAGCACACTTAAAAAAGGACAGATCTTGTGCCCCGATTCCCAACCTCTTGAGCATCCACAGTCACAAGAACATGACGGTGGGGAACGGCAATTACTGTTTAATGAGGTGTATGGTGATGAGACACAGTTGCCAATAACTTAACAGCAATTACTGTCTCAAGAGGTTGAGGAAGAGGATGAGACACAGTTGTCAATCACTGAGGTTGTGGTTAGGTCAACAAGTCAGGAGGATGAGCAGAGTGAGGAAGTGGAAGAGGAAGTGGTGGATGATGAAGTCACTGACCCATCCTGGAAAGTTAGAAAGCAGAGCGAGGACAGCAGTACAGAGAGGGAGGCATCTGCAGCACCGCAACAGGCTGGAAGAGGCAGTGGGGTGGCAAAAGGGAGAAGGCAGACCACACCAAACAGGCCCGCAACTGTTGTAATTTGCAACCTGTGCCATATAAAAATGAGCAGGGCGTGAACACTAGCAACCTCACCACCATCAGCGGGAGCCTGTCTGTCAACGCTGCAGCAGCGCTTCAAATTGCCAGCTCACCGGCTGTTGTGTGACGTGAGCACGCGCTGGAACTCGACGTTCCACATGTTGGCCAGGCTTTGTGAGCAAAAGAGGGCAGTAGTGGAATACCAGATGCAACATGGTCGTCACCTTTCCAGTCAGCTTCCGCTATTCACAAGCGAGGAGTGGGCAAGGATACCTGACCTCTGTGAGATTTTAAGAAACTTTGAGGAATCAACACAGATGGTGAGTGGCTATAACGCTATTATCAGTGTAACCAACTTCTGTGTCTACTCAAACGCTCGCTGCTCACAATTTAGGACGACGCTTTGCATGTGGAAGAGGTGGAAAGGGGGGAAGACATTACACAGGGTGATAGCCAGACCACCCTCAGTTTGTGTTCTCAGCACGAATTGGACGATGAAGAGAAGGAGGAGCAGGAGACGGTTGCCTCCGCTACAGAGGGTAGTACCCATGGAAGTTTAATTTCATCTGTTTAGCGTGGGTGGACAGAAGAGGAGGAAGAGGATGAGGAGATTGAGAGTCATCCTCCTGATGACGACAGCGAAGTCTTGCCTGTTGGTACTCTGGCACACATGGCTGACTTCATGTTAGGCTGCCTTTCCAGCGACCTGCCCGTTATATAGTAAGGCTGTGACCAGCCTGCAATTGTGGGAGGGGCGTCTGGCTACTTATTACCCCACCTACCGCTCAGCCAGGCGCCCGAGCCTCACGCACTCCTGTGGTATCGCGCTCCTTCCCCTCTGACCCGAGACCTACCTTCCGGTTTCTGCGCACACGCATCGCCGGCGTCTGAACCATCGCTCACCACTCCAGCCTTCCAGGTAATCGAGGCGCAGCTGGCTCCGCTCTAGCTGTGCCTCACGTCTGGGCTCGAGCCCCCTGGTGGTACAAGTCAGATGCCGCTCTCCCCCAGCCTAGTCGCGCTCGCTGGACACAGGCAGCAGGGTCGGGGAGCCGCATCCTGGTTTACTATTCTGCCGGTCACGTGCCGTGCAAATTGGGGGTGCTAAGCAAGATTCATTATGGGTAGACAGTATTGTGCACTTATTTCGCCACCCATGCACTCTCTATATCGTTAGTTTTCTACAAGTTTTCAGCACAAGGAATTTTGGCATTATTCTGGTTCTGTGATACAGGCAACGCGCCCACTTCGGGGGGGGGGGGGGGCGGGGCGCAGTTTTTACTTGTGCCTCTGACAGCTTGCCCTGGGGCCCTTCAGTGCCATGGTTCCCTCTGTGGGCTCTCACCAGATTATCTAGGGGCCACAGCACCCGTTCTTAAAACCATGTGCCCTTTTGATACGCGGTGCGCAATCCAAAAAAAAAAAATCTATCAATAAGGGGGGAACGATTATCAACAGTTAGTCCGCCCTTGTCGCTGCCTTAGCATCACATTGCCAGAATTTGCGCCGTGAAGTTGGTGATTTTACTTTACTGTTCAATTCAGCGGTTTTCTGTCTCACTCTGCTTCCGTCGCCGGATCCACCAACATTGTCGGGGTCCTCTGGATCACCCGGGGTTTCAGTGCCTTGTGGTTCACCCAGGGTGTCACGTTCCTGGATCGCCCAGGTTGTCAATGTTCCTGGATCGCCAGGTTGTCAATGTTCCTGGATTGCCCAGGTTGTCAATGTTCCTGGATCGCCCAGGTTGTCAATGTTCCTGGATCGCCCAGGTTGTCAATGTTCCTGGATCGCCCAGGTTGTCAATGTTCCTGGATCGCCCAGGTTGTCAATGTTCCTGGATCGCCCAGGCTGTCAATGTTCCTGGATCGCCCAGGTTGTCAATGTTCCTGGATTGCCCAGGTTGTCAATGTTCCTGGATCGCCCAGGTTGTCAATGTTCCTGGATCGCCCAGGTTGTCAATGTTCCTGGATCGCCCAGGTTGTCAATGTTCCTGGATCGCCCAGGTTGTCAATGTTCCTGGATCGCCCAGGTTGTCAATGTTCCTGGATCGCCCAGGATATCAATGTTCCTGGATCGCCCAGGGTGTCTGTCTTTGTTTTCCCAGGGTTATTACATCTGTTCTGATGTCGGTTGTTCCTTCCTTTAGACTGGGCAGTAGTTATTTTCCTTCCTCTCCTTCGTTTCGTCTAGGAATTTCGAGGCAATTCCAGGTAAGTCGGCTCAGAGACAGTCACTGGGGCGGGGTTAACCATCAGTTCGATACTCAAGTCCGTTCTTTTTAAACGATTGGGGTTTTTGGAGCCGTGCTTCCAAATCCGTTCGTATCCCGTCAGGTAGGTTCATACGTTGGTCACTTTCACACACCTTCAGTCTCTCACATTCTTTCGGCCGCTTTCCCCGCATCCGTCTGTGCTTCTTTTCGTTTTACAGGTAGACATAAATTCGCCTTTTTTTCTCAGGTCAACATGTCTCACATGTCCGATATGGATGACAACCTCTCCATGCCAGGATCGTCCGTCTCGGGGCATAATAGCAGCACATCCTTAAGGAATTGGACAGTGCCAAAGTTGATTGCCGAGCTTAATCGTAGGGGGATTCGGCATCCCGCGACTGCCCGCAAGGCCGAATTATATCGTCTCCTGATGACTACTCCGGTTTCGACAGCTGAGCAGTCCAATACCGACTCCATCCGGCTGGTACTAGCTCAGATCCAGTCGTCCATCGCCGGACTCGCTAGCTCGGTCATGGACATTCAGACTAGGGTAGCGGTCTCAGAAACCAGGCCAGCAGCCTCACCGCAATATCCAGGTTCGGCAGTCATTCCTGCTATTCCTCAGGACGTTGCAGGTAGGCCTTCTGCCACCCCCCAAATTGCTCCTTCCCATTTTGTTCCAGAGCATATTAAGAAGGATATCCTGGCAGGCAAGGACGTAAACTTGGCATCCATTTTTATTGCCTCCCAGGATATTTCCGAAAACCGAGTGATTAACTGCGGAGAGGTTTCCGTGGTTTTGAAGGCCAAGGATGCTCGGCTAAATAGGAAGTTGTCTGTTTCCGAGTTCGTTCTGGCCTTCAGCCTCTACAGGGACGTGATGTGCTCCGCTCAGCCTAATCGCAGGGAAGAGTTAGATACCTACTTGTACCGGATTACGGATTTGGGGCACAAGTACGGCGGCTCAGCATTTTACGACTATCATCGTTCGTTTTCTGCCAAAGCCGCCGCGGCCCTGAACCAATTTCAGTTCATGTCCAACTGGGCAGACTTGGACATGGAGTTATTCTGCCGACACTTTGAGGGTCTGAAGGCTCCTCTGTGTGCTATCTGCCAATCCATTTTTCATTCTACGGAATGGTGCCCTAATCCGGTGCAAGATCCGCAGTCAGCGCCCACGCCAGGTCCTTCCGGGTCCTCCAGGTCTTCCTCTTCTTTAGATGAACTGGGCAGGCCAATTGTGTACCTCGGTAGTAGCCAGGTGTGCAACAATTTCGATGCCAAGGGCTGTGCCTTCAATGCGTGCCGAGCGCTGCACATTTGCTCTCTTTGTTTTCGGGCTCACCCCCGCCCTTCCTGTCCCAGGAAGACAGCCAGGGACTCCTGACTAGCCGACCTCAACTTGGAGTTACTGGCTGCACTCCTGCAGGGCCACCCAGACCGTCCCTTCGTCGCCTTCTTGTTGGATGGGTGCAGAGAAGGGTTCCACACCCGCCTTGTCACGCTCCCCCAGGGCTGCTGGATGGGCCCCAATCTGCTATCCGCCTCCAGTGACCCTGAGGCGGTGACCACCCTCATTCAAGCAGAGGTCGACAAGGGGTTCGTCATTGGTCCCTTCCTAAAGATTCCGTTCCAGTCATGGCGCATCAATCCTATCGGTCTTGTCACAAAACAATCTTCCAATAAAAAACGTCTCATTTATGACCTCTCCGCGCCTCATATGTTCCCCATTCCCAGTCTCAACTCACTCATTCCCTCTGAGGAATATTCCATGCAGTATTCTTCAGTTGATGAGGCCATCCAGTATATTCTGCAAGCAGGTGTCGGGGCTTGGCTGGCCAAGGTAGATATCGCCGATGCTTTCAAGCTGCTTCCAATACATCCGCAGCTTTGGAAGTACTACGGCATCAAGTGGGCAGATAAATTATACTTTGCCAACCGGCTTACTTTTGGGTCCAAGAGCAGCCCTTGGCTTTTTGAACAACTTGCCAAAGCCCTGCACTGGATTCTCAACCATCACGGTGGGTTATCCATGGTCGTCCACTACTTGGACGACTTTCTTCTCATTGAAAGGCCCAGTCAGGCCCCTTCCATTCCCCATTCACTCCTGGATATTTTTTCCCGTCTTCAGGTTCCCGTGGCTACGGCCAAGACTGAGGGTCCGGCCACCAAGGTCACCTTCCTGGGCATCATATTAGATACCGTCAAGATGGAGGCTAGCCTCCCCAGCGAGAAGTTGCTCAGGATCCGCTCAGCCATTTCCCGGGCGGTTCAGTCTCACTCTCTGACCAGGGTGGAGCTCCAATCCTTGCTGGGGATGCTTAACTTCGCCTCTAGAATTATGCCTCAAGGCAGGGCCTTCCTTTCCAGGTTGTTATGTCTCCTGCCCTCTGCCCTCTGCCCCAGAGCAGGATTCTGTCATCCATCTGGACAGCCAGGCCATTGCAGATCTGGACATGTGGAACAGTTTTCTCTCTCTGGTATGGCATTTCTTTGTTCATTCCGCAGTGGGACTCTTCTTCCCCCATGGTTTTCTCCGACGCCGCCGGTTCCTCCGGGTTCGCTGCCATTTTCAGGTCTCATTGGCTGGCTGCCGGATGGCCGCCAGAATTAGCCTCAGACTCAGCAGCTCTAAAATCCTCCCCCCTTTTGGAACAGTATCCCGTCGTGACGGCTGCCCAGGTCTGGGGTCACCATTGGTCTAACACTTCTGTGACATTCATTACGGATAGTCAGACCTTGGTGGACATTGTCAACAGGGGCAGGGCCCAGTCCCCCAGGATCATGGCCTTGTTGCGCAAGTTAGTGTGGTTATCCCTCCACCACAATTTCCACATGCGTTGCGTACACATTTCAGGCGAACAGAATAGGGCCGCGGACGCCCGTGCTAATTTTGCGATTTTCTTTCAGGAAATGCCTGACGCGGATCATTCAGACACGCCGGTGCCCCAATTCAGCACTCTCGTTCTGGATTAGATTCGCTCTTAGAGGAGGCCAAGGGTCTGGTCGCAAAATCATTGTCGCGCAATACGGCGAGGAATTATCAGGCCGGCTTAAGAGCTTTTGATAAATTCTCCAAGAGTCATCCGAGGGGTCAACACTCCGAAACCTCCTACATCATGGCCTTCTTGGCCTATTGTCACTCACATCTCTCTCTGTCATATAGTACCATCAGACTTTATTTAGCCGGACTACAACATCACGCTATGTTGGCCACTCCTCATCACAGGTCCTTTTTTTCCATTCAAGCTATTAAAGCCACCCTTCGGGGTATTCAAAAGGAGGGTAAGGGGTCTGTGAGCCATAGGCAACCAGTGTCTAGCAAATTGTTCAGGGATCTCTCCTCGTCATTGGATGGTAATCCTTTTGGGCCCTCCACTAGCCTGATTCTGAAAGCGGACATGTATCTCACCTTTTATGGGTTCCTCCGGCCTGGAGAGGTTCTGGCCGGTCCAAATCGTCAAAACCATCCTTTGATGCAACATCTGTCATGGGGCCAGGGCCATTACACTCTCCTGCTACCCTCCACCAAAACCAATCAGACGGGTCCCCCCTCGGAGGTAAAATTCTACCCAACCTCGAACAATTGGTGTCCAGTTCAAGTGCTGCATCAACTGCTAGCGCTTATCCGAGGTTCATTGCCAGACAGCCCACTCCTGCCGCATGCAGGCAAGCCTCTCAGCACCTCTCAGTTCATATCCTATATCCATGCCCTCGCCCAGGGTCTAGGTTATGACCCCAAGGCAATTTCGGGGCATTCGTTCCGCATTGCTTCTCGGCATCAGGTGCCAGCCCATGTCATTCGGTCCATGAGGCGGTGGCGGTCCTCCTGCTTTACCAGGTATATACCCAATCCTCAAGTAGAGATATCTCATGCCTTTCGTTCACTGGCTTTGTAATTTTATAATAAAGTGTTGTACCTAACTATTGTTTTTTGCCCCCTTTTGAAAACTGGTGTACCCGCGCCCGTGGCTCCCGGCACAATTCAGCCACTATGTTCAGGGCAGGTTTCTCTGCGTATGCCGACGTTTTCCCTAGCCCTGACCATAAATACATTTTAGACAAAACGGATTACTGTTTGTTCACCCTTCTCGACACCCGCTATAAAGAGAACTGGTGCAATACCAGAAGATGCTGTTGAAAAGTTTCCATCTGACAATGCTGGCGGCAGTTCCTTGGCCAACCGAGGAGGGGAAACAAGGGGAACACACAGCAGTTTCAACAGAGGCAGGTCTCTCCAAAGCCTGGGACAGTTTAATGACACCCCTCCAGCACCCTCACCCTGATGCACAGCCTAGTGTCACAAGGAGGGAAACATTTTGGAAGATGGTAAAAGAGAACATAGCAGACCGTGTCAACGTCCTCAATGATCCCTCAGTGCCTTACAACTACTGGATGTCCAAGCTGGACACGTGGCACAAACTGGCACTCTACGCCTTGGAGGTGCTGGCCAGCGTTTTGTCAGAGTGGGTATTTAGAGCTGCTGGTGGCATTATAACAGATAAGCGTATCCGCCTGTCAACAAAAAATGCTGACAGGTTGACTCTTATAAAAATGAACAAGGCCTGGATTGACCATGACTTCTCAACTCCACCAGAGGAAAGCTGATGAACATAAAGACACTTTAAATGTGTTGTTTATAATGTACTGAATACACTGTATTCCTATTTACCCCTTCCACCACAAACAAGGGTATATGGTTGAATCTTCCTTTTCTCATCCTCCTCCTCCTCTTCCATCATATCAACATGCTTATTCGTCGCATATAATGCCCTCGCATTTATGCCCTTCGCATATAATGTTTTACAGGGTCAGCTCACCAGCAGGCCCTCGCATATATTTTTTTAAAGGGTCAGCTCACCAGCAGGCCCTCGCATATCATTTTTTAGAGGGTCAGCTCACCAGCAGGCCCGCACCTACAATCTTTTACAGGGTCAGCTCACCTGCAGGCCCGCACCTAAAATATTTTACAGGGTCAGCTCACCAGCAGGCCCTCACCTACAATATTTTACAAGGTCAGCTCACCAGCAGGACCTCGCATATCATTTTTTACAGGGTCAGCTCTCCTGCAGGCCCGCACCTAAAATCTTTTACAGGGTCAGCTCATTAGAAGGCCCTTACCTACAATCTTTTACAGGGTCAGCTCACCAGCAGGCCCGCACAGTAAATCTTTTAAAGGGTTAGCTCACTAGCAGGCCCTTGCATATAATGTTTTACAGGGTGAGTTCACCAGCAGGCCCTTGCATATAATTTTTTAGAGGCTCAGCTCACAGCAGGCCTGCACCTACAATCTTTTACAGGGTCAGCTTACCTGAAGGCCCTCGCCTACAACCTTTTAGATGCCCTTGCATATAATGTTTTAGAGGGTCAGCTCACCTGCAGGCCCTCACCTACAACCTTTTAGAGGGTCAGCTCACCAGCAGGCCCTCGCATATAATTTTTTACAGGGTCAGCTCGCCAGCAGGTCCTCACCTACAATCTTTTACAGGGTCAGCTCACCAGCAGGCCCGCACCTAAAATCTTTTACAGGGTCAGCTCACTAGCAGGCCCGCACTGAAAATCTTTTATAGGGTCAGCTCACCTGCAGGCCCTCACCAAATTATAAATAATAGGTAATTTGCGCACATGTTGCCTTGCTTGGATGTGGTAGCTGTAGCCGTTTCTCAGGCTCACTGATTCCCTCTTACCTGTGGTCACCGTGGTTGGCGCTGAAAATAACTTCGAAACTTGATAGGGCCGACATCTAAATGGATTGTTGCCGTCAAGGGGACGTTTGATTGGCCCCAGGTTATCTAGAGTCACCAAAGCGACAGCAGGCCCTCGCCCCTAATGTTTTAGATGGTCATATCAGCAGGCACTTGCACCAAATGTTTTTGAGGGTCACCAGCAGGCCATCAATCATAATTTTTCACGGCTGTGTATGATACCCTCCTTTATGTGTAACAAAGGGTGTATTAGGAGTGCCGGTTCCTTGTAATTTTTGGCAGCACTTGCACTTTATATACAAGTAAATATACAGATAATAATGTTTCCTAACAATTTTTCATCTAAAATTGATTTTATCTTTGGCTTTGTGCGTATTATTGTCTGTAAGAGTCCATTCACACGTCCGTAAGTGTTTTGCGGATCCGCAAAACACGGACACCGGCAATGTGCATTCCGCAATTTGCGGACCGCACATCGCCGGCACTTGAATAGAAAATGCCTAATCTTGTCCACAATTGGGGACAAGAATAGGACATGTTCTATTTATTTGCGGAAACAGAAGCACGGATGCGGAAGTGCGGATCCGCAAGTGCGGATGCGGACAGCACATTTAGGCCCCATTAAAAATAAATGGGTTCGCACAAAATTGCGAACGGATGTGGACCCATTTTGCGGACGTGTGAATGGGGCCTAAAAGTGACGTACTACTCGAACAACATTTTACCCAGCAGCGACCTGGGAGTCCAAGATGCATCCAGACATCCTCCCCATGCTGTTCCCGAACCATTTTGGTGGTGTTTTCATCAATTTCTGACCTTTTCCTATAATCTAGGCACCCTCCCCTCTTCAGAGCAGGAAGTGCCTGGTTTAATGCTCGGGTTCTCCTATTGACTTGACTTCCATTGCGCTCGGGTGGTTGGTAGAGCACTTGAGCATCCCGATGTGTTTGGCCCGAGCACCCGAGCACTATGGTGCTCGATCAACACTAATGATTATCTATACAGAATATAAAAACCTTTTTTATTATCTATGCAATTGTATATAATTCATTATAATATTATACAAATATAACATACACTATGGCACTATAATGTGGTTGTATGTATGACAGATACCTATGGTATATACAGTTGCAAGAAAAAGTATGTGAACCCTTTGGAATGATATGGATTTCTGCACAAATTGGTCATAAAATGCGATCTGATCTTCATCTAAGTCACAACAATAGACAATCACAGTCTGCCTAAACTAATAACACACAAAGAATTAAATGTTACCATGTTTTTGTTGAACACACCATGTAAACATTCACAGTGCAGGTGGAAAAAGTATGTGAACCCCTAGACTAATGACATCTCCAAGAGCTAATTGGAGTGAGGTGTCAGCCAACTGGAGTCCAATCAATGAGATGAGATTGGAGGTGTTGGTTACAGCTGCCCTGCCCTATAAAAAACAAACACCCGTTCTGGGTTTGCTTTTCACAAGAAGCATTGCCTGATGTGAATGATGCCTTGCACAAAAGAGCTCTCAGAAGACCTATGATTAATAATTGTTGACTAGCATAAAGCTGTAAAGGGTTATAAAAGTATCTCCAAAAGCCTTGCTGTTCATCAGTCCATGGTAAGACAAATTGTCTATAAATGGAGAAAGTTCAGCACTGCTGCTACTCTCCCTAGGAGTGGCCGTCCTGTAAAGATGACTGCAAGAGCACAGTGCAGACTGCTCAATGAGGTGAAGAAAAATCCTAGAGTGTCAGCTAAAGACTTACAAAAGTCTCTGGCATATGCTAACATCCCTGTTAGCGAATCTACGATACGTAAAACACTAAACAAGAATGGATCTCATGGGAGGATACCACAGAGGAAGCCACTGCTGTCCAAAAAAAACATTGCTGCACGTTTACAGTTTGCACAAGAGCACCCAGATGGTCCACAGCAGTACTGGAAAAATATTCTATGGACAGATGAAACCAAAGTTTAGTTGTTTGGAAGAAACACACAACACTATGTGTGGATAAAAAGAGGCACAGCACACAAACATCAAAACCTCATCCCAACTGTGAAGTATGGTGGTGGGGGCATCATGGTTTGGGGCTGCTTTGGGGCTGCTTTGCTGCGTCAGGGCCTGGACGGATTTCTATCATCGAAGGAAAAATAAATTCCCAAGTTTATCAAGACATTTTGCAGGAGAACTTAAGGCCATCTGCCCACCAGCTGAAGCTCAACAGAAGATGGGTGTTGCAACAGGACAACGACCCAAAGCATAGAAGTAAATCTACAACAGAATGGCTTAAACAGAAGAAAATACGCCTTCTGGAGTGGCCCAGTCAGAGTCCTGACCTCAACCCGATTGAGATGCTGTGGCATGACCTCAAGAAAGAGATTCACACCAGACATCCCAAGAATATTGCTGAACTGAAACAGTTCTGTAAAGAGGAATGGTCAAGAATTACTCCTGACCGTTGTGCACGTCTGATCTGCAACTACAGGAAACGTTTGGTTGAAGTTATTGTTGCCAAAGGAGGTTCAACCAGTTATTAAATTCAAGGGTACTTTTTCCACCTGCACTGTGAATGTTTACATGGTGTGTTCAATAAAAACATGGTAACATTTAATTATTTGTATGTTATTAGTTTAAGCAGACTGTTATTGTCTATTGTTGTGACTTAGATGAAGATCAGATCATATTTTATGACTAATTTGTTCAGAAATCCATATCATTCCAAAGGGTTCACATACTTTTCTTGCAACTGTATTAGAAGGTGGTGACCAAACCCCTCTATTGCTTAAAAAACTCTGAGTGGATCTAGCACCCATACAACCAACAGTGTGATATTGCCACTAAACGGGGTATATATTTTTATCTTTATTTTAGTTTTTTTTTTTTTTTATTAACTTTTCCTTAGTTTTATTTGTTTATGTGATTGTGTAACATTAACCCCTTCACTACCAAGCCACTTAAATCCCAGGCCGATTTTTGCAAATCTGACATATGTTACTATATGTGGTAATAACTTGACACAATGTACTTAAAATTTGAGTCAAAATAATTCACCTTTATTTATGAAAAAAATCCCAAATTTACTAAAAATTATGATAAATTCGCAATTTTAAAGCAGAAAGTGATACCTCATAAAATATTTATTAACGGTACTTAACATTTCCTATATGTCTACTTTATGTTGGCATTATTTTGTATATGTCATTTTATATTTTAAGGATGTTAGAAGGCATAGAAGTTTATTTTCAAAAATTTTCAAAAATTTTCAACCAAATTTCCAAAACCATTTTTTTGAGCACCAATTCAGTTATTTGTGAATATAAGTAATTTTGATGGGATTACGTAATGGAAACCACCCATAAATGACCCAATTTTAGAAACTACACCCCTCAAATTATTCAAAACTAATGTAGGTGAAAATGTAGGTGAAATTTCAAAATTTAACTTTTTTGGTAGATTTGTTTGTCAATAAACTTTTTCTTGCAACATAGCAAGGGTTGACAGCAAAATAAATCTCAATATACAGTACAGACCAAAAGTTTGGACACACCTTCTCATTCAAAGAGTTTTCTTTATTTTCATGACTATGAAGGCATCAAAACTATGAATTAACACATGTGGAATTATATACATAACAAACAAGTGTGAAACAACTGAAAATATGTCATATTCTAGGTTCTTGAAAGTAGCCACCTTTTGCTTTGATTACTGCTTTGCACACTCTTGGCATTCTCTTGATGAGCTTCAAGAGGTAGTCCCCTGAAATGGTCTTCCAACAGTCTTGAAGGAGTTCCCAGAGATGCTTAGCACTTGTTGGCCCTTTTGCCTTCACTCTGCGGTCCAGCTCACCCCAAACCATCTCGATTGGGTTCAGGTCCAGTGACTATGGAGGCCAGGTCATCTGGCGCAGCACCCCATCACTCTCCTTCATGGTCAAATAGCCCTTACTTTCAAAGTTTTACCAATTTTTCGGCTGACTGACTGACCTTCATTTCTTAAAGTAATGATGGCCACTCGTTTTTCTTTACTTAGCTGCTTTTTTCTTGCCATAATACAAATTCTAACAGTCTATTCAGTAGGACTATCAGCTGTGTATCCACCTGACTTCCCCTTAACGCAACTGATGGTCCCAACCCCATTTATAAGGCAAGAAATTCCACTTATTAAACCTGACAGGGCACACCTGTGAAGTGAAAACCATTTCAGGTTGGCATGCTCATCAAGAGAATGCCAAGAGTGTGCAAAGCAGTAATCCAAGCAAAAGGTGGCTACTTTGAAGAATTAGAATATATATGACATATTTTCAGTTGTTTCACACTTGCTTGTTATGTATATAATTCCACATGTGTTAATTCATAGTTTTGATGCCTTCAGTGTGAATCTACAATTTTCATAGTCATGAAAATAAAGAAAACTCTTTGAATGAGAAGGTGTGTCCAAACTTTTGGTCTGTACTGTATATTACTTGGATTCTGCAGTTTACAGAAATACCCCATATGTGGCGGTAAACTGCTCTATGGGCACGTGGCAGTGGTCAGAAATAAAGGAGCGCCATATGGATTTTGGAGGCAGATTTCGCTAGAATGGTTTTTAGGCACCATTTTGTATTTAAGGAGACCCTGAGGAACCCCTACAGTGAAAACCCTCAAAAAGTAACCCCATTTTGGAAATGACACCCCTTAAAAAATATATTACGGGGGGTACTGAGCACTTTGACCCCCTAAGCTTTTTACGGAATTTGGAAAAACTTGGCTGTAAAAATGTAAAGTTTTGTTTCTTCCAATAAAATGAGGCTTTAGCCCCAAATTTTTATTTTTAACAACAGAATAAGCACGGCAACACCCCATATGTGGTGGTGAACTGCTTTGGGGACACATGGCAGGACTCAGAAAGGAAGGAGCGCCATATGGCTTTTGCAGAACAGATTTTGATGGATAGGTTTATGGGTGCCATTGGTTTTAATTTTTTTAAGTGATTGTCTTATGTGGGTGCTCATTTTTTGTGGGATGAGGTGATGGTTTGATTGGTACCATTTTGGGGTACATAAAACTTTTTGATTGCTTGGTATTAAACTTTTTGTGAGACAAGGTGAAAAAAAATTGCTGTTTTGGCAGCTTTTTTTAATTTATTTTTACAGCATTCACCTGAGAGGGCATTTAATGTAATATTTTAATAGAGCAGGTTTTTACGGACGTGGCGATACCTAATATATCTATAATTTTTATTTTTGTTAAGTTTTACACAGTGAAATAATTTTTGAACAGAATAAAATCTTGTTTTTGTGTTGCCATTTTCTGAGAGCCCTATTTTTTATTTTATTGTCTTAGATAGAGGTTCATTATTTGCAGGATGAGATTTTTTTTTACAGCGTTCACCTTAGGGGTTAGGTCATGTGATATTTTATTAGAGCAGGCCGTTAGGGACGTGGCAATACCTAATATGTATACTTTTTTTATTTATTTAAGTTTTGCACAATAATATCATTTTTGAAACAAAACAAGTTTTAGTGTCTCCATAGTTTTATTTTATTTTTGGCGATTATCTTAGGTAGGGTATCATTTTTGCAGATGAGATGACGGTTTGATTGGCACTATTTTGGGGTGCATATGACTTTTTGATCATTTGCTATGACACTTTTTTTGTTACGGTGTTCACCTGGGGGGTTAGGTCATGTGGTATTTTTAGAGCAGGTTGTTACAAACACGGCGATACCTAATATGTCTACTTTTTTATTTTTTTACATTTAACATAATTTAATTATTTTTGAAACAAAAAAATCATGTTTTGGTGTCTCCATAGTCTTATAGCCATAGATTTTTGTATTTTTTGGGCGATTGACTTAGGTAGGGGCTCATTTTTTGCAGGATGAGGTGACGGTTAGAATGGTACTATTTTGAGGTGCATACGCCTTTTTGATCGCTTGGTGTTGCACTTTTAGTGATGTAAGGTGACAAAAAAATGTTTTTTTTTTAGCACAGTTTTTATTTTATTTTTTGACGGTGTTCACCTGAGGGGTTGGGTCATGTGATATTTTAATAGAGCTGGTCAATATGGATGCGGCGATACCTAATATGTCGATTTTTCTGTTTTCCCTATTTAAAAAAAAAATAAAAAATTACTTCATTTTGGGAAAAAGACACTTTTCTTTACTTGAAACTTTAAATTTTTTTGTAAAACTTAATTTTTATTAACTTCTTTTTTCACTTTATTTTTTGTCCCACTCTGGGACTTCAACTTTTGGGGGCCTGATCCCCTTTACAATGCATTACAATACTTCTGTATTGTAATGCATTGGCTGTAAGTGTATTACATAGTGTAATACACTTACATCAAACAGGATCTCACAAGCTTTCACGGAAGGCAGCCACGATGCCTAAGGAAGGCATCGGGCTGCCTTCCCTGCCATCGGGTCCCTGTCACAGCAGCGCGGAGACCCGATGGCCACCCGCACCCGGCATCGGTGAAAACACTGATGCCGACGCATACAACAGGGGTCAGGCTATCAGTGACTGCCAGACCCCTGCAGCTGTATGGCGCTGGGATTTCTGTCCCAGATATCATGTACGGTGCTGGTATCCTACGGGTTAAATAATATTTATTTACACAAAAATGTACACAATTTACACAAATATATACATATTTGGATGGTTTAAAATGCAGAGTGCCTGTCCTAGCTATTTTTTTTATGATAGAGTTTAGAGTTTAATGTACAGATTTAAAGAGCATCTGTCAGCAGGGTCAACCCTATTAAACTAGACATAATGCCTGTTGAGTTTATCCTGCTGAGTAAAACATTATCTCATTTATGTTCCTCCATTGTACTGTTCCTGAAAAACAACAACTTTTCATTAACCCCTTCCCGACTGCCATACGGCTATATACGTGCTATTTGCACATGCCCCGTGCAGCTACTATGTGTATAGACGTCAGGCAGCTCTTTAATCCAAGCGCTGCAAAACGCTTGGATTAAAGCTTTTGCCCCTGCACTGCTGCTGTCATGGACAGCATACAGTGCAGTAATGCCAACAAGGGACCAATCAGAATGGTCCCTTGCCGGAGATCGACCCGATTGGTTAGTCTGCACAGACTAACCAATCGGATCGCGGCAGTGTAAAAGTACCTGTTTCAGGCTCTGATCGGCATTTTGCCGATCAGAGCCTGAAATCAGGTAGTGTATTCTCCGTGCCCCCTGATCTGTAGGCCCCATCTGCGCCCTCTGCATGGATCTGACAATCGATTCCCCCCCAATCCCTCTGCTCCCTGCCTCCAACCTATTCGCCTGCCATGCGCTCTTGCGCACTTCTGTCCCAGCATCTGTCACATCCGTGCCCCCTACATGCTGGCCGTACCCCCTCCTTTCCAGCCCTGCCTCCATTTGTGCCCCATGCGGTCCCCCTGATGTATTTGATGGCGGAGGCCCCGTTTCTGAGCCGCCGCCATTAACAACGAGTGTCAGCTGTATGCTGACACTCTGCTGTAACCCTTTAGATGCCGCGGCAGCTCCCTCTCTCAACCATCGGGACTGCCGCGCTGTGACGGCAGCAGCCAATGGTTGCCATGGCCATGGTTGCAAAGGCGGCCATGGTTGCAAAGTATAGTACAGCCATCAGCCCCACTGGAAGAAATGTGATAATAATAAAAGTGAAAAATTAAAATAATTTTTAAAAAAATTAAAAATAAAATTGCCTTTTCCTATAAAAAAAATAAAAAAATTTTTGGACATATTAGGTATCACCGCGTCCGTAACGACTGGCTGTATAAATATATCACATTATCCACCCCGTCCGATAAACACCATAAAAAAAATAAAAAATAAAAACTGTCAAAAAAGACATTTTTTGTCACCTTACATCACAAAAAGTGCAACACCAAGCGATCAAAAAGGCTTATGTTGAACAAAATAGTACCAAAAAAAGTCACCTCATCCCGCAAAAAATGAGACCCTACATAAGAAAATCGAAAAAAATAAAAAAAACGATAGCTCTCAGAACATGGACACACTCAAACATCATTTTTTTTAATTTCAAATATGCTATTATATTATGCTATTGTGTTTAAGTGAAATAAATTTACGTAGACATACTAAGTATTGCTGCATCCGTAACAACCTGCTCTATAAAAATATCACATGACTTAACCCCTCAGATAAACACCGTAAAAATAAAAAAAAACGGTGCCAAAAAAGCAATTTTTGGCACCTTACATCACAAAAAGTGTAACACCAAGCGATCAAAAAGGTGTATGCCCCACAAAATAGTACCAATCAAACCGTCACCTCATCCCACAAAAAATCGGTCAAAAAATAAAAAAGCTATGGCTCTCAGACTATGGAGACACTAAAACATCATTTTTTGGTTTCAAAAATGCTATTATTGTCTAAAATTTAAATAAATAAGAAAAAGTATACATATTAGGTATTGCCACATCCATAACGATCTGCTCTATAAAAATGTCACATGTCCTAGCCCCTCAGGTGAATGCTGTAAAAATAAATAAATAAAAACTTTTCCAAAACAACCAATTTTTTGGTCACCTTGCCCCATAAAGTGTAATAATGAATGATCAAAAAATCCTATGTACCCAAAAATGGTACCAATAAAAACCTCAACTCTTTCTGCAAAAAACGAGCCCCTGAACAAGACGATCGGCAGAAAAATAAAATAAATATGGCGTTCAGAAAATGGAGACACAAAAATATATTTTTTAAAAAAATGCTTTATTATGTAAAACTGAAACAAACAAAGAAAGTGGACATATTTGATATCATTGTGTCCGTAAGAACTTGCTCTACAAAAATTGCACATGATCTACCCTGTCAGATGAATCTTGTAAAAAATAAAAACGATGCCAAAACAAAAACAGTTTTTGGTTGCCTTGCCTCACAAAAAACATAATATAGAGCAGGCATGGCCAACCTGTGGCTCTCCAGCTGTTGTAAAACTACAACTCCCACCATGCCCTGCTGTAGGCTGCTAGCTTTAGGCAGTCTGGGCATGCTGGGAGTTGTAGTTTTGCAACAGCTGGAGAGCCTCAGGTTGGCCATCCCTGATATAGAGCAATTAAAAATAATATGTAACCCAAAATAGTACCAATAAAACTGGCACCTTATCCCCTAGTTTCCAAAATGGGGTCACTTTTTGGGAGTTTCTACTGTAAGGGTGCATCATGGGGGGCTTCAAATGGGACATGGCATCTAAAAACCAGTCCAGCAAAATCTGCCTTCCAAAAACCATTCGGCACTCCTTTTCTTCTGCGCCCTGCTGTGCGCCCTTATATCAGTTTACAATCACATGTGGGGTGTTTCTGTAAACCGCAGAATCAAAGTAATAAATATTGAGTTTTGTTTGGCTGTTAACCCTCAATGTGTTAAAGAAAAAAATGGATTAAAATGGAAAATCTGCCAAAAAAGTGAAATTTTGAAATTTCATTTCCATTTTCCTTAAATTTCTTGTGTAACACCTAAAGGGTTAACAAAGTTTGTAAAATCAGTTTTGAGTAACTATGGGAAATATGAAATGTTAAGTAATAAATATTTTATGAGGTATCACTTTCTGTTTTAAAAGCAGAGAAATAAAAATTTAGAAAATTGCGAATTTCTTCAAAATTTTGGGTCAATTTGGGGTTTTTTCATAAATAAAGGTGAAGTCATGAAGTACACTGCCATGAAGTACAATGTGTCACGAGAAAACAATCTCTGAACGGCTTGGATAGGTAAAAGTGTTCCAAAGTTATTACCACATAAAGGGACACGTCAGATTTGTAAATCACTGGGGCATCAATGACCCTCGGTCATGAAAGGTAAATGGAAATAAAGTTTTGGCGCATGAGGGGTGGGCACAAGATCACTAGAGTTCCTTCGCTCTGCCCTTAGTTTACTCCCTACGTACCCTTAATTGACTAGGACCAGGCATCACCCCTGTCCCTGTAATGTCTCTGCCTCATAATCTGCAGTACACTATTGGTTCATGCATAGTGCAGATGTCAGCTTTACATTTGTCAATGTTGTTATCTACCACCCGAAAAAAGCCAAGCATCTCCTCTGCATATATGGTAGTCTACTGTACTGTAGATGTGCTATGCATTCATCAATCGTGTAGAATATGATGGAGGCATTAATGCCCTGCATTGTCTATTAAAAGGATGAAGGGAATGGTCTAAGTGCAGAGCAGTAATGTTCTGGTAATCTGAGGGGCTCAGGTCAACCCCCCAGTGCATCGAAGACCTAAGTTACATAGTAATAAAAAGTTGTTTTTCTTAGGAATGGCGAAACAATGGAACATAAATGAGGTAACATTGTAGTCAACAGGATCAACCCTATCAGACATTTTGCCTGGTTTAATATCCCCAGGATAGGTCATAATTATCTAATTGGTGGGGGTTCCTCGCCAAGCACCACAGCTATTTGAAGAGTGAGTGAGTGTTTGGCATCTTCTTAGGCCAGTGACATCAAACTCCTTCATTACATGGCCTAGGAGCAGCTCAGTCCCATTCAAATAAATAGGACTGAGCAGTGATACCATGCCATGCTTGGTAAACTGCAAGATGGCTGCAGTGCTGACCGGAGTGCTGCAGCCTCCCTAAACAGTTGATCCACGGTACTGGGAGTCGGATCCCTGACAATCTGATATTGATGACCTATCCTGAGGTTGACCAGCTTTTCAAAACAATATGATTTCATGAAACTGTGCAAGGAGTTGTCTGTCTTATACATCTATATGTGTCCACTCAGTGGTTGTAGTTTGCGTCCTGTTGTGATATTGTATTGAATTGGTTTTATGAGATAGTAAAGTCTCTTTATCCCCTCTACCCCAGAGATTTTTTTGACCTTGCGTTTTAGTTTTTCGCTCCCCACCTTCCCAGAGCGATAACTTTTTTTATTTTTCCGTTCACATAGGCGTATGAGGACTTATATATTGCATAGAATGTAGTGGAAAGTGGAAAAAAAAATCCAAAGGTGGCAGAATTGGAAAAAAAACAAAGCAATTTTGCCAGTTTTACTTTTTTTTTTTTACAATATTCATTATGTGGGAAAACTGATTTGTGATCTTCATTCTCCTGGTCAGTACGAATTCGGCAATGCTGCATATAAATACTTTTCCTTGCGTTTTAATGCAAAAAAAAAAAAAGAATCATATTTTTTTTTGGGGGGGGTCATTTTCTGACCCCCTACAACTTTTTTGTAGCTATGTGTGAGGAGCTGTATGAGGGCTCAATTTTTGTGGGGCAATATGGGGTGTTTACAACTTTTTGATCACTTTGTAAATAATTTTTTGTGGGAGGAGAAGCAACCAAAAAATGACAAATTGGCCATTTTGACCCTTTCTTTTATTTCACCTTTTTTTGGGGGATTAATACTTTTATATTTTGATAGTATGTTTTTGTCTTACGCGGCGATACCCATGATGTGTATTTTTTATTTTTTAAAATTTTTATTCTCATGTTGGGGAAGGGGGGGTTATTTGTAAAAACTTTTTTTTTACACTTTTATTTATAGTTCCCATAGGGAACTATAACAAGCAATCATTAGATTTAGATTTTACTAGTTTCCTATGGAGCCTTATTACAGGAAAAGGCTTCATAGGAAACACTGTGCAGCAGACTGTTCAGAAGCGGACGTCATCTTTAAAGACCCAACATGTAACGTAACAGTATGTCACATGTAGGGAAAGGGTTAATGGGCAATAGACATGCATTTAGGTACTGTATATACAGTGATTACTCCCACACATTAACAAAATGACTACATCAAAGATTTAGATCTCTGTGATTAGGTAAATGAATTCCCATCCCTAGAAAGAACTTTCTGTATATGGTTTCTTCATGGGACACAATAATATAGTATAATAATAATAATAATAATAATAATAATAATAATTAATTAGTAGTAACATAGTAACATAGTAACATAGTACATAAGGCCGAAAAAAGACATTTGTCCATCCAGTTCGGCCTGTCATCCTACAAGTTGATCCAGAGGAAGGCAAAAAAAAAACCCTGTGAGGTAGAAGCCAGGTAGTAGTACACAATAATTACCTAAGCTCCCTCTAGTGGTGGCTGCATTGATCAGGAATGATATACAGTCAGGTCCATAAATATTCGGACATCGACACAATTCAAACATTTTTGGCGCTATACACCACCACAATTGATTTTAAATAAAACGAACAAGATGTGCTTTAACTGCAGACTGTCAGCTTTAATTTGAGGGTATTTACATCAAAATCAGGTGAACGGTGTAGGAATCACAACAGTTTGCATATGTGCCTCCCACTTGTTAAGGAACCAAAAGTAATGGGACAGAATAATCATCATAAATCAAACTTTCACTTTTTAATACTTGGTTGCAAATACTTTGCAGTCAATTACAGCCTGAAGTCTGGAACGCATAGACATCACCAGTCACTGGGTTTCATCCCTGGTGATGCTCTGCCAGGCCTCTACTGCAACTGTCTTCAGTTCCTGCCTGTTCTTGCGGCATTTTCCCTTCAGCTTTGTCTTCAGCAAGTGAAATGCATGCTCAATCGGATTCAGGTCAGGTGATTGACTTGGCCATTGCATTACATTCCACTTTTTTTCCCTTAAAACACTCTTTGGTTGCTTTTGCAATATGCTTTGGGTCATTGTCCATCTGTACTGTGAAGCGCCGCACAATGAGTTCTGAAGCATTTGGCTGAATTTGAGCAGATAATATTGCCCGAAACACTTCAGAATTCATCCTGCTGCTTTTGTCAGCAGTCACATCATCAATAAATACAAGAGAACCAGTTCTATTGGCAGCCATACATGCACACGCCATGACACTACCACCACCATGCTTCACTGATGAGGTGGTATGCTTAGGATCATGAGCAGTTCTTTTCCTTCTCCATACTCTTCTCTTCCCATCACTCTGGTACAATTTGATCTTCGTCTCATCTGTCCATAGGATGTTGTTCCAGAACTGTGAAGGCTTATTTAGATGTCGTTTGGCAAACTCTAATCTGGCCTTCCTGTTTTTGAGGCTCACCAATGATTTACATCTTGTGGTGAACCCTCTGTATTCACTCTAGTGAAGTCTTCTGTTGATTGTTTACTTTGACACGCATACACCTACCTGCTGGAGAGTGTTCTTGATCTGGCCAACTGTTGTGAAGGGTGTTTTCTTTACCAGGGAAAGAATTCTTCGGTCATCCACCACAGTTGTTTTCCGTGGTCTTCCGGGTCTTTTGGTGTTGCTGAGCTCACCGGTGTGTTCCTTCTTTTTAAGAATGTTCCAAACAGTTGTTTTGGCCACGCCTAATGTTTTTGCTATCTCTCTGATGGGTTTGTTTTGTTTTTTCAGCCTAATGATGGTTTGCTTCACTGATAGTGACAGCTGTTTGGATCTCATCTTGAGAGTTGACAGCAATAGATTCCAAATGCAAATAGCACACTTGAAATGACCTCTGGACCTTTTATCTGCTCATTGTAATTGGGATAATTAGAGAATAACACACACCTGGCCATGGAACAGCTGAGAAGCCAATTGTCCCATTATTTTTGGTTCCTTAACAAGTGGGAGGCACATATGCAAACTGTTGTAATTCCTACACTGTTCTCCTGATGTGGATGTAAATACAGTCTGCAGTTAAAGCATATCTTGTTTGTTTCATTTCAAATCCATTGTGGTGGTGTATAGAGCCAAAAATGTTAGAATTGTGTCGATGTTCCAATATTTATGGACCTGACTGTATCTAAGAGCTCATGCACACGACCGTATGTATTTTGTAGTCTGCAAAAAACAGATCCGCAAAAAATACGGATGACATCCATGTGCATTACGCATTTTGCGGAAACGGAACAGCTGGCCCCTAATAGAACAGTCCTATCCTTGTCAGTAAAGCGGACAGTAATAGGACATGCTCTATTTTTTTGCGGAACGGAAATATGGATATACGGAAACGGAATGCACACTGAGTAACTTCCGTTTTATTTGCGGACCCATTGAAATTAATTGTTCCGCACGCGGTCCGCCAAAAAAACTGAACGGACACGGGAAAAAAATAAGTTTGTGCGCATGAGGCCTAAGGCTAAGCAGGGAATTTGGAGTTCTCGCCCATTATCAAGATATATTAATTACTCAGCAGTGCATTTTGAACCTATTTAAAGAGCAAAATAGTATTCACTAATACTTAGAATGCTATAATACATGAAAAACATGCATTAGATATCCAGCATAGACAAGACACCACATGGTTAGGTATACTGGCATTTTGTTACATATCAGTTCGACTGTCAAGTTAAAGCATTAATATCCTATTGAGAAATTAGCTGTGTTGTAAATAATGAGAAATCTTTGCAGTGCGCAATAAAGAAAATCAAAGGAAGCAAAGCTAATGTTTGCAAAGGAAACTCGTCTTCAAACACAATCCCAGAACTCTTTGAGACTAAACAGAGGATCTCTGCTTGTTCTTCTAACAAAGGACTCCTGAGCTCAGCATCCACATGCTTATTCCACCCTTTTTCGCCTCATCTGGCAACCGCTTTCCGGTCCAGCACACACTAACATTTAATGAGTCAAACTTCCCATTTTCAGACTAATCAGTCGACTGCACTAATTGCAAATGCAAATATGCAAATTTATATTAATTAATTACTCTGCTAATTAGTTCTGCGGTCTCTTTTTTTGTGAGTGTGGGGGGGTGCGTGTGAAGGTAATAAATCACTTTGCAGAGAAAAGGAAACGTGTTTCATTCCCATCTCACTCCCCATAAAAATTTAATGTACTCATTGAAGTAAAAAAAATGTATATTAGAGTATGTAAAAAATCTATGTGTACATATAGTCTAATTGCTGCTGTTCCTGATGAGTCCCCTTTAGGAAGGTGCAATTCTGAGTCGACTTTCACATCTTTGGCAAATGCCATCACTAAGTTGGCTGTTAGCAGTTTAATTATCACATTATGAGCTTCTACAAAAGCAACTTTCCTGCGCTTCAGGCTGTGACTTCAAGCACAGCAGTTCACACATACTGAAAAAAAACTGCTTATAAGTAGGATGCATCTGTATAGGCATTTTAACCTTAGCAAATTTGCCGAAACAGGACAAAGAATACAATAGGAGAAATTTCATAATGGTGTTATAGGAGGTATTCATTTACAAGATGGCATAAATGGGACAAACTTTACTAAATATATCAGAATGGTGCAGCAGGCATGATATATTAGGAATAATCCGCAAGAAATGTTGAGCACATTGGGGAAACAGGCGTTGAAGAGGTACACATCACGTTTGAATAACAATTTCAGACTTTTTTGCTGTTTTACACTTTTCTTGCCACGTTTCTAAAGGGATATGAAAAGTGGCTCTGTCTCTTTCCTGCTATGTTCACCAGAAAACTGTAGAAAGTAAGCAATTTTTTCCATGAGCTGTGTCCTGATCAGGAAAAAAAATTAAATGATACAGTGTATATGTGAACACATCCTATGTCTAGGCATGTTGCGGTAGGCGAATAAATGCATAATGCATATGCATTTATGCTGCATTTGGTAAGTAAATCTCCCTCCATATATTGAACATTTTCCATCCTATGCTATAAATTTCAGATAACACAGTTACAAGCTTCTCTTAAGTCTTGTAACCCTCTTTTATTTTTTTTCCAATGTTGTAGTCTAGCGCCCAATGACCTCTCCTTGTGCTTGTTAGTCCTAGAATATACTGTAATGTAGATGAAGGTCAATGAATGTGTATCTTTGGACAGCGAGTTATTAAACTAGAATCACAAATGTCCACCGCTAATTCCAAGGCCATGTCTAGTGTCAGACGAAGTGAGAACTATTTCTTAAGCACACGATGTTGCACAAATCATTTTAGCATACTACAATATAATATCCATCTGTAAAGATTATTTTCTTCTAATTACTTCAATTGTGATTCTTCTGATTTACTACAATAAAAGTATTATTATCAGCTGCTACCACAACCCTTCAAAGAAAGTATGTCACCAGGAATTTCACTAAACCTGCCGCAATGCCTTGTAGGGCTAGCTCAGCTGAATGTAATGATACCTCTATTTTAGTGATCTGTTGCATCTTTCTGTAGAAAAAGTACTTTTAATCCATGTTCAAATGAACAGTTAAGTGCATCAAAGGAGGGGCCAAGTCGCTCTGTGCACCCTTGCTCCTTCTTGGTTCCTCTTCCAGCCCCTTATTCTCCTTCTTGATTGACAGGGCCAGGTTTCTACCTAGCCATCCCATCTATAACAACCTGTACTAGAACATTAATTATTTATCTGACACAGTGAATGCCATTAACAAAAATAAATTACATAACTTCTGTTTTCCCCTGAAAAAAAGGAGTAAACATTAATCAATAAGTCCTATGTACTCTAAAATGGTAACAATGAAATCATAAACTCCCCCTGCAAAAAAAGGTCTTATAAGGCTACTTTCACACTTGCGTTGTTCTTTTCCGGCATAGAGTTCCGTCACAGGGGCTCTATACCGGAAAAGAACTGATCAGGTATGTCCCCATGCATTCTGAATGGAGAGTAATCCGTTCAGTTTGCATCAGGATGTCTTCAGTTCAGTCGTTTTGACTGATCAGGCAAAAGAGAAAACCGTAGCATGCTACGGTTTTATCTCCGGCTAAAAAAACTGAAGACTTGCCTGAATGCCGGATCAGGCATTTTTTCCCATAGGAATGTATTAGTGCCGGATCCGGCATTCAGAATACCGGAATGCCGGATCCGTCCTTCCGGTATGCGCATGCGCAGACTGAAAAAAAAGGTGAAAAAATAAATACCGGATCCGTTTTTGCCGGATGACACCGGAAAGACGGATCCGGTATTTCAATGCATTTTTTCGACTGATCAGGCATTTTTAAGACTGATCAGGATCCTGATCAGTCTTACTGATGCCATCAGTTAGCATACATTTTGCCTGATCCGGCAGGCAGTTCCGGCGACGGAACTGCTTGCCGGATCTCTCTGCCGCAAGTGTGAAAGTAGCCTAAGGCAGATTATTTTGTTTTGGAAAGTTCTCAGATTTTTTTTACATTTTCTTTTCTTATTTTTTTTATTGTTCCAATGTAATAAAACATATAGCCATGCTGGCCCTGATTTACTTGTCAGTGTTGCAAACTGCATCAAAATTTGGAGCAATTCACAGCATCTAGTTCTTGAAAAATCCCTTGCACCTTGCTTGACAAGGCGAAGTGACTTAACAGGAAAAAGAGGCATGGTCTGAAACTAAGCCAAGCAGCCAACCAATAATACAGAGTTAGGCCTCTTTCACACTACCGTTTTTTTTTTTTTCCGTTTTGCGGTCCGTTTTTTGCGGTCCGTATACGGAACCATTCATTTCAATGGTTCCGCAAAAAAAACGGAATGTGTTCCGTATGCATTCCGTTTCCGTATTTCCGTTCCGTTGAAAGATAGAGCATGTCCTATATTTGGCCGCAAATCACGTTCCGTGGCTCCATTAAAGTCAATGGGTTCGCAAAAAAAACAGAACACATACGGAAATGCATCCGTATGTCTTCCGTTTCCGTTCCGTTTTTTTCTGAACCATCTATTGAAAATGTTATGCCCAGCCCAATTTTCTCTATGTAATTACTGTATACTGTATATGCCATACGGAAAAACGGAACGGAAAAACGGAACCGAAACGGAAACACAACAGAAACAAAAAAATGGAAAAACGGATCCGTGAAAAACGGAACGCAAAACACTGAAATGGACATACTGTAGTGTGAAAGAGGCCTTAGACAAATGTGTCTATCCATGCTCCACAGTTAGGCTCCATTCACACGTCCGCAATGTGTTTTGCGGATACACGGAGTCACGGATCCGCAAAACACGGAAAGCGGCAATGTGTGTTCCGCATTTTGCGGACCGCACATTGCCGGCACTAATAGAATATGCCTGTTCTTGTCCGCAATTGCGGACAAGAATAGGACATGTTCTATTTTTTTGCGGAAACGGAAGCACAGATGCGGAAGTGCGGATCCGCAAATGTGGATGCGGACAGCAAATTCCGTCCCCATAGAGAATGAATGGGTCCACACCCTTTCCGCAAAATTGCGGAAAGGATGCGGACACATTTTGCGGACGTGTGAATGGAGCCTTAAGATCCAGCCTGAGCCTCTGTGATATGTCTAGTTCAGGTCTAGAAAGCCTGTCTTAAGTTCCCTTTAGATGGGATAATTCAGCAGGTGATTGTAAGGAAGGAAGCATTCCTTCCCAACAAGCACCTGCTCGTCAGTGAAGGAGACTGCTGCGTTTACATACAGTGATCTCCTCCACAGTATGGGGAGGACCGAGCGCTAATGCCATTGCTCATCCCCATGCAGTTTTTTGTATGCCATCGTCCATCCCCTTGTTGTTTGCTGGCAGCAAACAATGATTTAGATTCCTGCACAAACAATCCAATTACCTGACACCTTTACACTGCCAGGTAAGGGTGGGTTCACACTAGCATTAGGGATTCCGTTATGGCTTTCCGTTATAACATGGATATAATGGAAAATAACTGAATCCATAAGACGGAAGGACAGATCCGTTCTTCTTCCCATAGACTTGTATTATGACGGAATGCAAAACGGAAGCCTTTAATAGGCATTCCTTTTGCTCTCCGTCCTAATAGAAGTCTATGGGAATCAAAACAGATCCGTCTGGGCAGGGCCGGCCTTTGGGGTGTGCGGGCTGTGCGGCCGCACAGGGCGCCATAGTAACAAGGGCGCTGGGCGGCCGACAGCTCGCAATGTAATCTGCGGCAGGCGAGGCTGTACTTGTGTTCTCCCTCGGGGCGCCCCCTCCATCTCCCCCTCCCCTGTCTGACCTGCCTGCTGCCCCCGCCGCTGCCAATAAGAAAAGAGACAGGAGGAGGAGAGGAGGGGCTGTGGCCACTGCGCCACCAATGAAGAAAACTGACCTGAAATACAAATACAGGAGGCGGGTGCCGGAATCAAATAGCCGGCACCCGACCTCTGTGACAGGGAGCTGCGATCAGCTACAGTTGAGTTAACCCTTCAGGTGCGGTACCTGAGGGGTTAACTGCCGCTGATCGCAGCTCCCTGTCACAGAGGTCGGGTGCCGGCTATTTGATTCCGGCACCCGCCTCCTGTATTTGTATAAGAAACGTTGGTGGCACAGTGCGCCCCCCCCCCCAAACACCCCAGTATAAGAAACATAATTGGTGGCTCAGTGCGCGCCTCCCCCTAGTATAAGAAACGTTGGTGGCACAGTGCGCCCCCCCCCCCTTCCCCCCCAGTATAAGAAACATTATTGGCTCAGTGCGAAGTGCCAATGAGGGTTAAAAAATAATTTTAAAAAAATAACTCACCTCCTCCAGTTGATCGCGTAGCTGCCGGTCTTTCTTCAGGACCTTTGGTGACGTCACTGAGCTCATCACATGACCCATTACCATGGTGATGGATCATGTGATGTATCATGTGATGAGCACAGTGATGTCACCACAGGTCCTTTGACAGGTCATGAAGAAAGAACAGAAGATGATCAATTGGAGGAGGTGAGTATCACGGTCGGCGTGGCTATCACATACGTGACACAGAGGGAGGGAACGAGGAAGGCCCTGCCCAAGTGAGAGGGAAGATGGTGACCCCTGACTCACCTGGCGGCTGGCACCTGGCTGCCCTGACG
Organism: Bufo bufo; assembly: GCF_905171765.1. Lineage (NCBI taxonomy): Eukaryota > Metazoa > Chordata > Amphibia > Anura > Bufonidae > Bufo > Bufo bufo. The sequence continues at coordinate 242,620,410 of NC_053393.1, read as the reverse complement.
TCCCTAGACGGGTTCCTCACCCGTACGCCGATCACGTGCCTAAAGCCCTGGCTTTCCCTGAGCTGAGCCCTAGGTAGTGAACAGGGCGGTGGGAACACTAGTCCGCACCACTAACTCTAAGGGAAAACACCAAGGGGAGGACAGACAACACAGACTCAACATATATTCCCAGGTGGGCGACAACAGGAGACAACAATAAGCCCAACAGGGATCCGGAGGGTAGCACTCAGGAACGACAACCAGGATTAACCACTCCAGTGGGTCAGTATAGATGTCCAGGCAGGAAGCTCTATAACTGGAAACTAGAGAAGTGTGAGGGGAGAATATAAGGAGGTAGGGAGTGGCAGACAAGAAACAGCTGAGGAGGAGAAGCTACGGATCCCTGAGAGAGACAAAAAGGATAGCAAGGCAAACACAGAAAACAATCACTAGGAAACAACGTGATCTTTAGATATAGAGCGCGCACCCACCCGCTGCGACTTCCTGACCCCGGGTATAACGGAGTCAGACGTGGCTCTTGATACCCTCGTGACAGTGAGTTAATTATTTTTTGATTTTTTAACCCTCATTGGCACTGCCCACTGCGCCACCAATGTTTATTATATTGAGGGGGGGCTCACTGCGCCACCAATGTTTATTATATTGAGGGGGGGCGCACTGCGCCACCAATGTTTATTATATTGAGGGGGGGCGCACTGCGCCACCAATGTTTATTATACTGGGGTGTTGGGGGGGCGCACTGCGCCACCAATGTTTATTATACTGGGGTGTTGGGGGGGCGCACTGCGCCACCAATGTTTATTATATTGGGGGGGCGCACTGCGCAAATGTTTATTATACTGGGGTGTTGGGGGGGCGCACTGCGCCACCAATGTTTATTATACTGGGGTGTTGGGGGGGCGCACTGCGCCACCAATGTTTATTATACTGGGGTGTTGGGGGGGGCGCACTGCACCACCAATGTTTATTATACTGGGGTGTTGGAGGGGCGCACTGCGCCACCAATGTTTATTATACTGGGGTGTTGGGGGGGCGCACTGTGCCACCAATGTTTATTATATTGGGGGGGGCGCACTGCGCACAACGATGGGTTAGGGAAATTTCACAGCAGAGTGCGCATGCGCTGGGAGCCTCGCCGGCGGTTAGGGTAGGGAAAAATTATGGGCCAGTGCACAGGTGCGGTGATCGGATGGATGTTCTCAGCAGGACACCGGCCGACACTACGCATGCGCTGGGAGCCTCACCAGCGGTTAGGGTAGAGAAAAAGCACTGGCCCGTACGTAATTTTTCCCTTCCCTAACTGCTGGTGAGGCTCCCGGTGCATGCGCAGTGTCGGCCGGTGTTCAGCTGAGAACATCCATCCGATCACTGCGCCTGCGCACTGGCCCATAGTTTTTCCCTACCCTAACCGCCGGCGAGACTCCTGGCGCATGCGCACTCTGCTGTGAAACTTCCCTAACCTGACGTTGTGCGCCTGCGCGGCGCTGCACACCTCCTCACGTCCTGTCCGGTGCGACCGGAAGTGACGAGGGTAGGGAAATCTCACGAAGTAGGGAAGTATGACATTACACCGGCCTTTGGGGTGTGTGGGCTGGTAACTACTTGGTTGGATAGTCAGTCAGCCTATGCCATGATGCCAGCATCAAGCAGTGTTTTTTTTTTTTGGGGGGGGGGGGGGGCGCCACAAGGTTAGCTCGCACAGGGCGCCTGGACACCTAAGGCCGGCCCTGCGTCTGGGTTCTGTTATGCAAGACGGAAAACAAAGTCCTGTGGACAGAACTTTGTTTTCCGTCTTGCATAACGGGACCCAGACGGATCCGTTATGCTTTCCCATAGACTTCTATTAGGACGGAAAGCAAACGGAACGCTAGTGTGAACCCACCCTAATCAGTAACCAGTGTTCATATGCAGCTCTCTCCCTGTAACTGCCACACCTTCTAACAGAACATAGGGCTGGTGACAGTTAATAATTTAAGCTGAGCAAGTTCGATTAGGTCAGTGAGCCGGACATGAAAATAAGCAAGAGAACAAACAGCAGGTGGCGCTATACAGAAATATTTTAACGAATAGCTCAATGGCTATGCTAATTTTTTATTTGCATGCAATTACAAAAGTTTTCAGATCCAGTTGCTGGTTTGAAAAATGTTTCATGATACAACCCCTTTAACTTAGTACAAGCCAGAATTCACAGTGTGTCTGTGTTCTAATTGAAGTTAATGGAGACGGCAGAGTTGTAATTACACTGCTTGCCGCTGCAATGTATATGGCAAGCAGGTGAACATTGAACAGAACGCAGTGCTCGTACAAGAGCTGCATTGTCTTCAAACAGCTGTTCGATGGGAGTGCCGGCAGTCAGCCCCCACCCCACTGATCTGATATTGATGACCTATCCTGAGGATACAGTAGGTCATCAATATAAAAAAGGGAACAACCCCATTAAGATAAGACCTTAAGATAGAGCTATCACTCCCAACTTTCCCATACACATGCCTACGTAACTTGGCCAAGCATGCATGTGTTCACAGTAGGAAAAGGGGAGGAAGCTGCTGCCAGACTCCTCTGGCAACAGCTAATCAACTCAAAAACAAATAAATTTGGCAGTTGAAATTCAAGTTGTCCAATCCTTATCTCCTCCGACATCTGCATCATGGAGAGTTGAGTATCATATACATTAAATAAATGGTCAACAAGCTTCTGATATGTATGATCAGCTTAAAGGGTTTTTAGAATGTAATTTGGAGTCTGCTCAGTTTAACATTGACAATATTTTCTCTAGTATCCAGGGCCCATGCATTTGGCAGAGCCCCTTGCTTTGAGTCTGTTTGGCAGGGCATAAAATCTGTGCTGGCCTGTAGTAAAGCTATGTGAACTGCCAAAAAGGCTCTATCAGACTCTGAGTGGCCGGATCACCGCAAGATCCCAATATGCATAGACAGGGTAAAGGAGCGCATAATTTATCACCGAGCATTGATCTGGTGAAGTTTATGACTGTTTAGCTAAGTTTATACTGTCTAAAAATTAGACAGTATTAGTAAATCTGCCCCTGGATGCACACAGATATTTTACATTAACAGCATTGCTTCTAAAGGAGAATACATAATATGTACATATGGAGGCCGATGAATCGTGGATGTTTTATATAATGAAGGCATACGAGGCAAAGTAGAGGCTCGTCACTTCTTTAGTGCACATTCATGGCAGATGTATTACAGCTGAGTACCAAACAAAGCCAAAATATACCTGTCACAACAGAGTGTAGGGATAAGAGCAGCCCTAAACTCCACCCCATCTCTGTCCCTGCCTACTTGCTTGCCCGTCCTAACCGGCGGCGTCCAACTTGGCGGCAGTCCTTTGCTTAGACACGTGCAGGGCCCTAAGAAGATAAAGAGGTACCGTAACAGATTCAGGAAAGCCAAGGTCAAAGCCAGGAGGTCACGCAGGTACACAGGGAGCAATACAATAATGAGGTCAAAACACAATCCGGAGTCAGAAGCCAAGAGGTCACGTCAAATCCAGGGAGGTTACAAGGTCGAGGTCAAAAACAGAGCCGAGGTCCAAGAATACAGGAAACTGCTGGTGAGGGTAGCAAGACCAATGGCCAGTAGGCTGCCTGTTTAAATAACCCCTACAGGTGAGTCACGTGACGTAGACAGCGCCACGTGACTCTGATTGCTCATAACACAACTGAGCGCCGATTCATTAACATCGGCGCTCAGATCCTCTGCTGCTTGTTGTCTAGGGGACAGAGGATGCTGGCCACGCTGATGAGGCATGCGCAGCCGGGTCATCCCCGCCCTCGCTTAAAAAAGACTCTGCTGTCGAAACGTTGCTATTTTTTTCAGTGTTAATAAACACAAAATTGGATTCAAGACTGGGAGTGCTGCGGTTTTTCATCTATGTTTTTCGCCCCAGCAGTCGGCGTCCTCGCTCCGCTGTATGCGCGGGATGCCGGCGGCTGCGAATGAAGAGCGTGCCGCCGGCTCCCCGTGACAATACCAATGTGCATGAGCTCTTTTGCGGTAAGGTGAACGATATGGCTGTACTATGTAAGCACATCACATAAAGGATAGGTTATCGGTATCTGATCGTGGGGTCCGACACCTGAGAGAGTCCGACACCTGGGACCCCCGCTGATCAGCTGTTCAAGGAGGCAGCGGCACTGACAGTAGCATCGCAGTCCCATGTGTCAGACCCCCACCAATCGCATATTTATGACCTATCCAGAGGATAGATCATCAGTAGTCAAATCCTGGAAAACCCTTCTAAGTGGCACAGTATATATAGTAGCATCCAATACCCTAGTAGTATATAGGGTATCCGTCAGATCAGCAGAAGATATGAAAGCAGTTTTGAGAAATTAGAAGTTAGTAAAGTTTCTTGCACTTTCATCTACAGTATCGCTATACTGGTGACAGATATTATGCAGCTTCCATGTACACATGAAGTACAAATTGTGTATCGGCAGATAAAGTATATGATTCATTAAATCAGATTATATTTGACAACTTGCAAGTTCACCTTCATCTTTTGCAGGTGTTTTGTAAGTGTTATTTTGTAGGCTGGGTTTCCATGTTGAGGCTGATTTTACAGATTGCTTTTGTTCTGTCTTTCAAAGTTATGCATTTTTACTGTAATTGTATTTTTATATGTGAAACATATTATGCGTGGTAAAATGCATGCTTTTTCAGGTGCATTTTTAAAAAGCAACACAAAAGCAACGTGTAAACCTGGCCTAATGTTTTCTGATGCAGTTTTAAAGCAAAAACTAGGTGTGAATCAGAAAGGGAAACAACTTCACCTCTTATGTTAGATTCCCTATCATTCATGTTGCAGCGTCCAACTACGTGTGTGTGGGCACTGCTTAAAGTACTTTTTGATCCTAACAATTGCATTGTACAGTATGGTATAACTTAGCATTTATGTATCTGCAAAATCCCTGTTAACAGGCCTATTAGGTGCAATTTATACATCCCACCACTAGATGGGGTTAATGTTCAGGTCCTATATATACCCAGGTCAGGCCTAGTGAGACAGATGAGAGGAGAGCTTTAGTCAGATTAAGAGTGGAGTTCAGTTGAGACCACAGGTCAGTGAGAAGATCAGTGTGGATATTGACACAGAGAGTGGAAAGGTGCAGATCCAGCACGTCAGCTCTAAAAGAGAAGTTCTAGTCCAGAAAGGGACAAGAGAAAAGGACAGATTCAAATTTATCCAAAGGATAAAAGCAGTAAACCAGGCATAAAGGACCTTTGGGATATTTTAGGTGAAGGATACCATAGCCTCCGGCAACCTCAGCAAGATTCCACTGACATTGAAGTAAACCACTGCTCCAAAACCGAGAAACCTGACAAGCCTAAAACAGTGGATTTGCAGAATTAACTCTGTACCATCTAGAGACTGCATAATTGTACTGCTGCAACCAAGAGACATCCAAAGTAAAAGTTGTGGGTTGCATCTTACCACTGTCTACCTCATTATTACTACCTATGGTTGTACCACCATTAACGGTACTGGCGTCACGACAAAAAACATCAAAGGACTCAGCCGCAACAAGCACCCTAAGCACCCCTAACATCAAGGGAACCTCAACCACCATCTTGGCTGATGCTTCCCTACACAGAGCGTGCCCCGGAGGATTTCGTGCTGTCCACCTCAACACTGTGCTACCAGCCCAGGGAGGCATTCTGCTAACCGTGAGTAAACTGATGAACTGGGTGTTATACTATTTGGCCCCTCATCGGTCCACCGTGCACCTCACGTGTTGCTGGCTGGCTGCAATGTTATTTAAAATACTTTGGAACAAGAATGTGGCATATCAAAGATCACATCCATAAAGGCTTCTTGACCAGTGACACAAGGGAGATCTGAGATTGCTCACACTCAAAGGCTTTTCTGCCACTCATTGATTTTACATGGGAAAGTCAAGCTAGACCTCTATTAATGATCTAATTCCAAAAAAAACATGAGATTAAATAGCTTTCTATGGTGCCTTGGCATACATTTCTGATTTATTGGAAATCATTGACATCTTAATATGATATAATCTACTGGCAATCTACAGTATGTCTTTTTAGACTTCATGGCTTTAGATATGATTTACTAATCCTATTACAAATGGGTTTGGCTGAAATAGCCAAATGTAATAAGGGGTGTCCATATAATTTATAAACGCTCATAGACAGAGATTCTGTAATGATTGCTAATTGGACAGCTCAACACTGTCTGTACGCAGGGGATTTATAAATCACATATCCCTCCATTTTCTTAAATCATAATGTCAGTTGCAGCTTTGTTAAAGGGGTTTTCCCAGATTTTGATATTGATGACCTATCCTCAGAATAGATCATCAGTATCTGATCGGTGGGGGTCTGACACCTGGGACCCACCGCCGATCAGCTTTTTTTAAAATTTGAATTGTATAACATTACAATATGCCATACAATAATCACATTCATAAAAAGAAATGAACCCCTGCACACACACTCCCCCCCCCCCCTCCTGGCAATTCTGTTGACCCTCAATTTGTAATACTTTTATATTGGAAAAATTGTACCATATTAACATTTTCTACAGTTGAAAATAGAATATCAAAAAGTATATCCCTGTTCTTCCCTTTATACTTCTTTGGAATATTCTTAATGTAATCCTCATATGTGCATATGGTAGTGGCAAAGCATACATCCAATAATCCAAAATAACTTTCTTAGCGGCAAGTAAAATAAAGTGAATAGATAGCATATTGATGGCTCTGATTTTCCCATTAGCTGTTCCATCATCCAAGTGTAATATATGTAACCATGAACCAGCCTAGTCATTACTCCCCTCACCTTCTCAACCAAAGAATTAATATCCTCCCAGAATTTCTTGAGGCTGGGACATAACCACAGGCCATGTATTAAGTTGGCTTTTACCTCGCTACATTTAGGACACTTATATGAGGCCCTTGATATATTTCTCAATTGGTAGTATAATTCCATCCATATTTCAGAGTGTATTAATTCCTTTATTTTATCATTAGTTTTCAAGATTTTTGTTTGTATTTCTTCAGCTTCTTCCGGTATATCCCCCAAAAAATTCCCACTTAGAACCTATTAACCCTTCATAACTATTTTCCTCTATCTGGTGTCATGGGTTTTTATAAAAATGATATTCTACATTTATTTCTTGTTGTGCCCTTTAAATTATTAAATCTACTAAACCTATGTTTCTTGAGATCTTCTGTGTCTAAATAAGGTTTTTACCACCATCAACAGATGGTGATGCTCAAGAAAGAGGGATTCCTTATATGAGGAGTCAGCATAACAATATAAGAGATCAGAAAAAAATGGCAGTCACAAGGCAAAACTAGAAAATATACAATAACATCACCTAATGAATTAAACAAAAGTTTACAGAAAGTAAAGTCAAGTGGCAGTCTCCTAAATCTTACACAATGATATAAATGCAGGGGGGAGAGTAGGAATACAAACAGCCAAACAAGATGACGAAAGATATAACAGGAAAAAGAAAAGGGATAGGACAGGGAAGAGAAAGAAAGAGCTACCAGAGAAGCCAGAAGCAAATTGAACACATTGTCTTATTCAACCATTTGGCTTACTCAAACTAGGAAGTCTGAGTAAGCCAAAACGCATTTCTGGTGTCCCAGACAAGCAGAATACAATCTAGTGTGTCATGTAGGGAAGCTGTCACATGGTCCAAAGTGTGAATCTCCCTCATCCATGTAAGTAGGTTTATCCTAGGTGGGTCTACCTAATGCCTGTTTCCACTTGTGGGCAATCAGGATTTTAGCCAAAAAGTGCTGAAATAACCTGATGGACCATTTTCCCATGTCTCTGGGGAACTTTACAATGCCGGATTCCGTAAGCTAGATCCCTGGACTTTAGAGCAGAATGGTATTACTAGAAGACAATCCTAGCAACTTGGAAAATGTAGCAAAAGTGACCCACGCCGGTATTGCGCGCACTTTACGCAAATATTACATTGATTTTTGCAATCATGAAAATAATTGCGAATTCTCAAATTTGCGAATATATGACGAATATTCTACAAAATATTCGTGAAATATTGCATATTCGAATATTGCATTGCCGCTCATCACTAGTGGTCACACATGCGCAGTAATGGGACTGATGACAGAGATGACAGAGTGCTGTAATTGGCTAATTCCATCAATCCAATTGACTGATAATCCCTCAATATGCAGTGTGCACTGAAAGATTTTACATATTTTTCCTTTACTGCTATCCCCCATAAATTTGTATTTATGTAATTTGTTCATATTCTCCTCCATCAATCTATTTAACAAGGCTTCACATACTGTAATGGAAAGAAGAAGTACATACATAACATGTCTACATCTACTATATGACACCTGTGACCTTTCCAGTTTCCTGTGTATGGTTGCTAATGTTATTTCTACAAGCAAGTCCTGCTGAACAATGACATTTAAATGACAACTCACTAGTCTATTCTGCCAATTTTATTTCTGTTCGAGAGACCTTAGCCTAAAGCTTGACATTTTTATTGCCAATATCCTGCAACCATTCTATGGCTAAAAACAATCTGATGCCAAAAACATGTCATTTTAGTCCTTGGAGGTTCACCAACTTGGAGGTTCACCAACAATTTTTATTTCCAACTTTATTTCAACATAAAGGGTAAAGAGTTCATAAGAGGCAAAACTATATCCTAAAATATGTAAAATTCTAATGCAAAAACCCCCCATTAAAAATAGCTTCACACCTGTCTACAGGTTACATTCACTTTAATAAATCTGAGTTGCAATGCCAGACACAACCCATAGATCAGTGTGGCTGTTTTCCTGAAGAAGTCATGCATTTTTGCTAATCCAGAACAACAGCGAATAATTTTTAACAGCAAATAATTATTAGCTGTACGGTTATATATCAGATTCAATATAGCATAAACATATTAAATAAAGTAGTTGCATGCAGTTGACTTTATTGTTCAGTGGGTGGCGCCATTTATGTATGTATACTTGTACATGGAAGGTTGTTAATTCTTAAATCGGACTGCTGGACTTCTAAACCCAAAATAAACAGGGATCGAAATGAATAAGATATGCTGAATCTGAATTTATACTGAATCTTGAAAACTATGGGGTCATTTATGAATAGATATACACCACTTCTGTGGCATATATCTGGTGCAGATTATGTCTCATGCCATGATGCAGCAGAATCTGCGACTTCTTCCTTGCCCAGACCAGTTCTAAAAAAAGGGGCATGGCATGGGCGGGGAAGTGGACGGGCCAGGAGGCCAGCGCTTCTACATAACTTCAGCAATCCACCTCCAGCGCAGGGGCTTATTAAGACCCGTGTCTAAAACGTTGTTCTTATTAAATGTGCCCCTATATATCTCTCTGCTCAGTTTCTCCTGCTTTATTACATGCCTTGACAGATTGAACAGAATAGTCAATGTGACCTTTCGCCCAAAAATGTATGTGCTGTGTTTGCGCAAGGTAGAATTGCCGGGGATAAATCTGCCATATGTAGACAAAATCCACATAAAAAAATCATGTGGATTATGATTACATTTGACCATATATTTTACCCGTTGTATTGAGAAATCTGTAGCTTACCCAAAAATCTGTAAGAATTTAGAAAACCCTATTCACTTAACCTCTTAAGGACACATGACGTACCGGTACGTCATGATGTCCTGGCGGCGGGCGGTGATCGGAACCCGGTGCCTGCTCAAATCATTGAGCAGGCACCTGGGGCAAATGCGCCGGGGGGTCCTGTGACCCCCCCATGTCGGCGATCGCAGAAAATCGCAGGTCAATTCAGACCTGCGGTTTTTTGCGCTTCCGGGTTATTCGGGTCTCTGAAGACCCGATAACCCGGAACAGGATGGTGATGGTGGTGTGATTTCACCCCACCAATCACCATCCAGCGATCCTGAGTGGTGATGGTTACATCACCACTCAGGATCGCTTCTGATTGGTCTGTGGGCGGTCCGGCGGCAGATTCAAAAGAGGCAGGCGCTCCTCTCCTCCTCTTTTTGTGTTCTGGAACCGAGGAGAGAGGAGCTGCCTGCACGTGTGTCCGCCATCGCTGCCAGCACCCCGATCTGTGCCCCCAGGACCAGATCTGTGCCCCTAGCACCCCATCAGGTACATAGGGACAGCATAGGGAAAGTTTGGGTTAGGCAGGAAAAAAAAAGGGAAAGTTAGTTTGTGAACTTTTCATTGCATCACAATAGTTAGGGTGTCTGGGGTCCACAGCACAGCTGTGTGACCCTAGACCCCCAGGGGTGCTGCCGCTTGACTCCCCCCCACTTTTTTGGGGTGCAGGATTTTATATATTTTTTTTTAGCGCATCGCACACCCCACCGCTGATCAACTTCGGACGGTTGATCAGCGGATTAGAATTTTTTTTTTACATTTTTTGGCCTTTTTTTAGTTAGTTTTTTTTTTTTTTCTGTTAGTTTTAGGGTGAGTTTGTGAACACCCGTGCCCCCACACACACGCACACAAAATAAAGATTTCCACACACGCACATATATACGCAGACACACACTCCCCTATGGCCCGCCGGACGTTCTCGGCCGAGGAGGCATACGCCCAGCTTGCCTCCGACTCCGAGAGTCCCAGTGAGGGCGAGGATGACCCCACATTCCTGTTATCATCTGCGTCCTCCTCATCATCTAGCGATGATGATGAGCCCCCAAGGCGGCGGAGACGCCGCCAGGCGGAGCAAGGGGACCGCCATGTTAGGGACCCTGTGGCCCAGCCTAGTACGAGCAGCTCTGGGGCTCGTACTGGTTTCCCGGCCCACCAGTTAAATCCACCAGAGCACCCTGCCGGTGAACTTGTCTGGTGTAGCCCAGAGCGATACGAGCCCGTGATTCCTGGTTTTGTAGGCCAATCAGGAATCCAGATTTGCACAGTGGGCTACACTGAATATGACTTTTTTCGTCATTTTTTCAGTGACCCACTGGTAAATCTGATGGTGGAGCAGACGAATCTGTACGCCCAACAGTTCGTCGCTCAACACCCGAGCTCCTTTTTGGCCAAGCCCGGTGGCTGGACGCCGGTCAGTGCAGCCGAAATTAGGACATTTTGGGGCCTCGTGCTGCATATGGGCCTGGTCAAGAAACCCAGTGTCAGGCTGTACTGGAGTGGGAGCATCCTATACCAGACCCCACTTTACAGTACGGCCATGACACGCTCCCGGTTTGAGGCCATCCGGAAATGTCTGCATTATTCCGATAATGCAGCATGTCCCCCCCGAGGTGTTCCTGCCCATGACCGTCTGTATAAGATACGGCCGGTCATCGATCACTTTGGGGCCAAATTCATGGAGGCCTATGTACCTGGAAGGGAGGTCGCGGTTGATGAGTCTCTCATTGCGTTCAAGGGGAGACTCATTTTCCGCCAGTATGTGCCCTCCAAGCGGGCGAGGTATGGCGTGAAGCTATACAAAATTTGTGAGATTACCTCAGGGTACACTTACAAATTTCGTATATACGAGGGGCGAGATTCCCGGATTCAACCCCCAGAATGTCCCCCCACTCTGGGTGTTACCGGGAAACCTGTGTGGGACCTTATGCACCCACTGCTGGATGAGGGTTACCACCTGTACGTGGATAACTTTTATACCAGTATCCCCTTGTTCCAGTCCCTTGCCGCCAGATCCACGTTCGCTTGTGGGACCGTGCGGAAAAGTCAACGCGGCCTCCCTGCCCTCCCCCTCCAGGTACCTATCCCCAGGGGTGAGACCCGTGCCCTTACCACTGGAAACCTGTTGCTGGTCAGGTATAAGGACAAGAGGGATGTCCTTATGCTGTCCACAATTCATGGTAACGGCATCACCCCTGTCCCTGTGCGAGGTACCGCGGCAACGGTCCTCAAGCCCGATTGTATCATCGCCTACAATCGGTATATGGGAGGAGTTGATCTCTCTGATCAATCCTCAAGCCATATAACGCCATGCGCAAAACCTGGGCATGGTACAAAAAAGTTGCGGTCTACTTGGTACAGGTTGCCATGTACAACTCTTTTGTACTATCCCAAAGCGCTGGCAGCACAGGGACAATCCTCCAGTTCTATGAGGCAGTCCTCATGGCCCTGATCTTTTCGGACCGGGAAAGAGCAGGCCGGAGTACCTCGGGAACTGTAGGCGCCCGGATCGTCCCTGGCCAACACTTTCCAGGTGTGGTCCCCCATACTGGAAAGAAGGGACGAACCCAAAAAAGGTGCAGAGTGTGTCACAGGAGGGGGATACGGAAGGACACCACTACTCAATGTGACACGTGCCCCAATCATCCGGGCCTCTGCATTATTGGTTGCTTCAGGGAGTATCACACTTCCATGAAGTACTAAATTTATATCCCAATTTAGCACTGACATCGGATAAAAAAACTGGTTCTCAGACTTGAGACACCCAAAAAAACTAAAATAATTTATTAAAAGTAGACATATTAGGTATCGCCGCGTCCGTAAGAATCTCCTCTATAAAAATACCCCATGATCCAACCCCCCAGATTAACACGGTCAAAAAAAAAAAAAAAAAGGTGCAAAAAAAGATTTTTTTTGTCACCAAACATAACAATTTTTTTTATAGCAAGCGATAGAAAAGTCATATAGCCCCCAAAATAGTGCCAATAAAACTGTCCGCTCGTCCCGCAAAAAATGAGCACCCACATAAGATACTCGGATAAAAAATAAATAAAAAAATGACACCAAGACTTTAGAGAAACAAAAAATTAATTTTTGGATCAAAAAGGATAATATAGTCAAAAACCTAAATAATTGTAAAAAAAAAGTAGACTTATTAGGTATCGCCGTGTCCGTAAGAATCTCCTCTATAAAAATATCCCATGACCTAACCCCCCAGATTAACACGGTTAAAAAAAAAAAAACGGTGCCAAAAACGCAATTTTTGGCACTTTTCCATTTCAATCCATTTTTTCCGGTAACAAAACAAGGGTTAACAACCAAACATAAGTTAATATTTTTTACCCTGATACTGCAGTTTACAGAAAGGCCACATTTGTGGTCGTAAACTGCTGTATCAGTAAAAGGGAGGCCGCAAAAGGAAAGGACCGACATGGTTTCTGGAAGGCCGATTTTGATGGCCTTTTTTATTGACACTATGTCCCTTTTGAAGCCCCCCTGATGCCCCCCTAGAGTAAAAACTCCCTAAAAGTGACCCAATCTAAGAAACTACACCCCTCAAGGTATTCAAAACTGATTATACAAACTTTATTAACCCTTTAGGTGTTCCTCAACAGTTAATGGCAAATGGAGATGAAATTTCAGAATTTCAATTTTTGGTAACCTTGCCTCACAGAAATGTAATATAGAGCAACCAAAAATCATATGTACCCTAAAAATAGTCCCCCAAAAAATGCCACCTTATCCCGTAGTTTCCAAAATGGGGTCCCTTTTAGGGAGTTTCTACTCCAGGGGTGCATCAGGGGGGTTGAAACAGGACACGGTGTAAATAAACCGGTCCATAAACATCAGCCCTCCAAAAACCAAACGGCGCACCTTTCACTCTACGCCCCGCTGTGCGGCCGTACAGTAGTTTACGGCCACATATTGGGTGTTTCTGTAAACGGCAGAGTCAGAACAATAAAGATACAGTCTTGTTTGGCTGTTAACCCTTGCTTTGTTAGTGAAAAAAATGGGTTAAAATGCAAAATAAGGCAAAAAAATGAAATTTTCTAATTTCATCCCCATTTGCCAATAACTCTTGTGCAACACCTAAAGGGTTAACGACGTATGTAAAATCAGTTTTGAATACCTTGAGGGGTGTACTTTCTTAGATGGGGTCACTTTTAGGGAGTTTCTACTCCAGGGGTGCATCAGGGGGGTTGAAACAGGACACGGTGTAAATAAACCGGTCCATAAAAATCAGCCCTCCAAAAACCAAACGTCGCACCTTTCACTCTACGCCCCGCTGTGTGGCCGTACAGTAGTTTACAGCCACATATTGGTTGTTTCTGTAAACGGCAGAGTCAGGGCAATAAAGATACAGTCTTGTTTGGCTGTTAACCCTTGCTTTGTTAGTGGAAAAAATGGGTTAAAATGGAAAATTAGACCAAAAAATGAAATTCTCAAATTTCATCCCCATTTGCCAATAACTCTTGTGCAACACCTAAAGGGTTAACAACATATGTAAAATCTGTTTTGAATACCTTGAGGGGTTTAGTTTCTTAGATGGGGTCATTTTTGGGTGGTTTCTATTATGTAAGCCTCGCAAAGTGACTTCAGACCTGAACTGGTCCCTAAAAATTTAGTTTTTGTAAATTTCTTAAAAATTTCAAGATTTGCTTCTAAACTTCTAAGCCTTATAACATCCCCAAAAAATAAAATATCATTCCCAAAATAATTCAAACATTAAGTAGACATATGGGGAATGTAAAGTCATCACAATTTTTGGGGGTATTACTATGTATTACAAAAGTAGAGAAACTGAAACTTTGAAATTTGCAAATTTTTCAAATTTTTTTGTAAATTAGGTATTATTTTGTGCAAAAAAAAAATTTTTTTTACTTCATTTTACCAGTGTCATGAAGTACAATATGTGACGAAAAAACGATCTCAGAACGGCCTGGATAAGTCAAAGCGTTTTAAAGTTATCAGCACTTAAAGTGACAGTGGTCAGATTGGCAAAAAATGGCCTGGTCCTTAAGGTGAAATAAGGCTGTGTCCCTATGGGGTTAAAGGGATTCTGTCACCTCTCATAACACAAATTCAGTTTTTAAACCAGTCATGCTCCACAGCTTACCTTGAATCGGCTGTGCTGTTCTATATTGTAATCCGTCCAGTAGTTTTGCAGAAAAACGACTTTTATAATTATGCAAATTAACCCTGAAGGTGCCCAGAGGGGCGTTATGTTCCCCTTTGTGTGCCCAGTAATGCCCCTCTTACAGTGCCCAAAACGCCTTCCTCCAGAATCCCTAACCGCCCACAGCGTCTCATCCCTCTCCTTCCCCTCCCTAATGGCCGAGCGAAGTCTCGTGCAGACGCAGTACCCACTGAGGGCTGCGCCAGTGCGATTTGCTGGAGACTGAGGGCAGGAGCTTCATTGTCGTCACTGGGCATGCGCCGAGCCCAGTGATGTCCGATGCTCGCTCTTCCCTCAGTCTCCAGCAAATCGCACTGGCGCAGCCCTCAGTGGGTACTGCGTCTGCGCAAGACTTCGCTCGGCCGTCAGGGAGGGGGAGGAGAGGGATGAGACGCTGTGGGCGGTTAGGGATTCTGGAGGAAGGCATTTTGGGCACTGTAAGAGGGGCGTTACTGGGCACACAAAGGGGAACATAACGCCCCTCTGGACACCTTCAGGGTTAATTTGCATAATTATAAAAGTCGTTTTTCTGCAAAACTACTGGACGGATTACAATATAGAACAGCACAGCCGATTCAAGGTAAGCTGTGGAGCATGACTGGTTTAAAATCCGAATTTGGGTTATGAGAGGTGACAGAATCCCTTTAAGTAGTAATGCAGTATATTGCAGATTTCCAGGTGAATATACCCATATTTTTGTGGGGGGATAGTTTAATGTGAGAAACAGGATACATAAACACCAAAAAACGAGGATGCTGTTTATATAAAAAAAAATACTTTTATTGAATTACATAGAACAATAAATATCACTGTTAGTCAAGAGGGATAGGACATGAAGAAGCGAGCCTCTAAAAAATGGGCTCAACAATGCGGAGAATCGCATTTGAGGAGAGTTGCACCTTGAGCAGACACAGTAATGGATAGTAATAGTAATAACATATAACATCAAACATCTAACATGACTATCCAGAATATCCTTACACCCTCCTCAATCTAAGACTCAGATTGAATGTCAGACTGCGGCATTATGTAATAATATACACTGCTCAAAAAAATAAAGGGAACACTTAAACAACACAATGTAACTCCAAGTCAATCACACTTCTGTGAAATCAAACTGTCCACTTAGGAAGCAACACTGAGTGACAATCAATTTCACATGCTGTTGTGCAAATGGGATAGACAACAGGTGGAAATTATAGGCAATTAGCAAGACACCCCCAATAAAGGAGTGGTTCTGCAGGTGGTAACCACAGACCACTTCTCAGTTCCTATGCTTCCTGGCTGATGTTTTGGTCACTTTTGAATGCTGCCGGTGCTTTCACTCTAGTGGTAGCATGAGACGGAGTCTACAACCCACACAAGTGGCTCAGGTAGTGCAGCTTATCCAGGATGGCACATCAATGCGAGCTGTGGCAAGAAGGTTTGCTGTGTCTGTCAGCGTAGTGTCCAGAGCATGGAGGCGCAACCAGGAGACAGGCCAGTACATCAGGAGACGTGGAGGAGGCCGTAGGAGGGCAACAACCCAGCAGCAGGACCGCTACCTCAGCCTTTGTGCAAGGAGGAACAGGAGGAGCACTGCCAGAGCCCTGCAAAATGACCTCCAGCAGGCCACAAATGTGCATGTGTCTGCTCAAACGGTCAGAAACAGACTCCATCAGGGTGATATGAGGGCCCGACGTCCACAGGTGGGGGTTGTGCTTACAGCCCAACACCGTGCAGGACGTTTGGCATTTGCCAGAAAACACCAAGATTGGCAAATTGGCCACTGGCGCCCTGTGCTCTTCACAGAGGAAAGCAGGTTCACACTGAGCACATGTGACAGACATGACAGAGTCTGGAGACGCCGTGGAGAACGTTCTGCTGCCTGCAACATCCTCCAGCATGACCGGTTTGGCATTGGGTCAGTAATGGTGTGGGGTGGCATATCTTTGGAGGGCCGCACAGCCCTCCATATGCTCACCAGAGGTAGCCTGACTGCCATTAGGTACCGAGATGAGATCCTCAGACCCCTTGTGAGACCATATGCTGGTGCGGTTGGCCCTGGGTTCCTCCTAATGCAAGACAATGCTAGACCTCATGTGGCTGGAGTGTGTCAGCAGTTCCTGCAAGACAAAGGCATTCATGCTTTGGACTGGCCCGCCCGTTCCCCAGACCTGAATCCAATTGAGCACATCTGGGACATCATGTCTCGCTCTATCCACCAACGTCACGTTGCACCACAGACTGTCCAGGAGTTGGCAGATGCTTTAGTCCAGGTCTGGGAGGAGATCCCTCAGGAGACCGTCCGCCACCTCATCAGGAGCATGAACAGGCGTTGTAGGGAGGTCATACAGGCACGTGGAGGCCACACACACTACTGAGCCTCATTTTGACTTGTTTTACGGACATTACATCAAAGTTGGATCAGCCTGTAGTGTGTTTTTCCACTTTAATTTTGAGGGTGACTCCAAATCCAGACCTCCATGGGTTAAAAAATTTGATTTCCATTATTTTTTTTCGTGTGATTTTGTTGTCAGCACATTTAACTATGTAAAGAACAAAGTATTTCAGAAGAATATTTAATTAATTCAGATCTAGGATGTGTTATTTTTGTGTTCCCTTTATTTTTTTGAGCAGTGTATAATTGATGGATAATGACTGCTAAACACTAAATAGTTCCGTCAGTACAAACAACAAATGAGTCTCACATTACATACCCATATTGCTGCTGCTCGCGGTGACAATGGATCCCCAAATGCCTCAACCTAACTAAAAGAAACAGGATACATACCATATTTATTGTCCTATAAGATGCACTTGCCCATAACACGCACCTAGGTTTTAGAGAAGGAAAATAAGAAAAAATGTATTTTCAGTATAACTCAGATCAGACCACTAATCAGACCCCCAGTGTTAATCAGACTTCAGATTAGAGCCCCAATCAAACCTCCTATGTTAATCAGACTCAAATCACACCCCCAATGTTAATAAAACCTAAAATGAGACCTCAGATCAGACCCCTAATGTTAATCAAATGTCGGCTTAGAGCCCCAATCAAACCCCAAATGTTAATCAGACCTCAGATCAGACCCCCAATGTTAATAAGATCACCAATCAGACATCAGATCAAGCCCCCAATGTGAATAAGACCCCAGATCAGACCCCCAATGTGAAAAATACCCCCCATTCAGACCTCAGATCAGCCACCCAATGAGAATATGATCCCTAATCAGACCTCAGATCAGATCTCCATGTTAAAAATCAACTTACCTCTCCGGTTCTGGATGTCGTCATCGCAATACACTCCAGAGATCCAGCATTCTTCCTGGTCTTCCTGCCACATTGTGCTGTGACCAAACATTACACAGCGTGAAGTCACAAAGCACGCAGACATCATCCTCATGCTCTGCACAGGTCACAGTACAACATGGGAAGACCAGGAAGCAGCAAATGCAGAGCCCTCTCTGGGAGTGCTACATTCACCGCTCCCTGGTTCTCCTGTACTCCCATAAAGAAAGCGATCATTAGTATTAGTAATCACCCCATAAGACGCAGGGACATTTTCACCCACTTTGGGGGGGGGGGGGAAGTGTGTCTTATATGGCAAAAATACACAGTATGTGTGTGTATGTATGTGTATATACAGTACAGACCAAAAGTTTGGACACACCTTCTCATTCAAAGAGTTTTCTTTATTTTTATTTTCATTTTCATGACTATGAAGGCATCAAAACTATGAATTAGCACATGTGAAAATATATACATAACAAGTGTGAAACAACTGAAAATATGTCATATTCTAGGTTCTTCAAAGTAGCCACCTTTTGCTTTGATTACTGCTTTGCACACTCTTGGCATTCTCTTGATGAGCTTCAAGAGGTAGTCCCCTGAAATGGTCTTCCAACAGTCTTGAAGGAGTTCCCAGATATGCTTAGCACTTGTTGGCACTTTTGCCTTCACTCTGCGGTCCAGCTCACTCCAAACCATCTCGATTGGGTTCAGGTCCGGTGACTGTGGAGGCCAGGTCATCTGGCCCAGCACCCTATCACTCTCCTTCATGGTCAAATAGCCCTTACTTTCAAAGTTTTCCCAATTTTTCAGCTGACTGACTGACCTTTATTTCTTAAAGGGTTTCTGTCACCCCACTAAAGTGATTTTTTTTTTTTTGGGCTAGTTAAATTAGTTATATAGCGATATCTGAAAATATAATAGTGTTCCTTACTTTGATCCAGCAGTTTAGTCAAAAAACGAAGTTTTATCATATGCAAATTCGGTCTCTACCAGCAAGTAGGGCGTCTACTTGCTGGTAGCTGCTGCAGAAATCCGCCCCCTCCTCTTGTTGATTGACAGGGCCAGCCGGGATCTCCTCCTCCGGCCAGCCCTGTCGGCATTTCAAAAATCGCGCGCCCGTGTTGAATCTGCGCAGGCGCTCTGAGATGAGGAGGCTCGTCTCCTCAGAGCTCCCTCAGTGCGCCTGCGCCGATGACATCATCAAAATAGAAGACGTCATCGGCGCAGGCGCACTGAGGGAGTTCTGAGGAGACGAGCCTCCTCATCTCAGAGCGCCTGCGCAGATTCAACACGGGCGCGCGATTTTCGAAATGCCGACAGGGCTGGCCGGAGGAGGAGATCCCGGCTGGCCCTGTCAATCAACAAGAGGAGGGGGCGGATTTCTGCAGCAGCTACCAGCAAGTAGACGCCCTACAGTACTTGCTGGTAGAGACCGAATTTGCATATGATAAAACTTCGTTTTTTGACTAAACTGTTGGATCAAAGTAAGGAACACTATTATATTTTCAGATATCGCTATATAACTAATTTAACTAGCCCAAAAAAAAAATATTCACTTTAGTGGGGTGACAGAAACCCTTTAAAGTAATGATGGCCACTCGTTTTTCTTTACTTAGCTGCTTTTTTCTTGCCATAATACAAATTCTAACAGTCTATTCAGGAGGACTATCAGCTGTGTATCCACCTGACTTCTCCTCAACGCCACTGATGGTCCCAAACCCATTTATAAGGCAAGAAATCCCACTTATTAAACCTGACAGGGCACACCTGTGAAGTGAAAACCATTTCAGGGGACTACCTCTTGAAGCTCATCAAGAGAATGCCAAGAGTGTGCAAAGCAGTAATCAAAGCAAAAGGTGGCTACTTTGAAGAACCTAGAATATGACATATTTTCAGTTATTTCACACTTGTTTGTTATGTATATAATTCCACATGTGTTAATTCATAGTTTTGATGCCTTCAGTGTGAATCTACAATTTTCATAGTCATGAAAATAAAGAAAACTCTTTGAATGAGAAGGTGTGTCCAAACTTTTGGTCTGTACTGTATATATATATATATATATATATCCAGAAAAAGAGCGGCACTCCAACGGATAAAAGTAAGTGAACCCTTTTATTCACCCCAGTGGTGCAACGTTTCGGCTCTGGTCACGAGCCTTCCTCAAGCAAAGATACAACTCAAATGACAGTGATTAAATAAGAAAATACAGATCATGTGATCACAACCCAGTGGGTGTGTTTAACAAATCATAACAATAATATACAGTGAATACACATGGTATCATATAGTGCGGAAAAATATACTGATCATCATTGGAAAAAGACATGATCGTGCGTGCTAAATATATGACATATGTATGGATCAAGTACATAAAGCTCGATCAAATAATGTGTCCACATTTATTATACATAAGTGTAAGGAGGGGGAGGAGCAAGGAAGTGGTATCGCAAACATACCCATCCAGCAAGGAGGCTCATTCAGCGCCGTAGAGTCGGCGTTATAGATGTCATTCTGCGCAGGCGTGGCACCGCACCAATAGCAAGTATTCAGCAAGCAGGAAGCGCTATGCGTCATCAAAGTAGGCCGACACGCCCACGTCACTACGGGCGTCATTCCAATGAGACACAATGTATTGTCCCATGCGCATGCTTAGTAAAGAGTTAGGCTAAAGGCGCCATCTTTGTGACTGGAGAGCTGCCCTTAGACAATCACTGTGCATACCGCATCCAACCAAGAACAAAAACCGGGCATAGGGGGTTTGAAGAGGGCACAAGGAATCCCAATTTGCAGGGTGCCTACATGTCCCACCCCGGCAGAAAATCCACCGCAGCCACGATAACCGCAGTACCTGCAGGGATAACGCCGGGGATTCCAACCTCCCATCCAGTCCGAGAGGGATCTCCTCAAGTTGGTCCACAGATGCTGCAAAGTGTATATAATTCAGCTCCCAATCTCAAAGAAATAGATATATGAAGAAAAAGGGTTTTGTAAAGTGTCAGCAAAACTATAATGCCATCACACGGTGCCTGCCATGCCTGGCAACAACAGAACTGAACAAAACATGAAGTACAAAATATAATAGAATGAACCCCTTCCGTGGTATGTTGCGTACACTCCGACCATATGTTCCATACCCCAAAGTGCTGGGTGTGAGTGATCTAAAAAAAGAAAAAAAGGTTAGAACAGGAATATAATGAGTTGTATAACTCTCTAAGTATGTACACAATTTGGCGAAACAATATTCAGCAGGACACAGGGGGCAAACCAACCCTCACAGAGCATCCCCAAAATTGTAATCAACGTTTAAACCCTTGGGTTTCAAGCTGTCCAGCTTGTGGATCCAGCTGAGCTCTCTGCGTTTGAGTGTCCTGGATCTGTCCCCACCTCACCGAGGCTGGGGTATATGATCCAGGATCCAGCACCTCAAATCACCTTCTTTGTGTGTGGCCTCAGTGAAATGTTTTGACACTGGCAAATACAGCCGTTTTTTGCATATACTAAGGCGGTGATTATTGAGGCGAGTCTTCAATTCAGTTTTTGTCTCGCCCACATAAAGCAAATTACATGGGCAAGACAACACATAGATGACATGGTTAGAGTCACAGGTTAAATGAAATAAAATGCTGTAAGACACGCCGGTATTGGGATGTACAAAATACCTGCCCTTGCGTATGTATCTGCAATTAACACAGTTCAGGCAGGGAAAACAACCTAAGCCAGACTGAGTCAATTTGGTTTGTTTCAAAGATCCCTTGGGGCCAATGTCGGCCTTGACCAACTGGTCACGCAGGTTCCGGGATCGACGATACGATGACAATGGTGGACATGAGAACTCAGGGATATCTTTGAAGCATGTACCCAATAGACCCCAATGCTTATTAAGTATCTTATTTATTGAGGGACTGAGTTCAGTGTATACTGAAACGAACGGAATCCTGGCCTTGTTCTGGACAGTTCCCCGTTTCGTCAGTAGCTCAGTCCTGTCAAATGTGCGCACCCTGTCCATGTGTTCTTTCAATAATCGTTTGGGATAACCCCTATCCCGAAACTTAGTAGCCATGGAATTCAGGGTCGCATCAAGTTTGCTCTCGTCTGACACAACGCTTTTGACGCAGAGAAATTGGGAGAAGAGCAACGACCGGATCATTCTCCGAGGGTGCGAGCTGTTGTAACACAAAAACGTGTTGGTATCAGTTGGTTTTGTGTACAGCTCGGTATGCAACACACCCTCATTGAACATCACTCGTGTGTCCAAAAACTGGATCTCAGTTCGAGAATAGACGAGGGTGAACTGTAGGTCAGAATCATGGCTATTTAAAAAGCCATGAAAGTCGGCCAAGTCAGTCTCAGAACCTGTCCATATGAGGAAGATGTTGTCGATATATCTCCACCACCTCAGCACATGGCTGAAGTGGTGGGACAGATAGACGACATCTTCCTCATAGCACCGCATGAAAATATTTGCATACGTGGGGGCCACGTGAGACCCCATGGCCACACCACGTTCTTGCAAATAAAATACGTCCCTGAAGAGAAAGTAATTGTACTGCAACACAATCCTCAGCAGATCAATAATAAATTCAGAAGCATGAGGAGTGTAAGCTGATGTCCTCAGCATTTTCTCCACGGCCCTGAGGCCCCTTTCATGTACAATTGATGTGTATAATGAAGTCACATCAAATGATGCAAGTAACACTGAGGACACCTGTGCTAAATCAACACTTTGTAGTTTAGTCAAAAAATCTGATGTATCTTGTATGTAGGAGGATCCCCCTATGGAAAATTCCCGCAGAACTTTGTCTAAGAATACAGCTATGCCGCTGAAGATAGAGTCAGAACCCGAGACGATAGGTCGTCCCGGGGGATCGATGAGGGTCTTGTGAATCTTGGGCAGCACATAAATCACCGGAGTGACTGGATGTGCTACCTCAAGAAAATCACTAAGACCCCCATCGATAATACCCGCAGTCATGGCTTCCCTGAGACATCGGCGGATAATATCCGCTATCATAAATTTGGGGTCAGAATCCAAAATCCTATATACCTGTGGGTCACTCAGTTGTCGCATGATTACCTGTACATATTTGGTGGTGTCCATTACCACGACTGCACCCCCCTTATCAGCCGGTTTGAGAGTGAGGGTGGGGTCGGATCTAAGGGACTCCAAGGCTTCAATCTCAGTGGTAGTCAGATTGGGGTATCTGAAGTCCCGGTTTCCCTGAGAGGAAGACCTGAGCTCAGAAATTCCCTGTCTGACAGCACTGATGTAAGCATCTACTGATGGCTCATTGATTACTGGTACAAAATTGCTTTTTGAAAATAGGTTGAGAGAACCCAGGGTGAAATCACTCATCTGGGGTCTCGCAACCGCACTCTTTTTATGGAACCAAATTTTCAACTTAATACGTCGAAAAAAAGAAAACAAATTGGATTCTATTTCAAACCAATTGACTGGTGCACTGGGACAAAATGAAAATCCCTTGGACAGGACACTCACTTGGGTTGGAGTCAATTCCTTAGAGGATAAATTGACAACAGTCACTTCTTCCTCCCTGTGGTCGACTTGGTTGCCATTAACCGGGTCTTGCTGCTGCGTACTCCACCTGGCCCTCCTGTGTCCACGACCACCTCTCCTGATACGTCGCTGCGTCTCTCCGGCATTTGTGGAACCTTCTCTAAAAAAGACTGTTCCGCATTAGGAGATGCCTGGGCTGTCTTTCTCCGTCTCCTGTTGTCTCTTTGTTGCATGTTGAGTTGTCTATCGGTCTGCCAATTATAGATATTCCCTTTCTTGTAGTCGTCTGCGTCCCTACACCATTTCACCCTTTTGTTTTCCTCTGAATCTGTTTGGAAATGTTTCATGTAAGAGGACGTATCCTCCATGTATTTAGTGAGATCTTCAGGAGATAAAAGAGACTGCAGACTGGCTTCAATATCGCCTTTTTCACATTGCAGAATGGACAGTTCATGTTGCAGATACTCAATATGAAGCAAAATAAAGTCTAAAGAATAACGGTTAGATAAGGTTTCAAACTTTTTGCAAAACAAGGGATTATCAAAAAAAAGATTAGGTCGGATGTTGGACCGCATCCCTCTGGGAATTTTCTGTGTTCTGTGGTATTCGCCGAGTGTCAACATATGAAGACGCAGAGAAATTTTACGTTTAGAGAGATTTTTATACTTGCGCTTTAACTCTTTAGCAGATGGGGTGTTCAAGAAGGTGGTATCTCCCCCTATGCCTCGCAGGATACGTTCAGCATCTTCTGTTGTGTACACACAACCACTGGAGGAAGCGGGTTCAGGTGTAGACATCATGAAAAACAATATAAAATGATGAATGCAAAAAAATGATGAAATACGCCGTGCTCAGTCAATAAGCCAAAATATATAGAGAAAAATGGCGGCACTGGCTGCAAAGAGAAAATGCGGGTGCATGTCCCAAGGGGAATAGACTGATATCCCTGATGAATAGATCCAGAAAAAGAGCGGCACTCCAACGGATAAAAGTAAGTGAACCCTTTTATTCACCCCAGTGGTGCAACGTTTCGGCTCTGGTCACGAGCCTTCCTCAAGCAAAGATACAACTCAAATGACAGTGATTAAATAAGAAAATACAGATCATGTGATCACAACCCAGTGGGTGTGTTTAACAAATCATAACAATAATATACAGTGAATACACATGGTATCATATAGTGCGGAAAAATATACTGATCATCATTGGAAAAAGACATGATCGTGCGTGCTAAATATATGACATATGTATGGATCAAGTACATAAAGCTCGATCAAATAATGTGTCCACATTTATTATACATAAGTGTAAGGAGGGCGAGGAGCAAGGAAGTGGTATCGCAAACATACCCATCCAGCAAGGAGGCTCATTCAGCGCCGTAGAGTCGGCGTTATAGATGTCATTCTGCGCAGGCGTGGCACCGCACCAATAGCAAGTATTCAGCAAGCAGGAAGCGCTATGCGTCATCAAAGTAGGCCGACACGCCCACGTCACTACGGGCGTCATTCCAATGAGACACAATGTATTGTCCCATGCGCATGCTTAGTAAAGAGTTAGGCTAAAGGCGCCATCATTGTGACTGGAGAGCTGCCCTTAGACAATCACTGTGCATACCGCATCCAACCAAGAACAAAAACCTAGTATAGGGGGTTTGAAGAGGGCACAAGGAATCCCAATTTGCAGGGTGCCTACATGTCCCACCCCGGCAGAAAATCCACCGCAGCCACGATAACCGCAGTACCTGCAGGGATAACGCCGGGGATTCCAACCTCCCATCCAGCCCGAGAGGGATCTCCTCAAGTTGGTCCACAGATGCTGCAAAGTGTATATAATTCAGCTCCCAATCTCAAAGAAATAGATATATGAAGAAAAAGGGTTTTGTAAAGTGTCAGCAAAACTATAATGCCATCACACGGTGCCTGCCATGCCTGGCAACAACAGAACTGAACAAAACATGAAGTACAAAATATAATAGAATGAACCCCTTCCGTGGTATGTTGCGTACACTCCGACCCTATGTTCCATACTCCAAAGTGCTGGGTGTGAGTGATTTGGGTTGGAGTCAACCCAGCACTTTGGGGTATGGAACATATGGTCGGAGTTTACGCAACATACCACGGAAGGGGTTCATTCTATTATATTTTGTACTTCATGTTTTGTTCAGTTCTGTTGTTGCCAGGCATGGCAGGCACCGTGTGATGGCATTATAGTTTTGCTGACACTTTACAAAACCCTTTTTCTTCATATATCTATTTCTTTGAGATTGGGAGCTGAATTATATACACTTTGCAGCATCTGTGGACCAACTTGAGGAGATCCCTCTCGGGCTGGATGGGAGGTTGGAATCCCCGGCGTTATCCCTGCAGGTACTGCGGTTATCGTGGCTGCGGTGGATTTTCTGCCGGGGTGGGACATGTAGGCACCCTGCAAATTGGGATTCCTTGTGCCCTCTTCAAACCCCCTATGCCCGGTTTTTGTTCTTGGTTGGATGCGGTATGCACAGTGATTGTCTAAGGGCAGCTCTCCAGTCACAAAGATGGCGCCTTTAGCCTAACTCTTTACTAAGCATGCGCATGGGACAATACATTGTGTCTCATTGGAATGACGCCCGTAGTGACGTGGGCGTGTCGGCCTACTTTGATGACGCATAGCGCTTCCTGCTTGCTGAATACTTGCTATTGGTGCGGTGCCACGCCTGCGCAGAATGACATCTATAACGCCGACTCTACGGCGCTGAATGAGCCTCCTTGCTGGATGGGTATGTTTGCGATAGCACTTCCTTGCTCCTCCCCCTCCTTACACTTATGTATAATAAATGTGGACACATTATTTGATCGAGCTTTATGTACTTGATCCATACATATGTCATATATTTAGCACGCACGATCATGTCTTTTTCCAATGATGATCAGTATATTTTTCCGCACTATATGATACCATGTGTATTCACTGTATATTATTGTTATGATTTGTTAAACACACCCACTGGGTTGTGATCACATGATCTGTATTTTCTTATTTAATCACTGTCATTTGAGTTGTATCTTTGCTTGAGGAAGGCTCGTGACCAGAGCCGAAACGTTGCACCACTGGGGTGAATAAAAGGGTTCACTTACTTTTATCCGTTGGAGTGCCGCTCTTTTTCTGGATCTATTCATCAGGGATATCAGTCTATTCCCCTTGGGACGTGCACCCGCATTTTCTCTTTGCAGCCAGTGCCGCCATTTTTCTCTCTCTCTCTATATATATATATATATATATATATATATATATAGTGATAGACAAACATTGGCCGGGTTGATTCGCAAACACAATCAAATGTTCGCGAACCGCAAGTTTGCGGCGGGCCCTGTTTACTTTAATGGTATTCGAACTTGAAAAACCTTCAGGTCATATTTGCAGCCACCAAAGTGCACAAATCGTCCCACAACATGAACAGTGACATAGCAGAGGGGGATCTATGGCAAAAATTCCCCCTAAAAATATGTATTTTAAACAGAGGCCATTTTTATGCGTCTTAAAGGGAAATGTGCCCTGCTGGAGCCTAGAAAAGTTTTATTTTAGGTCACAGAAAAATGGTCCTTAAATATTAGGCATTCACCTGAGGTACATTATGCGGTCAATGGATACAAATTTTAATGTAGGCCAGTGGACTACAGGCCCAAAAAATTATTCATTCACCGTACAGAAAAGCACAATTGATAATGTGGCTGGAGGTAAATTAGGCGGTCACTGGATATCAATTTTACTGCAGGCCAGTGGAGTACAGGCCCCAAACATTAAGCATTCACCAGACAGAAAAGAACAAGTAATTATGTGTCTGGAGGTATATTAGAAGGTCATTCAATATCAATTTTACTGCAGGCCAGTGTAGTACAGGCCCCAAACATTAGGCATTCACCGGGCAGAAAGAACAATTGATAATGTGGATGGAGGTACATTAGGCGGTCACCGTATAACAATTCTACTGTTGGGCAGTTAGATTACAGGCCCCAAAAATTATGCATTCATCGTACATAAAAGATCAAGATTTTGTGGCTGGAGGTATATTAGACGGTCAATGGATATCAATTTTACTGCAGGCCAGCGGACTACAGACCCCAAAAATTATTCATTCACTGTACAGAAAAGCACAATTGATAATGTGGCTGGAGGTAAATTAGGCGGTCACCGTATAACAATTTTACTGTTGGCCAGTTAGATTACAGGCCCACTAAAATGATCAAGTGATTATGTGGCTGGAGGTATATTAGACAGCCATTCAATATCAATTTTACTGCAGGCCAGTGTAGTACAGACCCCAAACATTAGGCATTCACCGGACAGAAAAGAACAAGTAATTATATGGCTGGAGGTATATTGGACGGTCGTTGGATATCAATTTTACTACAGGCCAGTACAAATAGATGTGCAATACATATGTTTAAAAGAACAAAAAATATTAAATTGAATTAAAAACATGGCAAACACAATCCCCCCTCTTGAAAAAACCCAAAATGATAATAGTTTAAATTCGATAACACGTGGTCGTCACAGGTGTTGAATTCCTCTGAGGTCCCAAACATTAGGCATTCACCGGACAGAAAAGGCCTTTTATGCTGCTGTATTTACATAAGACAGGGACCATTATTTGTTCTGTGTGGTGGCAGATATGTGTGGGCTTAGTTGTTCCAATAGCGTTTGTCCCTCTGTATACCTGCAGTATCTCAGCAGAACCACACACAAATGCTGCACAATACAAATGCACTATATAGAAATTATATCATAGGTATATCACACCCCTGCCTCAATCAGTTTTTTTGGGGGCCAACTGTTATATCACACCAGTTGCAATTAGTTGTTCCAATAGCGTTTGTCCCTCTGTATAGCTGTGGTATCTCAGCAGAACCGCCCACAAATGCTGCACTATACAAATGCACAATATAGAAATTATATTATAGGTATATCAGACCCCTGCCTCAATTAGATTTTTTTGGGGGCAACTGGTATATCACACCATTTGTAATTAGCTGTTCCAATGGCGTTTGTCCATCTGTATAGCTGCGGTATCTCAGTAGAACCGCACACAAATGCTGCACAATAAAAATGCACTATATAGAAATTATATTATAGGTATATCACAACCCTGTCTCAATCAGATTTTTATTGGGGGAAACTGTTACATCACACTGGTAGCAAATAGTTGTTCCATTGGCATTTGCCCCTCTGTATAGCTGCGGTATCTCAGCAGAACCGCACACAAATGCTGCACTATACAAATGCACTATATAGAAATTATATTATAGGTATATCGCACCTCTGCCTCAATCAGATTTTTCTGGGGGCAACTGTTATATCAAACCAGTTGCAATTAGTTGTTTCAATGGCATTTGCCCCTCTGTATAGCTACGGTATCTCAGCAGAACCGCACACAAATGCTGCACAATGGAAATGCACTATATAGAAATTATATTATAGGTATATCACACCCCTGCCTCAATCAGATTTTTTGGGGGGTAACTGTTATATCACAACAGTTGCAATTAGTTGTTCCAATGGCGTTTGTCCCTCTGTAAAGCTGTGGCATCTCAGCAGAACCGCACACAAATGCTGCACAATACAAATGCACTATATAGAAATTATATTATAGGTATATCACACCCCTCCCTCAATCAGTATTTTTAGGGGGGCAACTGGTATATCACACCAGTAGCAATTAGTTGTTCCAATGGCGTTTGTCCCTCTGAATAGCTGCGGTATCTCAGCAGAACCACACTCAAATGCTGCACTATACAAATGCATTATATAGAAATTATATTATAGGTATATCACACCCCTGCCTCAATCAGAATTTTTGGGGGGCAACTGGTATATCACACTAGTTGCAATTAGTTGTTCCAATGGCGTTTGTCCCTCTGTATAGCTGCAGTATCGCAGCAGAACCGCACACAACTGCTGCACAATAATATACTTTCTATGTTAGAAAGTATATTATAAGTATTTTACACCCCTCAGTATGTCACACCTATCGATAGCACACCTATACCAGTCATTAAAAAGACTTTTGTGGCCCCATTAGCTACCGTTTCGTGTCTCTATACTCTCTAACAGTTTGCCCCTGCTCCACACAGAAACCTCTGGCAAAAACAGAATGCAAAATGGTGGCCAGATCGGGTTTATTTATTGGGTAGGGGGTGTTTCCATGTGCTGAAACGTCTCAATTAGCTGTCCTGTCGATGTGTCATGGGTCAAAGTTCTGCACAATGCAAATAATATGGCGCCGGCGAACATCGCCATAGGTTCTCCTGTTTGGCGAATGAGCAAAGTTTGCAGTGAAACGACCGCCGGGCGAACAGCAAGGCCATCTCTATATTGTGGTAAGGTGTACAGTGCTGGAAGGCGTGTTGTCCCACTCGGGTACCTCAGATGGGTGATACAGATAATATCCAGAGAGTGGCAGTGGTCTCAGAAAAAGCATAGTTTGCTGACACAGTTTTGTAAACATTTTCTGGGCTGGATTTTACTTGGACTGGCAGTTAGGCTTGGTAGAGGGAGCTGCCAGTCCACACCCTTCTGGCACGGGTATTCCCTTTTTCCTGAGGTGATTACAGTTGAGGCCTGCTCTAATCAGGCTGCGATAAAGCACCTCCCAGTGTGTTATCCGAGACTAGAGACCTGCAGAGGTTTGGAGTGTTCTCAGCCGGGGAGGCTGAGGGGCCACGAGGCAAGGTGATAGCCTGGACTTTGGGGGACGCAGTGACGTCTGGGAAAGTAAGGTCACTAGGTCAGAGTCGGGAGGACTGCTAGACCCCCTACCCCCAAAGGGTACTGGACTTGATACTACCTGAGAAGCTGGAAAAGCTGCATGTTGGTTAACAGGGTGTGAACGGTGCTTTAGCTGAGGTAGGGAAATTATTTATTTTTAATGAGAGCCTAGACGGGCAGGTGTTCATTTGTATTGTTTTGTGAGTGCTGGTGTTAAAATAAATACACTGTTTGGACACGAGAATCAGTTGTCTGGCAAAGTATCTGTGAGAATGACCCTGGAAAAGAGCTAATCCCCCACAATATATATATCACAATATATATATATATCTATATATATATATATATATATATATATTATTATTATTAGATAGATAGATAGATAGATAGATAGATAGATAGATAGATAGATAGATAGATAGTATCTATCTATCAAGATGCAATGGCCTCAGGATACAATATATTCAGCAGACAATGGTATTTCCTGGACCATCGTAAGTTGAATCCAGACTCAACATACAATGCCCCAGACTATATGATCCAGAAGGAACTTCTCCATCCCATTGAAATGAATGGGGATGGCAGAGCTGTAATTACACAGGTAAAGCTATTTTCACACCTGCGTTTAGGTGCGGATCCGTCTGGTATCTGCATAGACGGATCCGCACCTATAATGCAAACGCTTGTATCCGTTCAGAACGGATCCGTTTACAATACCATGAACAAAAAAAATTATAATAATTACATTACATTGAAAGTCAATGAGAGGCGGATCCGTTTTCAATTGCACCATATTGTGTCAGTAAAAACGGATGCGTCCCCATTGACTTACATTGTAAGTCAGGACGCATCCGTTTTGGTGTCCGCCTCCACAGCGGAATGGAGGCTGAACGGAGGCAAACTGATGCATTCTGAACGGATCCTTATCCATTCAGAATGCATTGTGGCTAAACTGATCCGTTTTGGGCTGCTTGTGAGAGCCTTGAAACGGATCTCAGAGGCGGACCCAGAAATGGCAGTGTGAAAGTAGCCTAAATAGTGACGAGAAGGCAGTTTGTTCGCAAGAGCACTGCAGTCTCTTCAAACAGCTGATCAGTAGGGGCGCCGGAAGTGATCCTCCTCCCCCCCGCAGATCTAATATTGATGACTCATCTAGAGGATAGGTCATTTATATAAGAAATTAGCCATCACCATTAATAAACTGCCAATAATTAGAATATATCCTATTAACTCTAATAGGATAATATTTTCCTTCTTATCCAGTACTGGCCTCTTTATAGGACTGGAGTGGAACAGATTTACCTGGGACTGTTCAGTCCTGCACACCTCATTGACACCAATGGAGAAATACTAACAGCAGATTCCACAATCCCCAAGCATTTATTTTGTGCAACAAATTCTGCCAATTTGTATTTAATAACTTCAGATTTCTACCCACAGCTAAATGGCGAAATTTGTAGATTTTAATTTACTGTAAAATAAACACTAAAACCTAAAATGAGATTAGTGAGGCAATTTCGATTTCCTTCAGCCTCACTGCTTAATATTTTATACCTATCCTGTTTATCCCACAATTATATTTTTGTTTGTTTTGTTATTGCATTAACTTGAATGTAAATCAATACCTATTGCGATAAGTGGAATGCAGCAAAATCTTTGCAGGGGAAGCAGCGGGGAAGAATTACATAGGATCTGCCGTTGAAAGTACAGTTTTATTATACCATTTCTCACATGAAAAAAAATCTTACAGTTTCAATTTCTGTTTTCCAGTGTGCCAGATGGTTACAGACGTGCCATGTCTCTGCAAGGGAAACATTCTCATCTCCAGCCCTAGCTTGACATTTTCCTGTGCTCTATTGGAATTTTTCAGACCTAATAAATAGCTCTATTCAGTGCTGCCCCCAGGAGGATTCTAGATTTTGTATTGGAACTGCGCATAATCTTAATTGTATGTCTGCTGAGCTGCATTATCCCAGCCAATATTCACATGCCCATTGAAGTAAATGGAGATGTCCTGTTCAAGCAAAAATAATATCCTTTTAATGTATTTACTGTACTTGGCCTTTATAAAAAAATGAGGAACTGCAAAGGAGTCAAGTGTGTATGATTTTATGAGGACTCATATCTACCGCATGGACCTGTAGAGACCCTACATTCTTCTCCATAGTTCCTCCATGAGGCATTAGTGTGAATAAGGGAGAATAAGGTTAATGTTGCATGCCACAAAGTATTATATCATGCAAATAAACCTCAGTGCTTCCATATAATTCATAGGCACACAGAGGTACAAGATGACCCTACACCAGTCTATGGCCATCTTATTACAAACCTGTATGCATCAGTCCTTACAGACTGAATAATTGGGCAACACCATCAGAGAGAAAACAGGGGCAGAAGCATTGCGTTTCTCCAAATTTTAAAGCAAGAATAGTGACATAATGCGAGTATTCTCGTTGGTGGACCTGACGCCTGCCATACACCATTTTTGCTTCCATTAGTCCTTTGGCATTCTCTCCCCTCTGAATAAAAGGTAAGAATTTGTGTCACAGGCAGCCTCTCACCACTCATATCTACTCCCACTCAACATTTCTTTATCAACCATTTTAGGAGTAGTGGCGTTTTTTGCCAAACTCACTATCTACCATAATTTTAGAATCATCACATCTCCCAGGCTTGTTGGTGCCCCCCACTTACCTCTTATTTTCCATACAGATTTCCATCTGGGAAATTTAATTTAACTCCTCCTTTTATATTTAGTTTTGGCGTTTCTGAAATTTTGTTAAGAAACACTGTTTAAATACTTCAGATTTCCAAGTCAGCAATCCACAATCCAAGTCAGTTTTCCATGTCAGCAAATCCACAATCCACAGATATCCAATGCGAAATGTTAGATTCTGCTAAATGTGACATCTGGATACCGTAAAAAAAAAATTTAGGGATCTATTATACAACTGTGGCTAGAGCCACTGGTTCCACACCATGGTTGCCACTAGTTGTTGGAACTTTCCGCACATGGACTTGCCACTTAAAACATAGGCGCAGTCCAGGAACATCCCGACAATTAACAGTCAAAGGGGTTTAGTACCATGGCTCAGATCGCACATGTAATAGTACCCTAAATTCGCCATGTACAGTATATGCGGAACAAGACACATTACTGGTGCAGGTAATTTGTTTAAAAGTTTTCTGATTGCATAACCGGTCAAGTCCAATGCAGGTAGTCATCCAAGCTGGAATCAGGTCCAAAGAATTTTTTCAAAATAGCAGCCAACATGGGTTGAAGTGACTGTAACATAGAGCTTACATGTGAGGTTTTTAATTCAATAAAACCCAAATTTTGATTTGTCTTGAAGCAGTGGCACCTTCAGGTGTAAATGCTCTTCTTGCACGGGAGCCAGGAAACCAGACCACATGCAAATGCAAATAAAATAAAGTAGTTTCTTAAAAGGAACATAAATAAACATTCTTTAGGGACACCGAGGTTAGGAAGAACCGGTCAAGTCCAATGCAGGTAGTCATCCAAGCTGGAATCAGGTCCAAAGCAGGTAGTCGTCCAAGCCGGGGTCAGGTCCAAAGCGGATAGTCGTCCAAGCCGGGGTCAGATCCAAAGCAGGTACGTCTGCCGATGTGGGTCAAGAGCCAGAGGAAACGTCAGCCAGGCCGAATCATACACAGGAACACACAAGGAGATCAGACTGCCAGAGATGCACCTTGGAGAACAAATGCAAGGGCAATGAACCTGATGCCTGAGCAGACTGATATAGTCAGGTGTTGCCACATAATCACTGTGCGACACCCAAGCAGCAGGCAAGTGATGATGCACTCGGAGGTTATAAGAGACTGCAGTATGCACATGTACAAAATGGTGCCACCATGAGGACAAGGTAAGACCTTGACAGTATCCTCCCCTCACTGTCCCCTTCTCCGTGGAGAAAAAAATGGTTTCCGCAGAAAGCGAGCATGGAAAGCACGGAGAAGGGCGGGCACCCGAATATCAGCGGAGGAAACCCAGGAGCGCTCCTCTGGACATTATCCTCTCCAGTGAACCAGGATTTGGACTCGACCTCAGAGCAGATGAGAATCCAGAATGCTGCTAATTTCATACTCTTCATGATTGCCCACAGGAATGGGACGAGGGCAAGGAAGTAAGGCAGTATAGTGATTGCAAACCAGTGGCTTCAAAAGCCACACATGGAAGACGTTGGAGATATGCATGCCAGGAGGAAGGTCAAAGGCATAGGCAACCAGTTTCACCTTATGGAGGATGCAAAAAGGTCCAACAAAAGGGGGGCCAGTTTTGGAGCAGGCACCTTGAGTTTGAGATAATGAGTCGATAACCACACCCTCTCCCCAACTCGGTATGAAGGAGCAGGCAAATGCCTCCGATCAGCCTGGAGCTTTTGACGCTGAGCAGAAACCTGTAACGACTTGAATCCGCACCCAAGAGGAACTGAGGGCACGAAGATAATCCTCCACAGCCTGAATGTCCTGTGGCAAGACCGACTCAGGCAACACAGAAGGCTGAAAACCTGGAGACATTCCGGAGGATGAGTTGATGGCAGAGTTCCTGGCAAACTCTGCCAAGGGCAGCAGATTAACCCAATTGTCATAATGGTCAGAGATATAGCAGCAGAGAAATTTCTCCAGGGCTTGGTTGGAACGCTCAGCGGCACCATTAGACTGCAGATGGTAGGCTGAGGAGGAGAGGTGAACACCCAACTGAGAAGAAAAAAGGCACGTCAGAACCTAGAGACAAACTGGCTCCCTTGGTCTGAGACAATCTCCTTAGGCAACCCGTGTAATTGGATGACCTCCCTGGCAAACACCGAGGCCAGCTCCTGAGCGGTAAGCAGCTTCTTAAATGGAACACAGTGGCACATCTTGGAGTACCAATCAACAACCATGAGGATAACCGTGTAACCTCGGGATGCAGGAAGTTCCACAATAAAGTCCATGGCCAGGTGAGACTAGGGATGCTCCCCATTGGGAATGGGATGCAGTAGACCCAAGAGTAGGTGGCGGGAAGATTTGTTCTGCGCACAGACAGAACATGCAGCCACAAACATGGCAACATCAGTGCGGAAAGACGGCCACCAGAACTGACAGAAAACAGCCCAGGACATCTGGTTCTTACCATGATGACCGGCAGTCCTTGGATTGTGGTACGTGCGCAGCAGCTTGATGCACAACCCCTCAGGCACAAAACATTTGCTAGCAGGTCTCACTATGGGTGCATTGAACTGAGCAGCCAAGATCTGTTCCCCAAGAGGAGAGGTCAAGTTGGTGCGGATAGCAGACAGGATATGATCGGAAGGTATGACTGGCAAGACAAGGCATCAGCTTTAACATTCTTGGAGCCGGGCAAATAGGAGACCACATAGTTAAAACGAGACAAGAATAAGCTCCATCTAGCCTGATGGGATGTAAGCCTCCTGGCCTCCGAGAGATACGTCAGATTCTTATGGTCAGTAAGAATGAGAACCGGAACCGCTTAACCTTCGAGCAAGTATCTCCACTCTTTGAGAGCCAGGATGATAGCCAAGAGCTCTCTGTCTCCAATCTCGTAATTGCATTCTGCTGGAGACAGCTTCTTAGAGTAGAGGCCACAAGGAAGCAAGGGTCCATCAGGTGTCGGACGCCTACTCCTGTCTCAGACGCATCCACCTCTAGGACAAAGGGCAAACCAGGATTGGGATGAGACAGAACCGGAGCCGAAGCGAAAGCAGACTTGAGGCGCTCAAAAGCCTGGGAAGTAGCAAGCGTCCAAGTGTGGGGATCGCTGCCCTTCTTAGTCAGATCTGAGATGGGTTTGGCCAATGCTGAAAAGTTCCTGATAAATTTCTGATAATAGTTGGCAAACCCAAGGAAACGCTGAATAGAACGGAGACCACTGGGGCGAGGCCATTGCAGAATTGCCGAAACCTTCTGAGGGTCCATGGAGAACCCTTCAGCAGAAATGATATACCCAAAGAAAGCAACCTGACACAGGTGAAATTCACATTTTTCAAGCTTACAGAAAAGCCCATTCCTATGTAACCATTGAAGCACCCGTCTGACATCCAGGTAGTGTAGGTAGTGTGATTCAATGGAGTCCGAATAAACCAAGATGTCATCCAAATAGACCACCACACATTGCTGCAACATATCATGAAAGACATTATTAATGAACTCCTGGAAGAAGGCGGGCGCATTGCACAAGCCAAAAGGCATGACCAGATATTCATAATTCTCTGCAACGGAAAGAGGATAAACCCTGCCACGAGGGGGAATGGAATCGGGTTGCAGATCTACAGCACAATCGTAGGGACGATGAGGAGGAAGGACACCAGCGCGCATCTTGTCAAATACATCCAGATACTCAAGATATTCAGGAGGCAACACAGAATCCGAGGAGGTACAATGGAATTTGCAGCAACAAATCTACTGTCGATAAAATAACCGCCAGCACCGGAGCCCACCAATGCTTGAGTAACCGCTGTGCCCCCTGTCCATGAGAGGACAATTGTGATCAGTGGTTTATCTTTACGGGAAGCCGGGGTCGAGGAAATTCCACCCAATATCTGCCCCCGACCGGACCTTAGGTGCAAGCGTTTCCCGGACGGGTCGGGCATGACTTCAGGAAATGCCCACTGAGACCGTAATACAGGCACCAGCCCTCCCTCCTCCTAAAGGCCCACTCAGCCTCAGAAAGACGAGTAAATCCCAGATACATAGGTTCACTGCCAGATGCACCATCCCCAGGAGGCGTGGGAGGTGAGGGAGGAATGGGTGGGAAAGAAAACGTAGGAGCCAATCTGGTAGGAGGCCTCCGCAGGCACTCGGCACTCCTTAAACAAAGGCCTCTCCCTTAGCCTGGTATCGATCAAAATCAGGAAGAAAATGAGAGCTGAGAGCTCATCAGGGAGATCCTTAGCCGCAACCTCGTCCTTCAATGCATCAGAGAGACCATGCGTGAAGGCAGCCACCAGTGCCTCATTATTCCAACCCAGCTCTGCAGCCAGGGTACGGAATTCAATGGCATATTCAGCTACGGTTCATATGCCCTGTTGAATGGACAGGAGCTGTTTTGCAGCAGAGGCAGAACGAGCAGGTACATCGAATACCCTACAAAAGGAGGCAACAAAACCTGGGTAATCGCGTATCACAGGTTTATCGTTCTCCCATAGGGATTCGCCCAGGCCAAGGCCTTGTCCGAGAGCAACGAAATCAGGGAGCCCACTTTGAACCGATCAGAAGGAAACGCCTGAGGGACCATCTCAAAATATATGCCCAGGGCCGCTGATAGGCCAGTACAGCTGGCCCAGTTGTACCGGGCCCGGCTGGCAGGGGGGCCCGGGCTGCCGACTCCCGACTCGTAGGGTTGCCACCCGTCCGGGATTCACCCGGACAGTCCGGGTTTGTAATCCTGTGCCCGGGTACAAGCCTTTCTTAGACCCGGGCACAGGATTATTCATTCAAACTGCAGTGTGGTCCGACCGAGACTCCGATCGCATATTTAAGCTGTCACTCCGGGTGATCAGCTGAGCGCAGCGCTCCCGAGCCTCCCCTCCTCCCTCCTCCAGTCTACACACTACAGTACAGTGATGCCAGGCAGCGCTGTGTTCACTCACTGTTCAGGCTCCTCCCCTCGCTCCTCCCCTGCCTCCTAGTCCCTCCCTCCCTCTCTCTGATAAGGAAGTGATGACATCAGAGAGAGAGGCAGAGGGAGCTCCG
The DNA here is from genome assembly GCF_905171765.1 of Bufo bufo. Classification (NCBI taxonomy): domain Eukaryota; kingdom Metazoa; phylum Chordata; class Amphibia; order Anura; family Bufonidae; genus Bufo; species Bufo bufo. Next base: position 242,582,343 of record NC_053393.1, on the reverse strand, counting down.
TGGGAGAAATCATTCTTCTTCTCCTCTCCAGTCCAGCTCCAGCAGCCTGCCCATGTAGTGCCCACTGTGCCCTGCCTGCAGACAACCTGACCAAGACAGTCCTGACTCCTGAGTCCTGACACCTGTCCTAGTCTGTCACTCACTTCTAAAAAGGTAGAAATATAAAACATTTGAATTGTGTAATTGTATGTAACAGTGTGGGCTTCTGTCACCCCACTAAACTCTTTTTTTTTTGGCTTCTTATAATGCCTATACTGCGATATATGAATACATAATGTTATTAGTCATTTTGGTTCAGTAGATAATGAATAAAACAGATTTTTATAATATGTAAATTACCTGTCTACCAGCAAGTAGGGCGGTTACTTGCTGGTAGCATCCGCATCCTCCTATCATAATGACGCCCCCTCCTCATGTTGATTGACAGGGCCAGCGAACGCGATCGTCCTCTGGCTGGCCCTGTCTGCTATCAAGTTATTGCGCCTGCGCCGTAGCGGTCTTCAGTCGGCACAGGCGCACTGAGAGGAGGACGCTCGCTCGGCCGCTCCTTCCTCAGTGCGCCTGCGCCGGGTGTAGATGTGACGTCATTGGTGTAGGCGCACTGAGGAAGGAGCGGCCGAGCGAGCGTCCTCCTCTCAGTGCGCCTGTGCCGACTGAAGACCGCTACGGCGCAGGCGCAATAACTTGATAGCAGACAGGGCCAGCCAGAGGACGATCGCGTTCGCTGGCCCTGTCAATCAACATGAGGAGGGGGCGTCATTATGATAGGAGGATGCGGATGCTACCAGCAAGTAACCGCCCTACTTGCTGGTAGACAGGTAATTTACATATTATAAAAATCTGTTTTATTCATTATCTACTGAACCAAAATGACTAATAACATTATGTATTCATATATCGCAGTATAGGGATTATAAGAAGCCGAAAAAAAAAAAAAAAAAAGAGTTTAGTGGGGTGACAGAAGCCCTTTAAACAGGTTTCTGAATCTGTCAATCATCAGAAAAAACGTTATGTTATGTAGCTGACTGACATTAGCGATGTGCTGATGTCAGCAGTACATAACTCCCTGCCTGCCGCTGCCGCCGTTCTCTTAAAATAAAGACTTATCATATGCTAATGAGCCTCTAGGTGCTATGAGGGCGTTCCTGCAGCACCTAGAGGCTCCGTCTATTCACCCTTTGGCAGTGGCACGCCCATGTCCAGTTGATTGACGTCCGAGTTCTCCTCTTCGTCCCGTAAATCCCGCGCCTGCGCCGAATACTAAACGGGACGGCGCAGGCGTGGGATCAGGGGCGTAACGATCGCGGTGCGACAGCGACCAAGGGTGGAGACGGGACATGGTTGGAGGCGGGACATGGGCGTGGCTGGAGGCGGGGCCTGGAAGGGGGCCCTCCCTCCCTTCTGTTCGGGTTTGGCTTGAAGAAAAGGTGGCAACCCTACTCCCGAGCCATTTTAATTTTTTTGCTGTCAGTGGGCTGGCTCCAGTAACAGCAGGCAGTGTGGGGGCGGCGCTCACTCACTGACGTCACACGCCTGCTCCTCCCACTAGGCGGCGCAGGCGCGTGACGTCAGTGAGTGAGCGCTGCCGCCCGCACTTGTTACTGGAGGGTGGAGGGAGGAGGCAGGAGCTGAATGTAAGGTAGTATTTTAGTAAAGAGATGAGCGCTGTGCCTGTGCTAAAATTAAAGTTACTGTCTGCAGCCTGCACGGCTGCACCGATTTATTAATGTATACTACTGTGAGTGGCGGGGGGGGGATCTATATGGATGACGTCATGACGGCACTGTTATAGGGAGGGCGGGGGATCCGTGGATGGCACTGTTATGGGGGGGGGTCTGTCATGTGGATGACACTTATGGGGGGGGCCGGGGGGTCTGTGGATGACACTTATGGGGGGGATCTGTGGATGGCACCATTATGGAGGGGGATCTGTGGATGACACTGTTATGGGGGGGATCTGTGGATGACACTGTTATAGGGGGATCTGTGGATGACACTGTTATGGGGGGATCTGTGGATGACTGTTATGGGGGGGATCTGTGGATGGCACTGTTATGGAGGGTATCTGTGAATGGCACTGTTATGGAGGGGTATCTGTGGATGACACATAGCATAAGATGCTATATACGGTATGTGTCATCCACAGATCCCCCTCTATAACAGTGCCATCCACAGATCCCCCCATAACAGTGCCATCCACAGATCCCCTCCATAACAGTGCCATCCACAGATCCCCCCATAACAGTGCCATCCACAGATCCCCTCCATAACAGTGCCATCCACAGATCCCCTCCATAACAGTGCCATCCACAGATCCCCTCCATAACAGTGCCATCCACAGATCCCCTCCATAACAGTGCCATCCACAGATCCCCTCCATAACAGTGCCATCCACAGATCCCCTCCATAACAGTGCCATCCACAGATCCCCTCCATAACAGTGCCATCCACAGATCCCCTCCATAAAAGTGCCATTCACAGATCCCCTCCATAACAGTGCCATTCACAGATCCCCTCCATAACAGTGCCATTCACAGATCCCCTCCATAACAGTGCCATTCACAGATCCCCTCCATAACAGCGCCATTCACAGACGACCCCCCAGCGCCATAAATATCACTTGTAGACAAATCTGCATGTTGTTTCAAGGCGGCGTCTGGGGAGGGGCCAAGGGCGGGGCCAGGGGTGTGGCTGAAGGAGGGATCAGGGGGTGGAGCTGAAGGGGGCCCCGTCATGTATGCTGTACGGGGCCCCATGATTTCTATCAGCGGCCCTGTATATGCCCACTTGGTTTAGGAAGCCACGACACTGACTCGGTTCACCCCCATATCGCTGCAGCAGGGGGGCTAAACCAGTCATCCCTCTGGAAACAGGGACCTCAGCTGCAACTGCAGGAGCAGGAGTGGCAATGGGAGCAGCAGCAGGAGGAACCACCGACCCAGCAGCACCAGGAGGAAGGTGTGCGGTGCGTGCAAGCAATGTCTGCAACGCCTGAGCGAACTGAACCAAAAGGTGATCTTGTTGATCGAGCCTGGAGACCAGCAAAGGGAGCGTGGGAGCACCTGAATCGGCAGGATTCAGGGCCTTTGCGTAATATCACGGGAGCCAGGAAACCAAACCACATGCAAACGCAAATAAAATAAAGTTGTTTATTTAAAGGAACATAAATAAACATTCATCAGGGACAGTGAGGTTAGGAAGAAGGCTACTTTCACACTGGCGTTTCTGGGTTTGTTTGTGAGATCCGTTTCAGGGCTCTCACAAGCGGTCCAAAACGGATCAGTTTAGCCCCAATGCATTCTGAATGGATAAGGATCCGTTCAGAATGCATCAGTTTGCCTCCGTTCAGCCTCCATTCCGCTCTGGAGGCAGACACCAAAACGCTGCTTGCAGCGTTTCAGTGTCCGTCTGATGAAACTGAGCCAAACGGATCTGTCCTGACTTACAATGTAAGTCAATGGGGACGGATCCGTTTTCACTGACACAATTTGGTGCAATTGAAAACGGATCCGCCTCCCATTGACTTTCAGTGTAAGTCAAAACGGATCAGTTTGCATTATCATGAACAAAAAAATATATATATTATTTACGGATCCGTTCTGAACGGATACAAGCGTTTGCATTATAGGTGCGGATCCGTCTGTGCAGATACCAGACGGATCCGCACCCTAACGCAGGTGTGAAAGTAGCAGAAGCCAGTCATGTCCAATACAGGTAATCGTCCAAACCGGAATCAGGTCCAAAGTGGGTAGTTGTCCAAGCCGGGGTCAGGTCCAAAGCGGATAGTCGTCCAAGCCGGGGTCAGATCCAAAACGGGTACTTCTGCCGATGCGGGGTCGAGAGCCAGAGGAAACGTCAGTCAGGCCACATCATACACAGGAACACAAAAGGAGCTCAGACTGCCAGAGATGCACCTTGGAGAACAAACGCAAGGGAAATAAATCTGAAGCCTAAGCAGACTGATATAGTCAGGTTTTGCCACATCATCACTGTGCGACGCCCAAGCAGCAGGCATGTGATGATGCACTCGGAGGTTATAAGAGACTGCAGTATGCACATGTACAAAATGGTGCCACCATGAGGACAAGGTAAGACCTTGACACTTCTATCCTGGGTGTAGCATTCATGTGCACTTTTGCCCCTCCTATCTAACAGGCGACCTTGATAAGGTGGTAGATATATATGTGTGCTCCTCCTCTCATTGGTTGCTTGATGCACACAGAGGTGGCTAGGAGCGGCACACTATATGTGCAGGGTCTGCTCTCCTGCATATAGATGCCCAACTGCATAGGTAGGTTTAGAGTAGGACCTGCCTGACTTGAGACCATCGTGGCACATTGTGGCACGTTTCCACTATGGAAGTGTCATCAGGAGTGTTCAAAACTATACAGCAACAAAAATAACCAAGTAAAACAGCCGCAGCACGTGTGGTGTGGAGCGGCGTCCGGCACTGGTATGGCCTCCTGATGACACTTCCATAGTAGAAACGCGTCGAGTGTAGAACTTAGTACCTATCTTTGGGCACCAGACTAGCAGCACCCTCAGTGGAGTTATACACAAGGACCCACTGTTGTCTCTTTAGGGAACAAGTGTGCAGTATAGCGAATGCTACGAGGAGCACCAGTACCCACAGACCTGATATTTAATGCTTCTCTTGTAGCCTTTATATAGTAAGCTCTGGAGGAATTCAGACTACCACCTTGTCTTCCATATACCCATTTGCTATATTTATTTATCCCCCAGTCAGCCTTTCTGCAGTCATCCATATTGCGGATTTCATCTCCTTTTGACTGGGAGGATTCAGAAATCAATCACTGCATTTTAAGGCTACTTTCACACTAGCGTTCAGGTGTCCGCTCGTGCGCACCGTTTGAAGGGGCTCACGAGCGGCCCCAACGCATCCGTCTGGCCCCAATGCATTCTCAGTGGAGGCGGATCCACTGAGAATGCATCCGCCTGCCAGCGCTCAGCCTCCGCTCCGCTCAGTGAGCGGACACCTGAACGCTGCTTGCAGCGTTCGGGTGTCCGCCTGGCCGTGCAGAGGCGAGCGGATCTGTCCAGACTTACAATGTAAGTCAATGGGGACGGATCCGCTTGAAGATGACACAATATGGCTCAATCTTCAAGCGGATCCGTTCCCCATTGACTTTCAATGTAAAGTCTGAACGGATCCGCTCAGACGACTTTCACACTTAGAAAATTTTCTAAGTTTTAATGCAGACGCATCCGTTCTGAACGGATGCGAACGTCTGCATTATCGGAGCGGATCCGTCTGATGAAACATCAGACGGATCCGCTCCGAACGCTAGTGTGAAAGTAGCCTAACTTAGATTTTCATTAAATATTTATTATTTTGAGTTTTAACGTCTACATAAGCAGTGAATTATATTTCTTTAACCACTTCACATCCGGGCCATTTGCCCCCTTCCTGACCAGGCCTAATTTTGCAAATCTGACATACAGTATCTCACTTTATGTTGTAATAGCTTTGGAACGCTTTTACTTATCCAAGCCATTCAGATATTGTTTTCTCGTGACACATTGTACTTCATGCTAGTCATATTTTTTGAGTCAATATATTTCACCTTTTTTTATGAAAAAATCCCAAATTTACCAAAAATTTGGAAAAATTCACAATTTTCAACATTTCTATTTCTCTGCTTTTAAAACAGAAAGTAATACCTCATAAAATATTTATTACTTAACATTTTGGAAATGTCATTTAATTTTTTTAGGACGTTAGAAGGCTTAGAATTTTACAAGCAATTCTTAAAATTTTTAAGAAAATTGACAAAACCCACTTTTTAAGGACGAATTCAGGTCTGAAGTTACTTTGTGGGGCTTACATAGTGGATACCCCCATAAATGACCCTATTGTAGAAACTACACCCCTCAAGTTACTTAAAAATGATTTTACAAACCTTGTTTACCCTTTAGGTGTTCCACAAGAATTAAAGGAAAATGGAGATCAAATTTCCATTTTAATCCATTTTTTTCTTTAACACATCGAGGGTTAACAGCCAAACAAAACTCAATATTTATTACCCTGATTCTGCGGTTTACAGAAACACCCAACATGTGGTCGTAAACTGATGTAGGAGCGCCACATGATTTTTGGAAGGCAGATTTTGCTGAACTGGTTTTTAGATGCCATGTCCCATTTGAAGCCCCCCTGATGCACCCTTACAGTAGAAACTCCCAAAAAGTGACCCCATTTTGGAAAATAAGGGATAAGATGCCAGTTTTATTGGTACTATTTTGGGGTACATATGATTTTTTGATCATTCATTATAACACATTATGGGGCAAGGTGACAAAAAAATTGGTTGTTTTAGCACAGTTTTTATTTATTTATTTTTACAGCATTCACCTGAGAGGTTAGGTCATGTGACATTTTCATAGAGCAGATCGTTATAGACGTGGCGATACCTAATATGTATACTTTTTCTTATTTATTTAAGTTTTACAGAATAATATCATTTTTGAAAAATATTTTTTTTTTATGTGTCCATGTTTAGAGTTGAGCGAACACCTGGATGTTCGGGTTCGAGAAGTTCGGCCGAACTTCCCGGAAATGTTCGGGTTCGGGATCCGAACCGAACTTCGTCCCAAACCCGAACCCCATTGAAGTCAATGGGGACCCAAACTTTTCGGCACTAAAAAGGCTGTAAAACAGCCCAGGAAAGAGCTAGAGGGCTGCAAAAGGCAGCAACATGTAGGTAAATCCCCTGCAAACAAATGTGGATAGGGAAATGAATTAAAATAAAAATTAAAAAAATAAAAATTAACCAATATCAATTGGACAGAGGTCCCATAGCAGAGAATCTGGCTTCACGTCAGCAGAGAATCAGTCTCTTCATGCCATAGCAAAGAATCTGGCTTCATGTCAGCAGAGAATCAGTCTCTTCATGCCATAGCAGAGAATCTGGCTTCATGTCAGCGCAGAATCAGTCTTCATGTCATAGCAGAGAATCAGGCTTCACGTCACCCACCACTGGAACAGGCCACTGTCACATATTTAGGCCCCGGCACCCAGACAGAGGAGAGAGGTCCCGTAACAAAAAATCTGGCCTTATGTCAGCACAGAATCAGTCTTCATGTCATAGCAGAGAATCAGGCTTTACGTCACCCACCACTGGAACAGGCCACTGTCACATATTTAGGCCCCGGCACCCAGACAGAGGAGAGAGGTCCCGTAACAGAGAATCTGGCCTTATGTCAGCGCAGAATCAGTCTTCATGTCATAGCAGAGAATCAGGCTTCACGTCACCCACCACTGGAACAGGCCACTGTCACATATTTAGGCCCAGGCAGAGGAGAGAGGTCCCGTAACAGAGAATCTGGCCTTATGTCAGCACAGAATCTGTCTTCATGTCATAGCAGAGAAACAGGCTTCACGTCACCCACCACTGGAACAGGCCACTGTCACATATTTAGGCCCAGGCACCCAGGCAGAGGAGAGAGGTCCCGTAACAGAGAATCTGGCCTTATGTCAGCACAGAATCAGTCTTCATGTCATAGCAGAGAATCAGGCTTCACGTCACCCACCACTGGAACAGGCCACTGTCACATATTTAGGCCCCGGCACCCAGACAGAGGAGAGAGGTCCCGTAACAGAGAATCTGGCCTTATGTCAGCACAGAATCTGTCTTCATGTCATAGCAGAGAATCAGGCTTCACGTCACCCACCACTGGAAGAGGCCACTATGTAGTGTACGGGGACTGTAATGCCCGTCACTACAAAAGTGTCACTTGGTGTGCTGTCGTCCCTCCTTAATCATGGGAAGTTGGTATATGTCAGTTTTATAAAATGTCATGTAATGCAATGCTATGTATTTCCCTATTGCTGTGAAACTTGCATGTACAGGCCTGCTAGGGGTGTCATTCCAGCTTCTAGTCACTAGAGGGAGCTAGAGAGCCCTAGCTTATATAAGGCCCAGACAGGGAAGCAAAAGTGAGTCAGAAGTTTCTAGAGTGTGCTGAAGTTTCTAGAGGCTGAGGAAGCTGAGGGAGAGACAGAGGCATGTCAAGGACAGCAAGAGGTACTCAAGATAACAGAGGAGGTACTTTATAAAGCTAAAACCAAGGATATAAAGCCAGAGCTAGGTTATTGGGCCTTGGAGAAGATTTGCTATATTCCAGGATCAGTCGGAGATAGAGTGCAAGCTCCTGTACTGCAAGTCCTGTGTTTAACACTCTGTAATCACCTTGCTCAATCTGTATTGCCTGCATCAACCGTATTGCAAAATCGACTGTATGCCAAGGAACTGCGATTCCATCATTGTCTCTATGAAACCTACTAAAGTTGGAGTTCTGCTTTAACCTCACGGTGTTCCTCATTTATTCCTGCTATCCGCAAACGGCGTGCCACCGTTTAATTGGCACTGGCGTCACGAACAATTTCTACCATCACCTGCCTATGCAGAGAGTCAGCCGTCTCAGGTTAGTGTCATTGCACTACTACACCCAGAAACTCTATTACACACAACTTGAGTACGCTGCACCTCTCTTTTGGCGTCACGAACAGGATACGCACGCTTTCTAGTGCAAGAAGCGTGAACTTTGTGCCTTATACACTTGCCCTGTGACCATAGTGACAAATTACCTGTTTATTAAAAGTGTACTTTGTGGACTGAAAAACATACCAAAAGTGTTCCTAAAACCTCTAAAAAGCGCTGTGCAGTGTTGCGCTACCAAGAGGAAGAGAATCGCCACATTGGAGTGTGGTTTTGTGGACTTTTCATCATCCTGCTTGCCGTCAGTGAATGGACAGCGTTTTGCTAAAGATGGCCACCGGCCGCCTGGAGTAAAGTTTCCCGCGCTGCTGAGGACCTTCGTGGGCGGATCCCTGCAAGGACACAGAGAATCCCGCCCCTCTTCATCATCGCACCGCCGCGGCCCTGCTTCTTCTACGTCATCGGGTGCTCAGGACGTCCGGAATCTCGCGAGACTTGGCCTGCGCAAGCCCGGCGATACCGGTAAGCACTTGTAACCGGAGGGAAGGGGAGTGTTCCGGCCCCTTTAGTCGCCAGTGGCCACCTCTCAATAGACTACCATGTCAGAGCCAGGAGTGCCTGAGCAGCTGGCCCCGGGAGAGCTTGCGGCTCCTAATCATCCTACAGCCCCCAGCATGATGCCCTTTACCATGCCTTACTATTTCGGGGCCCCATGGTTCCCCCGCTACAGAGGAGAGACCCATACCCTAAGGGACTTTAAAGAAAAGTTGCTGGCATTATTCAAACTGTACCCCATAAATGCCGACCAGCAAATGGAAATCCTGCTAGCGCAGCTGGAGGGAGCTGCCCGCAGGGAGGTATTATCCTGGCCTGCTACTGAGCGGAGTACTCTAGAACAGATATTCACCCGCCTCAGGGCCACTTTTGAAACTAGGACTGCCTCAGAGATAAAGATGCATTTCTTTGGCAAGAAACAGAAGTCCGGTGAGTCCCTCCGTGACTATGCCCTATCACTTCAGGAGGCTTTAGGGGCTGTAATTCAGATAGATCCCAAAGAGGCTGATAACCAGGACCAGACCCTGAGGGAACAATTTATCAACGGGGTGTCTAGTGAACAAATAAGGACCCAATTAAAGATGCTGTCCGCCCAGCACCCTAACAGTGCCTTTCTGGACTTTAAAGAACTGGCTATAAAAATTCTGGGGTCCGCAGTATCTCCTGAGTTGAGCACCCCACCTGAGTCACCAGCCTGCAGGCCAAAACCGCTTATCACTAACCGAGCTGAAGCCGGCCAAGCTGTTCAAGTGTCAGCTACCGATACTATTGCCATGCTGACAGAGCAAGTAAATCACCTCACTAAAAGTCTAGAGAAGGTGTGCAGAAAAATAGAGGAATGGGAAAAACCCATAATGACAGAAGAAGAATTCCTGTCACCTCCTAGGCCGTTCCCACCTCCTTACCAAGAGACTCACCCCAGGGATCCTGGGAGGCGTAATAGAGGTCGCAAGAAGCCCGTGTGTACATACTGCAAAAAGCTGGGACACACAGAATCCACGTGCTGGCAGTTAAACGGGCAACCCCTGAGGCTGAGGACCACCCCTCGGGAGGTAGAACACTAGGTCCAGAGGATCCAAATTGGATGCCACGTTATGTAGGATCCCATCCTAAAATCAATATAGAGATCAACGGGGTCCCCTTTGAAGCCCTATTAGATACTGGGTCTCAGGTCACTACTATTCAGCTGCCTGCATTTGAAAAGTTCTGGGACACCAACCAGTTGACCCAACCGCCTGAATCCTGGGTGGAAATTATCGCCAGCAATGGCAAACCAGTAAAGATTCATGGATACTGGGAACCCACCCTGCAGGTGGGAGAAGTAACCCTGCCTCAACAGGGAGTGATCGTAGTACAGGCCGGTGACAGAGGAGGACATCCTGTCATTCTAGGCACCAATGTCTTCAAAAACTGTTATTCAGAAATACTTGCTGTATTACATCAGACTTTGCCCACTGCTTCCTCTGCATCCAGGAGGGTGATTCAAAAGACTATTACTGTGTTAAGTGCCCAGCAGAGGTTTGCTAATGGGAAAGGAGAAATTTGTACTGCCAGGATTAGTGATATTAAGCCTGTGACCTTGCCTCCTAATTCTCAAACTCTTTTATGGTGTCGTGCTGTCCTGGGAGTCCAAGGCCGAGATTATCCAGCCCTGGTGGAACCAATCCAGATGGAGGAGTACCCTTATGTGAGAGCTGCCAAGTGCCTGGTGAACGTCTCCCAAGGTAAAGTACCTGTCCGTCTGATTAACCTGAGTGATCATCCTGTTGCGCTTACTAAGCATTGCCGTGTTGCCCAGCTGTCCCAGATGTCCTTCCAAGACATCATTCGTCTTCCAGTGACAGAAAAGCCGCCAGCTGCAGACAGCGGATGTTCGCCGGTGACCCAGCCACAAGTGCCCTGGTGGGAAGAGCTCCATGTGGGGGACGAGACTACCCCCCAACATCAACAAGAAGGGATCCTACAGCTGGTCAAAGAGTACCACCAGGCGTTCAGTAAGCATGCTACTGATTATGGGGAGGTGAGTGCCATACAACACACCATACCTACTGGCTCTCATCCTCCTATCAAGGAGAGATACAGACCCTTACCGCCTACTTCATATCAGACTGTAAAGGAAATGATCCAAGAGATGAAAGACTCTAATGTAATACGGGACAGCCGTAGCCCGTGGGCTGCACCCCTGGTCCTTGTAAAGAAGAAGGACGGTAGTATCCGTTTCTGTGTGGATTATAGGAAAATTAATCAAATAACCCACAAAGATGCATACCCACTGCCCCGCATTGAGGAGTCACTAACTGCTCTGGGCTCTTCTGCCTATTTCTCCACATTGGACTTGACCAGCGGCTACTGGCAAGTACCCATGGCCCCTGAGGATAGGGAAAAGACTGCTTTCACTACTCCCATGGGCCTGTTTGAATTCAATTGTATGCCGTTCGGGCTATGTAATGCCCCAGGAACTTTCCAGAGACTAATGGAACGGTGTTTGGGTCACAAAAACTTCGAAACAGTGCTGCTGTATCTAGATGACGTCATTGTGTACTCAAAAACATATGAAGACCATCTAAAACATTTGGCAGAAGTATTTGAAATCCTTATCAAATATGGCTTGAAAGTAAAGCCATCCAAGTGTCACCTGCTCAAACCTGCAGTAAGATACCTGGGGCATGTAGTAAGCGGAGAGGGGGTGCAACCTGACCCTGATAAATTAGCAGCTGTCCGTAATTGGCCGGTTCCTACTACCGTCAAAGAGGTGAGGAGTTTCCTTGGTTTTGCCGGCTACTATAGACGTTTTATCCCCCATTTTGCTCAAATAGCTGATCCTATCCAGGAACTCTTGAGGGGGCAACCCAAGAAAAGTCCTAGAACTCCTGTGCCCATTGAGTGGAATGAGGAAAGAGAGATAGCGTTCCAATTGCTAAAAAAGAAACTGACCGAGCCTCCTGTGTTAGGTTATCCAGATTATAGCAAGCCTTTCCATCTTTATACCGATGCTAGCAAGCGAGGCCTGGGAGCTGTGTTAGCCCAAATCCAAGAGGGAAAAGAGAGAGTGATAGCATATGCAAGCCGCTCCCTGAAAGGAGCTGAGAAAAATGACCAGAATTATAGTTCCTTCAAACTAGAGTTCCTGGCATTAGTGTGGGCGGTGACAGAAAAATTCAAGGATTATCTAGCCGCCACCCCGTTCATTGCATTCACTGACAATAACCCTCTGGCACATCTAAATACAGCTAAATTGGGGGCCTTGGAGCAGAGATGGGCCTCTCGCCTTGCAAACTATGATTTCTCTGTAAAATATCGTGCTGGACGTACTAATGATAATGCTGATGCTTTATCCAGGCTTCCCACAGAGACAGCTCCTGATGATGTGCGAGATGCTTGGGAAGATGTAGAGATGCCGGCTTTCTATAACAAATTTGCTCAACAGGATCAGGCTCGAGCTACCAATGACAGAGCTGCAGTTCCTTCACCCTCCAGTAGGCCTGATCCTAAAGAAGAAAGGTGGGTGAAACTACAGTCTGAAAGTAGAGTGCTGGGTGAGTTGTTGGACTTCATTACTAGTGGCAGAGCCCCTGAGAGGATTCGGCGTAAGAGTGCAGATCCTGAGCTCATCAAACTGTGGAGACAGCGCCATCAACTCTTCATACAAAAGGGCCTATTGCTACGGAGAAGCCTAGACCCAGTGTCCAACGAGAGAGTGCACCAGATTCTCATACCCCGACGAGATGCAGGTATGGTGTTGGAGATGTACCACAATCAATCCGGTCACTTTGGGGTCCAAAAGACTGAGGCTACTATCTGCCAGCGGTTTTACTGGGTGGGCATGAGAGAAGACATGGAGAAGTGGTGTCGGGAGTGTGTAGCCTGTGCCTTAAAACGAAGTGAGCACCATGATCAGAGGGCACCACTGAGACCCATTGTAAGTACTCGTCCTCTTGAACTTGTCGCCATCGACCATGTGAAACTGGAGCCTAGTCGCTCAGGGTATGCTTATGCCATGACTATTATTGACCATTTCACTAAGTTTGTTGTAGCGGTGCCTGTGAGAGACCAGACAGCCAAGACTACAGCCGAACTGTTCTGGAAGCACTTCCTCCTGCCCTACGGATGTCCAGAAAAGATCCTCACCGATCAAGGACCTGCTTTTGAGTCCCATCTGTTCCATGAACTGTGCCGCTTACACAACTGTAAGAAGATCCGGACAACGGCCTACCATCCTCAAGGTAATGGATTATGTGAAAAAATTAATCAGACCTTGATAGAGATGCTGAGGGCCGTACCTCCTGAAACCAGAGGAGATTGGCCCAGTCTGTTGCCACAGCTCATGTTCACATACAATCATACTATACATTGTTCCACCGGGTATACCCCTTTTTACTTGATGTTTGGGCGCCAAGGGACATTGCCTGCTGATCATTCATTGGACAAACACGTACCTGATTGCATTAACCCATTACCTAACACCGACTGGGTTGCTGAACATCAAAGGCGATTGAATACAGCCAAAGCCATTGTTCAGGAGCGTATGGACTATGCTAGGGACCGACAGCAGAGAGACTATGATCAAGCGGCCCATGCAGAACCCTTGACAATAGGGGCCGTGGTATGGTTAAAGAATAACCGCCGTACCAGTAAATTGGACAGTAAATGGGAGCGAAGTCCCTATGTTGTCACGGCAATCCCAAATGTTGGAACTCACACTTATGAGATCACCCGGGAAGACAAGGGATCCCAAATTGTACACCGAAACCGGTTAAAGCTCTGCCTGACACCAGAACCTAGTGCCGAGAGTTCTGGATCTGAATATCCTGTGTCAGAGTCAGCAATACAGCCCGAGGATCCTATGCAGGCTGTTAGTAATCTGAGGTATGACGCTGATCCCATGCATTGGCTTCTGACACCTTGGTTGAACTTGCTGGTGCCTGCTCCGGCACCTACTGTAGCTTCACCTCCGGAAGAGCTGGTTCAAGATGCCCCGGATGCAGTTCCCCCTCTAGTGGATCTAATTGTTCCAGTTGTTCCTGACCAAGATCTCCCTGTTGGAGACCCTCCTGTTGCTCCTCTCTCTTCTACCTCGTTGCTAAGGGAAGAGGAGACCCCTGTTTTGAGAAGGTCTACCCGGATGACCAGGGGACGCCCGCCAGTCCGTTTAGGAGACTTTGATTATTCTGGTGGTGTCTCCTCCCAAACAGTTGCCACTGGCAATACCTTACTTGACATTTGTGCGCAAGAATGGACTCCTCCACGTGAGCCCTTGCCTGTGATACACCCACAGGAGACTCCTGGGTAGTTCCGTTTTTGTACTGTTTTATCCATTTTGCTGTTCTATTATGGACTTATTCATTGTCATGGACTATCCTGGTTTTAATGTTACGCTGTGCCAGGTCAGCGCCCCAGTTCCATTCACTATCCTGAGAGAAGAGAACGACGCCCCTTGTCACGACCCTTCATCTTTGCCAATTGGACCTGATGTGAATGTAAATGCAGATGAATTACATGTATGTATGCCTGCATGTCTCTTTTTTCTGTTTCAGGTAGAGATTCCAGTTGGGCGAGCCCTGATGGAGTACGAGGTCGTACTCAGCTTAAAGCAGTGGGGTATGTAGTGTACGGGGACTGTAATGCCCGTCACTACAAAAGTGTCACTTGGTGTGCTGTCGTCCCTCCTTAATCATGGGAAGTTGGTATATGTCAGTTTTATAAAATGTCATGTAATGCAATGCTATGTATTTCCCTATTGCTGTGAAACTTGCATGTACAGGCCTGCTAGGGGTGTCATTCCAGCTTCTAGTCACTAGAGGGAGCTAGAGAGCCCTAGTTTATATAAGGCCCAGACAGGGAAGCAAAAGTGAGTCAGAAGTTTCTAGAGGCTGAGGAAGCTGAGGGAGAGACAGAGGCATGTCAAGGACAGCAAGAGGTACTCAAGATAACAGAGGAGGTACTTTATAAAGCTAAAACCAAGGATATAAAGCCAGAGCTAGGTTATTGGGCCTTGGAGAAGATTTGCTATATTCCAGGATCAGTCGGAGATAGAGTGCAAGCTCCTGTACTGCAAGTCCTGTGTTTAACACTCTGTAATCACCTTGCTCAATCTGTATTGCCTGCATCAACTGTATTGCAAAATCGACTTTATGCCAAGGAACTGCGATTCCATGATTGTCTCTATGAAACCTACTAAAGTTGGAGTTCTGCTTTAACCTCACGGTGTTCCTCATTTATTCCTGCTATCCGCAAACGGCGTGCCACCGTTTAATTGGCACTGGCGTCACGAACAATTTCTACCATCACCTGCCTATGCAGAGAGTCAGCCGTCTCAGGTTAGTGTCATTGCACTACTACACCCAGAAACTCTATTACACACAACTTGAGTACGCTGCAACTGTCACACATTTAGGCCCCGGCACCCAGACAGAGGAGAGGTTCATTCAACTTTGGGTTGCCCCGCAATATAATGGTAAAATGAAAATAAAAATAGTATTGAATGAGGAAGTGCCCTGGAGTAGAATAATATATTGTTAAGGGGAGGTAGTTAATATCTAATCTGCAAAAGGGATGGACAGGTCCTGTGGGATCCATGCCTGGTTCATTTTTATGAACGTCAGCTTGTCCACATTGGCTGTAGACAGGCGGCTGCGTTTGTCTGTAATGACGCCCCCTGCCGTGCTGAATACACGTTCAGACAAAACGCTGGCCGCCGGGCAGGCCAGCACCTCCAAGGCATAAAAGGCTAGCTCTGGCCACGTGGACAATTTGGAGACCCAGAATTTGAATGGGGCCGAACCATCAGTCAGTACGTGGAGGGTTGTGCACAGGTACTGTTCCACCATGTTAGTGAAATGTATCAGGTGCAGTTAGCTGTGGCGTGGTGACAAAACTTTTCCACATCTCTGCCATGCTAACCCTGCCCTCAGAGGAGCTGGCCGTGACACAGCTGCGTTGGCGACCTCTTGCTCCTCCTCTGCCTTCGCCTTGGGCTTCCACTGGTTCCCCTGTGACATTTGGGAATGCTCTCAGTAGCGCGTCTACCAACGTGCGCTTGTACTCGCGCATCTTCCTATCACGCTCCAGTGTAGGAAGTAAGGTGGGCACATTGTCTTTGTACCGGGGATCCAGCAGGGTGGCAACCCAGTAGTCCGCACATGTTAAAATGTGGGCAACTCTGCTGTCGTTGCGCAGGCACTGCAGCATGTAGTCGCTCATGTGTGCCAGGCTGCCCAGAGGTAAGGACAAGCTGTCCTCTGTGGGAGGCGTATCGTCATCGTCCTGTGTTTCCCCCCAGCCACGCACCAGTGATGGGCCCGAGCTGCTTTGGGTGCCACCCCGCTGTGAACATGCTTCATCATCATCCTCCTCCACCTCCTCCTCGTCCTCCTCGTCCTCCAGTAGTGGGCCCTCTCTGGCCACATTTGTACCTGGCCTCTGGTGTTGCAAAAAACCTCCCTCTGAGTCACTTCGAAGAGACTGGCCTGAAAGTGCTAAAAATGACCCCTCTTCCTCCTCTTCCTCCTGGGCCACCTCCTCTTCCATCATCGCCCTAAGTGTTTTCTCAAGGAGACATAGAAGTGGTATTGTAACGCTGATAACGGCGTCATCGCCACTGGCCATGTTGGTGGAGTACTAGAAACAGCGCAACAGGGCACACAGGTCTCGCATGGAGGCCCAGTCATTGGTGGTGAAGTGGGTCTGATCCGCTGTGCGACTGACCCATGCGTGCTGCAGCTGAAACTCCACTATGGCCTGCTGCTGCTCGCACAGTCTGTCCAGCATATGCAAGGTGGAGTTCCACCTGGTGGGCACGTCGCATATGAGGCGGTGAGCGGGAAGGCCGAAGTTACGCTGTAGCGCAGACAGGCGAGCAGCGGCAGGGTGTGAACGCCGGAAGCGCGAACAGACGGCCCGCACTTTATGCAGCAGCTCTGACATGTCGGGGTAGTTGCGAATGAACTTCTGCACCACCAAATTCAGCACATGCGCCAGGCAAGGGATGTGCGTCAAACCGGCTAGTCCCAGAGCTGCAACGAGATTTCGCCCATTATCGCACACCACCAGGCCGGGCTTGAGGCTCACCGGCAGCAACCACTTGTCGGTCTGTTGTTCTATACCCCGCCACAACTCCTGTGCGGTGTGGGGCCTGTCCCCCAAACATATGAGTTTCAGAACAGCCTGCTGACGTTTACCCCGGGCTGTGCTGAAGTTGGTGGTGAAGGTGTGTGGCTGACTGGATGAGCAAGTGGAAGAAGAGGAGGAGGAAGCTGAGTAGGAGGAGGAGGAGACAGGAGGCAAAGAATGTTGCCCTGCGATCCTTGGCGGCGGAAGGACGTGCGCCAAACAGCTCTCCGCCTGGGGCCCAGCCGCCACTACATTTACCCAGTGTGCAGTTAGGGAGATATAGCGTCCCTGGCCATGCTTACTGGTCCACGTATCTGTGGTTAGGTGGACCTTGCCACAGATGGCGTTGCGCAGTGCACACTTGATTTTATCGGACACTTGGTTGTGCAGGGAAGGCACGGCTCTCTTGGAGAAGTAGTGCCGGCTGGGAACAACATACTGTGGTACAGCAAGCGACATGAGCTGTTTGAACCTGTGTGTGTCCACCAGCCTAAATGACAGCATTTCATAGGCCAGTAGTTTAGAAATGCTGGCATTCAGGGCCAGGGATCGAGGGTGGCTAGGTGGGAATTTACGCTTTCTCTCAAATGTTTGTGAGATGGAGAGCTGAACGCTGCCGTGTGACATGGTTGAGATGCTTGGTGACGGAGGTGGTGGTGTTGGTGGTACATCCCATGTTTGCTGGGCGGCAGGTGCCAACGTTCCTCCAGAGGCGGAGGAAGAGGCCGAGGCGGCGGCAGCAGCAGAAGAGGTAGCAGGGGGAGCCTGAGTGAGTTCCTTGTTTTTAAGGTGTTTACTCCACTGCAGTTCATGCTTTGCATGCAGGTGCCTGGTCATGCAGGTTGTGCTAAGGTTCAGAACGTTAATGCCTCGCTTCAGGCTCTGATGGCACAGCGTGCAAACCACTCGGGTCTTGTCGTCAGCACATTGTTTGAAGAAGTGCCATGCCAGGGAACTCCTTGAAGCTGCCTTTGGGGTGCTCGGTCCCAGATGGCGGCGGTCAGTAGCAGGCGGAGTCTCTTGGCGGCGGGTGTTCTGATTTTGCCCACTGCTCCCTCTTTTGCTACGCTGTTGGCTCGGTCTCACCACTGCCTCTTCCTCCGAACTGTGAAAGTCAGTGGCACGACCTTCATTCCATGTGGGGTCTAGGACCTCATCGTCCCCTGCATCGTCTTCCACCCAGTCTTGATCCCTGACCTCCTGTTCAGTCTGCACACTGCAGAAAGACGCAGCAGTTGGCACCTGTGTTTCGTCATCATCAGAGACATGCTGAGGTGGTATTCCCATGTCCTCATCATCAGGAAAATTAAGTGGTTGTGCGTTAGTGCATTCTATCTCTTCCACCCCTGGGGAAGGGCTAGGTGGATGCCCTTGGGAAACCCTGGCAGCAGAGTCTTCAAACAGCATAAGAGACTGCTGTATAACTTGAGGCTCAGACAGTTTCCCTGATATGCATGGGGGTGATGTGACAGACCGATGGGCTTGGTTTTCATGCGCCATCTGTGCGCTTTCTGCAGAAGACTGTGTGGGAGATAATGTGAACGTGTTGGATCCACTGTCGGCCACCCAATTGACTAATGCCTGTACCTGCTCAGGCCTTACCATCCTTAGAACGGCATTGGGCCCCACCAAATATCGCTGTAAATTCTGCTGGCTACTGGGACCTGAGGTAGTTGGTTCACTAGGACGTGTGGCTGTGGCAGAACGGCCACGTCCTCTTCCAGCACCAGAGGGTCCACTAACACCACCACGACCATGTCCACGTCCGCGTCCACGTCCCTTATTAGATGTTTTCCTCATTGTTCCCGTTCACCACAATTTTGAGAATGGCAAATTTGGGAATAGTTTTTCAACCCAGAACAAAAAATGTGCTTTTACGGTCACTACAAATAACTTGACCAGCTAAAACAGTACAGATTTGGTTGAATAGAAATGTGAGGCCTGTTTTTTTTTGCGCTGTGTGACAGGTATAGGTTTAATCACAGAATTAGACTTGTATCTGCACGGTAGCGTGTGTGTTAGGTTTTTCTGAATGACACTATCAGCACCTTCAATGTAAGATATCCTTTTTGGGATAGATTTCAAGTAGGCCTCATATAGCAGAAACTAGTTATTTTGAGAATGGCAAATTTTGGAATAGTTTTTCAACCTAGAACAAAAAGTGTGCTTTTACGGTCACTACAAATAACTTGACCAGCTAAAACAGTACAGATTTATTTGAATAGAAATGTGAGGCCTGTTTTTTTTTTTGCGCTGTGTGACAGGTATAGGTTAATCACAGAATTAGACTCTTATCTGCACGGTAGCGTGTGTGTTAAATTTTTCTGAATGACACAATCAGCACCTTCAATGTAAGATATCCTTTTTGGGATAGATTTCAAGTAGGCCTCATATAGCAGAAACTAGTTATTTTGAGAATGGCAAATTTGGGAATAGTTTTTCAACCCAGAACAAAAAGTGTGCTTTTACGGTCACTACAAATAACTTGACCATCTAAAACAGTACAGATTTGGTTGAATAGAAATGTGAGGCCTGTTTTTTTTTGCGCTGTGTGACAGGTATAGGTTTAATCACAGAATTAGACTTGTATCTGCACGGTAGCGTGTGTGTTAAGTTTTTCTGAATGACACTATCAGCACCTTCAATGTAAGATATCTTTTTTGGGATAGATTTCAAGTAGGCCTCATATAGCAGAAACTAGTTATTTTGAGAATGGCAAATTTGGGAATAGTTTTTCAACCCAGAACAAAAAGTGTGCTTTTACGGTCACTACAAATAACTTGACCAGCTAAAACAGTACAAATTTGGTTGAATTGAAATGTCAGGTCTATTTTTTAGGCGCTGGGTGACAGGCTCAACTTGCCCCTGATGTAGTATATGGCCAAAAAATAACCACACTATTGATGGTTAAATGCACTTGGGTGACACAGGCTCAGCCTGCACCAGATGTAGTATATGGCCAAAAAATAACCAGACTGTTGATGGTTAAATGCACTTCGGTGACACAGGCTCAGCCTGCAGCTGATGTAGTATATGGCCAAAAAATAACCAGACTGTTGATGGTTAAATGCACTTCGGTGACACAGGCACAGCCTGCAGCTGATGTAGGATATATCAAAAAATAACCACACTATTGATGGTTAAATACACTTGGTGATAGCTTGTGCTGGCGCACCACAAGCCACAAAATGGCCGCCGATCACCCCAGAAAAAAGTGATCTAAAAACGCTCTGGGCAGCCTCAAAAAAGTGAGCAAGTCGATATTACCACTTCAATGATCCACAGCTGCAGATCGATCACAGAATGAAGTCTTTTGGAGGAGTTAATCTGCCTAATCTCGCCCTAACGTCGCAGCAGCTAACCTCTCCCTATGCTTGAATTAGCAGAGTGACGTGCAGCGCTATGTGACCCAAGCTTATATAGAGGCTGGGTCACATGCTGCACTGGCCAATCACAGCCATGCCAATAGTAGGCAAGGCTGTGATGGCCTCTTGGGGCAAGTAGTATGACGCTTGTTGATTGGCTGCTTTGCAGCCTTTCAAAAAGCGCCAAGAAAGCGCCGAACACCGAACCCGAACCCGAACCCGGACTTTTACGAAAATGTTCGGGTTCGGGTGCGTGTCACGGACACCCCAAAATTCGGTACGAACCCGAACTATACAGTTCGGGTTCGCTCATCCCTATCCATGTTCTGAGAGCTATAATTTTTTAATTTTTTTTGTGATTTTCTTATGTAGGGGCTAATTTTTTGCGGGATGAGGTGATGGTTTATATTGGTACCATTTTGTGGGACATACGCCTTTTTGATCACTTGGTGTTACACTTTTTGTGATGTAAGGTGACAAAAATGGCTTTTTTGACAGTTTTTTTTTTTATTTTTTTACGGTGTTCACCCAAAGGGCTAGATCATGTAATATTTTTATAGAGCTGGTTGTTATGGACGTGTCAATACCTAATATGTATACTTTTTTTATTTATTTCACTTTAACACAATAATAGCATTTTTGAAACAAAAAAAAATATGTTTTAATGTGTCCATGTTCTGAGAGCTATAGTTTTTTTAAATTGAGGTGATGGTTTTATTGGTCACTGACAGCAGGCAACCCGGTCTGAAGCTGCACGGTTAGCGTGCAGCTGCAATCTCTGAATGGACATTCAGAAACGTCCATTCAGAGATAGAGAACCACCTCCTGGATGTTTATAGTCAACGGGCAGACGGGAGGTGGTTAAATAGAGGTATACCCTTGTTACTGATATAAAAAATTCTGTGATCGTATTGCCATCTGCCCTGACCTTGGACTTGCTTGGATATGTTTGTACAAAGGCGGCCCTGCTTTGCACTGATGTCTCTGGCTCCCGTGGGTCAGCCCCCAACCAAACTGAGACTATATCAAGAGGTAGTGGCCCGGTGGCTTCCCCGTAGAAAAGTCTGGATCCCTGTATAGAGGTTAAAGCGTGAATATCGGGGGACTGCCAGGGTAATGCCCTTAGAGTTAGCCCAAAGCCAAACTGGTTGGTTGGTACAGTGGGTCCACACTCACTGTCGTTAAGAGTATATGTCTTTTCACCCTAATTAGATGAAAACGATCAATAGAATAACAGCAAATTCTGTCTTGAGGGTAAAGCAGCCAGGATAAAGAATGTTGTCTTGGTATATTAAAGAAGTTAAAAGGGGTTGGATACGGTCATAGGAGACCACAGAGTGTCATACAAAACTTTTTGGTTTTAAATTATTAAGTCTAAATCACATTTGACAGACGATTTATACCGAATCAGACCCAAAAAAGAATTTTGGGAAATTCACTCATGTAGACCTTTATGCTCTGGTGCATAAGATTTCATTATTTTTAGCAGCCTAAGCCCAAATTACATACTGGACACACTACAGCAGTTATGTTAACACTTTCTTTACAGTTTATTCATGATAAAGTACAAATTTTAAAAAAAGTTACAGTCAATTAACTCATTTGTGAATAGCTATGATTTATTTAGATGAGAGAACTGTCATAGATGTTTCCGGACACAAAGTCTTACAGGATGCTGTAAATAGAAGATAAATCTTCAATGGGCAATGTGATATTCTAAATTATTCTGCGTTATGGTTATGGATCATGTTCATCTTTGTTTAAACTGCTGTCATTTTAGGCTCCTAATTGATAAGAAGAAAGAAAATGAAGTTTTTTTCTACATGGAGGGGATTTCTATTGATTTTAGCAAGAAAAAAGCAAGTCTGCATAAAAAATGAACTCCATCTGCAGTTTGCTTTCATCAAAAAAGAGTCCTTACCTTACACATAACAGCTACTGTAGCATGAATCAATACCCAAGGGGTATGTAAAGGCTGTCAGAAAACTAGACATACTTCACTATATTTCTAAAGTAACTCTTTACTTTAGCAAAGGAGCAGATGTTTTATGGAATAAATTTCTCTTTAAATGCTATGTTCTACCATTTACAGTTTACACAATTCTTTATTTTTAATTCCATTAATACATTTTTAATTGAACAGTTTTTAATCCTAGATGCTATAAGAAACAGCAATAATTGAAAGCCAGTGGATATCTCGTCACATTATGAAGAGCCTGATATGTTTTCGTATTTACTATTATTCAGATTACATAGCGTCTCATATTTGCCTTCATTTTCAATTTTCGTTCATACTATGGTAAAAGGGCTCTCTGGGCTACTGATTGCTGGGGGTCAGACACGTAGCACCCCCACTCTATCTATCTATCTATCTATCTATCTATCTATCTATCTATCTATCTATCTATCTATTCATCTCCTATTTATGTCACCCTATCTATAAATTGATCAATCTATCTAGTTTTTATCTATCTATGGGTCTGTCTATCTATCTATCTGGATATCCATCTCTATGTGTCTAATATCTATCTATCTCATATCTATCTATCTATCTATCTATCTATCTATCTATCTATCTATCTATCCATCCATCTATCTGTCATCTATCACCTATCTATCTATCTATCTATACTGATCCTTTGTTTCCCACACACTGCTACTGCTTCATCCTGTATATAGGTTGAAGGTACTATTCTTATCATTCGTATGTGGCTTCAAGAACTTACTGTACAGTGTGAAGTTGCTTCTTAGGATAAATTGTTTTGATCAAGGCAAGCATACCATAACCCCTTCCTGACATAGCAATTTTATACTGCTGCATTTTAGTTTTTCGCAACCTGCCTTTCTGTAGCTAGAACTTTTTTTTTTTTTTTTTACATAGACATATTGTTTTTTGCAGGACAAGTTGTACTTTAATATGGCATAGAATGGGGAAGCGGAGCCAACTGAGTATGGTGGAAGACGCGTGAGCGCTGAGCTCCTCACCATAACACCCGATCAACAGCCTTTTTACAGCCCTGACCGAATTAAACATGGGCAAACTCAACAAAGAGAGAGGTGAAGAGGTCGTCTAGACGACCAAAGTGAAAAAGACTCATGGGGACTTGAACAAATACATCTATAAGAAGACGGCATCTCCAGCAGTGAGGGGAAAGATGGTGGCGGCTGAAGAAACTGCCGCGGCCCTGGACATAGAGTCGGACGATGCCAGCTCTTGCGCCCCGTCGGACCTGTCGGATGATTCGGACCCTGCTCCGATTACCAGAGCCTTCTTACAACACTCCCTACAGCAATCTCTGGCTCAAGCGTTCTCCCCAGTACTGACGGAACTGGCGGCCATTAGAACAGAGGTAACACACGTGGGGCAAAGAGTGGAGGCATTGGAGGATTTTCAGATAGCCGTGATACAACACAGCAAGGGCCTCCAAAGCCAAATGAGGTCTCTCAGTTCCCAGGTGGATAGTGTTTATCTCCACTTAGAAGACCATGAGAACAGGGTGAGAAGGAAGAACGTGAGGTTAAGGGGCATCCCCGAATCTGTGGCGGCGGAAGCACATACTTGTGGGAGCAGAGCGGGCTGATACTATCACCATCGAAAGGGCGCATAGAGCGCTTAGGCCTAAGCCTGCTGCAAGTGAACCGCCCAGAGATACCGTTTGTGCCCTCTTGAATTATCTTGATACAGCTGCGGTTCTCAAAGCAGCAAGGGAAAGAGAAGAAGTCATCTATGAGGGGAGCAAAATCCTGTTGTTTCAGGACTTGGCAGCTAGCACCCTGGCAAAACGCAAGGCGTTGAAACCCCTTACAGCTGCATTGAGGGAGAGGAGGCTGCCTATGAGGTGGCTTTTCCCCTTTGGACTTAGCACTACAATCAATGGCCGGCAGATAATTATCCGCCACCCTGATGATCTTTCCAAGATGTGGGAAGCTTTGGAGATATCCCCTCTGGACATTCCGTCCTGGCTCCCATCTGCCAACATGGAGAAGTTACCCAAGCTTGTGGCCCCATCGCCCTGGCAAGCTATGTCCAAGCACAGGCACACGAAGAAGAAGCCGCTGACAGGGGACTGATTTGCTCCCTTTTGATGTTAGAGAGCCCAGGTTCAATCTCTCTCACTGTTGTTTATGTTTCAGTGAGCGCCATTATTTCTCTCTATTTCATAAGTATGCACTATAGTGCTTGAAACTCGAAGTTTCTACTGTTTAATGGTGTTTTATGGCAGTCATTCCTAGCATACGGCTCATATGTTTAATATGATAATACTTTGGAGCCGAGAGTGCGGTTTTTGCTGTTTGAGCTTCAACATATGTCTTGAGGAGATGGTGTAATGACATTATCCCTGTCTCTATAGGCCGCCTGTCGGATACAAAGATTAGCAGATTTAAGTTATCGGTCAGTTTAATTGCTAATATTTAAGAGGTCGGGTGAGTGGTACATCTAGATTTTTCTAGTAGTCTCTACCTATGTCCCCTCCCCCAATCTCTTATCCTAAACATATCATTGCTCTACTGCGCCTTGTAGCGCCTTTGGGGCTGATAAGCCCTTTCACTCTGTTTATATTTGTTTTATTGTCTTTTGATTTAGTTTTCCTGAGTCAAGCTATATGGTTCACGACCATCAGATTTGAAAGTAGTACAGACCTTAAGTCCAACTGATATGGCACACATCACAATTTACTCACTTAGTAAACACTTTCCAGATTGGCATCATGCCACCCACTCCTCAGCATCAAGAGGTATCTCTATTGGTTTCAGTAAAAACCTCCCATTTCAGATGACAGCGAAGTTGATAGATCCGAATGGAAGATTCCTGTTTATTAAAGGGAAAGTCCTAAACTCAATAATCACTCTAGCCGCTATATATGCCCCTAATAAGGGACAAATTAAATGGCTTACTCAGATGTTAGAATCCTTGAAAACGTTCACAGAGGGGATCTTGATATTAGGTGGGGATTTTAATCTCACATTAGACCATGGGATGGATTTCACATCTGCCATACCTCAAATATATGAAAAACAAAAACGTAGATTTCAGATTGCTTTGGCGGAGGTGAATTTATCCGATGTATGGAGATTATTTCATCCAGAAGTCAAGGACTTTACCTTTTTCTCTAAGGTTCATGGCTCTTACCAGCGTCTAGACTATATATTTCTATCCAACATTGCTATACCTGCAATTAAAGGAACTTCCATAGGATCTATCACGATTTAGGATCATGCCCCTGTGAGTTTGAAGTTGCAAATTAAAGACATGCCAGGGAAGTCCTGGACATGGAGGCTTAACTCAACCTTGTTAGAGGAAAAAGAGCACAAGGAAAAGGTTAATAAAATACTCATGGATTACTTTAGTCTAAATGAGACCCCTCAGATAAAGAGCCCGATCTTGTGGGAAGCCCATAAGGCAGTTGTAAGGGGGGAATTTATTAGCTTAGGTTCTAAAGTTAAAAGACAGAGGACACAGATAATAAATTCCCTGCTCTTGCAAATTTCCACACTAGAAAGGCTTCATAAAACAGATCAGACAGATGAGGTATTGAATCAGCTGAAATCCTTAAGGTCACAACTTAAAGATAAATTGAATATTAAATCTGCTAAATTACTTCAGGCACTGCGTTTCAAATACTACTCACACGGTGACAAGGGTTCCAAATTAATGTCGAACTTGTTAAAGTCCCAGAGGCAGAAGTCCTTTATTCAGGTAGTTAAGTCCAAAGAAGGGCATAGATTGACTGCTACTCCAGCAATAGCAAGAGAATTTTGTAGGTTTTATACTTCCCTATATAATATTGGGAGTGAAGGGGGGACTGACACTAGTAATAATATTTTCCTGCAGAACAGTATCAATGACTTTTTGGAATCCATTAATGTGCCTACCTTGTCGACCAATGATAAAGCGGACCTGTTGAGACCGTTTACGGAGGAAGAGGTTGCCAAAGTTCTTCAAAGCATTCCTACTGGGAAAAGCCCAGGACCGGATGGCCTTCCCATCGTATATTATAAGAAATTTGCGGATACACTAATACCGTATTTCACTAAACTATGCAACTCTCTCCTCCGCGGCTCAGCCCTTCCTCTGCAGGCCCAGGTGGCAACCATCACTATTATTCCCAAAGAGGGGAAAGATCCTGAAGCATGTGGTAGCTATCGTCCAATTTCAGTACTTAACACGGATTTAAAATGGTGGGCTAAACTATTTAGTCATCGAATGGCTGGTTTGCTACCTGGGCTTGTGGGGGAGGAGCAGGTAGGATTTGTACATGGCAGAGAAGGTAGGCACAACATTAGTTGAGTGGTGAATGCGGTCTGTTATGCCAGAAAGAAAAACATACCTCTGGTCTTACTGGGGACAGATGCCGAAAAGGCATTCGACAGAGTTGGCTGGCCCTACACGTGCAGTACATTGTTAACGTTTGGTTTCCCAGAGGTATTTGTCAACAGGGCCAGAGCCACCCATAAGCAGAGTAGGCAACCGCGTAGAGCGCACTCTGCCTGGGGGCGCTGGCCGCCGCCTGCGCCCCGCCCCCCTACTTGTCATCCATCTGACATTATCTCATCTCCTTCTGTTCCTGTACTTGCCGGCCGGATGCGCTCCGATGAGTTCACTTCGGGCAGAGAGAGTGGCACGCAGCTGAGAGACAGCTACGAGACCCTGGTGTATTTAAATCTCATTTAGGCTTTCTTCCAGAAAAGTTTCTCCTAGGATTCGAACTCACGACCTTTACACATCAGAAGAAAGGCATTTACCGTCACAGCCATGAAAGCTGTATTACAAGTTGCTTAAAAAATAAATAAATAAATAAATAAAAAATAAAATATATATATAAGACTTGTACTGTAGGTAACTTTGATACCTAGTGTACATCCATACACATGTCAGCTGCCCCAACACACCCAGCACTGCTACATCCATACACAGTGTACTGGGGCAGCTATCATGTGTATGGATGTACACTAAGTATCAAAGTTACCTACAGTACAAGTCTTATATATATTTTTTTTAAGCACCTGGTAATACAGCGTTCATGGCTGTGAGGGTAAATGCCTTGCCTCTGATGTGTAAAGGTCGTGAGTTCAAATCCCAGGAGAAACTTTTCTGAAAGTGTTTTTTTTTTTTAAATACCGGACTGTTACTTTACTGCCACGGGGGATGGGGGGGGGCTATTGGCGCCATGATACTGGCACATGGAGGGGGGAGGAGAGAGGCACTTGATACTGGCACATTAGGGGGCAGGGGGAGAGGATGGCACTATGATATTAGCACATGGGCGCAATCCCGCGAGACAAGTGACCTCCAGAGGTGGGTCTCGCGGGATCACGCGCCAAAGACACATGATCTTGGCAAGAGCCAAGGCAATGTGGACCTGGAGCACAGCGAGGAGCAGAACCTGGTGAGCACCCCTAGCAACCGCACTCTGACAACCTGCACTAGGGTGTCAGAGGCTGCAGGACAGTGACTGGCAGCAGGGTGGCACACACTTGTGTACAGGGGTCAGGGCACACCTGCTGCTTGACTAGGGGCCATAGATTCTGACTGGCACAGGGTGCCCAGCAGTGGCACATGGAGCCTAATAGGTGGCACAGCCTGTCTAAAGGGCTATGAATGGTACAGGGTGCAGGACAGTGCCACACTGGCAGAGGGCACAAGGCAGCATACTGTTTTATGTTGCCTGGTGGCATAGGATTTCAGACAGTGGCTGAATGGCGCCTGGCAGTGAATAGGTGGCACTGCTTGTGTTTGGTGTGCCAACCTGCTGAACAGCGCAGAGTGATTGGCATCACTGGGATGGTACTAGCTGGCAGACAATGGCTGGATATTATATATACATGACCATAGTCAGACTGGCACAGGGTATGCGACCATAGTCAGACTGGCACAGGGTACATGACCATAGACTGGCACAGGGTACACAACCATAGTTAAATGTTGCATGCAATAGGTGGCGGAAAAAGGGGCAGAAAAGGGGGTGTGGTCAATGGGCAGAGTCAACGGGGCGGCAAAATTTGCTTTTGCCTAGGGTGGCAAAAATCCTTGCACAAGCCCTGTTTGTCAATGCTATTTTCTCCTTGTATTCAGCCCCCACAGCCCGTATTTTAGTAAATGGCACCTTGAAATAATAGAAAGATTCAGACTCCAGCACTCACTTTTTTTGAAGTGTCAAGTTCTCCATCTTTATTGTAGCAATTGTGCACAGACAATACAGGACTCAAATTCTCTCTGGTGTAGGCTGTTGACACAGTGGTGTGTGTCTGGTGTTCTCAGGTATAAATAAGAGCTCAAATGTGTATAATTAACGCTATAGTCACTCCCACCCGTGACTATGCACAGGGTGGAGAGAGAAAACAGCATGGGGCAATTAGATTCCTCCCCTTTGCACAACACATGTCTCTAATAATTATCACCTGGAGCACCAGAGCCATTCCAATTGAATATCTGACATACAGAGATTTACATAAAGTTACTTTAAAAACATACTTGTTTCTATACATACAGATTTTCTCTTCTAACATATTAAAAATTTCATAACATACAAATAAAATATGAACAGAAAAGAAACAAAAATGTGGAAAAACTCTGCTGGCAAATCTGCTGCGTTGGATAGGTATCCATTCACATTGTATTCGCGTTACTTCTCAGTTTGGTTTCTGACTTTTTCAAAGAGTGTTGCTGGATATTTTAATAGAAAATATATACATACATAAATATTCAGCATATATGCCATAAACGTATAGAAATATTCATAGATCCATACATTCATAAATTATAGGGCAATATTAATAAAAATGCATAATTTCCCTTCTTAGGTTGAGACCCTTTGGATATCTTGTCTCCAGTTTAAATATCCAAAAAGCCTCTCTCAGGTTTACTTGATGTCTTATGTCCCCTCCTCTGATAGAGGTTTTTACTTGTTCTATGGCATATGCTTTAAAATGTTTAGGGCTCCGGTTATGTTTTTCAATGAAATGTTTTGCTACATTTGATATGTTGGTGTAGGAAGGGTTGTCTATGTAGTTCAGGTGTTCCAAAATCCGATTTTTGAATTTTCTTAAAGTGCACCCTATATACATTTTATCACAATGTTCACACCAGATCACATAAACTACTGCTTTGGTATTGCAGTTGATGTAGGACTTAATATTATAAGTTTGGGTGTGATCTGCATTACAAAAAGTTTTTTTATTTTGTGCATAAATGCAGGTGCGGCAGCGCTGACTACCGCAACGTGTGAACCCTTTGTATGTTAGCCATGTACTAGTTTGTGGGCAAGTTTCTCGTACAACCATAGACGGGGACAGAGAGTTTCCTATTGTTTGCGGTCTTTTTGATACAATCCTGCAGCCCTCTTTGAGTACCGTATTAAGTATGTTGTCCTCATATAATACTGGCAGGTATTTTTTAATAATATTCTGAATTAGATCGTATTGGCGGCTGTACGTAAGTACCAGAGTGGGTTGTATTATTTTTTTGTTGTCATTTTCCCTTGATTCCTCATCTATATTAATTTGCGCAACATTGTAATTTTTTTCAAACACTGTGTTTGGCTCTTTTGTATATCATTTTATTTTTGTAGTTGTTTTTACCATCTTCATTTATGCTTTTGTTCTTATTTTTATTTTTAAAAAGCAATAATTCCCTGGGTTTATTTTTTGCTATTTGGAGGCCTCTTGAGATCATCCATTCAGGATATTTTCTATCTAAGAGGCGCCGCCATATAACATAACATTCCTGTTTGAACGCTTCCAATGTGTTACAGTTTCTCCTGGCCCGTATAAATTCTCCCACTGGGATAGATTTGATGGTATGGTGGCAGTGATGACTGTCAGCCCGTGGCACCTTGTCAGATCCCTTTACTATCAGGAATGGTACTAGACAGGGATGCCCCCTTTCTCCATCTTTGTTTATATTAGTGCTAGAAACATTGCTACTGAAATTTAGACAAAACCCTGATATCAGAGGAATTCAGTTGAAGGGCGATTCACATAAGATGGCAGCATTTGCTGACGACTTACTACTAATGGTCACCAATCCTAATGAAGCAATGAAACATATACTAGATACCTTCCGTGTCTTTGGGGAAATCTCCAATTTTAAAATAAACCTAGAGAAATCTGAGGCCATTGGAGTTTCTTTGACCCCCACACAATTGAGGAAGATTAAGGATATGTCCCCCTTTAAGTGGCCGCCCACAGCGATAAAATATTTAGGAGTGATGATATCAGCCAATCCTGCCCATCTGTTTCACCTAAACTACTCACCACTAATAGCAAAAATCCAAGTGTTTCTAAATAAACCCTTGACACCCAGGATTTCCTGGATAGGTAGGAAAAATGTTATAACCACATATATTTTGCCCCAACTGCTATATCTGTTACGCTCCCTTCCAATAGCGATACCTAGAGCCTTTCTAGATAAAGTAAGGTCAATTATGAGTAAATTTTTATGGGCTAATAAGAAAGCTAGGCTACCTTATTCCCTGCTCACCAGAAAGAAGAAACATGGAGGGATCTCATTACCTGATATGTATGCGTATGTACAGGCTATTCATTTAGAGAGATGGTTAGCTTTAGCTAGACCAAAAGAGTCTCCCCTGCATGTGCGTATGGAAAGAGAAATATTAGGGAAACAATGTGTACATTTGCTATGGCTCAAACCCCCTTCATCAGGTCCACTGGGACTCATAAGTGTTATTACCAAGGGCACTATTAAGGAGTGCCAGAGGTCACCTGCACTAAATCTTAGTAGAGGTGGTTTGTCTCCGGTTACGCCTCTTGATGTATTACCTTATGCTCTCTCTGACAAGGTGATGGAGACCAACCCAGTTTGGGACTCAGTGTCTGAGATTAGAATAGGAGATCTATTAAAGTTAACCTCTACCTCTGATTTCTATGAATCTCTCAGAAGTGAACCACCGAGAGTGGGTTCGGATATACAGAAATGGGATTTTGAAATTACATGCAGGAAGTTTCAGTCATCTAAACACCTGCCGAGGGTTGACCCCTCTTGGTTGGAGACCATGATCTTACTGCCAAAATTACCATCTAAGGGCCTATCACTGATATACCGACAGATTTTAGAAAAAAGAGGGGATACGGCTCCTTCCTACCTGGGAGAATGGGAAAGAGAATTAGGCATCAGTTTAGACGACTCGAGTAGATCCTTCATTATGACACACTCACATGGATTCTCTAGATGTGTCAAGGTGCAGGAGAACTCACTTAAAACCCCCACTAGATGGTATCGTACACCTGAATTTCTACACAAAACTCACATCAGCAATACGAATAAATGTTAGGGGTGTATGGAGGGACTAGGTAGCCTTTCCCACATATGGTGGTATTGTCCGAAAATTAGGCAGTATTGGGAATTAGTAGAAGGCATCATGAATAAGATCTGCCCAGGACACTTGTCACTTACTGCCCCCCTAGTTTTGCTATGGAAACCAGAAGGCAAATTTATTCCTCATAAAAATAACTTACAGACACATATGATTACGGTGGCCAAATTACTCATCCCGACACTGTGGAGAAATCCTGATCCGCCTAGTATATCCATGTGGTATGAGAAGATGAATCACATATGTAGAATGGAGGAATTAGCGAGTTGGGAGAATCATAATAGGCAAGGTTATCTAAATACTTGGAGACCATGGTTGTCACATATTGAAGCTCAACAATGAAAGAATAGTAAAATCTAGATGAATGTACTGGGGTTCTCCTTCTTCCCCTGCTCCTGCCCCCCCCCCTCTTTGGGGGGGAGACGGGGTAGGTGAGCTGTGAGATCTCCTAGTAGGAAATAAGGGAGGAATTCGTTGATGGGCCATATCACATATTCCTATAAGTACTAGTCCGAGGGGAAAGAATGTGAGACTGAGCTAAAATACAATGCAGTTTTCTGGTATTAAGCTACAAGTAGTAGCCGCAATTGGAGTGAACTTACTCGACTTTTTGTTTTATGTTCTATGACTCAGTGTTCTATGTTTCCTTATTTGAGAAGCGATTCTCACTGCACGACTTTTGAATTAACAAATGTATGTAAATTGTATAGCTCACAATGCATGATAAGTTAGGTTGGAAGACCATTTGCTTAAAAATGATATAGGTTATATTTGTGACTTGCGATGCAATGCTTTATTGACCAGTTGTACTGGTGTGACCTTTTTTCAAAAGTACTAAAGTATTTGTAATTATATGATTTATCTTGTTGATAACATAATAAAAAGAGAATTATAAAAAAAATATATATATATGGCATAGAATGGAGAGGGAAGCTGGAAAAAATTTCAAATTGGGAGGAATTTTTATGGGTTTTGTGTTTATGGTGTTCACTATGCAGTTAAACTGACTTGTGCTCTTCATTCTCCAGGTCAGTATGATTACAGCGATACCACACATATAGTTTTTCTTGTATTTTAATACAAAAAAACCCTTCCTATTTATTATTAAAACAACTTATTTCTTCTTATTTTGTCTTTGTCATATTCTAACGCCCATAACTTTTTTTATATGTATGTCTACAGAGATTGGTACACCATTCACCGTATGGGATATGTTTTTTTTAATATTTTAATAGTATGTACTGAAGCCCATCATATTATTTTTTATATTTTTCTAAACTTTTTTTTAACTTTTTGTTAGGTCCCCAATCAGACTCCAACTTGCAATCATCAGATTGCAATTTGTATAGAATAATGGAATTTTCTCCATGATTCTATACAGAAATTGCTATATTACAGTTCAGTGCTGCCACCTGTTGGCCTGGACTGTAATATACATATAAGTAATATAAGTATTTAGCCTGGAAGCCTAATACAGGTTTAGGCTCATTACGGTAAAGGAACGTCTTCCCTAATCTCTGCCCTACACGGAAGCACTCGCTTCCAGGCTTTAACACTCTCAGATGCCATAGTCAAACGTAACCATGGCACCTGAAGGGTTAAATGTCCATAGTCGGCTTTACCATTGATCGTGGACATTATCTGTGGGGGTCTGCTGTTTGAAAGAGCAGGTAAACGGCAGCTATGGTGTTTGCTCTGGAGCGGGTGCCATCTTTAAAGACCTGGCAGATGTTGTGAAGGGGTTAAAGAGGTTGTCTGTAGTGTTGAGTGAGCATACTCGGCTGAATACCGCTATGCTTGGCAAATGGTGGCAATGCTCGAGTCTCCTCCCCGCACGTTTTTCGGCTGCTAAGCAGCCAATAAATGTGCAGGTAAGTACTGCCATGACTGTAATGCCAGTAGCCAACATTACAGTGATTGTCTGGCCGGAACATGTAAACGGGTGCTATATAGAGATGTCGCGAACATAAAATTTTCCGTTCGCGAACGCAAATTTCCCCAAATATTCGCGAACGGGCGAACCGGGTGAACCGCCATAGACTTCAATAGGCAGGCAAATTTTAAAACCCACAGGGACTCTTTCTGGCCACAATAGTGATGGAAAAGTTGTTTCAAGGGGACTAACACTTGGACTGTGGCATGCCGGAGTGGGATCCATAAAGGGCATAAATCACCTAACATTCCTAAATTGTTTGAAATAACATGCTTTAAAACATCAGGTATGATGTTGTATCGATCAGGTAGTGTAAGCGTTACGCCCGCTTCACAGTGACAGACCAAACTCCCCTTTTAACGCACCGCAAACAACCGCAAACAGTCCATTTGCACAACCGCAAACTCCCCATGTCATGACGGGGAGTGGGGGAAACTCCCCACCGTGCGGTATCAAAGGGATAAAGGGTAGCTGCTAGGCCAGGACGCCGGGATCAGGGAGCAGGTCACCTCCTATTGCATCCCTAATCCTCTCCCTAGCTCCTAACTGTATGAGCCAACACAGATGGTAGGAGGGCTCATACGCCGGAACCTCAGGGCCCTACTAACCCTCAAGAAATCCCTGGACTAGGAGCAGGGTAAAGACGACCTGTTCCTACACAACATGGAGGAACAGGAATCTCTAAAGGCCTAGCTGCAAGGAGAGGGAAACACATACAGCTATAGAGATGGCAGGTAAGTGAGATTAGTAACACACTTACCTGCCACAGACACACTGACTGGAACCTGTGCACAAGTGCTGGTGTCCACACCAACATTCAAAGGACACAGCACACACCACAACCACGCAGGAACCCAGGACACCCATAGCTGCAATAAACATGAGACACCATAAAAACATCTTAACCTCTATGACCTCAAGGGTGGCACTCACTGGACAGATGGCATATGAAGACCAGGAAGATAACTCCAGCATACACCATAGCTGGAGTACCCCCCAGCTTCAAGCATCCAGCAGAAGCTAAATAGCCCAAGCAGCCACACCCACACACACATAAACCCAGTGTTAACACACTAGGAAGGGAGTTAACCCTTCCAACACCAGACAAGGGAAGGAAGCCACTTAAAGGGGAAGTGCACACACAAGCATAAAAAGCTACATGTTGCCGCAGGCAACAACATGCATAGCAACCATGTCACGGCAATCACCCAGAAGGCCGAGACACTGCCACCGCATGCACACAGCAACGCATTGCCACGGCCACCCGCAAGTGTAGCAACAGTGTCACAGCGCACACTATAGGCCGTGACACCCCATTTGCACAAGGTTTGATACCAAGCTAGCCATGTCCCGTTCCTTGTCCTCACTGACGTCATTGAAGGTCTCTTCCTCCACCCAGCCACGTACAACACCAGCCCCCTGGGACGCCTGCTGTGGTTGGTCTTCCACCTCCTCAAAGCCACCTTCCTCCTCTGACTCCTCTTCTTCAGACTCCTCTCTCTGCGTTGCCAATCTCTGCGTTATTATAAGGTGTGTTAAGTAGTACTATTCCTATCAGTTTAATCCCTATCAGGGGACGTGTATATGGAATCGATTTTAGTAACCGGGAGATGGTAAAAGATGCTTGGTCGGTCCTCCTACGTCCAATTTGGGGCACTGTGCGTGCAATCTATTGTGCCACCAGATAGGAAAAGTACTACTTAACACACCACTCCTATCAGTTTAATCCCTGTTACGTCCCCTATCAGGGGACGTGTATGGAATAGATTTTAGATAACCGCAAAGAGTTGTCAATATAGTTGACACACTCATGACATAAATTTTATACCTCTATGCGTTAATCTTGGTGTAGTGATGACTGTGCTCGTGCGCACGTTTGGGAGATTGCAGGCGATGGGGTTTTTTCAAAGCCTATGGTCGTGCTGAGGTAGTTCAGTGACAGTTAAGTGACCCAGAAAACAATGATTCTGCAGTGTGGGCCCATTGTTGGCCTAGTAGGCTTTAATGATCACCTTATGAAAATTAATGTTTTTTCTATGCAAAATTATCCAGCCGATCGCTTTTGGTCTGTTCACAATGAAGCAACGACCTTATCATCTGGGGTGTGCCAACATTGCCAACACACTCATAGAGGTGATTGCTTCATTGTGATACGCAAGCCCCTTCACCACAACAAGGTAACGATCATGAAGGGGAATTGACACATGTATGTGCTTGGTTTTTGAAGCCACAGTGCAGCACCAGAGGCCAGAAAAATTAGGCATGTACACATGCCTGAAAAATTAGGTATCGTTGCAGCTGCAAATTGATGTTTCCCAGGCAGAAAGTGCCCTAAAACATTGCGGCTTGAACCCTAGTTGGTGGCGGATAAGTCACGCAAGTCATTCGGCATTCAGATAAAATACAGCAGCATGTGGACCATTTTTAGCCCAAGGCAGCTCATCTCATCAGGCCTTTTTTAGTCGAATGTATCGCCCACTGTCAGTCCCTTCGGGATCCATCCCTCATTCATCTTAATAAAGGTGAGGTAATCTAGACTTTTTTGACCTAGGCGACTTCTCTTCTCAGTGACAATACCTCCTGCTGCACTGAAGGTCCTTTCTGACAGGACACTTGAAGCGGGGCAGGCCAGAAGTTCTATCACAAATTGGAATAGCTCAGGCCACAGGTCAAGCCTGCACACCCAGTAGTCAGGGCCGTCTTTAATATTGATTGGACCCTGGGCAAAAATTTACTTGGGCCCCCTGGATCCCGCCTTCCCACACCTTAGCAGGCAATCACGCCCTCCACCACAACACACACAAAAAATCCACACATCTGGTAGAGTCCAGTGAATGACTGTAAATACTTCCAGTTCTGAAGACTCCAGCGGCTCAGGATCAGTGCTCTGGGATCAGGCTGGAAGTGGGCACCGCTCTGCAGGAAGGAGACTAGGGCTCGGGTCACCCTAGTGTTACAGTGCACCCCAGCACCCCACAGTATGCAGTATAGCACCCTATAGTATATAGCAACCCACAGTATGCAGTATAGCACCCCACACTAT
Source organism: Bufo bufo (assembly GCF_905171765.1). Taxonomy (NCBI): domain Eukaryota; kingdom Metazoa; phylum Chordata; class Amphibia; order Anura; family Bufonidae; genus Bufo; species Bufo bufo. The sequence goes on along the minus strand of NC_053393.1, from coordinate 242,545,549 downwards.
ACAGTACCCCACAGTATATAGTAGAGCAGTATAGCACCCCACACTATACAGTACCCCACAGTATATAGTAGAGCAGTATAGCACCCCACACTATACAGTACCCCACAGTATATAGTAGAGCAGTATAGCAGCCTACAGTATACAACACCTCACAGTATACAACACCTCACTGTATACAGCACCCCAAACTATACACAATACAGCCCCCCCACACTATACAGTACAGCAGTATAGCACTTTACACTATACCGCACCCACAGTATACAGACCCCCACAGTATACAGTACAGCAGTATAGCCCCCCACACAGTATACAGGCCCCCCCCCACACAGTATACAGGCCCCCCCCACAGTATACAGGCCCCCCCCCCACACAGTATACAGGCCCCCCCCACACAGTATACAGGCGCCCCCCCCCCCCCACACAGTATACAGGCCCCCCCACACAGTATACAGGCCCCCACCACACAGTATACAGGCCCCACCCACACAGTATACAGCCCACCACACAGTATACAGCCCACCACACAGTATACAGCCCACCACACAGTATACAGCACTCCACTATACAGTAGTTTAAGGTATATTAACATAACAGCCCCTGTCACCTTTTTCTGATGTAATCTTCACATAAAAAAGCTCCACAGTTAACTTCTGCAACACTCCACAGGACCTGTGATGACCTCATAGCCATGTGACCAGTAATTGCTAGGTTACTGGTCACATGGTAATGATGTCATTAAGGTCCTAGATCAAAACTTTAACACAGTACCATCGTGATGCCTGGACTCAGTGCCAGCTTGACACCCGGGGCAGTGGCTAGCAGGGCTCAAGAGGCAGCTGCCTTGGGCCCCCCAGGAGCAACTGGGCCCTGGGCAGCTGCCCCTTTTGCCCCTTGGTAAAGACGGCCCTGCCAGTAGTCAAGGGGTTCATCGCTCAGTGTCAATATCTGCAGTTAAGGCGAGGTAGTCTGCTACCTGTCGGTCGAGTCGTTCTCTGAGGGTGGACCCCGAAGGGCTGTGGCGATGCGTAGGACTTAAAAAGCTCTGCATGTCCTCCATCAACAACACATCTGTAAAGCGTCCTGTCCTTGCCGGCGTGGTCGTGGTAGGAGGAGGATTACTTTCACCTCTTCCCCTGTTAGATTCCCGTTGTGCTGTGACATTACCCTTATACGCTGTGTAAAGCATACTTTTTAATTTATTTTGGAACTTCTGCATCCTTTCCGACTTGCGGTAATTCGGTAACATTTCAGGCACTTTCTGCTTATACCGGGGTCTAGTAGCGTGGCCACCCAGTACAGGTCGTTCTCCTTCAGCCTTTTTATACGAGGGTCCCTCAACAGGCACGACAGCATGAAAGACCCCATTTGCACAAGGTTAGATGCCGAGCTACTCATGTCCCGTTCCTCATCCTCAGTAATCTCACTGAAGGTATGTTCTTCCCCCCAGCCACGTACAACACCACGGGTACCAGATAGGTGACAACGAGCACCCTGGGATGCCTGCTGTGGTTGGTCTTCCTCCTCAAAGCCACATTCCTCCTCTGACTCCTCTTCCTCACACTCCTCTTCAAGCGTTGCCGCAGGTCCAGCAAGCGATGCTGATAAGGCTGTTTCTGGTGGTGATGGTGACCACAACACAACTCTTCCTCTTCACGCTCATCTACGGCCTGATCCAGCACACTTCGCAGGGCACGCTCCAGGAAGAAAACAAATGGGATGATGTCGCTGATGGTGCCTTTGGTGCGACTAACTAGGTTTGTCACCTCCTCAAAAGGACGCATGAGCCTACAGGCATTGCGCATGAGCGTCCAGTAACGTGGCAAAAAAATTCCCAGCTCCGCAGAGGCTGTCCTAGAACCCCGGTCATACAAATACATGTTGACAGCTTTTTCTTGTTGGAGCAGGCGGTTGAACATTAGGAGTGTTGAATTCCAACGTGTCAGGCTGTCGCAAATCAAGCGCCTCACTGGCATGTTGTTTCGCCGCTGGATAGCTGAAAAGTGCGCCATGGCTGTGTAGGAACGCCTGAAATGGCCACACACCTTCCTGGCCTGCTTGAGGACGTCCTGTAAGCCTGGGTACTTATGCACAAAGCGTTGTACGATCAGATTACACACATGTGCCATGCACGGCACATGTGTCAACTTGCCCAAATTCAATGCCGCCAACAAATTGCTTCCGTTGTCACACACCACTTTGCCGATCTCCAGTTGGTGCTGAGTCAGCCACTGATCCACCTGTGCGTTCAGGGCGGACAGGAGTACTGGTCCGGTGTGACTCTCTGCTTTAAGGCAAGTCAACCCCAAGACGGCGTGACACTGTCGTATCCGGAATGTGGAATAGCCCCTGGGGAGCTTGGGGGGTGCCGTTGATGTGGAGCAAGATGCAGCAGCAGAAGAGGACTCAGCCGACGAGGTTATGGAAGAGGATGGAGTAGGAGGAGTAGAGGAGGTGGCAGCAGGCCTTCCTTCAAGTCGTGGCGGTGTCACCAACTCCTCTGCAGAGCCACGCAGTCCATGCTTGGCAGCCATCAGCAGGTTTACCCAATGCGCAGTGTAGGTGATATACCTGCCCTGACCGTGCTTTGCAGACCAGGTATCAGTGGTCAGATGGACCCTTGCCCCAACACTGTGTGCCAGACATTCCATTACTTCCTTTTGCACAATGGAGTACAGGTTGGGGATTGCCTTTTGTGCAAAGAAATTTTGGCCGGGTACCTTCCACTGCGGTGTCCCAATAGCTACAAACTTTTGGAAGGCCTCAGAATCCACCAGCTTGTATGGTAAAAGCTGGTGGGCTAAGAGTTCAGACAAGCCAGCTGTCAGACGCCGGGCAAGGGGGTGACTTTGTGACATTGGCTACTTACGCGCAAACATGTCCTTGACAGACACCTGACTGTGGGCAGATGAGCAGGAACTGCTCAAGGCGAGAGACGGAGTGGCGGATGGTTGAAAGGGGGCAAGGAGGACAGCAGTGGTTAACGTGGCTGAAGATGCTGGACCAGGAGGAAGATGGCGGCTTTGAGTTTGTGTGCTGCTTGTACTCATCATGTGTTGATCCCATAGGCGTTTGTGATGTGCGATCATGTGCCTTCGCAAAGCAGTTGTACCTAGGTGGGTGTTGGACTTCCCACGACTCAGTTTCTTTTGGCACAGGTTTCAAATGGCATCGCTGTTGTCAGAGGCAGACACACACAAAAAATGCCACACTGCTGAGCTCTGCAATGACGGCATTCTGGTGGTGGCAACAGCATGCGTTGATTGGCGTGCTGTCTGGCTGACCCCGGGTGCCGATGCATGCTGTCTGATTGTGCCACTAGCTCCTTGCGACGACCTCCCCCTACTTCCAACTCGTCTCCTCCTCCTCTCTGTCTCCCCATCTGAACTTTCCCCCTGTTCTTCTTCTCTTCGAGCGGGCACCCACGTGACATCCACAGACACATCGTCATCATCAACTGCTTCACATGTATCTGACAACTCAGCAAAGGAAGCAGCAGCGGGTACAACATCATCATCATCACACTGTACGTCCATGTGTGTAATGCTTCCTGACTGAGACATATCCCTGTTATCTACATCCTCTGGCAATAATGGTTGCACATCACTCATTTCTTCCAACTGATCTGTAAATAACTCCTCTGACAGATCAAGTGAAGCGGCTGTGGTTCTAGTGTTGGTGGTGGTGGTGGCGGGCGGGCGAGTGGTAACTTGAGAGGTGCCCGAAGCTGAGCTGGAGGAGGATGGTGCGTCAAGGTTCCAAGCGGAAGCTGTAGAAGATTGGGTGTCCTGTGTTAGCCAGTCAACTATGTCCTGAGAACTGGGCATTATTCTAGGGCCAAAGGGAATCACAGCACCACGACCACAATGGCCCTTGCGGGGTGGCCTGCCTGAGCCTGTTATTTTTTTTAGATTAGTTAAGTTGTACTATGCGTGCAAGCTACTATGACACTAGATATGAGTTGCGCTGAAGTGACACTATGGACTTTCAGTTGGGCCTTAAACACACAAACACGTGTGTGCAACTGACTGCTATTTATTCACAGTCAAAATCGTTGTTTTTCTTTAAATGTAATCGAATGTGACACCAGATATGAATGGCGCTGAAGTGACACTATGCACTGGCAGCTGGGCCTTAAACACACAAACACGTGTGTGCAACTGACTGCTATTTATACACAGTCAAAATTGTTGTTTTTCTTTAAATGTAATCGAATGTGACACCAGATATGAGTTGCGCTGGTGACACTATGCACTTGCAGGGCATGAAACACACGCGCGTGCCGGCAACTGACTGCTATTATATTATAGTCAAAAAAGTTTTTTTTTTTTTTAATGCAAGCTACTGTGACACCAGATATGAGTGGTGGCACTGGGCAAGTGGGCACAGTATACGCTGTGAGCCTGACACACACGCTGGCAGGCAACTGCAATTAGATTACATAGGGAAAAAAAAGCAGAATGATGTTCTAGCCCTAAAAAGGCTTTTTGGAGTGCTGTCCTTACAGCAGAGATCAGATGAGTCTTTCAGGACTGTAGTGGACACTGAATACACTAGCCTAGCTATCGATTTCCCTAATAAATCAGCAGCAGCTACACTGTCCCTCCTCTCACTAAGAATGCAGCTTCCGAATCTAAAATGGATGCTGTCCAGGAGGTGGGAGGGTCTGGGAGGGAGGGTCTGCTGTTGATTGGCTGGAATGTGTCTGCTGACTGTGCAGTACAGGGTCAAAGTTTACACAATGATGACGAATAGGGGGCGGAACGAACATTGCATATGTTCGCCCGCCGCAGCGAACGCGAACAAGCTATGTTCGCCGGGAACTATTCGCCGGCGAATAGTTCGGGACATCTCTAGTGCTATATAGCACCCGATGACGCGTGTTCGGCTCATTCTAAGTCCGGGAGAGCTTGTAGCTGGCCAGCTAAGACCTGTCCTAGGTTGCTAACATAGCTTATATGTTTATACAGCTAGACCTGCCAATAACCTTAATACAGTTCCTATTTTTGTGTGTTAAAGACAAAAGCAGAGTTATTTACAGTGAGTTCATGTTTGGATGTCATATAACTGTTATATATATTTTGTTTAAAGAAGCAGAAAAGATAATATGCCTTTAAGATTCATTATATGAGCTCAATGACACAGCAGAAACAACAGAAAGCATAGAGTTAAACTGTTATTGCTGGGCAGGAGTCTAGACCAATCACAGCCAGCCTCACACACAGCAGGAGTCTTGGTCAATCACAGCCAGCCTCACACACAGCCTGTGTTGGAAATTCCCTAGCAGGAACTGCTGGAATCATTATTCACCAGAGAGAGGAGCTGAACAGACACACACTCTATGTTTTATGGAAGCAAGAGGCCAAAATCGATATTTAAAACAGTTATATAATGTTCATATTGTTAATGTAATGATTAGAACTGTATACTGAACCAGTTATATGCGTGTTTAGTTACAGTTCCACCATTTGCAAACTACAAAGTTCATAATTGCAACCATTCAAATTCCAGATTGTAATCCAGATTGCATACAACCATATCAGATCATACTCAACCAATCTGTAAATAGTTACTGCTAACTACATACTGCAAATTGCGACCAAATTCAGCAAGTGAACTATCAGTTAGACCTCAGATATACCTCTCAGACAGATCATAATGTGCTTAAATAACTTAAAGTTGAATGACAAGATTGAACAGTTGCACCACCATCTTATGCATACCGCCATTTTGTGATACTTTATTTAACACGTGTTATGTACATGGACTATCTGCTGTGGAGGCAGCAGTGTTACATATGAAGAAAATTTGAAGTTAATAAAGAAGTAATATCAAGTATTTGGTGTGCTCTTTAAACCTACTGTTTCCATAGAACGGCACTAGAGAAATTACAGAGTCATAGACAGTCTGGTTAGACTAAAAGTCAGAGATATCAAAATTCTTCTAATGCCACAGCGCAAAAGGCACTTCATAATGCTGCGCCTGCCACAGTGGAACTATTAGCCTCAGAGGGCGAAGTGATAGCGCTCCTCAACTTGCACAGTAAAGAGTGCATTAGAATAGCGGAGCGCCTGCATATACTGCCGCGCAGCAACTGTTCCCTTAGTGAGCAAGCAAAGACACCTCAGTGAAGCTACTATAGAGGCCATAGAACGTGTGCATTAGTCAAACTGCAGCCAACTCTTAAAGTGGCAGAACGGCAAAGGCAAAATAGTCAGAGAAAGAGCGCCAACCCTCCTGCGATCCATAGAGAGAAGAAAAAAACGCATGGTGGGAAGCCAAAGTCCAGAGCTAGAGTGCCTGCGCTGCTACCCACGAAGAGGCCACGTACTGCAGCCAGCTAGTTTCCCGCCACTAGGCCCAAGGTTTGCAAAAGCGTATCCAAGCCAGCGCATCGCAAGTCATCACAGATCGTCGCAAGTCATCACAAAACATCGCAGGTCTGCACAGAGCATCGCAAGTCTGCACAGAGCATCGCAAGTCAGCGCAGAGCATCGCATCATATCAAGAAAAGACACGTCTCCTTTAAGACTGACATTTGTTCCTGCTCTTGAGAATAAGGTCAGAGCTCTCCTTTTATTATTTATCATTGCATATAGGCTTTGGCATAAAGGGAAATTTTTTGTGTTCAGAAATAAGAGACTTTAACGTAAAAATAAAGGACAGTTTGTAGTATATGGACTCTAAAGTATTTAATGTGAAAGTCATTTATTTATGCATTTTTCAGTATTGCATTTAAAGTGAAAAGCATTGTATTATTTGTATTGATTGTGATAGCATTGAAAGTAAAATGTTTGAGCCTAGTTGTCACAGTGGGGAGTCGGGGAACCCCCCACCATGCGGTGTCAAAGGGTAAAAGGGGATCAGCCTGGCCAAAAGGAGTAATAAGGGAGCAGGTCACCTCCTACAGCGTCCCTAATCCTCTCCCTGACTCCTCACCGAGTGGACCCCGATGGTAGGACGGCTCATACTCCGGATTCTTAGAGACCCTGAGTCGCCCTGGTAATCCCTCACCCAGGAGAAGGGAAGAGACGACCTGTTCATCCCAGTCATGGAGGAACAGGGGTCTCTATCTGAGGCCAGGCTGCAAGGAGAGGGGAACACATACAGCATATGGAGTTGGCAGGTAAGCGAAACCCATTACACACTTACCTGCCACAGCCACACTGACTGGAACCCATGCACAAGTGCTGCTGACCACACCAACATTAGAGGACAAGGCACAAACTACAACCACACAGGAACAATAAATGTGAGGCAGGGGAATGTCTAGCAAACATGCTGGACACCAAACATTACCAGCCATGTAACACCACACAAGACATACAACATTCTACGCATAACCCACACAAACCAAAAGATAAGAAGGGAAAGAGACACCATAACAACATCAATGACCACAAGGGTGGTCCTCACTAGACAGATGGTAAAAGCCAGGAACAGAGAACCACCAGCATACACCAAGGCTGGAGGAACACTCTGAGCTTCAGGCATCCAGCAGAGGCTAAATAGCCCAAGCAGCCACACCTACACACACATAAACCTAGTGTTCACAAAACATTAGGAAGGGGGTAAACCCTTCCAACACCAGACAGAGGAAGGAAGCAACTTAAAGGGAAAGTGCACACACAAGCATACCAAACCACACGTTACCACCGGCAACAGCATGCTTGGCAACCATGTCACGGCAATCACCCAGAAGGCCGAGACACTGCCACCGCATGCTCTCACAGCAACACGTTGCCGCGGGCAACCGCAAGTGTGGCAACAGTGTCACAGCGCAAACCAAAGGCTGTGACACTCCAACCCCTCAAAGCCCACCCCCCCAAAAAAAAAAAGGGGAACTAAACACAGAGAACCCAAAAAACAAAAGGGCGGGGGGGTAGGAGAAAGTAACAGGATCAGCGTCAGTGCAAAGAAGTCTCTAAAATAATGCGGCCAGCCCCCAGAACCACCTAGAAACCAGGCAGCCAGCCACCATACAGCTCAGAGAGACCGCACTGAACACTGTGTCCACCTCAGACCCAGTTTACACAAGGTCGCTGCCAGCAAGCATTTCCAACTAGCACACAGCCAGTACACCACAGGAATGAAGCCAGCACACAACACAAGTGACAAAACCACTGAGACATGGACAAGGGGAAGTAAGAAGATTCAGCGTCAGAGCAAGGATGTCTCTGTAAGATTGATGCCAGTCCCTGGAGCAACACACAGGAACCAGGGCACCAGCCACCAAACAGCCCAGAGAAACCGCACTGAACGCTGCGTCCACCTCAGACACGGTTCACACCAGGTCGCTGCCAGCATGCATCCCCAACCAGCACACAGTCAGTACACCAAAGGAATGCATCCAGCACAAAACACAAGCACCTGAACCACTGAGAAATGGACGAGGAGAAACGCAAACACCAGTGATGGTTCACACCAACTGCAACCAACTGTCACAGGGAACCGCACTGGTAATAGCGTCTCACCTTTCACCCTCCCTCCGGAGGATAAGCATGTGTGCCAGAAAATGGCAGGCAACACATGCTGGGCCCTCTTCCGAAGGCACCAAGCAAGGAGCCTTTGTGGTCATACTGTCACAGTGGGGAGTGGGGGAAACCCCCCACCGTGCGGTGTCAAAGGGTAAAAGGGGATCAGCCTGGCCAAAAGGGGTAATAAGGGAGCAGGTCACCTCCTACAGCGTCCCTAATCCTCTCCCTGACTCCTCGCCGTATGAGCTGACCCCGATGGTAGGACGGCTCAAACTCCGGATTCCTAGAGACCCTGTCGCCCTGGTAATCCCTCACCAAGGATCAGGGAAGAGACGACCTGTTCATCCCAGTCATGGAGGAACAGGAGTCTCTATCTGAGGCCAGGATGCAAGGAGAGGGGAACACATACAGCATATGGAGTTGGCAGGTAAGTGAAACCCATTACACACTTACCTGCCACAGCCACACTGACTGGAACCCATGCACAAGTGCTGCTGACCACACCAAAATTAGAGGACACGGAACAAACTACAACCACACAGGAACCCAGGATACCCATAGCTTCAATAAATGTGAGACAGAGGAATGTCTAGCAAACATGCTGGACACCAAACATCACCAGCCATGTAACACCACACAAGACATACAACATCCTGCACATAACCCACACAAACCAAAAGATAAGAAGGAAAAGAGACACCATAACAACATCAATGACTACAAGGGTAGCCCTCACTGAACAGATGGTAAAAGCCAGGAACAGAGAACCACCAGCATACACCAAGGCTGGAGGAACACTCTGAGCTTCAGGCATCCAACAGAGGCTAAATAGCCCAAGCAGCCACACCCACACACACATAAACCCAGTGTTCACAAAACACTAGGAAGGGGGTTAACCCTTCCAACACTAGATAGAGGAAGGAAGCCACTTAAAGGGGAAGTGCAAACACAAGCATACCAAACCACATGTTACCACACTGCCACTGCAAGTGTGGCAACAGTGTCACAGCGCAAACCAAAGGCCGTGACACTAGTATTACCATGCCACTGTTAGAGGATGCAAAGATAGATAGAGTAGAAGTTGAAGAGCAAGGGAACCTGTCTGAGGTAGAAGAGTCTGATGCAGCATTAGGGTACTTTCACACTAGCGTTTTTCATTTCCGGCATAGAGTTCCGTCACAGGGGCTCTATACCGGAAAATATCTGATCAGTTTTATCCCCATGCATTCTGAATAGAGAGTAATCCGTTCAGTTTGCATCAGGATGTCTTCAGTTCAGTCTTTTTGACTGATTAGGCAAAAGATAAAACCGTAGCATGCTACTGTTTTATCTCCTGCGAAAAAAACTGAAGACTTGCCTGAATGCCGGATCCGGTATTTTTTCCCATAGGATTGTATTAGTGCCGGATCCGTCCTTCCGGCCTGCGCATGCGCAGACCGGTAAAAATGTGTCGGAATGCGGATCCATCTCACAAATGCTTTCAGTCACATCTAAATCGGCGGATCCGGCGGGCAGTTCCGACGACGGAACTGTCCGCCTGATCACACTGCCACAAGTGTAAAAGTAGCCTTAGTCATGCCTCAAACAAATATAGCCAAAGCAGATGAACTAAGACGTTCATCATGTGCCAGAAAACCGACCCTAAAGATGCTGGAAAATTTAGGGCAAGAAGCAGCGCTGAAAGGAAAAAAGTTTGTTAGAATGTATGATAAGTGGAAATTATACATTAATGACATTCGTAAAAAGCTAAAGCAAGAAAGTATAATAGGGAACTTGAGTGATATGGTAGAGACAGTAGAAGAATCTGAATCAGAGCTTATGGCAGCATATGTCAACCTGCGGTCATTTACAATACCTTCCCAGGATATTGTAAGGAACATGGACACATGTACTGTAGTCACTAAAGTTTTAGTAAAGCTCATGAGAGAACTTTCATCTGCAGCTAATTATCATAAAGTTAAAGCAAGAAGTAGAATGAATGAGTTTTTTATGAGAGACTATGCTAAATCCTTAGGTGGTACGACAATCTCAAATGTGACTTCTTTCGCTAGCAGAAGTGCCACCCATATATCAGAGTCCTCAAATACTTCAGCCAAAAGAAAGGAATTAGCGGAACAACTTGCTGTCAAGAGAACAGAAATTGAAATGGAAGCTGACATCGAGGCACTGCGCTGTCAAATGGAAGCACATCGCCATCAACTGGAGGCTGAATTGAAAAGTCTGGAAAGGCAAAAAGAAGTTAAGATCATAGAAGCCAGACTCAGAGTACACAAAGAGGATATGAATCAGAGTAGTCATAGGTACAAATCTGTACTAAGTGAAGAAGCAGACTCCTACTTTCCTACATTCTCCCAGGAGAATGGAAGGAAATCTCCAGCACTTAGTGAGGAAATAAGTCATTATCCTTCCATCCCTGCTCAGAAAGACAGAGGCCTAATCCAGTGTTAGGAAAACGGTGTGTGGATTTACCCTCTATCTCTACCAGAAAAGAAGAAGAAAGGGACTCACCTAATTCAGAAATAAGTGAGAAAATAGAACCAGATAATTCTATTCCTAAATGCCACGGCAATGCTTAGGAGACTGTTACAACCATTGTCCCAGCAAGACCACAGAGAACAGTCCTAACTAGACTTCCCGTTGCGGAACATACTGTATTTTCAGGAGACGTACTGAAGTTCATAGAGTGAAAGGCAAGTTTTGAAATGATCATTGAACATCATTGCTTCAGTCCAGTCAACAAGTTATTCTACCTTATAGAGATATGTTGGTGGGGAAGCAAAGAAATTTCTTGAAGGTAACTTCTATGGAAAAGACGAAGAAGCCTACAAGCAAGCTTGGGAAAAATTAAATGCAAGATATGGTCATCCTTTCTTAGTACAAAGAGCTTTTAGAGAGAAATTGAATAACTGGCCTAAAATAGGCCCTAAAGAATACTTCAGACTCCAACAGTATGGTGACTTCCTGCAAGCATGCAGCAATGCCATCCCACATGTTCAAGGTCTAGAAGTACTGAACGACTATCTAGAAAACCACAGGATACTAGCCAATCTACCTGAAGAAGTGTCTTCTAGATGGAATCTCTATGTGACTGAACAGTTAGATCTAGGCAAGAACTTACCAAGTTTTAAAGAGTTTTTTGAGTTTGTCAATAAGGAAGCATGGATAGCATGTAATCCAGTAACATCATCTTACGTCTTAAAATCCTTTGAAGAAAGGCCTGCAAGAGAGATAAGACATGCAAGAGCAACTAGCTTTGCAACCAACGCAGCAGCTAAAGGTCTAGATACCTACGAGAGCAAGTTCAAAGTCACTACTGGGATCAGTAGAGAGACAGAACCGACAAATCTTCAGACTACCTTCAAATGTATGTTCTCTGGAGAGAACCACTCCAAACATAAGTGCCAACAATTGAAGGAGAAGTCCCCAGATGAAAAGAAAAGGTTTGTACTTGAGAACCAACTGTGTTTTGGTTGTCTAAGAAAAGGCCATGTTACTGAGGAGTGTAAGAAAAAGGCCACATGCAGCATTTGCAAAGGACGCCATCTTACACCACTACATGAAGAACGTCCAAAGAAGGATAAATCCTCAATACCTAAAGATACCGAGGAAGGAAAGAAAGTATCGGTATTCTCTTGCAGAGTGAGGGAAGAAGAAAGCAACAGCACATCAATGGTTGTACCAGTGTGCATTTCAAATTCTAAAAGGAGGAACAAGAAGGTATATGCCTATGCTCTACTGGATGCCCAGAGTGACGTCACCTTCATTGATTAAGAAATCTGCAAGAAATTACAAGTAGCTAAAGAACCAGTGAAGCTCAAACTCACCACAATGACAGGGAGGGACACATTAGTAAACAGTCAAAGGGTCAAAGGACTGAGAGTTAGAGGACTTCATTCAAACTTCACATTAGATGTACCTCCAGCTTATACAAAAGACAATATACCTCTAGATCAAGATCGCATACCTACCTGTGAAACAGCCATTAAGTGGGAGCACCTATCTGTCATATCTCATGAAATGTCCCCACTGAAGGAGTTTGGTGTTGGACTGTTGATAGGTTACGATTGGCCCGAAGCCTTGGTACCACGAAAGGTAATCACAAGAGGAAAGGGTGAACCCTACGCTGTTTAAACTGATCTAGGATAGATCCCAGCCGCAACCAGAATCTGACTCTCAGGAGTCTGAGGAGGAGGTTGAATTACATTCCACAGTTAACTCTGAGGGAGATGAGTTTTATTTGGATGAGGGGCAACCTGGACCGGTCTCCCGGCCGTCTGCGACTAAGTCGTCTGCGACGACCGATGCGCAGGCATCCCTTACGGATCCATCCGGTTCCCCGTTATTTGACCCGGACTCGCTCCATCACCCCAGGTCATCCGAGTGGCTACCGGCTCCCCATGTCGCTAGCTACATTGAGTCCATGACCCGCAAGCCCCTTAGCAAGGAGGCTAGAAACAAACTGCGGGCTGAATGTCCCCGTCCGGCTATACCAAACAGGGTGTGTGAAACTCCCACAGTCGACCCTAAGGTCGTACAATTTTTGTCTAAGTCGGGGTTTAGTCCCCGTAGAGGCCTGGACTCAGCCCTTCGGGCGTGCCAGGACAAGTTGTTGGACATTATGGGGCCACTAGCCAAGATCTTTGATTTGGAGGAAAAAGCAAAAACTGAGGGCCGACTGGTAGACCCTGAGGAGCTTAGAGGCTGGGTCCAACGGGCCATATGCCTGGCAGGCAACGCCAACACATCTATTGCCATTGAGCGCAGGAAGGCCATCTTGATTAAGATGGAACCTAAACTAGCCAACATGGACCTCACTGAGTCGGGCAAAGACGCCCAGGGACTCCTTTTTGGTGATCCCTTAATTAAGGAGCTGGGAAAGTTTGTGGGCACATTTACAGCCCTTGATAAGGCGCAAACCTCTATGCGCAAGGTTTTCAGTAACCGGGTTTCCTCCAGGGCCGGCAGTTCTTCCTTCCAGTCCCGAGGTTCGGGATGAGGTCCCTCTTCATCATCCTTCCGGTCCTCTGGTCAGGACCCCAGGCAACCTCCATCCTTCTTCCCATCGCGGGGTTCCTTTGGACGAGGCAGATCCTATCGTGGACAGCCGAACCTTCGACGCCCATTCGGTAAGTCAACAGTTTCTTCCCCCTTTTTTGGACCTATGTATAGGGGGCAGACTCCGTTTCTTTTCCCATGCGTGGGCCACTATCACCTCAGATCCGTGGATTTTGTCCACAATACTAGGTTTCCACATAGAACTAGTGTCGGACCCATATCTTTTAAGGACTCCCCCGCACATTCAGGCAGCCCTGTCCGCCCAATCCCTCATAGACGAGGAATTGAATCAATTGCTCCTAAAAGGAGCCATAGAGCCAGCCTCCCAGACCCCTCGGGGAGTGATCAGCAATATGTTCCTCGTGCAGAAAAAAGGGGGTCAATTCCGACCAGTAATAAATCTGAAGGCCCTAAATTCCTTTGTGAAATACCGTCATTTCAAGATGGAGGGCATCCACCTCCTTCGGGATATGCTCCTCCCACACGACTGGCTAGTGAAACTAGACCTAAAGGATGCGTACCTTACGGTACCGATTGCTCCATCCTCAAGGGATCCGTTGCAGTTCCGTTGGCGGAACGCCCTGTGGCGGTTCACGTGCCTTCCCTTTGGCCTGTCGTACGCTCCATGGTGCTTCACGAAGTTACTTCGCCCGGTCATGGCCTGGCTCCGCAGCCGGGGTGTGAGGCTCATAGTCTATCTGGACGATATTTTGATCATGGCCAGGGATTATTCCACCATTCTGAGTCACCTACATTTGGCGATGTCCCTTCTCACCAGCTTGGGTTTCATTATCAACCTGGAGAAATCCTGTTTGATCCCGTCCAGGACTTTAGAGTTCCTAGGTTTCCTGGTGGACTCGGAGGCCTTGACTCTCAGTCTTCCCCAAGTAAAAGTGAGTACGATACGCAAGGAATTGCGTCGCACATTGTCTTTACCTCAGGTGTCCCTTCGTCAGCTGGCCAGGGTGATAGGTCTGTTATCATCCTCCATCCAGGCGATTTTTCCAGCCCCACTACATTATCGGGCCTTACAGCGACTAAAGATTGCCCATCTGCAGGCAGGAGTTAGTTTGGTGGATTGCCAACCTATCAGCCTGGAACGGGAGGGCCATTTTTGGCCCTCGTCCGGACCTGGTAGTGGAGTCCGACGCCAGTCTCTTGGGATGGGGGGCCCATTGCGAGGGAGTGTCCACCGGGGGCCCTTGGGGCATCCTCAGAGTCATGCCTGCACATCAATGCCCTGGAGCTCCTGGCGGGATCCTTTGCGATCCGCAGTTTCGTCAACGGAAGGACCAGGGCGTGTGTGCGTCTACGGATGGACAACGTCTCGGCTGTCCGATATATCAACTCCATGGGAGGTACCCGATCCAGGATGTTAACTCATCTGGCCAAGGAGTTTTGGGACTTCTGCCTTTCCAACAACGTTTCGGTGGTGGCGGAGTACTTACCAGGGCTCCACAATACTCGGGCCGATTGGAGCTCTCGTTTCATGTCCGATTCCAGCGATTGGAGATTGGACGAGGGAATCTTTGCCTCTGTGTTATCCCTCTGGGGTCCGTTTTCCATCGACCTTTTTGCGTCTCGATGGAACGCCCAGCTCCCCAGATACTTCAGTTGGAGGCCGGACCCATCCGCGGATGCGGTAGATGCTTTCCTACAACAGTGGTCAGGGAGCCTGATGTATGCCTTTCCACCTTTCTCCCTGATCCCACGGGTCCTGGCCATGGTGCGTTACCAGTCGGCGGACTTGGTCCTAGTGATCCCGTTTTGGAACACTCAGTCGTGGTTCCCTCAACTCCTGGAGTTGTTGGTGGACTATCCCCTGTTATTGCCTCATTCAGCGACCCTATTACTGGGGCCGTTGGGTCAACTGCACCCTCTAGTAGTCTCAGACTCTTTACGCCTGCTGGCTTGCAGGATTTCGGGAACCCCGATCCACCCGCAGATGTTTCGGAGACGGCTAGGTTCCTATTGGAGAGCGCATGGGCCCCAGGGACCAGAAGAGCTTACAAGTCTGCATGGCAGTCATGGTCTGATTGGTGCCTGCTCAGGAACCTGGATCCCGTTACGACCTCAGTGAATAATATTATCCTGTTCCTTTCTTCTTTGTACAAGGATGGTAAGGCCTATCGTACCATTAATGTTTTTAGGTTGGCTATTTCGTCCGGCCATAGGGGGTTCGAAGGCTGCCCGGCAGGGCGTCATCCCCTTGCTTGTCGCTTGCTTAAAGGTTCTCGCCTTACCCGACCTCCCCGTCCTCGTTTTTCGAGTTCTTGGGACGTGTCCATAGTTTTATCTTTTCTGTCGTCTTGGCCGGTCAATTCGGAGCTCTCTTTACGTCAACTTTCGGCCAAGTTAGTTACTTTATTTTGTCTGGTCTCCTGTAAAAGGGTGTCGGACGTGCAGGCGTTGGACTACGATGCTCGCTCGTTCACCCCGGAAGGCGTGACCTTTAATATCTCACGTCACACTAAAACCAGTATTAGGTCAGTGGATTATCCGGCTTTTCCGGAATCCTTGATCCTTTGTCCAGTTGCATGCCTTAGGGAGTAAGAGGCGCGGACTTCGCCTCTGCGGACTACTTCTCATTCGCAACTGTTCATTTCTTTCCGTCGGCCTCACCTTCCGGTCACCAGTGTCACCTTATCACGTTGGGTGAAATGGATCTTATCCCTGTCTGGCATTGACACCTCCATCTTCACGGCGCATTCGGTTCGAGGTGCCTCGGCCACGTCCCTTACCCTGTCGGGGGCTAAATTGGAAGACATCATGAGACTGGCGGACTGGTCTCGGGTTTCTACTTTCAGGGAATTCTACTTCAGACCGGGTCCACATGTGTTTTCGGCCATTGTGAATCGGCTTTGAACTAGCAATATGAGCCTCCGTGTCTTGATATAAAATTGTGGGATTTTACTAATTTATGACGTAAAGTCATGATTTTATGAAAGACACGGAGGCGAGTATTGTCCCACCCACTTTTTTCTCCCTCGCCTTTATTTATATACATTTTGTACTATTTCTGTATGCTAAAGAGTTGTCGACTTTTACCTTTACATTATCTGTTACTGTATCAGTACGACTATTTGGAGCTCATCCTTGGCTCTTTGCTATTTATTTTTGTTTCTTTCCAGGTTGATTCCAAGGCCCAGCAGTCTGTGAATGATGTTCCCCAGTATTGTCACGTCCTACCAGCAATTCGTTTGGGGATTGTTCCGTTGTTTGGCATCGTTTGAAGTCACGCCGGTGTTTTTTCTTGATTCTCGGCGTTGTTCAGTTTCGGTTTTGCAGATCCGTTACCAAAGAAAGAGGAAGTGGAGATGTGAAGGAGGTCCCTTTATGGGGGACTAAGGGGAGGGGCTTATGTTCTCTCTGTAGAAATGTTTTTTTTTCTGATTGTCTTCTTTGCTGCTATTGTCAAGTAAAGAAAGAGTTAAGCAATACTCGCCTCCGTGTCTTTCATAAAATCATGACTTTACGTCATAAATTAGTAAAATCCCACAATTATGATCCTCTTCCAGTGTCCGGAATCTAAACTCTTGTGTCCCAGGCTGTAGCCTTGCTCACTGAGCTACCGGCTACTCAGGACAGCTCCACTCCTGAACCTAGTGAATAGTTTTCTAGTCTTGGACAATCTCTGCTCGTTTAGCATAATTAGCCTGGAACTTCCTATATAAGCCAGACCTTGTCTCTTCCTCCTTGCCAGATTATTGTGCTTTCTGCCTCTATCTAGCTCCTGTGCCTTATCCTAACCTGCTGTGTTTACTCGTGTACTGAATTTGGATTGTTACCTGACCACGATTCTGCCATATCCTAACTGCTGTGTTTACTTGTTACCAACCCGGACTGTTATTCAAAACTGATTGCCTCCGCTACTCCAGGGATCCACATTGTCTCAGCCATTGGACTCCTTACCTACCTTTCAGGCCTAGACGATTCCTCATTTCAGGTGAGCAATTGTGACATCACTCTACCATCGAGTTCAGAATGTACTTGGATTGGGATGGAATGTAGAGAATGACAATTTCTTCTTTGAAGTATCTATTGAAGAGAAAATTGCAACTAGACGTACAATTCTTTCCGCAGTGACTTCTATATTTGATCCATTGGGATACTTGGCCCCAGTAATCCTCAGAGCAAAAGAAATACTACAAGAATTATGCAGACAGAAGTTGGGATGGTATTAGCCCATGCCTGAAAATTTGAGGCCAAGATGGGAGAGTTAGATAAGAGACCTGCAAAACTTGAGAGAGGCTCGGATACCCAGATGTTTTGTACCTCATGATTTTGTAAAGTACAAGAAAATTGAATTTCCTCATTTTTCAGATGCCAGTAGTTATGGTTATGGTCAGTGCTCCTACATCAGAATGATAGGAGAAGAAAAGATACACTGTGCCCTGGTTATGGGGAATGCCAGAGTTGCACCTACCAATATTCAGACAATACCAAGACTTGAAATGACAGCAGCCGTAGTTTCAACATCAGTTAGCAAGTTTCTAAGAGAATAGATGGAATTGAAAATAGATGAAGAATATTTTTGGACAGACTCACAAGTTGACCTAGGATACATAAACAACGAAGCTCGAAGATTCCATATCTTTGTCGCCAACAGAGTTCAGAAAATTCGGGAAATAACAAATTCAGAACATTGGCATCACATTGACACAAAGCATAACCCAGCAGATCATGCTTCAAGAGGCCTGAATGTAATAGAATTGAAGATTCAAACTGGTTCGCAGGCCCAAAGTTCCTTTGGGAAAAGGAAATCACGCCCAGTAAAGGTTACACAGAATTGTCTATGAGTGATCCAGAAGTAAAAGTTGTACAAACATTGAGCACTGCTGCCAAGTGTCAAGATGACATACTTGAAAGACTAGCTAGATGTTCTAAATGGAATATGGTCATAAATGTAGTAGCTCAAATTCAACATTTGGCAAAGGGAATCAGAAAGAGGGAATTGTTGAATGGAGAAGAAAGAATAAAAGCTGAAGAAACAGTCATAAGACTCATTCAACAGAGATTCTACAGTGAAGAGTTGAAGAGACTTAATCAAGAACTTAAAAGGCTTCCAAACAACCACCCATTGTACAAGGTTAATCTTGTTCTGCAGGCTAGTATACAGAAGGTGGGAGGGAGACTGGAAAATTTATCGTTACCTAGCAGAGTGAAGCATCCAGCAATTCTACCCAAAAATTCTACCTTCACATGATTGATTATTGATCACTACCACAACAAATCCTTGCACCAGGGAAGAAGCTTTACCCAAAGCTGTTTTGAGAGAAGGTGGCTACTGGATAGTGAAAGGAATCAAAGTTATAGCAAAGTATATAAGTAAATGTGTAGTCTGCAGAAAGGCACTTAGACCTACAGAAGAACAAAGAATGGCAGATTTACCGGCAGATCATGTAAGCCCATCAACACCATTTCTTTATAGTGGAATGGATTGTTTTGGCCCATTTATCCCCAAAAAGAACCGCAAGGCGTACAAGAGATATGGACTAATATTTACATGTCTGAGCTCCAGAGAAACTCACCTGGAAATGTTAGAGGATATGTCAACTGATACATTCATCAATGCCTTGAGATGTTTCATAGCCATTACAGGTACTGTCAGAGAGCTTAGATCTGACCAAGGATTTAATTTTGTCAGAGAAAATAATGAATTGAAGAAAGCTCTAAAAAAAGATCAATAAAGAAAAAGTAACTGAGTATTTGTTAGAGAAACAGTGTGATTTTCACATGAATGATCCACATGCAAGCCATACATGAGGAATTTGTCAAAGACAAATCAGAACTGTAAGAAATGTGCTCAGTTCAGCGTTGAAAAGGAACGCCGGAAGAATTATGCTTCACTTAGGACCCTATTCTATGAAGTAATGTCTATTGTTAACAGTCGTCCACTTACAGTTGATAACATCAACGATCCAACAAGTTTGGACTCTTTAACTCCCAACCATCTACTTCATCTTAAGTCTGATTACATACAGCCACCACCTGGCGAGTTTACCAAAGAGGATTTATATGCTAAAAGGAGATGGCGAAGAGTTTAATATCTATCAGATCAGTTTTGGAATAGATGGAGAAAAGAGTACTTAGCCAATCTTATGCTAAGAATTAAATGGCAAACACCCAGAAGAAATGTCCAAGTTGGTGACATAGTGTTAGTGAAAGAAGAAGATTTACCTAGAAGTCAATGGAAATTGGCCAAAGTTCTAGAAGTTCAAAAGGATGAAGACAAACTAGTAAGAAGAGTGTTGTTACAAATAGGAGACTCAAAACTTGACAAAAAAGAAAAACGTCTCACTACTCCACTCAAGTTGGAACGTCCTATAAAGAAGTTAGTTGTTCTACTTGAGAGTGATAAAAAACACTTGAGAGTTGAGAACATGATGGAAAATTCCTCAAATTCATGTTTAAGTCCTACTACTGAGGACATAGAATTATAGGTAATTTTGGTGGGAGTGTAGCTGGCCAGCTAAGACCTGTCCTAGGTTGCTAACATAGCTTATATGTTTATACAGCTACACCTACCAATAACCTTAAAACAGTTCCTATGTTTGTGAGTTAAAGACAAAAGCAGAGTTATTTACAGTGACTTCATGTTTAGATGTCATATAACTGTTATATATTGTGTTCGCAGAAGCAGAAAAGATAATATGCCTTTAAGGTTCATTTTATGGATGTGAGGTAAGCTCAATGACACAGCAGAAACAACAGAAAGCATAAAGTTAAACTGTTGTTGCTGGGCAGGAGTCTAGACGAATAACAGCCAGCCTCACACACAGCAGGAGTCTTGGTCAATCACAGCCAGCCTCACACACAGCCTGTGTGGAAAATTCCCTAGCAGGAGCTGTGGGAATCATTATTCACCAGAGAGAGGAGCTTAACAGACACACACTCCACTAAGAGCTATGTTTTATGGAAGCAAGAGGCCAAAATAGGTATTTAAAACAGCTATATAATGTTCCTATTGTTAATGTAATGATTAGACCTGTATACTAAACCAGTTATATGTGTGTTTACTTACAGTTCCACCAATTGCAAACTGCAAAGTTCACAATCCAAATTCAGATTCCATATTGCAATCCAAATTGCATACAACCATACCAGATCATACTCAACAAATCTGCGAATAGTTACTGTTAACTGCATACTGCAAATTGCGACCAAATTCAGCAAGTGAACTATCAGTTAGACCTCAGATATACCTCTCAGAGAGATCAAAAAGTGCTTAAATAACTTACAGTGAGAGTACAGATACTCAAGAGATAAATATATCTACCATTTTATGTTGAATGACAAGATTGAACAGTTTAACCACCATCTTATGCATACCGCCATTTTGTGATACTTTATTCAACACGTGTTTTGTACATGGACTATCTGTTGCGGAGGCAGCAGTGTTATATGAAGAAAAGTTGAAGTTAATAAAGAAGTTATTTGAAGCATTTGGTGTGCTCTTTAAACCTACTGTTTCCATAGAACAGAGCTAGAGGAATTACAAAGTAATAGACAGTCTGGTTAGACTAAAAGTCAGAGATATCAAAATTCTTCTAATACCACAGCGCAAAAGACACTTCATAGTTCTGCGCCTGCCACAGAGTTGAGGATAGGAAGGGACAGAGAGTGTAGGGAGTGTAATCGAATATTATAAGTGTACAAAAACTTTTTAGAGACCTAAAAGTCCTTGTAAGGACTATTGTGTGTGACAGCAGCAATATATTTTTGTAGCGCAACCTGTGCTAAATTGTTTAGTGTTAGGGAGAGCTGTGCATAAGAAGGGACATACAGTGTAGGGAGTGTAATGGGAATATTTTTATACAAAAAATTTTTCAGAGACCCAAAAGTCCTTTTAGGGACTATTGTGTGTGATAGCAGAAATATATATTTTTAGCGCATCCTGCCTTAAATACCATGTAATAGGCCGCTGCGGACAGTTCAATTATCCACTCCACATCTCCTGTTTAAAGTGTGCGCATCCCTAAAATATCAGTGACATACAGTACAGTTTTTCCGTAGACGGTGTCCGCTGCGGACAGTTAAATTATCCACGCCACATCTCCTGTTTCAAGTGTGTGCATCACTAAAATATCAGTGACATCCAGTGCAGGTTTTCCGTAGACGGTGTCCACTGCAGACTGTTAAATTGTCTGCGCCACATCTCCTGTTTAAAGTGTGCGCATCCCTAAAATATCAGTGACATCCAGTGCAGTTTTTCCATAGACGGTGTCCGCTGCGGACAGTTAAATTATCTGCGCCACATCTCCTGTTTCAAGTGTGTGCATCCCTAAAATATCAGTTACATCCAGTGCAGTTTTTAATTAGATTGTGTCCGCTGCGGACTGTTAAATTATCTGTGCCATATCTCCTGTTTCAAGTGTGCGCATCCTTAAAATATCAGTGACATACAGTGCAGTTTTTACATAGACAGTGTCCGCTGCGGACTGTTAAATTATCCACACCACATTTCCTGTTTAAAGTGTGCTCATTCCTAAATTATCATTGACATACTGTGCAGTTTTTCTGTAGACACTGCGAACTGTGACATTACCTATGGTACCTGTCCTGTATAACGTTTCCTGATCACAAATACTGATGTAAATTTTTTGGCGCATATACTTCCAAATCCTACGCTACTGTACATGTGACAAACTTTCAAGAATATATCACATTTAAAATGAAGAAGAAGATCAATTGGGGACGGGGAAGTGGCCGTGATACTGATGGTGCACGCAGAGGCCATGGCCTTAGGTGTGGAGAAACTGTGCCTGCTGCCAGAGCACAAGAAAAACAATCATCCAAGATACCCATCTTCATGTTCCAGTTTGCAGGGCAGAAAAAATAGGTGGTAGGACAGCACCACTAACTTGGATAAGCTCAAAAATACTTAGCGGCGGTGCTCGTGGTGTCAGGTCTCGGCCTCAGAGACCCCCAAAGTTACCAGTAGAAATGAAGATGGTCACGGCACTCCAAAAGCTTCCTTATTCAGTGTTCTTTATTACACCAAAAGTACAGCTGCTGTACTTTTGGTGTAATAAAGAACACTGAATAAGGAAGCTTTTGGAGTGCCGTGACCATCTTCATTTCTACCAGTTTGCAGGGCGGCGCAGGACACCACTCTTGAGGTTAGCCCAGTGCGAGCAGGTGGTCGGTTGGATTGCAGCAGATAATGCTTCCAGTCGGTTAAGCACCACCCTGTCTTCCACCAAGTTCAGTCTCAGTAGCCAGGAGTCTGCTCCACACAATCCTCACCCTGATACTCCTTCCTCCCACCATTTACAGTGTGGCCAAACAAGTGATCCCACACTCGGATATTCCGAGGAGCTCTTTTCAGTGCCATTACTTGATTTGGCCCTCTTGACAAGCACGCTTGAAGAGGGACATGAGATCTTGTGCCCTGATTCCACAGTCACAAGAACATGACGGTGGTGAATAACAATTAGAGTTTAACGAGGTGGATGATGATGAGACACAGTTGTCAATGAGTCAACCGCAATTACTGTCCCAAGAGGTTGATGAAGAGGAAGGAGACACAGTTGGCAATCAATGAGGTTGTGGTTAGGTCAACAAATCAGGAGGATGATCAGAGTGAGGAAGTGGAAGAGGAGGTGGTTGACGATGAGGTCACTGACCCAACCTGGGAAGGTGGAAAGTCGTGCGAGGAGAGCAGTACAGAGGGGGAGGGATCTGCAGCACCGCAACAGGCTGGAAGGCAGTTGGTTGGCATAAGTGAGAAGGCGAGCCACACCAAACAGGCTCGCAACTGTTCCACGGAGCACTCCCTTACGGAAATATCCCTTGCCAAGGGATAGATGTTCCGCGGTCTGGCACTTTTTTTTTTTTTTTTTTTTTTACTGCTTGTTCAGATACATCCTTTCTTTTTTTTTTTATTTATATTTTTATTGTAAATTTCAATGTATAACAGAGGGTAACAGAGGGTAACAGGGTACCAAGGTATAGGCTCGCAGGCCATGTCAAATATAAGATATGATACAGAGGTTGTACACTTTCATTGTAAAAATTACAAAAAGCATGAGTTAGCTCACAGTACAGTCATCAGCGATTTGAAAAAGACGTGTGATAAATATTGTGTTTGCCAAACTGTAGTCTGAGAAGAGGACGACATGACCTGATACAAAAGGTCTTAAGTCAAGCATGTGGAATATGAGAGTCTCCTAGTCAAGACACTAATTACATTGGGAGAGTGTGGTGAATGATAACATATGTATGTCTTAAACTGTTTAGTCAACTATGGGATATGCTAAGTTGTGAGGGATCTATATTTAGACCACAGGGACCATCTCTTTAGGAACATCAAGTGTGTACGGGATTCTCATGAAGATAGTTCCTCAAACCTATAGATCTGATCAATTTTTTGGGTCCATTGTTCTTGGGAAGGGACTTCAGATTGTAGCCAAAATTTAGGGAGTAGAAGGCGGGCCGCCAGCAACATCTGTGAGAATACAAAGGGTAGCTTAACTTTCTCCTTTTCTTGGGAGAGGGACAGTAGAGCTAACTGGGGAGAAGGTTGGATCGAGGTGCCACAGACTCTGTTGGCAACTGAGAAAATCTCACACCACCACTTATGAATAAGGGGGCAAGCCCACCATATGTGAAGAAAGGTTCCTCTCTCCCCAAGGCACCTCCAGCAAACGTCAGAAGCAGACACAGAGAATCTTGCTGTCTTGTCAGGCGTATTGTACCATCTGGTGAGGATTTTATATCCATTTTCCTGAATTCTAACGCAGCGGGAGGCACCATGAGGGGATTCAAGTAGTTTAGGTAGACCTTCAAATGGAATTGTAATGTTCAAGTCAGTTTCCCAGTGTTTCCCAAAGGATGGTTTAGCTATCATTGGGGGCGGCCGCAGTTTACTGTATAACTGTGAAATGAGTTTCCTGGGTGTTGGGTGTATTGAAATCAGAGCTTCCAACCAAACCAAAGGGCGAGAAAGATCCCCTATTTTTTTAATATGTTGTTTTAGATAAGCTCTGAGATAAGCAATGGAGATAAAATCTCTCGGGTGGGGGTTGAGCAAGGCATTTGTTTCATTTAAGTCCATCCACACTCCCGTAGGGAGAGCCAAGGAGGTTATAGGAGTTGAGGCGGAGATAAGTCCTATTGAAGTTGATTTCCTGAGGGTAGAGGGGGCTGTATTAATAACATCAGACACAGATAAGGTGGGGGAAGGAAATGGGATGGAGCAGTGTGAGGAGGATAACCACTTCCAAACTTCCAGCGTGGCTTTAACTATTGGGTAGTGAGGCACAAGGCCAGGAAGAACCAGTCTATGACCCAAGAGAAGTGATCTAACTGGTCCGTTCAAAATATCTAATTCTATCTGAACCGCTGCAGAGGAAGGGGGAGAACGTAACCAAGCTATTGCGCGTGATAGAAGAATGGCTTTCCCGTATATCTCGGGGTTTGGCAAGCCAATTCCCCCAGCATGCCTCGGCTTGGTAAGGAGAGCAGTTGAAAGTCTCGCTTTCTTTCCACACCAGATGAAAGACCTGAACTTTTGCATAATCGTATCATAATAGTGTTTTGGGACAGGTATGGGGAGAACTTGCTGTAGGTATGTGAGACGGGGAAGTATTAAAGAAGAAAGAAGGTTTTTGCGACCAGACCAGGACAGTGTTGGGTTAGATCGGGCCAAGTTATCAATAGCTTCAAAAAGCGAATTTTTTAAGGGGGTGTAGTTAAGAGAGAAAAGTTCAGATATTTCAGGACTAATCTTGACCCCCAAATATGTGATATTCGGGGAGGACCAATTAAATGGAGACTCCCTCATCAGTTGACTTTTGGTTGTCTGGGAGATGCCTAAGCAAAGGACTAGTGATTTGCTGGCATTAATTTTGAAATCTGACATGACACTATACGCCTTAAGGTGAGTCTGAATTCGGGGTAAGGATACCTTCGGGTTGATTGTCATCATAAGAACATCATCTGCGAAGGCAGCTATTTTTTGTTCCCTGCCTCCCAAACATAGACCTACTACCTCCTGGTCCAATCTTATGGTAGCCAAGAGTGGCTCAAGGGCCAAAATAAATAAGAGGGGTGATAGGGGGCAGCCCTGGCGGGTCCCGTTTCTAATGGGAAAAGGGGAGGATAGGTTACCATTGACTAATACTGAAGCTGTTGCATGTTCATACATCGAGAAAGTAGATTGAACAAAGGAATCAGGCAAACCAAAGCCCAGCAGTACTTGCTTTAAGTATAACCAATTAACCCTATCGAATGCTTTCTCAGCATCCGTGCTAAGTAAAAGCATAGGAGAGGAGATTCGTTTGGCATGACAAAGAGTATTTATCACTCTGGTGGTGTTATCCTTGCCTTCCCTATTGCGGATAAAATCTACCTGGTCCCCATGGACAAGTTGAGGGAGAAGAATAGCTAATCTATTGGCTAACATCTTGGCCAGGAGCTTGAGGTCTATGTTTAGGAGGGAAATGGGCCTTTAGTTGGAACATATCTTGGCATCTTTCCCTTCCTTAGGAATGAGAGTAATGTGGGCCGCAGTCATATCTCTTGAAAGAGGAATTCCCTGAAACGTCTGGTTGCATACTTCTAAAAGATGGGGGAGAAGGAGTTCATGGAATTTTTTATAGTAAGCTAATGGCAAACCGTCAGGGCCTGGACTCTTTCCTGCCGGCATTTGGTGCATTGCTTTTTTAAGTTCAATTATGGAAAAAGGGGATTCCAGACTAGATTTCTGTTCTGGGGAGATGTTAGGGAGTTTAGCAGCTTTCAGGAAAGAAGATGTAGCGGAGGCACGAGTATTTGGGTCTGTGGCTGAGGGAAGGTTATATAAATCGTTGTAGAATGAACGAAAATGGGCAGCAATCTGGTTAACAGAGAAGATAGGAGAACCATCATGCGAGGATAGCTGATGGACGTAATTTGTAGATCTCCTCCCTTTAACTCTGTTCATAACAAATTTTGTGGCTTTATCGCCATGCGCGAAAAATTTGTGCTGGGAACTCATGTAATATTTGGCTGCTCTAGAAGATAGGAGGGATCTTAGTTTGGCCCTATACTTCGATAATTCTTGGAATTCAGGGTCAGAGGGTTTATTTTTGTGTTGCGACTCTAGTCTCTGGATGTTTTTTAGAGTTTCATCAATTTCTCTTTCCCTTATTCTTTTTTGGTGAGTGCCAATATTGATGAATTGTCCCCTAATTACTGGTTTGTGAGCATCCCAAAGAGTGTTCACTGCTAATTCGGGGTTTTTATTTAGCGAAAAATACTCGGT
Source organism: Bufo bufo (assembly GCF_905171765.1). Taxonomy (NCBI): domain Eukaryota; kingdom Metazoa; phylum Chordata; class Amphibia; order Anura; family Bufonidae; genus Bufo; species Bufo bufo. The sequence continues at coordinate 242,518,768 of NC_053393.1, read as the reverse complement.
GATGTGTTTGGAAATTAAATCTACTGAGTCCTGGTAGCCCAGGAGGGATTCATTTAGGCGCCAGTTGAAGCACGAGGGAGTTTCGTTAGGGGCTAAGACAGAAAGAAATATGGGGGAATGGTCTGAAACATGTATAGAGCCAATAGACGCCTCTCTACACAAATGTATGTGTTCTTTAGAGATAAAGAGGTAGTCTATTCTGTGATAGGTACCATGTATTGGGGAGTAGAACGTGAAGTCTGAATCATTAGGGTGATGTGATCGCCAGACATCAATCAGGTGTAGGTCCCATAAAGCATTTCTGATGGTTTTTAAAGCTTTATTTGAGTGGGAAGATTTGTGAGAAGAGGTATCCAGTTGTGGGAAAAGTGCTACATTTAAGTCGCCCCCTGCAATTACTTTACCCTCCTTAAATGATTCTATGACAGGGAATATGTCGGCGAACAACTGAGCTTGATTAGAGTTAGGGGCATATAAATTGATAAGGGTGTAAGTTTGAGGCAATTTAGTGCCTTTAAGTAGAATATAATCTACCGTCTGGGTCAAGGATTTGGCTAACAAATTTAACCACCTCAGCCCCCAGTGCTTAAACACCCTGAAAGACCAGGCCACTTTTTACACTTCTGACCTACACTACTTTCACCGTTTATTGCTCGGTCATGCAACTTACCACCCAAATGAATTTTACCTCCTTTTCTTCTCACTAATAGAGCTTTCATTTGGTGGTATTTCATTGCTGCTGACATTTTTACTTTTTTTGTTATTAATCGAAATTTAACGATTTTTTTGCAAAAAAATGACATTTTTCACTTTCAGTTGTAAAATTTTGCAAAAAAAACGAGATCCATATATAAATTTTGCTCTAAATTTATTGTTCTACATGTCTTTGATAAAAAAAAAATGTTTGGGTAAAAAAAAAATGGTTTGGGTAAAAGTTATAGCGTTTACAAACTATGGTACAAAAATGTGAATTTCCGCTTTTTGAAGCAGCTCTGACTTTCTGAGCACCTGTCATGTTTCCTGAGGTTCTACAATGGCCAGACAGTGCAAACACCCCACAAATGACCCCATTTCGGAAAGTACACACCCTAAGGTATTCGCTGATGGGCATAGTGAGTTCATAGAACTTTTTATTTTTTGTCACAAGTTAGCGGAAAATGATGATTTTTATTTTTTATTTTTTTTTCTTACAAAGTCTCATATTCCACTAACTTGTGACAAAAAATAAAAACTTCTAAGAACTCACTATGCCCATCATGAAATACCTTGGGGTCTCTTCTTTCCAAAATGGGGTCACTTGTGAAGTAGTTATACTGCCCTGGCATTCTAGGGGCCCAAATGTGTGGTAAGGAGTTTGAAATCAAATTCTGTAAAAAATGACCTGTGAAATCCGAAAGGTGCTCTTTGGAATATGGGCCCCTTTGCCCACCTAGGCTGCAAAAAAGTGTCACACATCTGGTATCTCTGTATTCAGGAGAAGTTGAGGAATGTGTTTTGGGGTGTCTTTTTACATATACCCATGCTGGGTGAGATAAATATCTTGGTCAAATGCCAACTTTGTATAAAAAAAATGGGAAAAGTTGTCTTTTGCCAAGATATTTCTCTCACCCATCATGGGTATATGTAAAATGACACCCCAAAACACATTCCCCAACTTCTCCTGAGTACGGAGATACCAGATGTGTGACACTTTTTTGCAGCCTAGGTGGGCAAAGGGGCCCATATTCCAAAGAGCACCTTTCGGATTTCACTGGTCATTTTTTACAGAATTTGATTTCAAACTCCTTACCACACATTTGGGCCCCTAGAATGCCAGGGCAGTATAACTACCCCACAAGTGACCCCATTTTGGAAAGAAGAGACCCCAAGGTATTCGCTGATGGGCATAGTGAGTTCATGGAAGTTTTTATTTTTTGTCACAAGTTAGTGGAATATGAGACTTTGTATGAAATTTTTTTTTTTTAAAAATCAGCATTTTCCACTAACTTGTGACAAAAAATAAAAAATTCTAGGAACTCGCCATGCCCCTCACGGAATACCTTGGGGTGTCTTCTTTCCAAAATGGGGTCACTTGTGGGGTAGTTATACTGCCCTGGTATTTTCCAGGGGCCCTAATGTGTGGTAAGTAGGTAAATGACCTGTGAAATCCTAAAGGTGCTCTTTGGAATATGGGCCCCTTTGCCCACCTAGGCTGCAAAAAAGTGTCACACATGTGGTATCGCCGTATTCAGGAGAAGTTTGGGAATGTGTTTTGGGGTGTCATTTTACATATACCCTTGCTGGGTGAGAGAAATATCTTGGCAAAAGACAACTTTTCCCATTTTTTTATACAAAGTTGGCATTTGACCAAGATATTTCTCTCACCCAGCATGGGTATATGTAAAATGACACCCCAAAACACATTCCCCAACTTCTCCTGAGTACGACAATACCAGATGTGTGACACTTTTTTGCAGCCTAGATGCGCAAAGGTGCCCAAATTCCTTTTAGGACGGCATTTTTAGACATTTGGATACCAGACTTCTTCTCACGCTTTGGGGCCCCTAGAATGCCAGGGCAGTATAAATACCCCACATGTGACCCCATTTTGGAAAGAAGACACCCCAAGGTATTCAATGAGGGGCATGGCGAGTTCATATAAATTTTTTTTTTTTGGCACAAGTTAGCGGAAATTGATATTTTTAATTTTTTTCTCACAAAGTTTCCCGTTCCGCTAACTTGGGACAAAAATTTCAATCTTTCATGGACTCAATATGCCCCTCACGGAATACCTGGGGGTGTCTTCTTTCCAAAATGGGGTCACATGTGGGGTATTTATACTGCCCTGGCATTCTAGGGGCCCTAAAGCGTGAGAAGAAGTCTGGAATATAAATGTCTAAAATATTTTATGCATTTGGATTCCGTGAGGGGTATGGTGAGTTCATGTGAGATTTTATTTTTTGACACAAGTTAGTGGAATATGAGACTTTGTAAGAAAAAAAAAAAAAAATTCTGCTAACTTGGGCCAAAAAAATGTCTGAATGGAGCCTTACAGAGGGGTGATCAATGACAGGGGGGTGATCAATGACAGGGGGGTGATCAGGGAGTCTATATGGGGTGATAACCACAGTCATTGATCATGCCCCTGTAAGGCTTCATTCAGACGTCCGTATGCGTTTTGCGGATCCGATCCATCTATCAGTGGATCCGTAAAAATCATGAAAAAATCTGAATGGAGCTTTACAGGGGGTTGATCAATGACAGGGGTGTAATCAATGACAGGGGGGTGATCAGGGAGTCTATATGGGGTGATAACCACAGTCATTGATCACGCCCCTGTAAGGCTTCATTCAGACGTCCGTATGCGTTTTGTGGATCCGATCCATCTATCAGTGGATCCGTAAAAATCATGCAAACATCTGAATGGAGCTTTACAGGGGGTTGATCAATGACAGGGGTGTAATCAATGACAGGGGGGTGATCAGGGAGTCTATATGGGGTGATAACCACAGTCATTGATCACGCCCCTGTAAGGCTTCATTCAGACGTCCGTATGCGTTTTGTGGATCCGATCCATCTATCAGTGGATCTGTAAAAATCATGCAAACATCTGAATGGAGCTTTACAGGGGGTTGATCAATGACAGGGGTGTAATCAATGACAGGGGGGTGATCAGGGAGTCTATATGGGGTGATAACCACAGTCATTGATCACGCCCCTGTAAGGCTTCATTCAGACGTCCGTATGCGTTTTGCGGATCCGATCCATCTATCAGTGGATCCGTAAAAATCATGCGGACATCTGAATGGAGCTTTACAGGGGGGTAATCAATGACAGGGGGGTGATCAGGGAGTCTATATAGGGTGCACCCCCCTGTCATTGATCATGCCCCTGTAAGGCTTCCATCAGACGTCCAGATGCGTTTTGCGGATCCGATCCATCTATCAGTGCATCCGTAAAAATCATGCGGACATCTGAATGAAGCTTTACAGGGGGGTAATCAATGACAGGGGGGTAATCAATGACAGGGGGGTGATCAGGGAGTCTATATGGGGTGATAACCACAGTCATTGATCATGCCCCTGTAAGGCTTCATTCAGACGTCCGTATGCGTTTTGCGGATCCGATCCATCTATCAGTGCATCCGTAAAAATCATGCGGACATCTGAATGGAGCTTTACAGGGGGGTAATCAATGACAGGGGGGTGATCAGGTAGTCTATATGGGGTGATAACCACAGTCATTGATCACGCCCCTGTAAGGCTTCATTCAGACGTCCGGATGCGTTTTGCGGATCCGATCCATCTATCAGTGGATCCGTAAAAATCATGCGGACGTCTGAATGGAGCTTTACAGGGGGGTAATCAATGACAGGGGGGGTAATCAATGACAGGGGGGTGATCAGGGAGTCTATATGGGGTGATAACCACAGTCATTGATCACGCCCCTGTAAGGCTTCATTCAGACGTCCGTATGCGTTTTGCGGATCCGATCCATCTATCAGTGGATCCGTAAAAATCATGCAAACATCTGAATGGAGCTTTACAGGGGGTTGATCAATGACAGGGGTGTAATCAATGACAGGGGGGTGATCAGGGAGTCTATATGGGGTGATAACCACAGTCATTGATCACGCCCCTGTAAGGCTTCATTCAGACGTCCGGATGCGTTTTGCGGATCCGATCCATCTATCAGTGCATCCGTAAAAATCATGCGGACATCTGAATGGAGCTTTACAGGGGGGTAATCAATGACAGGGGGGTGATCAGGGAGTCTATATGGGGTGATAACCACAGTCATTGATCGTGCCCCTGTAAGGCTTCATTCAGACATCCGGATGCGTTTTGCGGATCCGATCCATCTATCAGTGGATCCGTAAAAATCATGCGGACATCTGAATGGAGCTTTACAGGGGGTTGATCAATGACAGGGGTGTAATCAATGACAGGGGGGTGATCAGGGAGTCTATATGGGGTGATAACCACAGTCATTGATCATGCCCCTGTAAGGCTTCATTCAGACGTCCGAATGCGTTTTGCGGATCCGATCCATCTATCAGTGCATCCGTAAAAATCATGCGGACATCTGAATGGAGCTTTACAGGGGGGTAATCAATGACAGGGGGGTGATCAGGGAGTCTATATGGGGTGATAACCACAGTCATTGATCATGCCCCTGTAAGGCTTCATTCAGACGTCCGGATGCGTTTTGCGGATCCGATCCATCTATCAGTGGATCCGTAAAAATCATGCAGACGTCTGAATGGAGCTTTACAGGGGGTTGATCAATGACAGGGGGGTAATCAATGACAGGGGGGTGATCAGGGAGTCTATATGGGGTGATCAGGGGTGATCAGGTGCTAATAAGGGGTTAATAAGTGACGGGGGGGGGGGTGTAGTGTAGTGTAGTGGTGCTTGGTGCTACTTTACTGAGCTACCAGACAAAGGGGACCACCAGAGGACCAGGTAGCAGGTATATTAGACGCTGTTATCAAAACAGCGTCTAATATACCTGTTAGGGGTTAAAAAAAACACATCTCCAGCCTGCCAGCGAACGATCGCCGCTGGCAGGCTGGAGATCAACTCTCTTACCTTCCGTTCCTGTGAGCGCGCGCGCCTGTGTGCGCGCGTTCACAGGAAGTCTCGCGTCTCGAGAGATGACGCATATATGCGTGACTGTGCGCAGCGCTGCCACCTCCGGAACGCGATCCTGCGTTAGGCGGTCCGGAGGTGGTTAAAGGGGATTTTCCTTTGCAAACCAATGCTGACCCCGCTAGAGGCCGAAGAACTACCCCCACAGTGATACCAATTAGAATAGTGCGAAAACCGCATGTCAGGGTAGTGGTAGAAGCGGAAGTGTGTCTCTTGCAGGAAAATCACTCCAGCCCCGGCTTTTCTTAGAATGGTAAAGATATGGCTCCGTTTTGAAGGGGAATGAAAACCTTTAACATTGTAAGAGGCCACTATCAGATCAGCCATTAGATATGGTGTATGTGGTAGTACCTTGTTGCTGGCGTGACTTTCCCGGAGAGAATATAGCAGATTTGTGGTGATCCGCTGCTTCATGCATCTTGGAAGTTGAAGTAGGTAGGAGAATATTCCTTTTCAGTGGAAGAAATAGATACCTTGGATTAGGGATAAGGGGAGGGAACAGAATACAACGAATTAAACAAACAACAGAGGAGAAAGCAGACATTATTAAATATGTCCTGATCGGGAGGGGGGTAATTGGTCTGTAGACCGGTTGGGAGATCGTATAACGCCCATAAGAGGGCAGTAGTAGGGCAAGAAAGGGAGGAAAGGCCCTTAAGGCCAATAGTGCGAGTTGTATGAAATCACAATGGCTCTAAGATCTTAAAATAAGTGAATGGGAGATTATGACTTCTAAATAACAGCATCACATAAAACAAGCAAGAATAGATCACTTATTACAATCTACTGTTCTTGAGAAAGGCTCCTTGGTGTGAGATGCATGCCTCTTTTCTTGGAACGGGAGGACTTCGGCGTACGTAGCACTTCAAAGGGAGCCACCTTGGGAACATCAGGTAAGGCATTTAAATCTTGAAAAAGTTCCCAGTTTTCAATCGGCAGTGCAGGTATGTTCAGTAGCTCATAAACGGTTGTGAGATCTGTGAAAGATGAGATGTTAACCCTCTTGCCCGCATATGTGAAAGCTAGACCAAACGGATAGGACAAACGGTACAGCACTTTATTAGAGCGGAGCCAGTCCGTCAGGGGCTTGAGGGACCTGCGTTTCTTCAAAGTTGAAGGAGCTAAGTCCTGATATATATCAATCTTAGATTCTTCATATTCTATGTCGGAGCGGTTACGTGCCGCCTCTAGGATAGCAGTTTTCACTTGAAAGTTGAGAAATTTGCATATAATGTCCCTGGACGGTTCGGTCGGTTTAGGCTTAGGTCTCAGGGCTCTGTGCGCCTGTTCTATGACCACTTCGTGTGGGAAGTCAGGGCCCAGTAGCGATCCGCATATTTCAATTATAGTAGCCGATATATCACCAGGGGGGACCGATTCTGGCACTCCTCTAAATCTCAGATTATTTCGGCGCCCCCTGTTTTCCTGATCTTCTAAAGAGGCATGAAGGTCATTCAAATACATTGCACAGCGGCTAAAAGAATCTGACACTGCAGACTGGTGAGTTAAGATGGCTGTTTGGTGCGATTCAAGGGTTTTCACACGCTCCCCGATATGCCTCACCTCGTGCCTGCAGGCTGACAATTCTGCCAGGATCGGTTCCATTACTCTATTGAGAGCTCGGTCGAGGTATTTCCTTGTGATCGGTAGCTCAGTAGTGGAGTGGATGTCCTCTGATCCGCTTTCTTCCTCCGATTGAGCAGATGCGCGCTTCGGAGCTTTAGGTTGCGGTGTCGGCGCCATCTTAGGCTCTCTGGCAGCTACCGTGGTGGCCGCTTTCTTGAGAAATTTCTCCATATCTCCCCCAGGAATTTGATTTTTGGAGGTAGCAGGGGGATCACCTTGGCTGGCATTCCCGATTTTCACCATTCTTGCCACAATAAGCTAATTTTAGCTGGCGTTAGGGACGATTCTCCTTACAGAGCAGAGAGCTATGCAACCATCTTCATCCGGCGCAAGCTCCGCCCCCCCCCGGTCTGGCACTTTTTCAAAGAAAGTGCGAACGATAAAAGTAGTTTGCAACCTGTGCCATACGAAAATGAGCCGGGCCGTGAACACTAGCAACCTAACCACCACCAGCATAATCCGCCACATGGCATCCAAGCACCCTAATAAGTGGGAAGAACACCTGGGTCCACAATCTGTGTCTGTGGGTCACACCACTGCCTCCTCTTCGCTCATGTTACATTCTGGCCAATCCCCTGTCGAAGGCGCAGGCCCGGATGCCTCCCGCCTTGAACCTGGACCTTCGCAAGCACCATTAGCGACCACATCCACTTCCGTTTCCCAACGCAGTGTCCAAATGTCCTTACCTCAGGCCTTTGAACGCAAGTGAAAATACCCTGCCACCCACCCACAGGCCATAGCACTAAATGTGCAGCTTTCCAAATTACTGGCCCTGGAAATTTTGCCATTTAAGCTAGTGGACACTGAGGCCTTCTGCAGCCTGTCGGCGGCCATCCCTCATTACTCAGTCCCCAGCCGCCACTATTTTTCCCGGTGTGCCGTCCCCGCCTTACACCAATATGTGTCCAGCAACATCACACGTGCCCTGACCAACGCATTTACTGGGAAGGTCCACTTAACCACGGACACATGGACAAGTGTATTCAGTCAGGGACCCTATATTTCCCTGAAGGCACACTGGGTAAATGTTGTGGAAGCTGGGAGCGAGTCATACCCTGGGATGGCACAGGTGCTTCCGATGCCAAGAATTGCGGGCCCTACATCGATCAGGGTTTCAGCCAGCACCTACGTTGGTGGCTCCAACCCCCACTTCTCCTCCTCCGCCTTCTATCCCACTTCCACCTCCGAATTATCCATGTGCAGCACCAGTCAGTCATCAGTCGGCAGCTGAAAGCAGTGTAGCACTGCAGTAGGGAAGCGGAAACAGGCCATTCTGAAGCTGATAAGAGACCAGACTAAGCTGTGGTTCTCGCCACTCAACCTAGAACCAGGCATGGTTGTGTTTGATAATGGCTGTAACTTAGCGGTGGCTTTGGAGCTCGGGAAGCTCACACACATACCATACCTAGCCCACGTCTTAAACTTGGTGGTTCAGCGGTTTCTCAAAACCTACCCCAATTTGCCTAAGCTACTGGTGAAGGTGCGCCGCATGTGTGCACATTATCGCAAGTCATCGACAGCTTTTGCGACTTGAGCACGCGCTGGAACTCGACGTTATTATTAGCGTAATCATCTCACTTCTGTGTCTACTCAAACGCTCACTGCTCGCAATTAAGGACGACACTTTGCATGTGGTAGAGGTGGAAATGGGGGATGATATTACACTGGGTGATAGCAAGACCACCCTCAGTTCATCTTCCCAGCGCAAATTTGATGATTAATTCATCCTCCGCTACAGAGGGTATTACCCATGGAAGTTTAATTCCATGTGTTCAGCATGGGTGGGCAGAAGAGGAGGAAGAGGATGAGGAGATTGAGAGTCATCCTCCTGATGACGACAGCAAAGTCTTGCCTGTTGGTACTCTGGCACACATGCCTTCATGTTAGGCTGCCTTCCACACGACCCGCTCGTTATACGCATTTTAGACTACACGGATTACTGGTTGTTCACCCTTCTCGACCCACGCTACAAAGAGAACTTTTCATCTCTCATTCCTCCGGTGGAGAGGATGAGCAAAACGGTGCAATACCAGAAGATCCTTGTTGAGAAATTGCTTCAAAAATTTCCATCTGACAATGCTGGTAGCAGAGTCCGTAGTTCCTTGGCCAACCGAGGAGGGGAGACAAGGGGAACACACAGCAGTTCCAACAGAGGCAGGGCAACACTCTCCAAAGCCTGGGACAGTTTCATGACACCCCGCCAGCACCCTCACCCTGATGCTCTGCCGACTGCCGCAAGGAAAGAAAAATTTGGAAGATGGTGAAGGAGTACATAGCAGACCGTGTCAGTGTCCTCAATGATTTCTCAGTGCTTTAAAACTACTGGGTGTCCAACCTGGACAAGTGGCACGAACTGGCGCTCTACGCTTTGGAGGTGCTGGCATGCCCTGCCGCCAGCGTTTTGTCTGAGCAGGTATTTAGTGCTGCTGGTGGCATATAACAGAAAAGCGTATCCACCTGTCAACTGAAAATGCTGACAGGTTGACTTTTATAAAAATGAACAAGGCCTGGATTGACTATGACTTCTCGACTCCAGCAGAGGAAAGCAGCTGAACATAAAGGCACTTTAAATGTGTAAAATCTTTTACAGGGTCATCTCACCAGCAGACCCGCACCTCAAATCTTTTACATTATATAATTTTATAGAGAGTAAGCTTACTGCAGGCCCTCGCATATAATGTTTTTCAGGGTCAGCTCACTAGCAGGCCCGCACCTAAAATCTTTTACAGGGTCAGCTCACCTGCAGGCCCTCACCTAATAATACCTAATAGGTAATTTGCCCTGCTTGGATGTGGTAGCCATCGCCGTTTCTCAGGCTTCCTCTCCTGAATCAAACACTGATTCTTCGTTACCCGTAGTTACAATTGTTTGCGCTGACAATAACATGGAAAGTTGATAGGCCAGACATCCGAAAGGATCGTCGCCATCACGGGGACATTCGATCGGCCCCAGGTTAACTAGAGTCACCAAAGCGGCAGCAGGCCCTTAATCCATAATGTTTTAGATGGTCAGATCAGCAGGCCCTTAATCTCAATGTTTTTGAGGGTCACCAGAAGGCCATCAATCGTTAATTTTTCAAGGGTGTGTATGATGCCCTCCTTTATGTGTAATAAAGGGTGCATTGGAGTGTCAGTTCCTTTTAATTTTTGGTTTCCCTTTCACTTAGTGCATAGGCTTTATGAGTGTAGGAGTCCCACTACATGAACAATTTTACCACAATGTGAATGAGGCCCTCCTTTATGTGATATACAGGTTGTATCGGAGTGCCTCTTCTTTGTAATTTTTGGCAGAACTTGCACTTTTTAAACAAGTAAATATACAGGAAAGAATGTTTTTCCTCTAAAATCGATTTTTATCTTCCGTTTTGTGCGTATTATTGTCAGTCTGTAAAAGTGCCGTACTATTCGGACAACATGGTTCCCAGCAGCGACCCCCCAGCAGTCCAAGATGCATCCAGACATCCTCCCCATGATTTTACAGAACCATTTTGGTGGTGTTTCCATAAATTTCTGACCTTTTCCTATGAACCAGGCACCCTCCCCTCTTCAGAGCAGGGGGTACCTGGTTTAATGCTCGGGTTCTCCAATTAACTTCCATTATACGCGGGTGCTCGGTTGAGCACCCGAACATCCCGATGTGTTCGGCCCGAGCCCCCGAGCACTATGGTGTTCAATCAACACTAGTTGTCTGGTCCCAAAATAAAAATTATTTTTATGTGCTCCTAATACCTCTCACAATACATATATTTTCCCCCAATACCTGTTTTTCAGTCTGCGCTTTCTTTCCCTCCATCTGTGCATTAGACTATCGTGGCATGAATGTTTACATTCAGCACTTCCATTTTTTTTTCACTACCCAGCTTTATTTATAAACACGTCTAGTGGCTCTGCAAAGTGATGAGTCGTAGACTGGCCTGGCCTGCCACACTAATCAATCTACAGTAGCTATGCCTACTACACCTCCTGTGGGCATCTTACTACATCCATGCTAGTTTTTTGTTTCTTTCTCTTTCCTCACCATACAGGAGTGCAATAAACAGCTTAGGCTACTTTCACACTAGCGTTTTTGCTGGATCCGGCAGGGTTCAGAAAAAACGCTTCCGTTACTGATAATACAAACTAAGCAGTAAAAACCAGTGTCAGGCAGCTGCTGCCAAGGCTAATAAGATAATGGGTTGCATCAAAAAGGGCATAGATGCCTGTGATTAGAACATAGTCCTAGCACTTTACAAATCACTAGTCAGACCACACATGGTGTACTGTGTACAATTCTGGGCTCCTGTGAACAAGGCAGACATAGCAGACCTGGAGAGGGTCCAGAGGAGGGCAACTAAAGTAATAACTGGAATGGGGCAACTACAGTACCCTGAAAGATTATCAAAATTAGGGTTATTCACGTTAGAAAAAAGACGACTGAGGGGAGATCTAATTACTATGTATAACTATATCAAGGGTCAGTACAGAGATCTATCCCATCATCTATTTATCCCCAGGACTGTGACTGTGACGAGGGGACATCCTCTGCGTTTGGAGGAAAGAAGGTTTGTACACAAACATAGAAAAGGATTCTTTACGGTAAGAGCAGTGAGGCTATGGAACTCTCTGCCTGAGGAGGTGGTGATGGTGAGTACAATAAAGGAATTCAAGAGGGGCCTGGATGTATTTCTGGAGTGTAATAATATTACAGGCTATAGCTACTAGAGAGAGGTCGTTGATCCAGGGAGTTATTATGATTGCCTGATTGGAGTCGGGAAGGAATTTTTTCCCTCTTAAATGGGGAAAATTGGCTTCTACCTCACAGGTTTTTTTTTTGCCTTCCTCTGGATCAACTTGCAGGATGACAGGCCGAACTGGATGGACAAATGTCTTTTTTCGGCCTTATGTACTATGTTACCATGTTACAACCTCCTGCATCCGTTATGAACGCATCCGGTTGAATTATCTTTATCTTTGCCAAGACAGATCGTTCATTAATTCCATTGAAAGTCAATGGGGTGCAGATCCGTTTTCTATTGTGTCAGATTGTGACAGAGAAAACTGATACTTCCCCGTTGACTTGCATTGGGGGACAATGAATGCGGACAAAACTGAAGCGTTTTTTTCTGGTATTGAGCTCCTATGATGGAACTCAATACCGGAAAACTTAAACGCTAGTGTGAAAGTAGCCTTAAATAAGCAAGCACATCATAACACGAATGTATATTATTCTGTCATATACAATACAGTCTGCTGAGCCTGTATCATACAGTAGTTGTGTGTGATACTGCCTACTGGGCTGTATATCTAATCCTGTACGATACTGTCTGGTGTGGTGTGTATCTAAGCCTATCATGTCCAATAGTGTTCACTGTGCCTCTGTATCTAAGTCTATCATCTACAATAGTCTTCTATTTGTCAAAGATTGTCATGTGTGATACTGCCTGAGCTATGTATCTAAGGCCTCATGAACATGTCCGTATCTGCAAAACGCAAAATAAGGATACCGTCTTTGACTTCAGTAAGTTTGTGGCCACATTTTGATGACCTGAATAGGACATGTTCTATCCCTTGCGGAAAAGAAATTTGGATGTTGAAAGCACACGGATGGTGCAGATCCACGATTTGCAGACCACAAATCCTATCTTTTCTGCTACAGGCTGCTGAAATGTTTATCTAGGCCTATCCTGTGTGATACTATCTGATAAGCTTCTGTATAAGATGGGCAGGTTTTCTGCCAGATGATTACTAACAAGCGTTCGTAGTGATGTTCGTTAGCGATTATCTGGCAGTGTAATACTGCCACTGATTACCCGATGAACAAGCAAATGCACATTTATAGGGCAATCCAAATATTTTTACAGATTTAAAAATTATCGCTTGCAGGTGGCAGATCGTGATGTCTAATCACTAATACTGAGGAGATCGCAGCATGTAATAGCAGCGGTCTCCTCCGCCAGCGAGCAGGCAATTGCCAGGTACATTTTTGCCACATAATATGTCCCCCAAGATGACCTTTAGATTTTTTTTTTTTTTTCTTTATTTGTATTTTTATGTTTTTATTTTATTATCTATTTAATAGTTTTATTTTATTTTGGGCGTATCGGTACAGTACCGTTAATCTCAAGTGTCGGCCGTTATATTTTGTTGCTCAATAAAAACTAGCATTTGTTCAGCCTCCTCGTCTGATGTACCTTATTTGAATCCTGCCTTGCAGCAGGCACAATTTCTCCACGCCCAGGGCCACGGCCTCTGCGTGCACCATCAGCATCACAGCCACTTCCCCGTCCATTACTGCTCGCCTTCATTATTTTAAATGTAATATACAGTCTTGTGAAAAAATTAGGACACCCTTTGAAAGCATGTGGTTTTTTGTAACATTTTTAATAAATGGTTATTTCATCTCCGTTTCAACAATACAGAGAGATTAAAGTAATCCGACTAAACAAAGAAAACTGAAGAAAAGTCTTTTCAAGATCTTCTGTAAATGTCATTCTACAAAAATGCCTATTATAACTGAGGAAAAAGATAGGACACCCTTGCCCCTAATAGCGAGTGTTACCTCCTTTGGCTGAAATAACTGCAGTGAGACGGTTCTTGTAGCCATCTACCAGTCTTCGACATCGGTCTGAGGAAATTTTACCCCACTCCTCAATGCAGAACTTTTTCAGCTGTGAGATGTTTGAGGGGTTTCTTGCACGTACAGCCCTTTTCAAGTCACCCCACAGCATCTCAATGGGATTCAAATCTGGACTTTGACTTGGCCATTCCAGGACTCTCCATTTCTTCTTTTTCAGCCAATCTTTGGTTGATTTACTAGTATGTTTTGGGTCATTGTCATGTTGCATGGTCCAGTTCCGCTTCAGCTTTAATTTTCTAACTGATGGTCTCACATGTTCTTCAAGCACCTTCTGATACACAGTAGAATTCATCGTGGATTCTATGATGGTGAGCTGACCAGGTCCTGCTGCAGCAAAGCAGCCCCAAACCATGACACTTCCACCTCCATGCTTCACAGTTGGTATGAGGTTCTTTTCTTGGAATGCTGTGTTTGGTTTACGCCAAACATGTCCTCTGCTGTTGTGTCCAAATAATTCAATTTTGGACTCATCTGTCCAAAGAACATTATTCCAGAAGTCCTGGTCTTTGTCAACTTTATCGCTGGCAAATGTCAGTCTGGCCTCGATGTTTCTCTTGGAAAGCAAAGGTTTCCTCCTTGCACACCTCCCATGCAAGTTAAACTTGTACAGTCTCTTTCTGATTGTAGAGGCATGTACTTCTACATCAACAGTAGCCAGAGCCTGCTGTAGTTCTCGAGATGACACTTTAGGGTTTTTGGATACCTCTTTTAGCATCTTGCGGTCTGCTCTTGGGGTGAACTTGCTGGGGCGACCAGTCCTGGGCATGTTGGCAGTTGTTTTGAAAGCCCTCCACTTGTAGACTATCTTCCGGACAGTGGAATGGCTGATTTCAAAATCTTTTGAGATCTTTTTAAATCCCTTCCCAGACTCATAGGCTGCTACAATCTTTTTTCTGAAGTCCTCTGACAGCTCTTTTGCTCTCACCATGGTGCTCACTCTCACTTCAACAGTCAGGAGCACACCAAACTAAATGTCTGAGGTTTAAATAGGGCAAGCCTCATTCAACATGCAGAGTAACGATCTACTAATTATGTGCACCTGGTGTGATATACCTGTGTGAGATCTGAGCCAATTTAAGAGGGAATACATGTGAGGGTGTCCTATCTTTTTCCTCAGTTAGAATAGGCATTTTTGTAGAATGACATTTACAGAAGATCTTGAAAAGACTTTTCTTCAGTTTTCTTTGTTTAGTTGGATTACTTTAATCTCTCTGTATTGTTGAAACGGAGATGAAATAACCATTTATTAAAAATGTTACAAAAAACCACATGCTTTCAAAGGGTGTCCTAATTTTTTCACATGACTGTATGCTTGAAAGTATGTCACACGTACAGTAGCGTAGGATTTGGAAGTATATGCACAATTTTTTTAAAAAGGTATTTGGGATATGGAAACGTCACACAAGAGATATCCCGCAGAAAATGTCAATGCTGTCACCACCAGCTAATAAAATTACAGGGAATGTCACAGATATTTGGGATGAGGAAACGTATGTATGTCACAAATAAAAATTTTAGACGCACACTTTACACTGGAGATGTGGCACTGTTAATGTCATTGTCCGCAAAGGACACTGTCTATTGAAAAAGTACACTGGATGTCACAGATAATTTTTGGATGCGCACACTTTACACTGGAGATGTGGTGCAGCTAATCTCACTGTTCGCAGCGGACACCGTTTATTGAAAAAGTACACTAGATGTCTCAGATATTTTTTTAATGCGCAAACTTTGAACTGGAGATTTGGCGCAGCCACTGTCACTGTCTGCAGCGGACAACATTTATTGAAAAAGTACACTGAATGTCAGTGATATTTTAGGGATGCATACACTTTACACAGGAGATGTGGCTCGGATAATTTAACTGTGCGCAGAAAAAGTACACTGGATGTCACAGATATTTTTTGGATGCGCACACTTTACACAGGAGATGTGGCGCAGCTAATGTCACTGTCCGCAGCGGACACCGTCTATTGGAAAAGTACACTGGATGTCACAGATATTTTTTGGATGCAAACACTTTACACTGGAGATGTGGCAGGGGTAATGTCCCTGTCCGCAGCGGACAACATGTATTAAAAAAGTACACTGGATGTCACAGATATTTTTGGGATGTTTACACTTTAAACTGGAGATGTGGCACAGCTAATGTCACTGTCCGCTGTGGACAACGTGTATTGAAAAAGTACACTGGATGTCACAGATATTTTTTGGATCCGCACACTTTACACTGGAGATGTGATGCAGCTAATTTCACTGTCCGCAGGGGACACTGTCTATTGAAAAAGTACAATGGATGTCACGGATATTTTATGGATGCGCACACTTTAAACTGGAGATTTGGCGCAGCTAATGTCGCTGTCTGCAGCGGACAACATGTATTGAAAAAGTACACTGGATGTCAGATTTTTTCTGGATGCGCACACTTTACACAGGAGATGTGGCACGGATAATTTTAATATCTGCAGCGGATACCGTCTATTGGAAAAGTACACTGGATGTCACTGATATTTTTTGGATGTGCACATATTACACAGGAGATGTGGCGCAGCTAATGTCACTGTCCACAGCGGACATCGTTTATTGAAAAAGTACACTGGATGTCACATGTATTTTTTGGATGCACACACTTTAAACTGGAGATTTGTCACATCTAATGTCACTGTCCTTAGCAGACACCATCTACGGTGAAAGTACACTGGATGTCACAGATATTTCAGGGATGCGAACACTTTACACAGGAGATGTGGCACAGATAATTTAACTGTGCGCAGTGGACACCTTCTACGGAAAAAGTACCCTGGATGTCACTGATATTTTTTGGATGCACACACTTTAAACTGAAGATGTGGCACAGCTAATGTCACTGTCTGCAGCGGACACCGTCTATTGGAAAGTACACTGCATGTCACAGATATTTTTTGAATGCAAACACTTTACACTGGAGATGTGACGCAACTAATCTCATTATCCGGAGTGGACATTGTCTATTGAAAAAGTGCACTGGATCTCACAGAAATTTTATGGATGCGCACACTTTAAACTGGAAATGTGGCACGGATGATTTAACTGTTGGTAGCGGACACCGTCTACGGAAAAAGTACCCTGGATGTCACGGATATTTTAGGGATGCACACATTTTACACAGGAGATGTGGTGCGGATAATTTAACTCTAAGCAGCGGACCAGGGGCGGACACAGACAGCAGAGGGCCCCTGTGCAAAGAATGTGCCTGGGCCCTCTTCCCAAACCACACATACAGACGTAAATATATACAATAGATACAGTGACCCCTTTAAGGCTACACAGTGCTTTTGGCAACCGTCAGGTCAAGACCTCATTTACTCTTACTAGTGATGTATCGTAGTATCGCTGCAATCTTTGGCTGCATAATGTGTGTTGCAGCCACAGCCACCTTGTGGTGCCAGCCTAAGGGCCCATTTCGAAGGCTGTGCTTTACAGTCCGCAAATTGCGGATCCACAAAACACGGAGACAGGCCATGTGCGTCCTATAATAGAAAATGTCCATTCTTGTCTGCAATTGCGGACAAAAATAGGACATGTATTGTTTTTGCGGGGCTGCGGAAAGGACGTGGACAACACACGATGTGACACACGCATCTTCTGCGTACCTATTGAAATGATTGGATCCACACCCATTCTGCAAAACTGCAGAACAGATGCGGCCATCTGAATGAGCCCTAACACACATACTGGACTTTCATACATGCAACCGCTCTTTTTCACACATCCTCACACATGCGGGCACTGTCACATACACACGGTCATACATCCTCACACATGCAGGCACTGTCACATACACACGGTCATACATCCTCACACATGCAGGCACTCACATACACACAGTCATACATCCTCACACATGCAGGCACTGTCACATACACACGGTCATACATCCTCACACATGCAGGCACTGTCACATACACACGGTCATACATCCTCACACATGCAGGCACTGTCACATACACACGGTCATACATCCTCACACATGCAGGCACTGTCACATACACACGGTCATACATCCTCACACATGCAGGCACTGTCACATACACACGGTCATACACCCTCACACATGCAGGCACTCACATACACACTTGTACACATGCAGGCACTGTCACATACACACGGTCCTACATCCTCACACATGCAGGCACTCTCACATACACACGGTCATACATCCTCACACATGCAGGCACTCACATACACACTTGTACACATGCAGGCACTGTCACATACACACGGTCATACATCCTCACACATGCAGGCACTCACATACACACTTGTACACATGCAGGCACTGTCACATACACACGGTCATACATGCAGGCACTGTCACATACACACGGTCATACATCCTCACACATGCAGGCACTCTCACATACACACTTATACACATGCAGGCACTGTCACATACACACAGTCATACATCCTCACACATGCAGGCACTGTTACATACACACAGTCATACATCCTCACACATGCAGGCACTGTCACATACACACGGTCATACACCCTCACATATGCAGGCACTTTCACATACACACTTGTACACATGCAGGCACTCTCACATACACACAGTCATACATCCTCACACATGCAGGCACTGTCACATACACACTTGTACACATGCAGACACTGTCACATACACACTTGTACACATGCAGGCACTGTCACATACACACAGTCATACATCCTCACACATGCAGGCACTGTCACATACACACGGTCATGCATCCTCACACATGCAGGCACTCACATACACACTTGTACACATGCAGGCACTGTCACATACACACGGTCATACATCATCACACCTTCAGGCACTTACATACACACTTGTACACATGCAGGCACTGTCACATACACACAGCCATACATCCTCACACATGCAGGCACTCACATACACACTTGTACACGTGCAGGCACTCTCACATACACACAGTCATACATCCTCACACATGCAGGCACTGTCACATACACACTTATACACATGCAGGCACTGTCACATACACACAGTCATACATGCAGGCACTGTCACATACACACTGTCATACATCCTCACACATGCAGGCACTCTCACATACACACTTGTACACAGGCAGGCACTGTCACATACACACAGTCATACATCCTCACACATGAAGGCACTGTCACATACACACTTGTACACATGCAGGCACTGTCACATACACACAGTCATACATCCTTACACATGCAGGCACTGTCACATACACACTTGTACACATGCAGGCACTGTCACATACACACAGTCATACATCCTCACACATGCAGGCACTGTCACATACACACGGTCATACATCCTCACACATGCAGGCACTCACATACACACTTGTACACATGCAGGCACTGTCACATACACACGGTCATACATGCAGGCACTGTCACATACAAACGGTCATACATCCTCACACATGCAGGCACTCACATACACACTTGTACACATGCAGACACTGTCACATACACACGTTCATACATCCTCACACATGCAGGCACTCACATACACACTTGTACACATGCAGGCACTGTCACATACACGGTCATACATCCTCACACATGCAGGCACTGTCACATACACATGTGTGTCCTATGATAGAAAATGTCCATTCATGTCTGCAATTGCGGACAAAAATAGGACATGTATTGTTTTTGCGGGGCTGCGGAAAGGACGTGGACAACACACAATGTGACACACGCATGTTCTGTGTACCTATTGAAATGATTGGATCCACACCCATTCTTCAAAATTGCAGAACAGATGCGGCCATCTGAATGAGTCCTAACACACATACTGGACTTTCATACATGCAACCGCTCTTTTTCACACATCCTCACACATGCAGGCACTGTCACATACACACGGTCATACATCCTCACACATGCAGGCACTGTCACATACACACGGTCATACATCCTCACACATGCAGGCACTGTCACATACACATGGTCATACATCCTCACACATGCAGGCACTGTCACATACACACGGTCATACATCCTCACACATGCAGGAACTGTCACATACACGGGATCATACATCCTCACACATGCAGGCACTCACATACACACTTGTACACATGCAGGCACTGTCACATACACACGGTCATACATCCTCACACATGCAGGCACTCTCACATACACACGGTCATACATCCTCACACATGCAGGCACTCACATACACACTTGTACACATGCAGGCACTGTCACATACACACGGTCATACATCCTCACACATGCAGGCACTCTCACATACACACGGTCATACATTCTCACACATGTAGGCACTCACATACACACGGTCATACACACTTGTACACATGCAGGCACTGTCACATACACACAGTCATACATCCTCACACATGCAGGCACTGTCACATACACACGGTCATACACCCTCACACATGCAGGCACTGTCACATACACACAGTCATACATCCTCACACATGCAGGCACTGTCACATACACACGGTCATACACCCTCACACATGCAGGCACTGTCACATACACACTTGTACACATGCAGGCACTCTCACATACACACAGTTATACATCCTCACACATGCAGGCACTGTCACATACACACTTGTACACATGCAGGCACTCTCACATACACACTTGTACACATGCAGGCACTGTCACATACACATGGTCATACATCCTCACACATGCAGGAACTCTCACATACACACGGTCATACATCCTCACACATGCAGGCACTGTCACATACACACTTGTACACATGCAGGCACTGTCACATACGCACGGTCATACATCCTCACACATGCAGGCACTGTCACATACACACAGTCATACATCCTCACACATGCAGGCACTGTCACATACACACAGTCATACATGCAGGCACTGTGTCATACACACAGTCATACATGCAGGCACTGTCACATACACACTGTCATACATCCTCACACATGCAGGCACTCTCACATACACACTTGTACACATGCAGGCGCTCTCACATACATACTGTCATATATCCTCACACATGCAGGCACTGTCACATACACACGGTCATACATCCTCACACATGCAGGCACTGTCACATACACATGGTCATACATCCTCACACATGCAGGCACTGTCACATACACACGGTCATACATCCTCACACATGCAGGCACTGTCACATACACACGGTCATACATCCTCACACATGCAGGCACTGTCACATACACACGGTCATACATCCTCACACATGCAGGCACTGTCACATACACACTGTCATACTTGCAGGAACTATTTTACACTACATTACATACAGATCCCTTCCTCACCTCCTGGCTGTATTGCTGTTTCTCGTGTCCTCAGCCAGGCTCCGCCCCTTCTCAGTAGCAGGGTTCCTCCCCCTCTCAGTAGCAGGGTTCCTCCCCCTCTCAGTAGCAGGGTTCCTCCCCCTCTCAGTAGCAGGGTTCCTTCCCCTTCTTGCAGCAGGGATTGGTCTCCACACAGCAGCAGTGGGTCCGTCCTTCTTTCCTCACTGATTAGCAGTGCTGGCCCATTGGAGGAGAGTCTGTCAGTGCTTTTGAGTGACAGTTTGCAGACCAATCAGCTCTCCTGGTCAATAAGGCTGGGTCTACAAGGTCCTATTTTCAAGAAAATTGCGTAAAAATGTTGTTGTTTTTTGCCGAGATTTTGTAAAAATCAGACCCTGTGGACACAGCCTTACTGACCAGGAGTGCTGATTACACTAAAACCTGTCAGCCCCTGAGCAGCACATTATCTTTCAGTCTGAAGTTCAGGAAGGGGTCCCCACTCACCAGTGGACTAGTCAAAGCTGTATGGGCCCCCTCGCACGCTGGGCCCCTGTGCAGCTGAACCAGCTGCACAGGCAGTATGTCCACCCCTGCAGCGGACACCATCTACAGAAAAAGTACACTGGATGTCACAGATATTTTTTGGATGTGCACACTTTACTCTGGAAAAGTGGCACTGATAATGTCACTGTCCGCAGCAGACAACGTGTATTGAAAAAGTACACTGGATGTCACAGATATTTTTTGGATGTGCTCACTTTAAACTGGAGATTTGGCGCAGCTAATGTCGCTGTCCGCAGCGGACACCGTCTATTGGAAAAGTACACTGGATGTCACAGATATTTTTTGATGCAAACACTTTACACTGGAGATGTGACGCAACTAATCTTATTATCCGCAGCGGACACCGTCTATTGAAAAAGTACACTTGATGTCACAGATATTTTATGGATGCGCACACTTTAAACTGGAGATGTGGCACGGATGATTTAACTGTTGGTAACGGACACCGTCTACGGAAAAAGTACACTGGATGTCACGGATATTTTAGGAATGCACACATTTTACACAGGAGATGTGGTGCGGATAATTTAAATGTAAGCAGCGGACACCGTCTACGGAAAAAGTACACTGGATGTCACGGATATTTTTGGGATGCGCACACTTTACACTGGAGATGTGGCGCAGCTAATCTCACTGTCCGCAGCGGATACCGTCTATTGGAAAAGTACATTGGATGTCACAGATATTTTTTGGATGTGCTCACTTTAAACTGGAGATTTGGCGCAGCTAATGTCGCTGTCTGCAGCGGACAACGTGTATTGAAAAAGTACACTGGATGTCACAGATATTTAATGGATGCGCAAATTTACACTGGAGATGTGGCGCAGCTAATGTCACTGTCCGCAGCAGACACCGTCTATTGGAAAAGTACACTGGATGTCACAGATATTTTTTGATGCAAACACTTTACACTGGAGATGTGGCGCAGTTAATCTCACTGTCCGCAGCGGATACCGTCTATTGGAAAAGTACATTGGATGTCACAGATATTTTTTGGATGTGCTCACTTTAAACTGGAGATTTGGCGCAGCTAATGTCGCTGTCTGCAGCGGACAACGTGTATTGAAAAAGTACACTGGATGTCACAGATATTTAATGGATGCGCAAATTTACACTGGAGATGTGGCGCAGCTAATGTCACTGTCCGCAGCAGACACCGTCTATTGGAAAAGTACACTGGATGTCACAGATATTTTTTGATGCAAACACTTTACACTGGAGATGTAGTGTACGGGAACTGTAATACCCGTCACTACCAAAGTGTCACTTGGTGTGCTGTCGTCCCTCCTTAGTTATGGAGAAGTTGGTATATGTCAGTTTTATAAAATGTCATGTAATGCAATGCTATGTGTTTCCCTGTTACTATGACACTTGCATGTACAGGCCTGCTAGGGGTGTCATTTCAGCTTCTAGTCATTAGAGGGAGCTAGGGAGCCCTAGTTTATATAAGGCCCAGACAGGGAAGTAAAAGTCAGTCTAGAGCACAGCTCAGAAGTTTCTAGAGCCTGAGAAAGCTGAGAGGGACAGAGGCAAAGATCAGAAAAGCAAGAGGTACTAAGAATAACAGAGGAGGTACTTTTATAAAGCTATAGCCAAGGATATAAAGCCAGAACTAGGTTATTGGGCCTTGGTGAAGAATTGCTATATTCCAGGAACAGACAGAAATAGAGTGCAAGCTCCTGTACTGCAAGTCCTGTGTTCAACACTCTGTAATCACCTTGCTAAAACTGTAATTGCCTGCATCAACCGTATTGCAAGATCGACTGTATGCAAAGGAACTGTGATTCCATTAATGTCCCTGTATTGATGATGACTACTAAAGTTGGAGTTTGGTTTTAATACCACGTGTCCCTCAATTTATTCCTGCTATCCGCAAACGGCGTGCCACCGTTTACTTGGCACTGGCGTCACGAACTATTTCTACCTATACCTGCCCTTGCAGAGAGTCAGCCGTACCAGGTTAGTGTCTATTGCACTACATCACCCAGAAACACCTATTGCACACAACTTGAGTACGCTGCACATCTCTTTTGGCGTCACGAACAGGATACGCATGCTTTCTAGTGCAAGAAGCGTGAACTTTGTGCCTTATACAGTTGCCCTGTGACCAAAGTGACAATTTACCTGTTTTATTCAAGTGGACTTTGTGGACTGAAAATCATACCCAAAGTGTACCAAAAACCTCTAAAAAGCGCTGTGCAGTATTGCGCTATCCAGAGGAAGAAAATCGCCACATTGGAGTGTGGTTTTGTAGACTTTTTACAATCCTGCTTGCTGTCAGTGAATGGACAGCGTTTTGCTAAAGATGGCCACCGGCTGCCTGGAGTAAAATTTCCCGCGCCGCTGAGGACATTCGTGGGCGGATCCCTGCAAAGACACAGAGAGTCCCGCCCCTCTTCATCATCGCACCGCCGCGGCCCTGCTTCTCCTGCGTCACCGCGGTCTAAGGACGTCCGGAACCTCGCGAGACTTGACCTGCGCAAGCCCGGCGATACCGGTAAGCACTTGTAACCGGAGGGAAGGGGAGTGTACCGGCCCCTTTAGTCGCCAGCGGCCACCTCTCAATAGACTACCATGTCAGAGCCAGGAGTGCCTGAGCAGCCGGCCCCAGGAGAGCTTGCGGCTCCTGATCATCCTACAGCCCCTAGCATGATGCCCTTTACCATGCCCTACTATTTCGGGGCCCCATGGTTCCCCCGCTACAGGGGAGAGACCCATACCCTAAGGGACTTTAAAGAAAAGTTGCTGGCACTATTCCGATTGTACCCTATAAATGCCGACCAGCAAATGGAAATCCTGCTGGCACAACTGGAGGGAGCTGCCCGCAGGGAAGTGCTATCCTGGCCTGCTACTGAGCGGAGTACTCTAGAACAGATATTCACCCGCCTCAGAGCCACTTTTGAAACTAGGACTGCCTCAGAGATAAAGATGCACTTCTTTAGCAAGAAACAGAAGTCCGGTGAGTCCCTCCGTGACTATGCCCTATCACTTCAGGAGGCTTTAGGGGCTGTAATTCAGATAGATCCCAAAGAGGCTGATAACCAGGCCCGTGTGTACATACTGCAAAAAGCTGGGACACACAGAATCCACGTGCTGGCAGTTAAACGGGCAACCCCTGAGGCTGAGGACCACCCCTCGGGAGGTAGAACACTAGGTCCAGAGGATCCAAATTGGATGCCACGTTATGTAGGATCCCATCCTAAAATCAATATAGAGATCAACGGGGTCCCCTTTGAAGCCCTATTAGATACTGGGTCTCAGGTCACTACTATTCAGCTGCCTGCATTTGAAAAGTTCTGGGACACCAACCAGTTGACCCAACCGCCTGAATCCTGGGTGGAAATTATCGCCAGCAATGGCAAACCAGTAAAGGTTCATGGATACTGGGAACCCACCCTGCAGGTGGGAGAAGTAACCCTGCCTCAACAAGGAGTGATCGTAGTACAGGCCGGTGACAGAGGAGGACATCCTGTCATTCTAGGCACCAATGTCTTCAAAAACTGTTATTCAGAAATACTTGCTGTATTACATCAGACTTTGCCCACAGCTTCCTCTGCATCCAGGAGGGTGATTCAAAAGACTATTACTGTGTTAAGTGCCCAGCAGAGGTTTGCTAATGGGAAAGGAGAAATTTGTACTGCCAGGATTAGTGATATTAAGCCTGTGACTTTGCCTCCTAATTCTCAAACTCTTTTATGGTGTCGTGCTGTCCTGGGAGTCGAAGGCTGAGATTATCCAGCCCTGGTGGAACCAATCCAGATGGAGGATTACCCTTATGTGAGAGCTGCCAAGTGCCTGGTGAACGTCTCCCAAGGTAAAGTACCTGTCCGTCTGATTAACCTGAGTAATCATCCTGTTGCGCTTACTAAGCATTGCCGTGTTGCCCAGCTGTCCCAGGTGTCCTTCCAAGACATCATTCGTCTTCCAGTGACAGAAAAGCCGCCAGCTGCAGACAGCGGATGTTCGCCGGTGACCCAGCCACAAGTACCCTGGTGGGAAGAGCTCCATGTGGGGAACGAGACTACCCCCCAACATCAACAAGAAGGGATCCTACAGCTGGTCAAAGAGTACCACCAGGCATTCAGTAAGCATGCTACCGATTACGGGGAGGTAAATGCCATACAACACACCATACCTACTGGCTCTCATCCTCCTATCAATGAGAGGTACAGACTCTTACCACCTACCTCATATCAGACTGTAAAAGAAATGATCCAAGAGATGAAAGACTCTAATGTAATCCGGGACAGCCGTAGTCCGTGGGCTGCACCCCTGGTCCTTGTAAAGAAGAAGGACGGTGGTGTCCGTTTCTGTGTGGATTATAGGAAAATTAATCAAATAACCCACAAAGATGCATACCCACTGCCCCGCATTGAGGAGTCACTAACTGCTCTGGGCTCCTCTGCCTATTTCTCCACATTGGACTTGACCAGTGGCTACTGGCAAGTACCCATGGCCCCTGCAGATAGGGAAAAGACTGCCTTCACTACTCTCATGGGCCTGTTCGAATTCAATTGTATGCCGTTCGGGCTATGTAATGCCCCAGGAACTTTCCAGAGACTAATGGAACGGTGTTTGGGTCACAAAAACTTCGAAACAGTGCTGCTGTATCTAGATGACGTCATTGTGTATTCAAAAACATATGAAGACTATCTGAAACATTTGGCAGAAGTATTTGAAATCCTTATCAAATATGGCTTGAAGGTAAAGCCATCCAAGTGTCACCTGCTCAAACCTGCAGTAAGATACCTGGGGCATGTAGTAAGCGGAGAGGGAGTGCAACCTGACCCTGATAAATTAGCAGCTGTCCGTAATTGGCCGGTTCCTACTACCGTCAAAGAGGTGAGGAGTTTTCTTGGGTTTGCCGGCTACTATAGACGTTTTATCCCCCATTTTGCTCAAATAGCTGATCCTATCCAGGAACTCTTGAGGGGACAACCCAAAAAGAGTCCTAGAACTCCTGTGCCCATTGAGTGGAATGAGAAAAGAGAGATAGCGTTCCAATTGCTAAAAAAGAAACTGACCGAGCCTCCAGTGTTAGGTTATCCAGATTATAGCAAGCCCTTCCATCTCTATACTGATGCTAGCAAGCGAGGCCTGGGAGCTGTGTTAGCCCAGATCCAAGAGGGAAAAGAGAGAGTGATAGCATATGCAAGCCGCTCCCTGAAAGGGGCTGAGAAAAATGACCAGAATTATAGTTCCTTCAAACTAGAGTTCCTGGCATTAGTGTGGGCGGTGACGGAAAAATTCAAGGATTATCTAGCCGCCACCCCGTTCATTGCATTCACTGACAATAACCCTCTGGCACATCTAAATACAGCTAAATTGGGAGCCTTGGAGCAGAGATGGGCCTCTCGCCTTGCCAACTATAATTTCTCTGTAAAGTATCGTGCTGGACGCACTAATGATAATGCTGATGCTTTATCCAGACTTCCCATAGAGACAGCTCCTGATGATGTACGAGATGCTTGGGAAGATGTAGAGATGCCGGCTTTCTATAACAAGTTTGCTCAACAGGACCAGGCTCGAGCTACCAATGGCAGAGCTGCAGTTCCTTCACCCTCCAGTAGGCCTGAACCTAAAGAAGAAAGATGGGTGAAACTACAGTCTGAAAGTAGAGTGCTGGGTGAGTTGTTGGACTTCATTACTAGTGGCAGAGCCCCTGAGAGGATTCGGCGTAAGAGTGCAGATCCTGAGCTCATCAAACTGTGGAGACAGCGCCATCAACTCTTCATACAAAAGGGCCTATTGCTACGGAGAAGCCTAGACCCAGTGTCCAACGAAAGAGTACACCAGATTCTCATACCCCGACGAGATGCAGGTATGGTGTTGGAGATGTACCACAATCAATCCGGTCACTTTGGGGTCCAAAAGACTGAAGCTACTATCCGTCATCGGTTTTACTGGGTAGGCATGAGAGAAGACATGGAGAAGTGGTGTCGAGAGTGTGTAGCCTGTGCCTTGAAACGAAGTGAGCACCATGATCAGAGGGCACCACTGAGACCCATTGTAAGTACCCGTCCTCTTGAACTTGTCGCCATCGACCATGTGAAACTGGAGCCTAGTCGCTCAGGGTATGCTTATGCCATGACTATTATTGACCATTTCACAAAGTTTGTTGTAGCAGTGCCTGTGAGAGACCAGACAGCCAAGACTACAGCCGAAATGTTCTGGAAGCACTTCCTCCTGCCCTATGGATGTCCAGAAAAGATCCTCACCGACCAAGGACCTGCTTTTGAGTCCCATCTGTTCCATGAACTGTGCCGCTTACACAACTGTAAGAAGATCCGGACAACGGCCTACCATCCTCAAGGTAACGGATTATGTGAAAAAATGAATCAGACCTTGATAGAGATGCTGAGGGCCGTGCCTCCTGAGAGCAGAGGAGATTGGCCCAGTCTGTTGCCACAACTCATGTTCACATACAATCATACCATACATTGTTCCACCGGGTATACTCCTTTTTACTTGATGTTTGGGCGCCAAGGGACATTGCCTGCTGATCATTCATTGGACATACACGTACCTGATTGCATTAACCCATTACCTAACACCGACTGGGTTGCTGAACATCAAAGGCGATTGAATACAGCCAACGCCATTGTTCAGGAACGTATGGACTATGCAAGGGACCGACAGCAGAGAGACTATGATCAAGCAGCCCATGCAGAACCCTTGACAATAGGGGCTGTGGTATGGTTAAAGAATAACCGCCGTACCAGTAAATTGGACAGTAAGTGGGAGCGAAGTCCCTATGTTGTCACTGCAATCCCAAATGTTGGAACTCACACTTATGAGATCACCCGGGAAGACAAGGGATCCCAAATTGTACACCGAAACCGGTTGAAGCTCTGCCGGACACCAGAACCTAGTGCAGAGAGTTCTGGATCTGAATATCCTGTGGCAGAGTCAGCAATACAGCCCGAGGATCCTATGCAGGCTGTTCGTAATCTGAGGTATGACGCTGATCCCATGCATTGGCTTCTGACGCCTTGGTTGAACTTGCTGGTGCCTGCTCCGGCACTTACTGTAGCTTCACCTCCGGAGGAGCTGGTTCAAGATGCCCCGGATCCAGTTCCCCCTGTAGTGGATATTGTTGTTCCTGTTGTTCCTAACCAAGGTCTCACTGATGGGGACCCTCCTGTTGTTCCTCTCCCTTCTACCTCGTTGCTAAGGGAAGAGGAGACCCCTGTTTTGAGAAGGTCTACCCGGATGACCAGGGGACGTCCGCCAGTCTGTTTAGGAGACTTTGATTATTCTGGTGGTGTCTCCTCCCAAACAGTTGCCACGGGCAATACCTTACTTGACATTTGTGCGCAAGAATGGACTCCTCCACGTGAGCCCTTGCCTGTGATACACCCACGGGAAACTCCTGGGTAGTTCCGTTATTTTGCTGTTCTATTTTGGACTTATTCATTGTCATGGACTATCCTGGTTATAATGTTACGCTGTGCCAGGTCAGCGCCCCCGTTCCATTCACTATCCTGAGAGAAGAGAACGACGTCCCTTGTCACTACCCTTCACTTTTGCCAATTGGACCTGATGTAAATGTAAATGCAGATGAATTACATGTATGTATGCCTGCATGTCTCTATTTTCTATTTCAGGTAGAGATTCCAGTTGGGCGACCCATGATGGAGTACGAGGTCGTACTCAGCTTAAAGCAGTGGGGTATGTAGTGTACGGGAACTGTAATACCCGTCACTACCAAAGTGTCACTTGGTGTGCTGTCGTCCCTCCTTAGTTATGGAGAAGTTGGTATATGTCAGTTTTATAAAATGTCATGTAATGCAATGCTATGTGTTTCCCTGTTACTATGACACTTGCATGTACAGGCCTGCTAGGGGTGTCATTTCAGCTTCTAGTCATTAGAGGGAGCTAGGGAGCCCTAGTTTATATAAGGCCCAGACAGGGATGTAAAAGTCAGTCTAGAGCACAGCTCAGAAGTTTCTAGAGCCTGAGAAAGCTGAGAGGGACAGAGGCAAAGATCAGAAAAGCAAGAGGTACTAAGAATAACAGAGGAGGTACTTTTATAAAGCTATAGCCAAGGATATAAAGCCAGAACTAGGTTATTGGGCCTTGGTGAAGAATTGCTATATTCCAGGAACAGACAGAAATAGAGTGCAAGCTCCTGTACTGCAAGTCCTGTGTTCAACACTCTGTAATCACCTTGCTAAAACTGTAATTGCCTGCATCAACCGTATTGCAAGATCGACTGTATGCAAAGGAACTGTGATTCCATTAATGTCCCTGTATTGATGATGACTACTAAAGTTGGAGTTTGGTTTTAATACCACGTGTTCCTCAATTTATTCCTGCTATCCGCAAACGGCGTGCCACTGTTTACTTGGCACTGGCATCACGAACTATTTCTACCTATACCTGCCCTTGCAGAGAGTCAGCCGTACCAGGTTAGTGTCTATTGCACTACATCACCCAGAAACACCTATTGCACACAACTTGAGTACGCTGCAGAGATGTGACGCAACTAATCTCATTATCCGCAGCGGACACCGTCTATTGAAAAAGTACACTTGATGTCACAGATATTTTATGGATGCGCACACTTTAAACTGGAGATGTGGCACGGATGATTTAACTGTTGGTAGCGGACACCGTCTACGGAAAAAGTACACTGGATATCACGGATATTTTAGGGATGCACACATTTTACACAGGAGATGTGGTGCGGATAATTTAACTGTAAGCAGCGGACACCGTCTACGGAAAAAGTACACTGGATGTCACGGATATTTTTTGGATGCGCACACTTTACACTGGAGATGTGGCGCAGCTAATCTCACTGTCCGCAGCGGACACCGTCTATTGGAAAAGTACATTGGATGTCACAGATATTTTTTGGATGCAAACACTTTACACAGGAGTTGTGACGCAGCTAATCTCATTATCCGCAGCAGACATTGTCTATTGAAAAAGTACACTGGATATCACAGATCATTTTTGGATGCGCACATTTTACACTGGAGATGTGGTGCAGCTAATCTCACTGTTCGCAGCGGACACCGTTTAATTGAAAAAGTACACTAGATGTCTCAGATATTTTTTCGATGCGCACACTTTTAACTGGAGATTTGACGCAGCCACTGTCACTGTCCGCAGCGGACAACATTTATTGAAAAAGTACACTGGATGTCACTGATATTTTAGGGATTCGCACACTTTACACAGGAGATGTGGCTCGGATAATTTAACTGTGCGCAGCGGACACCGTCTACGGAAAAAGTACACTGGATGTCACAGATATTTTTGGGATGCGCACACTTTACACAGGAGATGTGGGGCAGCAAATGTCACAGTCCGCAGCGGACACCGTCTATTGGAAAAGTACACTGGATGTCACAGATATTTTTTGGATGCGCACACTTTAAACTGGAGATGTGGCACGGATGATTTAACTGTTGGTAGCGGACACTGTCTGCGGAAAAAGTATACTGGATGTCAAGGATATTTTAGGGATGCACACATTTTACACAGGAGATGTGGCGTGGATGATTTAACTGTAAGCAGCGGAAACCGTCTACGGAAAAAGTACACTGCATGTCACAGATATTTTTGGGATGTGCACACTTTAAACTGGAGATGTGGCACGGAGGATTTAACTCTTGGTAGCGGACACTGTCTGCGGAAAAAGTACACTGGATGTCAAGGATATTTTAGGGATGCACACATTTTACACAGGAGATGTGGCGCGGATGATTTAACTGTAAGCAGCGGAAACCGTCTACGGAAAAAGTACACTGGATGTCACAGATATTTTTTGGATGTGCACACTTTACTCTGGAAAAGTGGCACTGATAATGTCACTGTCCGCAGCGGACAATGTGTATTGAAAAAGTACACTGGATGTCACAGATATTTTTTGGATACGCGCACTTTAAACTGGAGATTTGGCGCAGCTACTGTCACTGTCTGCAGCGGACAACGTGTATTGAAAAAGTACACTGGATGTCACAGATATTTTTTGATGCAAACACTTTACACTGGAGTTGTGACGCAACTAATCTCATTATCTGCAGCGGACACCGTCTATTGAAAAAGTACACTGAATATCACAGATATTTTATGGATGCGCACACTTTAAACTGGAGATGTGGCACGGATGATTTAACTGTTGGTAGCGGACACTGTCCATCTTGGTAGCGGACACTGGATGTCAAGGATATTTTAGGGATGCACACATTTTACACAGGAGATGTGGCGCGGATGATTTAACTGTAAGCAGCGGAAACCGTCTACGGAAAAAGTACACTGGATGTCACAGATATTTTTTGGATGTGCACACTTTACTCTGGAAAAGTGGCACTGATAATGTCACTGTCCGCAGCGGACAATGTGTATTGAAAAAGTACACTGGATGTCACAGATATTTTTTTGATACACGCACTTTAAACTGGAGATTTGGCGCAGCTACTGTCACTGTCTGCAGCGGACACCGTCTATTGGAAAAGTACACTGGATGTCACAGATATTTTCTGGATGCGCACACTTTACACAGGAGATGTGGCGCAGCTAATGTCACTGTCCGCAGTGGACACCGTCTATTAGAAAAGTACGCTTGATGTCACAGATATTTTTTGGATGCAAACACTTTACACTGGAGATGTGGCACTGGTAATGTCACTGTCAACAGCGGATAACGTGTATAGAAAAAGTACACTTTAGACTGGAGATGTGATGCATCTAATGTCACTGTCCGCAGCGGACACCGTCAATTGGATAAGTACACTGGATGTCACTGATATTTTTTGGATGCGCACACTTTAAACTGGAGATTTGGCGCAGGTACTGTCACTGTCTGCAGCGTACAACGTGTATTTTTTTTATTTTTTTTATTTTATTTATATTTTTATTGTAAATTTTCAATTACAACATGAACAGGGGAAAAAACAAAGGTACCAAGGTAACGGCACGCAGGCCTTGCATTAGTAGTCAAAAGTACAGAATGATTACATCACAACAATTTTGTGAAAACAATTTTGTGAAAACATCATCAACATTTAGTGAGTAGACCTATAATCTGACAAATTTGAGTGAGATGGGCAGGAGGATATGTGCAGAGGAGAGATTTAAAAAATATCACTAGGAGGAGCGAAGATTGACTGAGCAACCCTTTTGTAGGGATCCTTTCATGGAAGATCTATAGAGCGATATGTTACAGATTAGTGATTCATTTTGCAATAACTCACTGCGCACAGGAGCTATTTGTATTCCCTAAGATTTTTGGAGCTCTATAACTAGTCCATAGGGACCACTTTTTGAGAAAAGCCGTATGAGAACGTGCTTCCCAGGAGGACAGCTCCTCAAACCTGTATAGTTGATCCATTTTATGGATCCATTGTTCCCTAGTGGGTACTGTGGGTTGTAGCCAGAGTTTAGGGAGTAAGAGACGGGCCGCTATCAGTAATTGTGTGAAGAGGAAGGGTATTTTTAGATGATCCTTTCCTTGGGGGAGGGATAGGAGTGCAATCGGTGGGGAAGGTTGGACCAAAGTGCCACAAATCTTGTTGGCAATTGTGAAAATCTCGCACCACCATTTGTAAATGAGTGGGCAAGTCCACCAAATATGGAGAAAGGTCCCTTTCGCCCCAAGGCACCTCCAGCACTCGTCCGAAGCAGATGCAAAGTATTTTGATGTCTTATCTGGCGTGTTGTACCATCTGGTGAGAATCTTATAACTATTTTCCTGAATTCGGACACAGCGGGAGGCACGATGGGGAGAATCAAGCAGTTTGGGAAGAAGTTCAAAAGATATGCTGGTGTTTAAGTCTAATTCCCATTGTACTACAAATGAAGGCTTGACTATCAGAGTATGCTGCCGTAGTTTGCTATATATCTGTGAAGTAAGCTTCCTGGGTGCGGGGTGAAGGGAAATCAATGCTTCAAGCCAAACCAAAGGACGCATTAGGTCACCCAATTTAATATGTTGAATTAGGTAAGCTCTGAGATAAGCAACAGCAAGAAAGTCTCTCGGGTGAGGATTGATCAACGCGTTGGTGGCTTCCAAGTCCATCCATTCGCCCGTGGGTTGCGCCAATGAAGCTATAGGGATTGATGAGGCCATCATACCTGAGGAAGTCGAAGTTCTCAAAGTAGGTGGGGCCGTATTTAAAACATCCTTTACTGATAGTAGAGGAGATGGGAATGGGATGTAGCAATGGGAGCAGGAGAGCCATCTCCATGCCTCAATAGTAGCTTTGATGATTGGGTAGTGGGACAATGAACCTGGAAGGACCTGTTTACGACCTAGAAGGAGTGCTCTAGCTGTACTATTCAAGATATCAAGTTCAATTTTCACTGTTGGTGAGGATAATAGAGGGTGTAACCAGGCTACTGCACGGGAAAGAAGAACAGCTTTGCCATATAGTTCTGGGTCTGGTAAGCCTATTCCTCCAGCGGGTTTAGCCCTGGTAAGGAGATTCAGAGAGAGTCTCGCCTTTTTATTAT
Source organism: Bufo bufo (assembly GCF_905171765.1). Taxonomy (NCBI): domain Eukaryota; kingdom Metazoa; phylum Chordata; class Amphibia; order Anura; family Bufonidae; genus Bufo; species Bufo bufo. Next base: position 242,484,558 of record NC_053393.1, on the reverse strand, counting down.
TCCATATGAAAGACCTGAACTTTTTAGTGATAGCATTATAGTAGAGTTTTGGGACAGGTATGGGTAGAACTTGTTGTAGGTAGGTAAGACGGGGGAGTATTAAAGATGAGAGGAGGTTTTTGCGGCCAAACCAAGACAAAGTTGGGTTAGAACGGGCCAAGTTATCAATGGCTTCAAGTAGTGAGTTTTTTAAGGGTATATAGTTGAGGGCAAAAAGGTCCGATATTTCGGGGCTAATCTTGACCCCTAAATAGGTTATGGTAGGAGAGGACCAATTGAAAGGGGAATTTACCATCAATTGTTGTTTAGTTGTGTGAGGAATGCCTACACAAAGGACTAGCGATTTGTTGGCATTTATTTTGAAGTCGGAGATGTTGCTATACTTCTTAAGGTGACTCTGGATAATAGGTAAGGAGATCTTTGGGTTGACCGTCATCATTAGAACATCATCCGCAAACGCAGCAATTTTTTGTTCCCTGCCTCCCAAACATAGACCTACAATCTCCTGGTCCAATCTAATAATGGAAAGGAGCGGCTCTAAAGCCAATATAAATAGTAGGGGTGATAAGGGACATCCCTGGCGAGTCCCATTTCTAATAGGAAAGGGGAGGGATAAGTTCCCATTAACCAGGACCGCGGCTGTTGCTTGCTCGTACATGGAGAAGGTGGCTTGGACAAAAGAGTCAGGAAGGCCAAATCTCAACAGAGCGAGTTTTAGGTACAACCAGTTTACCCTATCGAATGCTTTCTCCGCATCCGTACTGAGGAGAAGCAAAGGCGAAGATATCCGTTTGGCATGACAAAGGGTATTTATGACCCTAGTAGTGTTGTCTTTGCCTTCTCTGTTGCGGATAAAGCCCGCCTGATCTCCATGTACAAGTTGAGGTAAAAGGATAGCTAGTCTATTGGCTAACATTTTGGCCAGGAGTTTAAGGTCTATGTTCAGGAGGGATATAGGCCTATAGTTAGAGCACTGTTTAATATCTTTTCCCTCTTTAGGTATGAGGGTGATGTGGGCCGTAGTCATGTCTCTAGATAAAGGGATTCCTAGGAGTGTCTGATTACAAACTTCTAAAAGGTGAGGGAGAAGGAGCTCATGGAAAGTTTTGTAGTAAGATATCGGAAAACCGTCCGGGCCTGGGCATTTTCCAGAAGGGATTTGATGCATGGCTTTTTTAAGATCATTCAAAGAGAAGGGTGTTTCTAGTGTTAATTTCTGTTTGGGTGAGATGGTTGGAGTGTTAGACGCCTCCAGGAAAGCTAAGATGGCAGAGGTATGTGTTTCTGGGGTAACCTTTGCAGGGAGATTATAAAGGTCGTTGTAGAAGGATCTAAATTGGGCCGCGATCTGACTAGCAGAGAAGATAGGTCTCCCTGCATGTGAGGATAGCTGATGGACAAAATTAGAGGATCTTCTCCCTTTAATCCTATTCATTAAAAATTTTGTGGCTTTGTCTCCGTGTGCATAGAATTTATGTTGGGAATTCATGTAAAATTTAGCCGCTCTAGTTGACAATAAGGATCTAAGTTTAGCTCTAAGTTCTGAAAGGTCTTGTAGTTGGGAATCGGAGGAATCTTTTTTATGACTAGATTCAATTCTCTGTATGTTCTTTAGGATTTCATCTATTTCTTTTTCTCTCATTTTTTTCTGGTGGGAGCCAATATTGATAAATTGACCTCTGATTACAGGCTTGTGTGCATCCCAAAGGGTGTTTACCGAGATATCAGGACTTTTGTTCAGTGAAAAGTATTCAGAGATATGTTTGGAAATTGAGTCTATTGACTCCGGGTATCCCAAAAGGGATTCATTCAAGCGCCAATTGAAGCATGAGGGAGTTTCATTTGGGGCAGCTAGTGAAATAAATATGGGTGAGTGGTCTGAAATATGAATGGAACCTATTGATGATTCTTTGCAAAGATGCAAATGTTCCTTAGAAATAAATAAATAGTCGAGTCGGTGATAGGTACCATGCATTGGAGAGAAGAAAGTATAATCTAATGTATTAGGATGGTGAGAGCGCCAAACGTCTATCAGGTGAAGATTCCAGAAAATGTTCCTAATGGTTTTAAGCGATTTGTTAGATAGGGACGATTTGCGTGAGGAAATGTCAATTTGTGGATTTATGGCCACGTTTAGATCTCCCCCCAAAACTACTATCCCCTCTTTGAACGGTTCAATAATAGAGAAGATATTAGAAATCCAGCGAGAATGGTTAGAATTGGGAGCATATAAATTAATAAAGGTGTATTTTTGCGGGCCTATGGTACCCTTGATCAATATGAATCTTCCCTCGGGGTCTAAGATTTGGTCTACATATTTAAAGGGGATCTTTCCCTGGAACCCTATACTAACTCCACCAGAGGCTGATGAGCTGCCCCCACAGTGATACAAGTTGGAGTAATGGGAGAACCGCATGTCTGGATAGTGATTAAAACGGAAGTGTGTCTCCTGAAGGAATACTACTCCAGCTTTAGCCTTTCTTAAAATGGCAAAGGCCTGACTCCGTTTTGAAGGAGAGTGAAAGCCCTTAACATTATAAGAAGCTATAAGTAAGTCAGCCATTGCATGTGTGGTAAGTGGCGTTACCTTGTAGCTGAGGAGGCATCCTCCAGGAGAGAGCAGGCGTGTTAAGATGGTCAGTCAGATGGTGTGATACAGGAATCATATGGAGGAGGGACCCATACTGTACTAAAGGAAAAGACAGGTACCTTGGGAAAAAACAGGGGTAAGAAAACAGCACAAAACATATTAAAACATAAAATGAAACGGACATCAAAAAGTATGTCATAAGCAATAAGGGGGTAACTGGTCTATAGAGCGATATGGAGAACGTATAACGCCCAATGAAGAGCTTGGAGGAGGCAAGGATGGGTGTTGCCAGCAGAAATTATAAACAAAATTTGGTATGAGATCAAAATAACAGACATGTTAGATTAAATCTATCTAATGACAGCATTACTGAACAAGTATAAATGAGAAGGCACTTGACCAATTATTGCTCTTGAGACAGGCTTCTAGGGGTGAGTTGAAGGTTTCTTTTCTTAGTACGAGATGATTTCGGGGTACGCATCACTTCGAACGGGACCACTTTAGGAAGGTCAGGAAGATCACGCAAATCTTGAAAAAGTTCCCAGTTTTCTATGGGTAGCGGTGAAATATTCAGCAGATCATAGACTGAGATAAGATCCGAAAAAGAGGAAATATTTGCTCTTTTGCCAGCGAAGGAAAAGGTAATTCCAAAAGGGAAGGACCAACGATACAGGACCTTGTTGGACCGGAGCCAATCTGTCAGCGGCTTAAGGGCCCTGCGCTTTTTCAGAGTTGAAGGAGCCAGGTCCTGGTAAACTTCCAGCTTTGAATCTTCATAAGACAGGTCAGGTTGGTTTCGTGCAGCTTCTAGAATGGCGGTTTTTACCTGGAAATTCAGGAACTTGCAGATGATGTCCCTGGGAGGTTCTGTGGGTTTAGGTTTGGGTCTCAAGGCTCTGTGCGCCCTTTCTATGACAACCTCCTGTGGGAAATCCGGTCCCAGCAGCGAACCGCTTATTGTGAATATGGCTGTTGTAATGTCCCCAGGAAGGACCGATTCAGGGATTCCTCTAAACCTCAAATTATTTCGGCGCCCCCTGTTCTCTTGATCTTCTAATGCGCTGTGGAGATCATTAAGGTAGGTAGAACAACGGTGGAGAGAGGCCGATACTGCAGACTGGTGATTCAGGGTTGCCACTTGATTTGATTCCAGGGACTCCACCCGCTCCCCGATGTGTCTCACCTCCTGCCTGCAGGCTGTAAGCTCCGTTAAGATAGGCTCCATAATCCTGTTGAGAGAGCGGTCTAAATACCTTCTAGTAAGCGGTAAGTCGGAGCAGGCCTGGGCGTCCTCGATTCACTTTCTCCCTCCGATTGTACAGGAGCGCGCTTCAGGGCTTTGGGCTGTGTGGCCGGCGCCATCTTGGGCTCTCTGGCAGCGACCGTTGCTGCAGCCTTTTTCAGGAATTTCTCCATGTCACCTCCAGATATCTGGCCTTTGGAGGTAGCAGGAGGATCCCCTAGTCTGGGGTTCCCGATTTTGACCATTCTCGCCTCTGTGTGCTAGGTATAAATGGCGTTAGGGACGTATCTCCTTGCAGAGCTCAGAACTATGCGGCCATCACTGTCCGGCGCTAGCTCCGCCCCCCCCTACAACGTGTATTTTTAAAGTACACTGGATGTCACAGATATTTTTTGGATGCGCACACTTTACACAGGAGATGTGGCACGGATAATTTAAATGTCTGCAGCGGACTCTGTCTATGGAAAAAGTACACTGGATGTCACTGATATTTTAGGGATGCGCACACTTTACACAGGAGATGTTGCACGGATAATTTAACTGTGCGCAGCGGACACCATCTACGGAAAAAGTACCCTGGATGTCACTGATATTTTAGGGATGTGCATGATTTACACAGGAGATGTTGCGTGGATAATTTAACTGTCCGCAGCGGCCTATTAGACATTATTTAGAGCAGGATGTGCTAATATATATTTGTGGTCATGGCTACGGCCAAGAGGTATCCGAAGAACCCTAGGGAGAGAAACAACGGGAACAACCTGACCCAGCTAGGCCTGACTAAATGGCTTGTTGTGTGCCCTAAGCCATGATCGTGGGTAGGCCTATAAGTGGGCATACCCTGTAGAAATGAGAAGATAAGGGAGGGAGGGTGGGGCACCTGAAAACACACACATGGAAGTGAGGGTCTGGCTCGTATATGAAGAGCCTCCGCCCCTCCCACAAATGCAGGCTGACTAATCAGCCTTACCAACATATTTCTGCTGTCACACACAATAGTCCTTAAAAGGACTTTTGGGGCTCAGAAAAGTTTTTCTAATAAAAATCTACCAATAACACTCCCTACTCTTTCCCTTCCTATGCTCAGCTCTCCCTGACTTAGACTGAGCCGATCACGTGTCATTAAGTGCTTTATAGCACCCGATGACGCGTTCCGGCCAGCCAATCACTTTAATGCCAGTAGACAACATGGCTACGGCATTACAGTGTGTGACAGTACCTTCCTGCACATTTATTGGCTGTGTAGCAGGCAAGAAACGCGCGAGAAGGAGACTCGAGCATTGCGCTTAAGCACATGCGGTACTCAACCGATCACCACCATGTGCCGAGCATCGAGATGCTCGAGCCGAACAGGTGTTCAGGCGAGCATGCTCGATCATCACTAAGGCCTCATGCACACGACCGTTGTGTGCATCCGTGGCTGTTGTTCCGTTTTCCGGAAAATGCACCGTTTGGCTTCCGCGTCCGTGATCCATTTTTCCAGTCCGTGAAAAAAATAGGACCTCTCCTATTTTTTTCACGGACAACGGTTCACAGACCCATTCAAGTCAATGGGTCCGTGAAAAATCACGGATGCACACAAGATAGTCATCCGCGTCCGTGATCCGTGTCCGTTTTTCCTATCATTTTCAATGTAAACTTGACTTATTTCTCTTTTTCACTTTTCATGTCCGTGGATCCTCCAAAAATCAAGGAAGACTCACGGATGAAAAAACGGACACGGATCACGGAACTACGGAACCCGTTTTTGCGGACCGCAAAAAAAAAAACGGTCGTGTGCATGAGCCCTTATAGTCATACTTGTCAGCCTAGCCTGAAGACTGGTTCTTAAAGGACATGAGAAGGGTGCCCACTTTGGAGCAGAGAAGACATACAAGTGGGTATAGAGATTTGTATACTGCCTGCAATTGGAGGAAATTGTCAGAGAAGTGTTGAGCATGTGAGCGGGCAAAGCCTCCTGAGCAGAGAGCCCTGATGCAAGTAATCTTGATTGGATAATCAGTGAGTGGTCATCAGTAGTGATGAACGAACATCTGCCGGGACGATTCAAATGTTCGTGTCACGCGCGTTCGCATCGTGCCCATTGACTTTAATAGCAGGCAAACCTAAAAAACCTTCAGGTCATATTTGCAGCCACCAAATACATACTGAGTGCACAATGGTCCCACAACATGGACAGTGACATACCATCATTGGCAAAAATTCCCACAAAAAAATATGTATTTTATTTAGGGGCTATTTTTATGCGTCTTAAAGGGAAACTCTCAAAAATGTGCCCTGCTGGAGCCTAGAAAATGCGTCTTAAAGGGAAACTCTCAAAAATGTGCCCTGCTGGAGCCTAGATAATTTTATTTCCTATCAGTTTGATGTATACAAAAATTTGCTGCACTCCACGTTTTTGTATCCTGCAGAGTCCATTAAAAAAATGCATATGTTAAAGAGAACTGTCACCTTCCAAAACCATCCCGAGCCGCCAGCAGTACCTGCGTGTATCCAGCAGCGTGTTTCTGATGATGCCTTTCTTCCTGAAGGCAGATGCAGCAAAAGTACTGAAAACGTTGTTTTATCCCCTGCCCGGCGCGTTTCTCCACACATGCTTTAAGTCAAGGAGGCAGAGGCCTCCTTGCTTCAAGTAACGGTAACCACGCCCAATTCCCTGCCCCTTTGCTGTGACTGACAGCGCTTATGCACAAGAGTTCGGCTGCCTTTGCCGAACAGCCGGCTGTCAGTAGCCATATTGGTTACTGCATTACAGTGATTGGCTGGCCGGAATGCGTCATTGGGTGCTATATAGCACCCGATGACGGATAATCGGCTCATTTGTAGTCAGGGAGAGCTGAGCATAGGGAGGGACAGAGAGTGTACGGAGTGTAATTGAATATTTTTTTGGTACCAAAACATTTCAGAGACCCAAAAGTCCTTTTAAGGACTATTGTGTATGACAGCAGCAATATATGTTTGTAGCGCAACCTGCGCTAAATTGCTAAGTGTTAAGGAGAGCTGTGAATTGGGAGGGACAGACAGTGTAGGGAGTGTAATAGGAAGATTTTTATGCAAAAAACTTTTTAGAGACCCAAAAGTCCTTTTAAGGACTATTGTGTGTGACAGAAGCAACATATATTTTTAGCGCATCCTGCGCTAAATACCGTGTAATAGACTGCTGCGGACAGTTAAATTATTCGCGCCACATCTTGTGTGTAAAGTGTGCTCATCCCTAAAATATCAGTGACATCCAGTATACTTTTTCCGTAGACAGTGTCCGCTGCGGACAGTTAAATTATTTGCACCACATCTCCTGTTTAAAGTGTGTGCATTCCTAAAATATCAATGACATCCAGTGCACTTTTTTCATAGACGGTGTCCACTGCAGACAGTTAAATTATCCACGCCACAACTCCTGATTAAAGTATGCGCATCCCTAAAATATCAATGACATCCAGTGCACTTTTTCAGTAGACGGTGTCCGCTGCGGACAGTTAAATTATCCATGCCACATCTCCTGTTTAAAGTGTGCGCATCCCTTAAATATCAGTGACATCCAGTGTACCTTTTTTCGTAGACGGTGTCCGCTGAGGACAGTTTAAATTATCCACGCCACATCTCCTGTTTAAAGTGTGCTCATCCCTAAAATATCAGTGACATGCAGTGTACCTTTTTCCATAGACACTGCAAACAGTGACATTACCTGTGGTACCTGTCCTGTATAAAGTTTCCTAATCACAAATAATTTAGTAAATTTTTTTGCGCATTCAAATCCTACGCTACTGTACGTGTGATATATTTTCAAGCATATATCACATTTAAAATGAAGAAGGCGAGCAGTAAGGAATGGGGAAGTCACCGTGATGCTGATGGTGCATCCAGAGGCTGTGGCCCTCGGCGCAGAGAAACTGTGCCTGCTGCCAGAGCACAAGGAAAACAGTCATCCACGATACCTAGCTTTATGTCCCAGTTTGCAGGGCGGCGCAGGCCACCACTCTTGAAGTCAGACAAGTAGGACCAGGTGGTCGGTTGGATTGCCGCAGATAATGCTTCCAGTCGGTTAAGCACCACAATGTCTTCCACCAAGTCCAGTCTCAGTATCCAGGAGTCTGGTCAACACAATCCTCACCCTGATCCTCTATCCTTTCACTATGTACAGTCTGGCCAAACAAGTGATCCCACACTCTGATTTTCCGAGGACCTCTTTTCATCGCCATTCCTTGATTTGGCCCTCTCGCCAAGCACGCTTGAAGAGGGACATGAGATCTTGTTCCCTGATTCCCAACCTCTTGAGCATCCACAGTCACAAGAACATGATGGTGGGGAATGGAAATTAGTGTTTAATGAGGTGGATGATGATGAGACATAGTTGCCAATGAGTCAACCGCAATTACTGTCTCAAGAGGTTGATGAAGAGGATGAGACACAGTTGTCAATCACCGAGGTTGTGGTTAGGTCAATAAATCAGGAGGATGATCAGAGTGAGAGAGTGGAAGAGGAGGTGGTGGACGATGAGGTCACTGACCCTACCTGGATGGTGGAAAGCCGAGCGAGGACAGCAGTACAGAGGGGGAGGGATCTGCAGCACCGCAACAGGCTGGAAGAGGCAGTGGGGTCGCAAAAGGGAGAAGGCGGGCCACACCACAGGCCCGCAACTGTATCACGTAGCACCCCCTTGTGGAAATCTCCCTTGCCAAGGGGTAGATGTTCCGCAGTCTGGCAATTTTTTTTTAGGAAAGTGCGGACGACAAAAGAATAGTAGTTTGCAAACTGTGTCATATGAAAATAAGCCGGGACGTGAACACTAGCAACCTCACCACCACCAGCATGATCCGCCACATTGCATCCAAGCACCGTAATAAGTGGGACGAATGCCTAGGTCCACAATCTGTGTCTGCGGGTCACACCACTGACTCCTCTTCCCCTATGTTACGTGCTGGCTAATCCCCTGTCCAAGACACAGGCCCGGATGCCTCCTGCACCTGGACCTTCGCAAGCACCATCAGCGACCACATCCACTTCTGGGTCCCAGTGCAGCGTCCAAATGTCCTTACCGCTGGATTTTGAATGCAAGAAAAAATACCCAGCCACCCACCCACAGGCCATAGCACTAAATGTGCAGCTTTCCAAATTACTGGCCCTGGAAATGTTCCCATTTAGGCTTGTGGACACGGAGGCCTTCTGTAGCCTGATGTCGGCGCCCCAGCCGCCAATATTTTTCAAGCTGTTGCCGTGCCCGCCTTACACCAACATGTGTCCTATAACATCACAGGTGCCCTGACCAATGCAGATACTGGGAAAGTCCACTTAACCACGAACACATGGACAAGTGCATTCGGCCAGGGACGCTACATTTCCCTGACGGCACACTGAGTCGTACCCTGGAATGGCACAGGTGCTACCGACGCCAAGGATTGCTGGCCCTACATCGATCAGGGTTTCCGCCAGCACCTACGTTAGTGGATCCAAACCCCACTTCTCCTCCTCCGCATCCTCCTCCACTTCCACCTCCGATTTATCCGCGTGCAGCACCAGTCAGTCATTAGTCAGTAGCTGGAAGCACTGCAGTGGGGAAGCGGTAACAGGCCGTGCTGAAACTGATCTGCTTAGGTGACAAACAGCACACCGCAGAGCTGTTGCAGGGGATAAGAGCCCAGACTGAGATGTGGCTCTCGCCACTCAACCTACAACCAGGCATGGTTGTGTGTGATAATGGCCGTAACTTGGTGGCGTATTTGGAATTTGGCAAGCTCACACACATCCCTTGCCTAACCCACGTCTTAAAATTAGTGGTTCAGTGGTTTCTCAAAACCTACCCCAATTTGCCTGAGCTACTGGTGAAGGTGCGCCGCTTGTGTGCACATTTCCACAAGACATCAACAGCTTCAACCGGTCTGTAAACGCTGCAGCAGTGCTTGAAATTGCCTTGCTCTACATGAGGCTTGCTGTACCAAGTGGCTGCTGATTAAGTGGAGTTTAAAGAACCAGAGTTTAAGACAAGTGATGAGCGGCAGGTCCCATATTCGAATTTGGGATATTTTGTGAATATTCGCTAGAATATTCATTTCATATTCGCGAATATTCGTATTCGAGATTATTTTCACGATTGCGATTAATATAAATTGTATCGCGTAATGCGAAGTTGATCAAAAAAGAATATATAACAGTAAATATAGTGCTATATATTTGTTTTAAGAATATTTGTCATATTCTAAAACAAGATTAGGCTACTTTCACACTAGCGTTCGGGGCTCCGCTTGTGAGTTCCGTTTGAAGGCTCTCACAAGCGGCCCCGAACGGATCCGTCCAGTCCTAATGCATTCTGAGTGGATGCGGATCCGCTCAGAATGTATCAGTCTGGCAGCGTTCAGCCTACGTTCCGCTCAGCAGGCGGACACCTGAACGCAGCTTGCAGCGTTCGGGTGTCCGCCTGGCCGTGCGGAGGCAAACGGATCCGTCCAGACTTACAATGTAAGTCAATGGGGACGGATCCGTTTGAAGATGACACAGTATGGCTCAATTTTCAAACGGATCCGTCCCCCATTGACTTTCAATGTAAAGTCAAAACGAATCCGTTTGCATTATCATGAACAAAAACAAAGACGGATCCGCTCCTAACGCAAGTGTGAAAGTAGCCTTATATACTGTAGCAATATAGCGAATATTCGAGAAAATACAAACAGCCAATTTAGCTAAGCTAATTTCTTTAATTGACCCAGTCAATCTGCCAACATCTTGTATTGAAAAGCTTCAGCTGATAATGATAAGTCCTGAATATTCATGAGCTCCTGACTATCCCCGCCCACCTGCTGCTGAATGACAGTTTGTTTCCATATGAACCAGCAGCAGGTGGGCAGGGGAGTGGCTATAGCTCTGAATTAAATATACGCTGGACTCAATGACATCACGCCAGACTCAAATCAGCTCATTAGCATGCGGCATGCGGCATCTTTGTGTGTATATTATGAGATAACCATCTGTCACACCAGTAAGTGAATACATCTAAGGTACTTTTTAGTAGTTAATGATTGTATATAATTAGTTAGATTATAATCAAATATTCACATGACAGGTTCCCTTTAACATTGCCAAGATCGATCCGTCATGAACTCCATTGAAAGTCAGTGAGGGATGGATCCGTTTTCTATTGTGTCAGATTGTGTCAGAGAAAACTGATCAGTCCCCATTGACTTGCATTGTGGATCATGACAGATCCGTATTGCTCTGCATCAGGGATGGAAAGCAAACCGCAGCATGCTGCGGTTTGCTCTCCGGTATGAGAACGGAATGCATTTTCGAGCATTCCGTTATGTTCAGTTACGTTTTGTTCCTATTGACAATGAATGGGGACAAAACGTTTTTTTTTTTTTTTACCAGTATTGAGACCCTATGACGAATCTTAATACTGGAAAATATTAATGCTAGTGTGAAAGTAGCCTTATGCAGTTCTTTTAAACCTGAAGAAGGGGAACTGTTTTCCCTGAAAGGCATTGTTTTATCTGCCATCAATAAAAAAACAAGCAAACTGTGGGATACTGTGGGATACTGTGGGATCTTTGTGCCGAGAAGCTATGGACCTTTGTCTGATGTCATGACTCCTCTCCAGGAAAGTGGGTGTTTTTCATTTTGAAGTCTCCAGAAGCGGCTACATGTGGATCTCATGGCATCCATGCCTATACGCCTCTACCTAGAGTTGTATCTCATATAGCACAACCCCTAAGGGTACGACCACACGGAACTGTCGTGATCTGGTCGGGTTGCGGCCGTGCTGCAGTCAAGGACTGCGCAGTAGAGTTGAGCGAACACCTGGATGTTCGGGTTCGACGAGTTCGGCCGAACTTTCGAAAAATGTTCGGGTTCGGGATCCGAACTCGACCCGAACTTCATCCCGAACCCGAACCCCATAGAAGTCAATGGGGACCCGAACTTTTGGGCACTAAAAGGGCTGTAAAACACACCCGGAAAGGGCTAGAGGGCTGCAAAAGGCAGCAAAATGTAGTTAAATCCCCTGCAAACAAATGTAGATAGGGAAATGATGAGTTAACATAAAATAAATAAAAATTAAACAATATTAATTGGAGTGAGGTCCCATAGCACAGAATCAGGCTTCAAGTCACCCACCAATGGAGAAGGTCACTTACTATTATTTTGACCACAGCACCCAGACAAAGGAGAGAGGTCCCACAGCAGAGAACCAGGCATCATATCACCCACCACAGGAGTAGGCCACCATTTAGTTACTTTGACCCCTACACCCAGACGGAGGAGAGAGGTTACACAGCAGAGAATCAGGCATTTAGATCACCCACCACAGGAGTAGGCCACCATTGAATCAGACCCCAACAACCATGTCAGATGGCACAAGCATAAGCTTTATATCAATCAGCACAGGAGAAGGCGACTTTGACAGACTTTGACCCCTACACCCGGACGGAGGAGAGAGGTTTCAAAGCAGAGAATCAGGCATTTAGATCACCCACCACAGGAGTAGGCCCCAATTTAATGGGACCCCGGCAACCATGTCAGATGGCACAACCATCAGCTTCATATCAATCAGCACAGGAGAAGGCGACTTTGAAAGACTTTGACCCCTACACCCAGATGGAGGAGAGAGGTTTCACAGCAGAGAATCAGGCATTTAGATCACCCACCACAGGAGTAGGCCCCCATTGAATCAGACCCTGGCAACCATGTCAGATGGCACAACCATCAGCTTTATATCAATCAGCACAGGAGAAGGCGACTTTGAAAGACTTTGACCCCTACACCCAGATGGAGGAGAGAGGTTTCACAGCAGAGAATCAGGCATCATATCAACCACCACAGGAGAAGCCACCATTTAGTTACTTTGACCCCTGCACCCAGGAAGAGGAGAGAGGCACCACAGCACATATTCTGGCATCATATCAGCCACCACAGGAGAAGCCACCATTGAGTTACTTTGACCCCCGCACCCAGGAAGAGGAGAGAGGCACCACAGCACATATTCTGGCATCATATCAGCCACCACAGGAGAAGCCACCATTGAGTTACTTTGACCCCCGCACCCAGGAAGAGGAGAGAGGCACCACAGCACATATTCTGGCATCATATCAGCCACCACAGGAGAAGCCACCATTGAGTTACTTTGACCCCTGCACCCAGGAAGAGGAGAGAGGCCCCACAGCACATATTCTGGCATCATATCAGCCACCACAGGAGAAGCCACCATTTAGTTACTTTGACCCCTTCACCCAAACAGAGGAGAGAGGTTCCACATCAGAGAATCAGGCATCATATCAACCACCACAGGAGTAGGCCACAATTTAATGGGACCCCGGCAACCATGTCAGATGGCACAACCATCAGCTTCATATCAATCAGCACAGGAGAAGGCGACTTTGAAAGACTTTGACCCCTACACCCAGACGGAGGAGAGAGGTTTCACAGCAGAGAATCAGGCATTTAGATCACCCACCACAGGAGTAGGCCCCCATTGAATCAGACCCTGGCAACCATGTCAGATGGCACAACCATCAGCTTTATATCAATCAGCACAGGAGAAGCCACCATTGAGTTACTTTGACCCCTGCACCCAGGAAGAGGAGAGAGGCCCCACAGCACATATTCTGGCATCATATCAGCCACCACAGGAGAAGCCACCATTGAGTTACTTTGACCCCCGCACCCAGGAAGAGGAGAGAGGCACCACAGCACATATTCTGGCATCATATCAGCCACCACAGGAGAAGCCACCATTGAGTTACTTTGACCCCTGCACCCAGGAAGAGGAGAGAGGCCCCACAGCACATATTCTGGCATCATACTAACCACCACAGGAGAAGCCACCATTGAGTTACTTTGACCCCTGCACCCAGGAAGAGGAGAGAGGCCCCACAGCACATATTCTGGCATCATATCAGCCACCACAGGAGAAGCCACCATTGAGTTACTTTGACCCCCGCACCCAGGAAGAGGAGAGAGGCACCACAGCACATATTCTGGCATCATATCAGCCACCACAGGAGAAGCCACCATTGAGTTACTTTGACCCCTGCACCCAGGAAGAGGAGAGAGGCCCCACAGCACATATTCTGGCATCATACTAACCACCACAGGAGAAGCCACCATTGAGTTACTTTGACCCCTGCACCCAGGAAGAGGAGAGAGGCCCCACAGCACATATTCTGGCATCATATCAGCCACCACAGGAGAAGCCACCATTGAGTTACTTTGACCCCCGCACCCAGGAAGAGGAGAGAGGCACCACAGCACATATTCTGGCATCATATCAGCCACCACAGGAGAAGCCACCATTGAGTTACTTTGACCCCTGCACCCAGGAAGAGGAGAGAGGCCCCACAGCACATATTCTGGCATCATACTAACCACCACAGGAGAAGCCACCATTGAGTTACTTTGACCCCTGCACCCAGGAAGAGGAGAGAGGCCCCACAGCACATATTCTGGCATCATATCAGCCACCACAGGAGAAGCCACCATTGAGTTACTTTGACCCCCGCACCCAGGAAGAGGAGAGAGGCACCACAGCACATATTCTGGCATCATATCAGCCACCACAGGAGAAGCCACCATTGAGTTACTTTGACCCCCGCACCCAGGAAGAGGAGAGAGGCACCACAGCACATATTCAGGCATCATATCACACACCACAGGAGAAGGCCTCTTTCAGTGATTTAGGCCTTTGGACCCAGACAGAGGAGAGAGGCACCACAGCACATATTCTGGCATCATATCAGCCACCACAGGAGAAGCCACCATTGAGTTACTTTGACCCCTGCACCCAGGAAGAGGAGAGAGGCCCCACAGCACATATTCTGGCATCATATCAGCCACCACAGGAGAAGCCACCATTTAGTTACTTTGACCCCTGCACCCAGGAAGAGGAGAGAGGCACCACAGCACATATTCTGGCATCATATCAGCCACCACAGGAGAAGCCACCATTTAGTTACTTTGACCCCTTCACCCAAACAGAGGAGAGAGGTTCCACATCAGAGAATCAGGCATCATATCAGCCACCACAGGAGTAGGCCACAATTTAGTTTATTTGACCCCTGCACCCAGGAAGAGGAGAGAGGCCCCACAGCACATATTCTGGCATCATATCACACACCACAGGAGAAGGCCTCTTTCAGTGATTTAGGCCTTTGGACCCAGACAGAGGAGAGAGGTCAGAGATTAGCTTCATATCCCCCAGCACAGCAGAAGACCGCTTTATTTGACTTAGGCCTCAGCACCCAGACAGAAGACAGAGGTAGCATGGCAGAGGTTATGGCTTCATGTCACCCGTTAGTTTAACCGGCCACTTTCATCTGGTTAGGCCCCGGCGCCCAGACAGAGAAGAGTTTCATTCAACTGTGGGTTTCATAAAATTTGTATCAAATAAAGAAGTGGCCCGTAGCACAACAAGACATGTTTTAGGCAGTTAATAAGGACTACTCTGCACAAGGGAGGGACAGGTCCTGTGGGATCCATGCCTGGTTCATCTTTATGAAGGTCAGCTTGTCCACGTTGGCTGTGGACAGGCGGCTGCGCTTGTCAGTAATGACGCCCCCTGCCGTGCTGAATACGCGTTCAGATAAAACGCTGGCCGCCGGGCAGGAAAGCACCTCCAAGGCATAACATGCTAACTCTGGCCACGTGGACAATTTCGAAACCCAGTAGTTGAATGGGGCCTAACCATCCGTCAGGATGTGGAGGGGTGTGCAGACATACTGTTCAACCATGTTAGTGAAATGCTGCCTCCTGCTAACACGTTCCGTATCAGGTGTCGGTGCAGATAGCTGTGGCGTGGAGACAAAACTTTTCCACATTTCTGCCATGCTAACCCTGCCCTCAGATGAGCTGGCCGTGACACAGCTGCGTTGGCGACCTCTTGCCACTCCTCTGCCTTCACCTTCCACCTGTTCCCCTGTGACATGTGGGAATGCTCTCAAGAGCGCCTCTATCAGCGTGCGCTTGTACTCGCGCATCTTACGGTCGCGCTCCAGTTCAGGAATTAAAGTGGGCACATTGTCTTTATACCGGGGATCCAGCAGGGTGGCCACCCAGTAGTCTGCACACGTTAAAACGTGGGCAACTCTGCTGTCGTTGCGCAGGCATTGGAGCATATATTCGCTCATGTGGGCCAGGCTACCCATGGGTAAGGACAAGCTGTCCTCTGTGGGAGGCGTATCGTCATCGTCCACCGTATCCCCCCAGCCACGCACCAGTGATGGGCCTGGGCTGCCACCCCGCTGTGAACTTGCGTCATCCTCGTCCCCCTCCACCTCCTCCTCCTCATCCTCCTCGTCCTCCAGTACAGTGCCTTGGCTGGCGACTTGTGAACCTGTCCTCTGCTGCTTAAACAAACCTCCCTCTGAGCCACTTCGAACAGACTGGCCCGAAAGTGTTAGAAACGAGCCCTCATCCTCCTCCTCCACCTGGGCCACCTCCTCTAACATCATTGCCCTAAGTGTTTTCTCAAGGAGACATAGAAGTGGTATTGTAACGCTGATAACAGTGTCATCGCCACTGGCCATGTTGGTGGAGTACTCGAAACAGCGCAGCAGGGCACACAGGTCTCGCATGGAGGCCCAATCATTGGTGGTGAAGTGGTGCTGTTCGGCAGTACGACTGACGCGAGCGTGCTGCAGCTGAAACTCCACTATGGCCTGCTGCTGCTCGCACAGTCTCTCCAGCATGTGCAAGGTGGAGTTCCACCGGGTGGGCACGTCGCATATGAGGCGGTGAGCGGGAAGGCCGAAGTTCCGCTGTATCGCAGACAGGCGAGCAGCGGCAGGATGTGAACGGCGGAAGCGCGCACAGACGGCCCGCACTTTATGCAGCAGCTCTGACATGTTGGGGTAGTGGTGAATGAACCTCTGCACCACCAAGTTCAGCACATGCGCCAGGCAAGGGATGTGCGTCAAACCGGCTAGTCCCAGAGCTGCCACGAGATTTCGCCCATTATCGCATACCACCAGGCCTGGCTTGAGGCCCACCGGCAGAAACCACTCGTCGGTCTGTTGTTCAATACCCCGCCACAACTCCTTTGCGCTGTGGGGCCTGTCCCCCAAACATATGAGTTTCAGAATGGCCTGCTGACGTTTACCCCGGGCTGTGCTGAAGTTGGTGGTGAAGGTGTGTGGCTGACCGGATGAGCTGGTGGAAGCAGTGGAGGAGGAAGCCGAGTAGGAGGAGGAGGCTACAGGAGGCAGAGAATGATGCCCTGCGATCCTAGGGGGCGGAAGGACGTGCGCCAAGGAACTGTCCGCCGGGGGCCCAGCCGCCACTACATTCATCCAGTGTGCAGTTAGTGAGATATAGCGTCCCTGGCCGTGCTTACTGGTCCACGTATCTGTGGTTAGGTGGACCTTGCCACAAATGGCGTTGCGCAGTGCACACTTTTATCGGACACTTGCATGTGCAGGGAAGGCACGGCTGTCTTGGAGAAGTAGTGGCGGCTGGGAACCACATACTGCGGGACAGCCATGGCCATCAGCTGTTTGAAGCTGTCTGTGTCCACCAGCCGGAATGACAGCATTTCAAAGGCCAGCGGTTTAGAAATGCTGGCGTTCAGGCCAAGGGCTCGAGGGTGACTCGGGGGGAATTTGCGCTTCCTCTCTAAGGTTTGAGATATTGAGAGCTGAACGCTGCTGTGTGATATAGTGGAGACGCTAGTTGACGGTGGCGGTGGTGGTGGTGTCGGTGGCACATCCTCTGTTTGCTGCTCGGCAGGTGGCAACATTCCTCTCGAGGCGGAAGCCGAGGCAGCAGCGGTAGAGGGAGCAGGGGGAGCCTCAGCGAGTGCCTGGTTTTTAAGGTGTGTACCCCACTGCAGTTCATGCTTTGCATGTAGATGCCTGGTCATGCAGGTTGTGCTGAGGTTCAGAACGTTAATGCCTCGCCTCAGGCTCTGATGGCAGAGCGTGCAAGTCACTCGGGTCTTGTCGGTAGGACATTGTTTAAAGAAGTGCCATGCCAGGGAACTCTTTGAAGCTGCCTTTGTGGGGCTGGGTCCCTGTTGGCGATGTCCAGTAGCAGGCGAACTCTGGGGGCGGCGGCTCGTCTGCTTTGGCCCCCTGCTCCCTCTTTGGCTTCGCTGTTGTCTCGGTCTCACCACTACCTCTTCCTCTGAACTGTGAAAGTCATCGCCACGACCTTCAGTCCATGTGGGGTCTAAGACCTCATCGTCCTCTGCATCGTCTTCCACCCAGTCTCCCTCCCTGACCTCCTCCTGTTCAGTCTGCACACTGCAAAAAGACGCGGCAGTGGGCACCTGTGTTTCGTCATCATCAGAGAGTCGGTGACTCTGCTGTGGTGGTATTCCCATGTCCTCTTCATCTGGAGACATAAGTGGTTGTGCGTCAGTGCATGGTATGTCTTCCTCCACTGGGGAAGGGCTAGGTGGACGCCCCTGGGAAACCCTGGAAGCAGAGTCTTCAAACAGAAGAAGAGACTGCTGCATAACTTGTGGCTCAGACCGTTTCCCTGATATGCTTGGGGGTGATGTGACAGACTGATGGGCTTGGTTTTCAGGTGCCACCTGTGCGCTTTCCGCAGAAGACTGGGTGGAAGACCATGTGGTGAACGTGCTGGAAGCACTGTCGGCCACCCAATCGATTAATGCCTGTACCTGCTCAGGCCTTACCATCCTAAGAGCGGCATTGGGCCCCACGAGATATTGCGGTACATTCTGCCGGCTAGTTGAGGGAGTTCGTTCCCTACTGTGTGCGCCTGGGGCCGAACGGCCACGTCCTCTACCAGCAACAGAGGCTCCACGGACACCACCACGACCGCGTCCTCGTCCCTTAATAGTATTTTTCTTCATTGTTGCGATTCAACTCGCACCACAATGAAATATATTATTTTTTATAAGCAAAATCCCCTCACTGGAATACTTTCAGTCTTTTGACTGTATGGATTACAGATGGAATGACTGTTATATGTGAGTACCGCTTTCTTTGACAGATTCTAGTATGGGTACATATATGTTTTCCCAACCCCAGCACATTAGTTTGCTAATTCCAGATGTATGAAACGCAGGCCTAACTGTATCTAGTATATTGAACGCCAGATAAACTAACTTGGCCTTTTTTAAATAAAAAAAAAATTCCCTCACTGGAATACTTTCAGTCTTTTGACTGTATGGATTACAGATGGAATGACTGTTATATGTGAGTACCGCTTTCTTTGACAGATTCTAGTATGGGTACATATATGTTTTCCCAACCCCAGCACATTAGTTTGCTAATTCCAGATGTATGAAACGCAGGCCTAACTGTATCTAGTATATTGAACGCCAGATAAACTAACTTGGCCTTTTTTAAATAAAAAAAATTCCCTCACTGGAATACTTTCAGTCTTTTGACTGTATGGATTACAGATGGAATGACTGTTATATGTGAGTACCGCTTTCTTTGACAGATTCTAGTATGGGTACATATATGTTTTCCCAACCCCAGCACATTAGTTTGCTAATTCCAGATGTATGAAACGCAGGCCTAACTGTATCTAGTATATTGAACGCCAGATAAACTAACTTGGCCTTTTTTAAATAAAAAAAATTCCCTCACTGGAATACTTTCAGTCTTTTGACTGTATGGATTACAGATGGAATGACTGTTATATGTGAGTACCGCTTTCTTTGACAGATTCTAGTATGGGTACATATATGTTTTCCCAACCCCAGCACATTAGTTTGCTATCTCCAGATGTATGAAACGCAGGCCTAACTGTATCTAGTATATTGAACGCCAGATAAACTAACTTGGCCTTTTTTAAATAAAAAAAATTCCCTCACTGGAATACTTTCAGTCTTTTGACTGTATGGATTACAGATGGAATGACTGTTATATGTGAGTACCGCTTTCTTTGACAGATTCTAGTATGGGTACATATATGTTTTCCCAACCCCAGCACATTAGTTTGCTAATTCCAGATGTATGAAACGCAGGCCTAACTGTATCTAGTATATTGAACGCCAGATAAACTAACTTGGCCTTTTTTAAATAAAAAAAAAATTCCCTCACTGGAATACTTTATGGCTTTTCACTGTATGGATTACAGGTGGACTGGTATTAGTAGGGGTGACACAAGCACACCCAAGTCCCTGATGTAGGATTTCTATGGCACAGACCACTATTACAAGTGATTAATGGACGTTGGGAGAGATTGTGCTGCAGCACTAGTCCCAAGATGGCCGCCGCCTATCAGCCCAGTAACATGTGCCACAAAATGGTCTGCACAACCTTTAAAAAAAATAGCCTTGGACTGTGCTGCTAAATCGCTATTGGTCTGAATCCCAGGTGTAGATGTCTGACTTGTTTGGAGCTTTGGAATGCACACTGTGGCAGCTTCTGCTGCAGCACTACAAGTCGCAAAATGGCGGCCGGCGGTCAGCCCAGGTACATGTGGATGGAAAAATCACTCTGGCCACTCTAAAAATAGCCAATCCCTATCAAAAAAGCAGCTCAGCTGCAGTTGTTCAGATGAATCACAGGTGGAGGAGAGAAATTTGCTTCCAGTTATTCAATTATCCCTGCCTATTCTCGCCCTAGCATCAGCTGCGTCTATCCCTGTTCTATTCACATCGGGAGTGAGCACGTCCCGACGTGCGCACAAGCTTATAAAGAGGCTGAGTCACATGCTGCACTTGGCCAATCACAGCCTTGCCAATAATAGGCATGGCTGCGATGGCATCTTAGGGCAAGTAGTATGATGCATGTTGATTGGCTGCTTTGCAGCCTTTCAAAATGCGCCAAAATACATGCCGAACGACGAACCCGAACCCGAACTTTTACGAAAAAGTTCGGGTTCGGGTCCGTGTCACGAACACCCCAAAATTCGGTACGGACCCGAACTATGCTCGAACTGTTCGCTCAATACTATTCACGTGTCGTGCCACCGACGTATCTCTGCCATTTCTGATGTCACTCACATGCTCTCCTATTCTTCTCCTCAGTTCTCTCCCTGTCTTCCCCACATATTCCTTTCCACATTTACATGTAATTTTGTACACCACTCCCATGCTTTTACAGTTAATCATATCATTAACTGTATACATTTTGCCAGTGTTGTTGCTCCTAAACGACTTTGTCTTGGCCATAAAGGAGCACGCCACACATCCTCCACATCTGAAGTTACCACTGATGCCTCTCTCAAGCCATGTTTTTTTGTGAGGCACTGGTGTGTAGTGGCTATGCACCATCATATCACGGATGCTTTTACCACGTCTATACGTGATGCTGGGGTGCCCCTTTATGACCTTGCAAATGTCTGAGTCCATCTGGAGCACATGCCAATGTCTAGATATAATGTCTCTTATTGCAGAGGAACAGCCATTGTATGTGCTAATGAGGCGGATTTCCCTATTTTCACTGGCGCCACTAGTCTTGGGGATATCAATTTTTGGGGCCAGTAAAGACCCCCTGTCCTTGTTTAGGGCCATTTGATACGCTGGGGTGAGTACACCTCCTGGGTATCCACGATCTAAGAAACGGGTTTTGAGGTCATCCGCCTGTTTGATGAACTCTGAGCGCCTGGAGCAATTCCTCCTTAAACGTAGGTATTGCCCTCTCGGTATTCCCTTCCTGAGGGGATATGGATGGCTACTTTCCCATCTCAGGAGTGAATTTGTGGAGGTCGGTTTCCGATAAATAGATGTCTCCAGGCAGCCCATCCCGTTTATACTGACGCAGATATCCAGAAAGGGGAGTTTAGATGAATCGCATTCTGATGTAAAATGGAGACCTATCTCGTTCTGGTTCAATTCTTGAACCCAGGCAGAGAACATCTCCTTGCTCCCCTTCCAGATGACGAAAACGTCATCTATGAATCGCACTTATTTTTGGACACACTGTAATTCCATTGTGGACTCGTCCCCAAATACTATGGTGTTTTCCCACCAGCCCAGGAACAAATTAGCATACGATGGGGCACAGGGGCTCCCCATCGCAGTGCCCCTGAGCTGGTGAAAGAACCGCCCATTAAAGAGGAAATAATTCCTTTTCAATGAGAATTCTAATAATTCCAACACAAAAGCATTATGTGCCCTAAAATGTTTGCCTCTAGACGATAGAAAGTATGATACTGCATGCAGGCCCCACTTGTGTGGGATGGATGAGTATAGTGCTTCCACATCTACACTCCCCAATATGCAGCCTGCATCCAGATGAATACCCTCCATCTGTCTAAGTAAATCCCCAGTATCTTTTACATGGGATGATAAGGAAAGGACGAAGGGTGCCAAGATCTTGTCAATGTACACTCCTAGGTTCAAGAATTGAACCAGAACGAGATAGGTCTCCATTTTACATCAGAATGCGATTCATCTAAACTCCCCTTTCTGGATATCTGCGTCAGTATAAATGGGATGGGCTGCCTGGAGACATCTATTTATCGGAAACCGACCTCCACAAATTCACTCCTGAGATGGGAAAGTAGCCATCCATATCCCCTCAGGAAGGAAATACCGAGAGGGCAATACCTACATTTAAGGAGGAATTGCTCCAGGCGCTCAGAGTTCATCAAACAGGCGGATGACCTCAAAACCCGTTTCTTAGATCGTGGATACCCAGGAGGTGTACTCACCCCAGTGTATCAAATGGCCCTAAACAAGGACAGGGGGTCTTTACTGGCCCCAAAAATTGATATCCCCAAGACTAGTGGCGCCAGTGAAAATAGGGAAATCCGCCTCATTAGCACATACAATGGCTGTTCCTCTGCAATAAGAGACATTATATCTAGACATTGGCATGTGCTCCAGATGGACCCAGACATTTGCAAGGTCATAAAGGGGCACCCCAGCATCACGTATAGACGTGGTAAAAGCATCCGTGATATGATGGTGCATAGCCACTACACACCAGTGCCTCACAAAAAAACATGGCTTGAGAGAGGCATCAGTGGTAACTTCAGATGTGGAGGATGTGTGGCGTGCCCCTTTATGGCCAAGACAAAGTCGTTTAGGAGCAACAACACTGGCAAAATGTATACAGTTAATGATATGATTAACTGTAAAAGCATGGGAGTGGTGTACAAAATTACATGTAAATGTGGAAAGGAATATGTGGGGAAGACAGGGAGAGAACTGAGGAGAAGGATAGGAGAGCATGTGAGCGACATCAGAAATGGCAGAGATACGTCGGTGGCACGACACGTGAACACTGAACATGATGGCAGGCTGGACTGTCTTTCCTTTATGGGGATTGAAAAAATCAAGCCAGGAATAAGAAGGGGCGATTTTGATAGAAGGATTCTTCAATGTGAAGCAAAATGGATCTTCTATTTGAAGACAGTTCACCCTTCCGGCCTAAACGAACAACAAAATTACTGCTGCTTTATATGAGGAATCTTTACTCCTAGTAGCGGTTTAGTTTTGCAAGAAGTAAAATGGCCAGATCTCCCTCCCACTCACATTAGCTCATCCATAGTGATGAGCATGTGAGATGTGATGGATGATCTGACCAGAACACTGAAGATCCACTGGGATAGAGTAGAAACATCATATCTCATAATAAAAATGTGAGATGTGATGGCCGACTCTGTATAAATATGGATCCACTATCTGGGTGGAATTCTAATATCGTATGTCCCCCAGGCCTATTTGGTGATGGCTATGATGAGTGGGAGATCGAGTTTGGCAATCCTGTCTAATAAATCTGGTTTGCGATTGTGCATATAGAAAAGAGCAGGCAAATTATCATATGCTTGAGAACTGGCCGTGCGTTTGGAGGTTGCTATGTAACTAGCGACGCTTAGATGCAGGTCTTTTACCTCACTTCCGGTCAGCCCGACCCATGTGATTCCAACTTCCGGTCCGGTGGAACGCATGCGAGCGGCGTGCGTTCCACTTGCAGCGACATGCACCACAATGGATACGGACAGGTGAGGTAGGTAATTAGGGGGGGCGTACACTAACCAGAAGGTGAGGTATATAAGGATGAGGATAACAACTGTTGAATGCTCACCCAAATCATTGCTGTTTGTGGTGAGACACTGGCTGTCATGAGACACTTCCCATTGTACAGCATGGATAGGAACAACTGAATATCCTGAGTGAAGACACGAGGCCAAAACCACCTTGATCTTTAGTAAGTAACCTGAGCCTGCTGATGATTATCTCATATGCGGTACTCAGTAATATATGTGACCTGTATTTAGTGTATGTTTGTGATTTTATTTCCAGCTGCCCTTGAATACATGTGTGAAGTCCCCTGATGATGTCTCAAAAGAAAGACAGAAACATGGCATGTAGGGCTTTGTAATTAGGGCCATATAGAACACTAGACCCATACTGAGGGAAAGGTTCGGTGTGGGGTCGCCCCTGTCGGGGCGGGTGCTCCATGTGTGATAGGTAGGCGCTGCTGGTAGCCCCTGACCCCTAACGAGGTAGGAAAGGCAGAATAGGGCCTACTAGGAGTTATCTGCAGTGCCAATACCGACGCAAGCACCCTGGTCACACCGGTTCCTGGTACTATCCAAGACCAGGAAATTTCTCCATTGATTGTGGATCCCACAGAATGGGGTAAGATCCACCCTTTTTTCATGCATTTGAAGTGGTATATTGGAGATATTGTTGTTGTCCATCACCTTGCAGAAACCATTATTTTAAATGACTTAGTAAATGTTATGTTTTAAATTAATCCCAGTTTACAAAACGAATCTGATAATTATTTGGGTGTAATCAGATATTACCACAGATTTATCCAGTGTGGTGATATAATTAATTTCAACCTCAACTATTACCACATTTTCCCAGGCTCGAGACAGAGTCGGGTCCTGGTTATGTAAAAAGCAGATATGGTGGCTCACTCCGTTTATAGCTGTGGATAGGTGCTACCAAGCCTTATGACTCACCCAGTCAAAAAAGGAAGGATATAGAAAAAGTAGATAGGCTGAGCACTCTACACCTGGACCATACAGAGATGCAGACAAAATGTGTAATGGTGACAATATTTATTACACCTGATGCAGATATGACAATTAAAATACTAAAACAGTAATATCTACCAAATACAAAAATAATATTATCTAGCAAATAAGAACAGTAGGTGGTGGCTAAGAACAATTCAGAATATAGATAAAAATATTCAGAATATAAATAAAAACAGCATCATAAATGTCAAGACATGCAATAAAATTCCAAAGGATTAATAAAAAGCATTAATTGTGGGGTACTGTGAGAGACTAAGAAAATGGCGTATGGAGCCCTTAAGGATGAATATAATCGATTAGGATTTGAATTTATGAGAAATCGATATTCTGAAAAATCAATAAATGTTTGTCGAAAAAATGCTCAATGATTATTCGAATGGATGTCCGGACAGAGTTCAATAAATTCCACTCGATTATTTGAATAAATTCGACATATATCCCCTGTATGGCATACAATGATTATATTTTCGATTTGCCGTCTGACTGAAGCTCACAGTGGCGTCCCACGTGGCTGATGGAGTCAGAGCCGGCGGTACCTGATTGCGGGGCTTCAACTGGAGCAGTTCAGGCAGTTCAGGGTCCTGGTGATGTGCTGTACCAAAATTATCCTCAGAGACATTGAGGTCTGCCAGCTCAGGACCCGGCGGCAGATCCTCCACATCTCCCACCATCACACTTAGCGGGGTTGTCTTCCCCTCTTCCACCAAAGTGGTGGTTACCCCTACTGCTGGCCCTTCTGTTTGAGGTTCCCAGGGTTCTGGCCTCCCCCCTGAGCCGGGCCACTCTGCTAGTGTTACATCTGTCTCCTGGGTATCAGTAACTTTCGTATCCGGCCATAGTGGGAGAGACCTTTTCCTGGGAAGTCTCTCCCAATTATTAACTCATACGGTAACTTTGTAGCAACAGCCACCTCATGCGCCCAACTGCCGATCCAGTGCTGGAGAGGGTACGGCAAAGCCCTCCATAACACATCCACCAACAGCCGATCCAACATAGCAATGGGAGTCAATATATCAGGCTGCAGCCATTTTTTCAACCGGTGGATCATAATATTGTGGTCTGGCGGGTTCAGCCGGGTTAAATTCCCACTGATGCACCCGTGGGGCCAGGACCAATACATTCACCCCGAGTCTCACCAGGATCTCACCTTTTACTGTTGGGTAGTCGGCAGCTTGATCAGGGAAGAGAACAAAAAATACTTGCTGTGGACCAGACGCCAGGAACGGAGCAACAACCTCAGCCCACTGGTCTCATGGTAACTTTTCCTTCACGGCTACCCTTTCGAAGACCGCCAGATAGGTCTCGACGTCATCCGAGGGGGTCATCTTAGGAATCGCAGCGCAGACAGCTTTCCGGGCATCGTGGATGTTCTGCGATGCTCCTGCCGCTTGCAATGCCATTACATGTTGTAATAGCAGCTGGTAAGTTTATTGATGATGATTGTTAGCCTCCCGCTGCTGCAAGTTAGCCTCCACGAGGGCTTTCACCACCACCTCCATTTTGTCAGGGAACACGGTTTGTAACCTTGCCGGCTTAATGTAGGACATGCACTTGTGCCGGGGAAAAACAAAAACTTTTCGGCCTTCAGGCCTGCCTAACTTCGTTTGCCCACATCCGACAACAATTGTGGGGATTTGCTCTGGTAGACAGGCTTGCGGATGCAGTATAGAGGCAACGACAACGTCTTTAACTTAAACAGTTCAGTGTTTTATTCACACATAAGGAAAGTGAAAACAAAAAGTCAGTTTCAAGGAAAAAACTGTCACCTTGAGTCTTGTGATTGTTCACACCTAGGCAGCAACACACAAGTCCTTGGGTGAAGCAAAAGTCCACGTGCTTTCATCCGAAAACAAGATAGCAGGCCTTAATCCTGGCCCAAACTCTCAGGCTACAACACAGAGACTGGCAAAGCTCCACTGTCAGATGAAGGATAATCCACACCAGTTGAGACTGCTGTCTGGGTTTTATATCCCTAACCAAAACCCGGCCTGGAACGTGGGGAACAGCCACCCACCCTACACTTTGGCTGCTCCCAATAAGAGCCGGCCTGGATCAGCTTTACACCCACACTAAATAACCAATAGTGTCAGTAGGCACTAGCTGCCGCAGCCACATAAAATTACCGGCTCTTACCTCACTGAGGCCAGGAACCTCAGTGACACATATCTTTCGTCAATGACGGCCCCTTGCGCTTTCCTATAGTATATATGGAACAACAGTTTTGTATAAATCAATGAGAAACCTATTGAATTGAAATAATATATTATGCTGAAGAGCGCATGAAAATTAGTGTGTATTCACATAAGGACTCACGCACACAAATGTGTGTCGACTGGGCCTGTATTATGGCCCATCCACTTGAAGTGCCATTGTGGGGTTTCTCTCTGTGCCTTTACACTACAAATAAAAAAGTTAAATGGGTCTGCATTCACCTGCACCAGCCAAACGGATGGTGCCCGGGCATCGTAGACACAATTTGAGGTCCCCAATGCAGAGAACGGGTGGCACACGTTCGTGTATATGAGCCCTAAGACACTTTTGAGATATTTTTTTTGTCCCCTTGTTCTAATGTGTTTTTATATTATTGCAACTAAAAGGTGAATATTTTACAAAATTGTCCAAAAATGACAGAAACTTCCACAAAACTGCTTATGCAATTGCCCCTAACAATGATGATAAAAGCCGATATTTCATTAGTAATCTGTTACAATAAAATGCCTTGACATTCATAAAGTGCACAACTATTGCTTCTCTTTTTTATTTTTGTTGTAAATTATAATAAGCAGCCAATAATCAGAAGAAATACAACATTTTCTGTGATAAAACACTTTGTTTAATATTTCAAATTCTGAAAAGACAAAACTTCAGAAGACAGAAAGCATTCAAATGAACTTGAACACTTCTAAGATTCAACAATAACCAGTGTTTCTGTACTGGGATTTTTTAGGTTTGATATATGTTTTGCAAAAAAATCTGCACTGCATGTCTTTGCTGTTCATTGATCAATCTTTTATTGTGCCAGCTGTACTTCACAGACTTGAAAAAGAAACATGAGAATAACAAAAGAGAATACAAAATCATGACTTGAATGGCTCAAATTCCCAGAGAGTCACAATTACTTAAGACTCCAAGGAGATGGAGAATGGGCTGTATGGATTACAATAAACACAATGTTATTAAAGCTGATGGGGTTATTTTAGGCAATATAATAACATGCATGTTTAATAGCATACTAGTTTGTTTTCATTTTGAGATGTTTTATAGTCCATAATACCTAAGTACTGTAACGGTCGCGTACACACACACACAGGGGGGAGGAAAGTGACCACTGCGCTCCACCCTCACCCCTGGCCCTGCCTACTTGCCTCGCAAGTCCTAATGACAGGGGACAACTGGACGGCAATCCCTAGCTTGGAATAAGTGCAGGGATGACAGAGAGACAAACAACAGGACGTGAACGGACCGAGTCAATACCAGGAAAGCTACGAAGTACAAATGGAGCAAGCAGAGAATAGTCAGTAGAAGCCGGGGTCATAAATACCAGGAGAGTCGTGAAGTACCAAAGAAGTCAGCAGAGGATCGTCAAGAGGAAGCCGGGGTCAGAATACCAGGAGAGCAGCAAAGTACACAAGGAGCAGGCAGAGGATCGTCAGGAATTCAGCAGGAGGTAAGTACGCCAGGAAAGACAAAATTGCAGGTGGAACCTAAATAACAGGCAATCTGTGGCCAGCAGATTACCTATTTAAATAGGGAGCCAGAGGGGTCATGTGACGTGGCCAGCGTCACATGACTCCACACAGACTACACAGCCGAGCGCCGAGTGATCAGCTCGGTGCTCAGCCCTAAAACCATTTGCATGAATGCGCATAGATGCGCGAGGGGAGCGCATAGTATTATCAGGAGCACAGGCAACGCTGGACACGCTGATGATGCGCGCGTGCTCCGGACGTGCCCGCCTCCTAGACGGCGCTGTGACAAGTACATTATAGCCAATCATTTGACTACTGCTTATTTGAAGTTTTTACCTTTTCTTTTTAAAAAAGAAAATCTGTTTTCCATTCAAGAGCTCAAAAATTACTGTTTCCCATTACTTAGTCAAAGATAGAAGGTCTGTCTATAGTGAGTAGGGAGAACATAATTCCATTTCATTTAGACAGTTTAAAGGGGATATCCCATGAATAATGTACACAATGAAAATCAGGTATAATATAGTACATGACAGTCTCTTTCTAACAAAGCTAGAATCAGCCCTGTATCGGACATGGATCCTGAGATCACCCTATTCATTGCTCCAACTGGTCTGCTAGATTCTTTTTAGACAGGCAACTCAGAGGGTGTGTAATTTCTGCTGCAGCTCTCTCACAGTATCTAAAAGAAGATAATCCTAGTAGCAATTGAAACTGAGCATGTGTGTCCACCTCAGCTGATGTTACTGAGTGGACAGAGTAATAAGGAAAAGAACAAACCGAAGGTGGCACTATACTTAAAGATGCTATTGAATAACTCAGTGGCTATACTGCATTTTTAATAACATTTATATGACTAGTTTAGGCCAACAAAA
Source organism: Bufo bufo (assembly GCF_905171765.1). Lineage (NCBI taxonomy): Eukaryota > Metazoa > Chordata > Amphibia > Anura > Bufonidae > Bufo > Bufo bufo. The sequence goes on along the minus strand of NC_053393.1, from coordinate 242,455,260 downwards.
TGTTAACTTGTAACTTTATGGCTTTGTAAGGGGAAGCAGATGATTTGGAGATCTAAAAAATTAGCTCCAATGACTATGGAAATATTATATAATTAGTACTAGAGACTAGGGATGAGCGAACCCGAACTGCATAGTTCGGGTTCGTACCGAATTTTGGGGTGTTCGTGACACGGACCCGAACCCGAACATTTACGTAAAAGTCCGGGTTCGGTGTTCGGCGCTTTCTTGGCGCTTTTTGAAAGGCTGCAAAGCAGCGAATCAACAAGCGTCATACTACTTGCCCCAAGAGGCCATCACAGCCATGCCTACTATTGGCATGGCTGTGATTGGCCAGTGCAGCATGTGACCCAGCCTCTATTTAAGCTGGAGTCACGTAGCGCCGCACGTCACTCTGCTCTGATCAGTGTAGGGATAGGATTCAGCTGCTGCTGTTAGGGCCAGATTAGGCAGGGATTTACTCATCAAAAACACTTACTGAAGTGATTGATCTACAGCTGTGTATCATTCATCTTCTGCTAGTTAATTGCTCATTGTTTTTAGGCTGCCCAGAGCGTTTTTCTGTCACTTTTTTCTGGGGTGATCGGCGGCCATTTTGTGTCTTGTGGTGCCACCAAGTCCATTTAACCATCAATAGTGTGTTGTTGTTTTTTGCTATATCCTACATCAGGGGCTTGGCTGTGCTTACTATTTTATTTAGGGGTGAAATACAATTGCCAAAATAGCAGTACCCTAAATCTGGTGTTTCAGGTGTGGCTAGCCAATTGTAATACTGTCTGCTGTCTGGCAAAGGATATATTTTTTTCTGAGTTGAAATACAATTCCCAAATTAGCAATTCCCTAAATCAGTGGTTTCTGCTGTAGCATGCCAAGTTTAAATCTATCCATAAAAGAGTATATTACATTGAAGGTGCTGATAGGATCATCCTCAATAACTTCACACGCTACCGTGCATTTCCAAGTCTAATTCTGTCCGTAAAAGGGATACCTGTGATCCAGGGCCTAAATACTAGGCCTACAATTTATATTCAGCTAAATCTGTGGTTACTTATGTGCCTGTATTAGTGTAATACGGTACCTAAATAGATAGCCAGATAGTGTGAGGTGCCTGTAAAAAAAGGCCTGAATTTGAATTCAATACATTGGGCCAAATAATTTTTTTCTTATTGTGGTGAACGGTAACAATGAGGAAAATATCTAGTAAGGGAAGCGGACGCGGACATGGTCGTGGTGGTGTTAGTGGACCCTCTGGTGCTGGGAGAGGATGTAGCCGTTCTGCCACAGCCACGCGTCCTAGTGTACCAACTACCTCAGGTCCCAGTAGACGCCAGAATTTACAGCGATATTTAGTGGGGCCCAATGCCGTTCTAAGGATGGTAAGGCCTGAGCAGGTACAGGCATTAGTCAATTGGGTGGCCGACAGTGGATCCAGCACGTTCACATTATCTCCCACCCAGTCTTCTGCAGAAAGCGCACAGATGGCGCCTGAAAACCAAGCCCATCAGTCTGTCACATCACTCCCATGCATATCAGGGAAACTGTCTGAGCCTCAACTTATGCAGCAGTCTCATGCTGTTTGAAGACTCTGCTGGCAGGGTTTCCCAAGGGCATCCACCTAGCCCTTCCCCAGCGGTGGAAGACATAGAATGCACTGACGCACAACCACTTATGTTTCCTGATGATGAGGACATGGGAATACCACCTCAGCATGTCTCTGATGATGAAACACAGGTGCCAACTGCTGCATCTTTCTGCAGTGTGCAGACTAAAAAGGAGGTCAGGGAGGAAGACTGGGTGGAAGACGATGCAGGGGACGATGAGGTCCTAGACCCCACATGGAATGAAGGTCGTGCCACTGACTTTCAGAGTTCGGAGGAAGAGGCAGTGGTGAGACCGAGCCAGTGGGCAAAAGCAGAACACCCGCTGCCAAGAGAGTTTGCCTGCTACTGGCCACCGCCACCTGGGACCGAGCACCCCAAAGGCAGCTTCAAGGAGTTCCCTGGCGTGGCAGTTCTTCAAACAATGTGCTGATGACAAGACCCGAGTGGTTTGCACGCTGTGCCATCAGAGCCTGAAGCGAGGCATTAACGTTCTGAACATTATAGCGGGGCCGGCCAACAGGTACATCACCTTCGTGGTACCTAGGTTTAACACCAATGAGAACACCAGCATAATAACATACCCACTGAGACATCACTCACCTATGAGTCAGAGGGGGCGTTACCAAATATGTGGCGCCAAAAGTCCGCTATTTAAACTCTGCTCCAATATACAAGAGGTTGCATATCATCAGCCTCTGTTATCGCCAGAATTTTAGCCACCATCCTTCGGCTATGGGAATCTAATATAAAGTCCCCTGATGAACCAAGTTTTTACTTGGGGAAAGGCGTCGGGACATTTCACCATCATTCATAGGACAATCTACCTTGTCCTTAAAACAAGCAGCCCACTGTGAGAAAGCATCTTAGGGTCATGTAGGGGTAAGTAAAGGGTCTAGTTACCAGGTACCCATAAGGATATCTAACCTTCAGACCGCACCTGTAATATATCTACCTTACAAGAATATCTTCAAACCGTAAGTGCCATTTCTTTTTCTACCTTTCACTAGTGATGAGCGGCAGGGGTCATATTCGAATTCGCGATATTTCGCAAATATTTTGTAGAATATTCGTCGAAAATTAGCAAATTCGAAAATTCACGATTTTTTTTTTACTAAAAAAATCGGAATGGTAATGATTGTGTAATATGCGAATTTTCGGAATTCGAATTCTCAGATTCAAATTTTTTATTGAGAATTTTTCAACTTACAACTATTAGACAAAGAAGATTATATCACTATATTAGCTAAATTGCTGTATTCGATTTTTTTCGAATATTCTCTATATTGCTATAACTTCGTTTTTTCGAATATTTGTAATATTCTTAAGGCTACTTTCACACTAGCGTTCGGGTGTCCGCTCGTGCGCACCGTTTGAAGGGGCTCACGAGCGGCCCCGAACGCATCCGTCTGGCCCCAATGCATTCTCAGTGGAGGCGGATCCACTGAGAATGCATCCGCCTGCCAGCGTTCAGCCTCCGCTCCGCTCAGTGAGCGGACACCTAAACGCTGCTTGCAGCGTTCGGGTGTCCGCCTGGCCGTGCGGAGGCGAGCGGATCCGTCCACACTTACAATGTAAGTCAATGGGGACGGATCCGCTTGAAGATGACACAATATGGCTCAATCTTCAAGCGGATCCGTTCCCCATTGACTTTCAATGTAAAGTCTGAACGGATCCGCTCAGACAACTTTCACACTTAGAAAATTTTCTAAGTTTTAATGCAGACGGATCCGTTCTGAACGGATGCAAACGTCTGCATTATCGGAGCGGATCCGTCTGATGAAACATCAGACGGATCCGCTCCGAACGCTAGTGTGAAAGTAGCCTAAACAAGAATATATAGCAATATAGCGAATATAAAAAAAAAACAAATATAGAGCAAAATTTGCAAACACTACTACTCCTAAAGTCAAGTATATTGCAGCCTTCTTATTGGCCCACAAGCTAGAAGCAGTGAGGGATCATGTGTACTGATAAAAAAAAATAAAAAAAAATCTGAAAAAAAAAAATCAAAAGAAATTCGAATATTCAAAGTACCTATATTCACGATAAAAATTCGAAATTCGAATATTCGTGATCAACACTACCTTTCACCAACAAAGTATTTTGCTACCCTGATGCTTAAGGTGGGTTCAGCTTCATCCTAGTCTGGCCTACAAATATAATATCATAGAATATTTGGAATGATGCTCTTTTAAATATCATTTAGTAAAAGTTAAATTTTAAAACTGGTAGCTATATTTTTCTGTGATATTATTGATGATAGCTTGCCACTATAATATATGACACCCTGTGATTGGATTAACGTTCTGAACCTTAGCACAACCTGCATGACCAGGCACCTGCATGCAAAGCATAAACTGCAGTGGAGTAAACACCTTAAAAACAAGGAACTCACTCAGGCTCCCCCTGCTACCTCTTCCTCTGCTGCCTCGGCCTCTTCCTCCGCCTCTGGAGGAACGTTGGCACCTGCCGCCCAGCAAACAGAGGATGTACCACCAACACCACCACCTCCGTCACCAAGTATCTCCACCATGTCACACGGCAGTGTTCAGCTCTCCATCTCACAAACATTTGAGAGAAAGCGTAAATTCCCACCTAGCCACCCTCGATTCCTGGCCCTGAATGCCAGCATTTCTAAACTACTGGCCTATGAAATGCTGTCATTCAGGCTGGTGGACACAGACAGCTTCAAACAGCTCATGTCGCTTGCTGTCCCACAGTATGTTGTGCCCAGCCGCCACTACTTCTCCAAGAGAGCCATGCCTTCCCTGCACAACCAAGTATCCGATAAAATCAAGTGTGCACTGCGCAACGCCATCTGTGGCAAGGTCCACCTAACCACAGATACGTGGACCAGTAAGCACGGCCAGTGACGCTATATCTCCTTAACTGCACACTGGGTAAATGTAGTAGCGACTGGGCCCCAGGCACGTCCTTCCGCCGAAAAAGGATCGCAGGGCAACATTCTTTGCTTCCTGTAGCCTCCTCCTCCTACTCGGCTTCTCCTCCTCTTCTTCCACCTGCTCATCCAGTCAGCCACACACCTTCACCACCAACTTCAGCACAGCCCGGGGTAAATGTCAGCAGGCCATTCTGAAACTCATATGCTTGGGGGACAGGCCCCACACCGTGCAGGAGTTGTGGCGGGGTATTGAACAACAGACCGACGAGTGGTTGCTGCCGGTGAGCCTCAAGCCCGGCCTGGTGGTGTGCGATAATGGGCGAAATCTCGTCGCAGCTCTGGGACTAGCCGGTTTGACGCACATCCCTTGCCTGGCGCATGTGCTGAATTTGGTGGTGCAGAAGTTCATTCACAAATACCCTGACATGTCAGAGCTGCTGCATAAAGTGCGGGCCGTATGTGCGCGCTTCCGGCGTTCACATCCTGCCGCTGCTCGCCTGTCTGCGCTATAGCGTAACTTCGGCCTTCCCGCTTGTTGGGCAATATACTCTCTTGCCTAACGTGTCCCTGACACATGATTTTGGTGATCAGCTTGAATTAAGTCTATCCGGTACCGGGAGAATGAATCAGATGAACACTGAACACATGTCTAGTTCCAATCCATTCTGGTTTATTTCACAGTTGGCAAACAGTTATAATAGAGGGGGTTGAGCTTCCTTGACATCCAATCATATGTTAGCATTCGTTTGACCTATGGTATGATCACACATGAGCTCTGCATTAACATAATAGATGACTCATAGTAACAGCATTTGACCAATCAGGTATATACACATAGGCCAGCAGACACTTGAGCCAAGATGACCCTATATTGTTAGAAGGCTGTTCAAACTTACAAACTAAGGAATGTATGGATATCTTGAAACCGCACAGGAAGTTTCTCACATTCCAAAAGGGGGAAGAGAGAAGAGAGATTTTGTAAGTGCACTGACTAAATGTAATACACGTTGCTGACAGGACAAAATGGAGTTACTTATACCCCATCACCGCTCACCGCCTCAGATGCGACGCGCCCACCAGGTGGAACTCCACCTTGCACATGCTGGACAGACTGTGCGAGCAGCAGCAGGCCATAGTGGAGTTTCAGCTGCAGCACGCACGGGTCAGTCGCACTGCGGAACAGCACCACTTCACCACCAATGACTGGGCCTCCATGCGAGACCTGTGTGCCCTGTTGCACTGTTTCGAGTACTCCACCAACATGGCCAGTGGCAATGACGCCGTTATCAGCGTTACAATACCACTTCTATGTCTCCTTGAGAAAACACTTAGGGCGATGATGGAAGAGGCGGTGGCCCAGGAGGAGGAGGAGGAGGAAGAGGGGTCATTTTTAGCACTTTCAGGCAAGTCTCTTAGAAGTGACTCAGAGAGAGGTTATTTGCAACAGCAGAGGTCAGGTACAAATGTGGCCAGACAGGGCCCACTACTGGAGGACGAGGAGGACGAGGATGAGGAGGAGGTGGAGGAGGAGGAGGATGAAGAATGTTTACAGCGGTGTGGCACCCAACGCAGCTCGGGCCCATCACTGGTGCGTGGCTGGGGGGAAACGCAGGACGATGACGATACGCCTCCCACAGAGGACACACATGAGCGACTACATGCTGCAGTGTCTGCGTAACGACAGCAGAGTTGCCCACATTTTAATGTATGTGGACTACTGGGTTGCCACCCTGCTGGATCCCCAGTACAAAGACAATGTGCCCACCTTACTTCCTGCACTGGAGCATGATAGGAAGATGCGCGAGTACAAGCGCACGTTGGTAGACGCGCTACTAAGAGCACAGGGGAACAAGTGGAAGCCCAAGGAAAAGGCAGAGGAGGAGCAAGAGGTCGCCAACGCAGCTGTGTCACGGCCAGCTCCTCTGAGGGCAGGGTTAGCATGGCAGAGATGTGGAAAAGTTTTGTCACCACGCCACAGCTAACTGCACCACCACCTGATACGGAACGTGTTAGCAGGAGGCAACATTTCACTAACATGGTGGAACAGTACGTGTGCACACCCCTCCACGTACTGACTGATGGTTCGGCCCCATTCAACTTCTGGGTCTTCAAATTGTCCACGTGGCCAGAGCTAGCCTTTTATGCCTTGGAGGTGCTGGCCTGCCCGGCGGCCAGCGTTTTGTCTGAACGTGTATTCAGCACGGCAGGGGGCGTCATTACAGACAAACGCAGGCGCCTGTCTACAGCCAATGTGGACAAGCTGACGTTCATAAAACTGAACCAGGCATGGATCCCACAGGAACTGTTCATCCCTTGTGCAGATTAGTGATGTCGCGAACATAAAATTTTCAGTTCGCGAACAGCGAACGCGAACTTCCGCAAATGTTCGCGAACTGGCGAACCGGGCGAACCGCCATAGACTTCAATAGACAGGCGAATTTTAAAACCCACAGGGACTCTTTCTGGCCACAATAGTGATGAGAAAGTTGTTTCAAGGGGTCTAACACCTGGACTGTGGCATGCCGGAGGGGGATCTATGGCAAAACTCCCATGGAAAATTACGTAGTGGACGCAGAGTCGGGTTTTAATCCATAAAGGGCATAAATCAACTAACATTCCTAAATTGTTTGGAATAACGTGCTTTAAAACATCCAGTGTGTGTATACGATCAGGTATGATGTTGTATCGATCAGGTAGTGTAAGGGTTACGCAACTGAATTTAGACTACTGTCTAAAAATTAAATGCCTTATTTATCGGCAAGCTACTGTGCCACCCGGTATCAGTGGTTGGCACTGGCAGTGGGCACACTACAGTCAGTGGAAGCGGGCCTGACACACACTGGCAGCAGGCAAGCAACTGAAATTACACTAAAGTGTAAAAATTAAATGCCTTATTTATCGACAAGCTACTGTGCCACCCGGTATCAGTGGTTGGCACTGGCAGTGGGCACACTACAGTCAGTGGAAGCGGGCCTGACACACACTGGCAGCAGGCAAGCAACTGAATTTAGACTACTGTCTAAAAATTAAATGCCTTATTTATCGGCAAGCTACTGTGCCACCCGGTATCAGTGGTTGGCACTGGCAGTGGGCACACTACAGTCAGTAGAAGCGGGCCTGACACACACTGGCAGCAGGCAAGCAACTGAAATTACACTAAAGTGTAAAAATTAAATGCCTTATTTATCGGCAAGCTACTGTGCCACCCGGTATCAGTGGTTGGCACTGGCAGTGGGCACACTACAGTCAGTAGAAGCGGGCCTGACACACACTGGCAGCAGGCAAGCAACTGAAATTACACTAAAGTGTAAAAATTAAATGCCTTATTTATCGGCAAGCTACTGTGCCACCCGGTATGAGTGGTTGGCACTGGCAGTGGGCACACTACAGTCAGTGGAAGAGGGCCTGACACACTGACTGGCAGCAGGCAAGCAACTGAATTTAGACTACTGTCTAAAAATTAAATGCCTTATTTATCGGCAAGCTACTGTGCCACCCGGTATCAGTGGTTGGCACTGGCAGTGGGCACACTACAGTCAGTGGAAGCGGGCCTGACACACACTGGCAGCAGGCAAGCAACTGAAATTACACTAAAGTGTAAAAATTAAATGCCTTATTTATCGGCAAGCTACTGTGCCACCCGGTATCAGTGGTTGGCACTGGCAGTGGGCACACTACAGTCAGTAGAAGCGGGCCTGACACACACTGGCAGCAGGCAAGCAACTGAAATTACACTAAAGTGTAAAAATTAAATGCCTTATTTATCGGCAAGCTACTGTGCCACCCGGTATGAGTGGTTGGCACTGGCAGTGGGCACACTACAGTCAGTGGAAGAGGGCCTGACACACTGACTGGCAGCAGGCAAGCAACTGAATTTAGACTACTGTCTAAAAATTAAATGCCTTATTTATCGGCAAGCTACTGTGCCACCCGGTATCAGTGGTTGGCACTGGCAGTGGGCACACTACAGTCAGTGGAAGCGGGCCTGACACACACTGGCAGCAGGCAAGCAACTGAAATTACACTAAAGTGTAAAAATTAAATGCCTTTTTTATGCAAAGTCCTGTGCCAGCCGGTATGAGTGGTGGGCACTGGCAGTGGGCACACTACAGTCAGTGGAAGTCAGCCTGACACACACTGGCAGGCAACTAACCTTAGATTAAAGTGTAAAAATTAAGTGCCTATTTTTTAAGCAAAGTCCTGTGCCACTCGGTATGACAGGGGTGGGCACTGGCAGTGGGCACACTACAGTCAGTTGAAGTCGGCCTGACACACACTAGCAGCAGGCAAGCAGCTGAAATTACATTAAAGTGTAAAAATTAAATGCCTTTTTTAAGCAAAGTCCTGTGCCAGCCGGTATGAGTGGTGGGCACTGGCAGTGGGCACACTACAGTCAGTGGAAGTCAGCCTGACACACACTGGCAGGCAACTAACCTTAGATTAAAGTGTAAAAATTAAGTGCCTATTTTTTAAGCAAAGTCCTGTGCCACACGGGATGACAGGGGTGGGCACTGGCAGTGGGCACACTACAGTCAGTGGAAGTCAGCCTGACACACACTGGCAGGCAACTAACCTTAGATTAAAGTGTAAAAATTAAGTGCCTTTTTTTAAGCAAAGTCCTGTGCCACAGGGAATGACAGGGGTGAGCACTGGCAGTGGGCACACTACAGTCTGTGGGCCTGCAGCTCCTCACACACAGGCAGGCCAGGCAACTGCAATATGTATATAAAGGAAAAAAAAAAAAGCAGACTAATGTTGCAGCCCTAAAAAGGGCTTTTTGGGGTGCTGTCAGGACGCTGTCCTTACAGCAGAGATCAGATGAGTCTTTCAGGACTGGAGTGGACACTGAATTCACTAGCCTAGCTATCGATTTCCCAATTAAATCAGCAGCAGTTACAGTCTCCCTCCTCTCACTAAGACTGCAGCTTCAGAATGAATCTAAAATGGATGCTGTGCAGGAGGTGGGAGGGTCTGGGAGGGAGGGTATGCTGCTGATTGGCTGGAATGTGTCTGCTGACTGTGAGGTACAGGGTCAAAGTTTGCTCAATGATGATGTATAGGGGGCGGACCGAACATCGCATGTGTTCGCCCGGCAGAGGCGAACGCGAACAAGCTATGTTCGCCGGGAACTGTTCGCCGTCGGATAGTTCGGGCCATCTCTAGTGCAGATTAGACATTTATAACTAACTCCCCTTAACCATATATTCTTGTACTCCAGGGCACTTCCTCATTCAATCCTCTTTTTTTAATTTTACCATTATATTGCGGGGCAACCCAAAGTTGAATGAACCTCTCCTCTGTCTGGGTGCCGGGGCCTAAAAATATCTGACAATGGCCTGTTCCAGTGGTGGGTGACGTGAAGCCTGATTCTCTGCTATGACATGAAGCCTGATTCTCTGCTATGGGACCTCTCTCCTCTGTCTGGGTGCCAGGGCCTAAAAATATCTGACAGTGGCCTGTTCCAGTGGTGGGTGACATGAAGCCTGATTCTCTGCTATGACATGAAGCCTGATTCTCTGCTATGGGACCTCTCGCCTCTGTCTGGGTGCCGGGGCCTAAATATCTGACAGTGGCCTGTTCCAGTGGTGGGTGACATGAAGCCTGATTCTCTGCTATGACATGAAGCCTGATTCTCTGCTATGGGACCTCTCTCCTCTGTCTGGGTGCCGGGGCCTAAAAATATCTGACAGTGGCCTGTTCCATTGGTGGGTGACATGAAGCCTGATTCTCTGCTATGACATGAAGCCTGATTCTCTGCTATGGGACCTCTCTCCTCTGTCTGGGTGCCAGGGCCTAAAAATATCTGACAGTGGCCTGTTCCAGTGGTGGGTGACATGAAGCCTGATTCTCTGCTATGACATGAAGCCTGATTCTCTGCTATGGGACCTCTCGCCTCTGTCTGGGTGCCGGGGCCTAAATATCTGACAGTGGCCTGTTCCAGTGGTGGGTGACATGAAGCCTGATTCTCTGCTATGACATGAAGCCTGATTCTCTGCTATGGGACCTCTCTCCTCTGTCTGGGTGCCGGGGCCTAAAAATATCTGACAGTGGCCTGTTCCATTGGTGGGTGACATGAAGCCTGATTCTCTGCTATGACATGAAGCCTGATTCTCTGCTATGGGACCTCTCTCCTCTGTCTGGGTGCCGGGGCCTAAAAATATCTGACAGTGGCCTGTTCCAGTGGTGGGTGACATGAAACCTGATTCTCTGCTATGACATGAAGCCTGATTCTCTGCTATGGGAACTCTTTTTTATTAGAAAATTACAAAACTTTACAGACGAGAAAACAAACAGAACAGCTTCTCAGCTGGCCCAGCCTCACTCATACTCACATTCATACCAATACCCTATAAAAACTATATACAAACTATATACAAATGCTAAAAAAGAAATAAAACTTACTTAGCCGGTTCAGCTGTAAAACCCAAAAAGAAAAACTTGACTACTCTTTAAAAAAAACGAAAACGCAAATAAGACTAATAAAACAATAACAATAATAATAATAATACAAAACAAACAAAAATTATTATTATTTTTTTATATATATATTACCTTTTTACTAATATAACACATAAAGCAAAACAAACCTTTTTACCTCCCTAATCTAGCCCTAACCCCCACTACCTACTCCATCACTCTTCACCCATCACCCAAGGCTGACCTCCGCCTCACGTCTCTTTTGTGTCCGCATAGTCCGAGGCCAGCCCTACCTCCACCATCCACATCTAGCCCCTCGCCCCATGTCCTCCCATGTCCGCATAGTCCAGGGCTGGATGCAGGCCTCCCCACTTCAAAACACACATAAAAAACATAAAAGCACAAATAAAAGACCCCTTCCCTCACCCACCCAACCTAACTAGCCCCAACTCATCCTATCCTAATAAACAACATAAACAACATAACTATTTAACACACACTGCAAAATATTCTAATATACAGAACTTACAGGCCCAAGCTCGGTCTCTGTAAGCCTTTCTTCAAAGCTCAACATCCCACAAAACAAAAATCTACGGTGAAAGCGTCAGCCCACCACCAGGAAACGTATGTCTAGGCTAGGGTACGCTAAAAGCAAAGCCCTACTGGTACCCAGTCTCTCATACTCCAAAGAACGCACCTTCACCAGGTCACCCAGAATGTTCCTACACACCTCGTCCACTGGGAGGACTTTCTGCTGCGTTGAAACTAAGCACCGTGCATTCCACGTGTAGAACCTAACCACTATACTAACTAAAAAACATGTGCACAGGTCCCTTCTACCAATGTCTCTGAGCACTCCATAGGCCCACTCCGCGTAGGAGAGGCTGGCTAGCCTAGGCCAGCCAATGGAAGCTCTCACCCGTTGGTATACCTCTGTATTAAAGGGACACTGAAGCAGGAAGTGATCCATACTTTCCAGTATGGAGCCACACTCCTCCCGGGGACAACTCCTTTCATCAGAGTCCTGTACTTCAAGTTGTCCCTCACATACAGCCTCCCGTGAAAGCAGCGCCAAGCCAAGTCTCAAAACTTCAAGGGGATCCTTGCAGAATTTAGCAACTGTAACCCCTTGTCTAGATCCCGGCTTGGGCAATCCCTGAGGGCCAGGGGCTTCTGGAAGTGGGACAACAAGACCCTCTCGTCAAGGGACCTCCTTGACAGAGTCCTGATCTCCCTCACCTCCAAACCGCACCGGCGGATCACCTTCAGAATCGGGGTGACGTAAGTCGGAAGATATCCGTGAGGCGTACGTAAGTCCTTCACTTGCCCTCCTGTCTCCCATTCCTGGAAGAAAGGCCGAAACCACCCCCGGCAGGAGACTACCCACGGAGAAGCCCTCTCCATCCAGAGGTTTGCCAGATTCGCTTTAACAAAGGTGTTTACAAGAAACACCACGGGGTTAACCATAGATAACCCCCCTAGTCTCCTCGTGCGGTAAGTCACTTCTCTCTTGATCGGGTTCAGTCTATTCCCCCATAAGAGCTGGAAGAACAGACTATAAACCCGAGTCCAGAGAGGCTCTGGCAAGATACACACGCTACCCAAATAGATAAGCAAAAGGGAGTAAGTAGGCCTTGATCAGGTTTACCCTTTCCCTGAGGGTCAAAGACCAACCCTTCCACTGGTCGACCTTCTGAGCGGCGATCTTAAGCCTGTCATCCCAATTTTGAGTGGGATAGTCCCCATGGCCAAAATGGATGCCTAGGACTTTGGCTGACGACTGGGGCCCTGGGAGGGTGTCCGGGAGATCAAAAACTGGATCACCCCCTCCCAGCCAGAGACTCTCACACTTATCCCGATTGATCATGGACCCGGATGCCTCCGAGTAGCGATCCACTTCAGACATCACGTACTCCGCCTCCCCTCTTGAGGATACTAAAATGGTGACATCATCAGCGTACGCTACTACCCTCAGAGTGGCTTCCGGCGTCGCCCGATCCATCCCGACTCCCGCCAACGGTCCACGATCGATCCGCTTAAGAAAGGGATCAATCGCGAACACGTATAAAAGCGGGCTCAAAGGACAACCCTGGCGGACGCCAGACCCAACCTCAAAAGAGCAGCCAGACCAACCGTTCACAAGCGGGAAACTCTCTGCCCCTGCATACAAGATCTTTAACCAATCGACAAACCCCCCCCGGCAGGCCATACTTCAGAAGGACCGACCAGAGGCACTCATGTTTCACCCGATAAAACGCCTTTGCTTGATCTAAGGACAGCATGTACCCCCTCCAGTAGCCTGCTCTACTCTGTTCTACTGCCTCTCGGACACCGAGTACAGCACTAAAAGTGCTGCGGCCTGGAACTGAGCAATGCTGAGCCACCGAAAGGAGCTGGGGTGCAAATTTCACCAGCCTATTAAAAAGTATCTTGGCCAGAATCTTTCTGTCCGTATTGAGAAGTGCTATCGGACGCCAGTTCTCAATACGGCTCGGATCCTTACCCTTTGATAGAAGGATCAGAGCTGACCTCCTCATTGACCGAGGCAGAGTGCCCGAGGATAAACACTCATTGAATACCTCAGTCAAGAGGGGACATAAAGAGTCCTTAAAGGCCTTATAAAACTCGGATGTTAAGCCATCCGGGCCTGGCGACTTCTTCAGAGCTAACCCTTCCACCGCCAGGATAACTTCCTCCTTCCTGATCTCTTCTACCAAACCGTCAAAAAAAAGGTGAGCTCCTGACTCAGGGGTGACCCCAGCCAGGAAAGCCGGCATCCTGTCCCGATCCAGATCCCTCCTCCCAAGAGGCACGAGTAAAAGGATCTAACGACTTCCAGGATCCCTGATCTGGACCTGTTCAGAGACCCCGTACTATCGACCAGTCCTGTTATTAACTTACTCTTCACTGACATCTTACAATTTCTGTAGGGGTCGAGCGAGCGGTACCTCCCGAAGTCCCTCTCAAAAACTAAAGATGTGTGCCTATCATACTGGCACCTCTTGAGCAAAGATTTCACCCTGGAGATATCCTCGCGGCTACCACCAGTCGAGACCAGATGCTCGAGTTTCCTCCTCAGACCCTGATACAGGCGGTAGCTGTCCAGGGACCTGAGGCTCGAGAGCCGGCGGAAGAACTTTGCAGCCCGATCTTTGAATATCTCCCACCACTCTGACTTAGTATCACAGAGATCCAGTAAAGGTACCTGACTCTGAAGGAAGTCCTCAAAGGATTGTCTCACCTCTGCTTCCTCCAGGACACCCGAATTCAGCTTCCAATAACCTCTTCCCATTTGGGGGGATTCTGAAATATTCAGAGAAAACATAATCAAACAGTGATCGGAGAATTCCACTTCCACAACTCTTAAGGGCGAAAAGGTAGCCTCCTCCTTCAAATAAAACCTATCTATTCTAGACCTGATCTGACTACCTCTATAGAAAGTGAAACCCCCGTGGCCTGGGGTATGCCTAATGTGGACATCCTCCAGACGAGCCTCACTAGCTACTTTATTCAGAAAAATACTATCATAAGTCAGCCGGTTTCTGGTGCCTCCCCTGTCTTGGGGCCTTGTGACAGTATTAAAGTCCCCACCAAAAACCACCTGCCGGCTTGTAAAAAGGAAAGGCTTAATCCTCATAAAGAGACATTTCCTGTCCCACCTGGACTGGGGCCCGTAGATATTAATCAGGCGCAGTTCCTGTCCCTTCATGAGGACATCCAAGATCAAACACCTCCCCATTTCTAATTCAATTACTCGTCGGCATTCTACCGGTGCGGTAAAAAAGACCGCCACTCCGCTATACGGCTCAGCCGCAAGAGACCAGTAGGAGGGCCCTGGTCTCCACTCTCTCTTGGCTTTATAAATCGCTGCCAAATCTGGCAGCCTGGTCTCTTGCAAAAACAAAATGTCAGCTTCAACACGGCTGAGAAAATCGAAGGCTGTGAAACGAACCGCATCCGACTTAATGCTGGCGGGTACCGCCATAAAAAGTAGTTAAATTAGACGGCCTTCTTCCCATCCTTCTCCCCCCTCCCGGGGCTGCCTTCTAGAGCAGCATGACCTCTCTTGAGGGAGATAGTGGTATCCATCTCTGCCACCACCACCTTCCTTTGCCCACCCCTCCTGGCTTTCTCAGTCTCAGGGCCCGGTTTTGCCACCCCTCCTGAGGACCTTGCATCCCCACCAGAGGGGGGTGTGGGGCCCCCTGAAGGCCCTCCCTCCTTCGCCCCCGGCCCCTCACCTTCAACCTCCTCCTCAGCAGAGGAGGCAGAGGTCTCATCCAAGATGAGGTACCAGTTGGAGAGCTCCAGAGGGGAGCCGGTTACACCTTCCCTGGCAACTTTGGTCGGGCTAGATCTTTTTTTAGTACGCCGTTTCCGTCTACTTTGGGACTCTGCCCCACTACCCTCTGCAGAACTCTGCAGAACTTTCGTAGTGCGAGGACAGAGTCTCTTCGGCCCGATCCAGTCTCTCAATCTGCAAACAGGGTCGGCGTTTGGCGCCATCTTTTTCTCACAGACCAAATTACATTTCGCTACATTCTCTCTATTCTCCCCACTCCCATGCTCTGGTTCCACTGTAGAAACCAGGCTAGGGGGGAAAATGGGGTTAGCCCCCTGAGCCGACTTTGCAGCCGGCCCAGAGGGCAGTGGATAGGACACATACACCCAGTTCACTTCTTTGTTTTTCTCTGCCTCTTTTTGTTTCTTCTTTGCCTCTTTTTGTTTCTTTCTCTTTTTCTTTTTCGCAGGCTCATCTTCCAACAATTCATCCCCGAAAACAAGTCCGTCAACATGAGCCCGGGGGGACTCAAGGTAGCGTATCTGTTCCATCAACTGTCCCCCTACCCCACTGCTCTTACCGCTTTCTTCCTCATCTGAGCTAGTGGGGGGGAGACAGACCTGCTCGGGCCGGATCCCAGAATCCGCCGGCCCCGCAGACTGTCCCCCCAGGCTCACTATGGTATCCTCCTCATCTGAGGAAACTTTTTTTAGGTTCATCTCTGCGAACCTCTTTTCGTTTTTCAACTTTTCCTCAAATGGGCCACTATGTCTCAAGATGTCAGCCCTTTTATCCTCCATTTCACTTATCTCGACCTTCAGGGCCCTTACTCTTGCTGCTATTTCAGGCCTCTTCACTTTAGAGGCCCTGGCCGCTTTTTGCCTTTCCTCCTTTATATCATGCTGGAGTTTGTTTAAGGCCTTACCAGCCTCTTCGTGCTCCCGGAGGTGGGCTGCAATACGGGAGCTATAATGGACCACCGACTCCCTGGGCCTCATAGTACCCCAGTCGGCCTCCACCAAACCCGACCCACCTCCAGGAGCACCCCGCATACCTTTAGGAGGGTTATCGTCCACCCTCCTGGACTTGCTGGCGATGTTCACGGCTTCGCCCCTGGGGGCCACAGGGGACACTTCCACATGACCCTTGCTTGATCTTCTGACCCCCGGAGCGGAAGATGGAGCAGAGGCCGGTACTTCACCTCCCCTAATCCCCGCCGGCCTACCCCGGGAAGCAGGATCCTGGGCCTTGCCTGAGCGCATGGCCCAGGCCCTTACCAGCTCCCTAGGGAGAGGCAGGGCCTGGGCTGGGGAGAAAGGTGGAAAACCTCCCCACAAGCCTGGTCCCTCCCAGGGGATTAAGGTGATGAAAAATCTCCCTGGGGCCTTAACGAGGTGGAAGTTTCCAGGAGCTGCTGCACACACAACTTTCCACCTCAGCTGCAGGAAACAGACACGCCCATGCCTGAATCTCTGCTATGGGACCTCTCTCCTCTGTCTGGGTAATGGTTGTAGTGGATGGCACTCCTGGTGTGTAGTTGTCGGTGCTCAGTGGAGAAGGTCAGTCAGAATATATATAGAAACCACGGCACTCGATGTATCGTTTTTCAAAGTTAATTCATTTATTTATTGTCCATCCCAAATAGGATCTTTTTTAGTTGCGCCTCCGATCTCCTGCATCCAGGCCGTGATCAAGGTCCTAGTTGACCGAAACGTTGGCCACTTGCAACTAAAAAAGATCCTATTTGGGATGGACAATAAATAAATGAATTAACTTTGAAAAACGATACATCGAGTGCCGTTGTTTCTATATATATCCTCTCTCTGGGTGCCGGGGCCTAAATATCTCACAGAGGCCTGTTCCAGTGGTGGGTGACATGAAGCCTAATTCTCTGCTATGGGACCTCTCTCCAATTAATATTGGTTAATTTTTTATTTTATTTTTAAATTCATTTCCCTATCCACATTTGTTTGCAGGGGATTTACCTACATTTTGCTGCCTTTTGCAGCCCTCTAGCCCTTTCCTGGTTTATTTTACAGCCTTTTTAGTGCCGAAAAGTTCGGGTCCCCATTGACTTCAATGGGGTTCGGGTTCGGGGCGAAGTTCGGGGCGAAGTTCAGATCCCAAACCCGAACATTTTTGGGAAGTTCGGCCGAACTTCTCGAACCCGAACATCCAGGTGTTCGCTGATCTCTACTAGAGACGAGCAAATTTCGCAAAAATTTGAAATTATTCGAAAAAATTACAGTTTGATACAAATTTATTTGTGGCGAATTGCGTTAAAAAATGCCTGTTTCCTGGCTGCAGAGAGCCTTTATAGTGTTGTAAATCACTGTGCCTTGCAGTAACACACATAGGGAGTCTGTTGTGGTAGTAAAACAATACTGTGAGCAGTATGACCTGCAGATGACTGTCGTCGCTCTTATAATCACTGCGTACTTCACTTATTTGGGCAGTTATGGGGCCAAAACTGACCAAATAACTCAAGTGTGAACTCAGCCTTACAGGTCAATGTTAGAGTCAAGAAAAAGCACACTCCGTTTACACCGACGGCAGCTGATTCCACATAGATGTTTACAGAATCTGTTCTATTAAGCGCTCATAAAAGTAGATCCCCCTGACAGAGTGGAGAGGGTTTCAGCAGTAAGTTTGTGTTAACGTCACTGATTACTTTGCCCTTCCTCTGATCCTTCAGAACAATAACCCCCAAAAAACGGATCCTGTCTGTTGAGCATCCTCCTTCACTCAGTCAGGATTTGGTCAGTAATCCATCAGCATTGCTAAAGCCAAAAAAACAGGAATGGATCCAAAGAGATGAATATTTGCATGTCTTCTGTGTTTTGTGCCCACTCCTGCTTTTTGCCACCAAATAATAAGCCAATTCTGATGCAAAATAGGGACCATATCATGCAGGCCTTACAGCTGCTACATAGACAGGATCCGTTGTAGGTCTTATTTTTCCTTTCTTCTGACAGATCAGAAATAGGGTCAAATAAATAATGATGTCAGCCAGGCCAAAAAGGCAAAATAGTGGCCCAGTCATGAAGTGAGGGGGGTATGAACAGCATGATAAGTCCACAGAGTGGCCGTATGACATAGTGGTGAGGTGGGAGCAGCATGAGGAGACCACAGAGTGGCCCAATGACAGAGTATGGAGGTGGCAGCAGCATCAGGAGAAGGCATCAGAGTGGCACAATGTCAGAGTGTGGAAGTAGCGGCAGCAGCATCAGAAGTAGGCCACAGGGTGGAACAATTACAGAGTGTGGAGATGGCAGCAGCAGCATGAGGAGACCACAGAGGGGCACAATGACAGAGTGTGGAGGTGGCAGCATCATCATCAGGAGGCCACAGAGTGACACAATGACAGTGTGGAGGTGGAAGCAGCAGCATCAGGAGGCCACATAGTAGCAGGTTGACATAGTGTTGAGGTGGCAGCAGCATCTGTAGACCACAGAGTGGCAAGTTGACATAGTGTGGAGGTGGCAGCAGCATCAGGAGACCACATAGTAGCAAGTTGACATAGTGTTGAGGTGGCAGCAGCATCTGGAGACCACAGAGTGGCAAGTTGACATAGTTTGGATGTGGCAGCAGCATCAGGAGACCACAGAGTGGTAAGGTGACATAGTGTGGAGGTGGCAGCAGCATCAGGATACCACATAGTAGCAAGGTGACATAGTGTGGAGGTGGCAGCAGCATCAGGAGACAACAGAGTGACCCAGTGACAGAGTGGGGAGGTGGGTGGCAATACCAGTACCAGCTGAAGATGGTGAGTGAAAGAAGGAGCACTTGGCATCAGGTGGGTGGCAGCATCAGAATCTTAGCTGAGACAGGTAGCCAGAAGAAACCGGTCTCTTTTGTCAAAGTGTTGGTGTGGAACCATGGATGATCTAGTCTGATGCATCAGGTATTGGTGGGTGGAAATCCTGGCTGATCCACGCCTGGTCAGTCTCTCTACAGTTTGGGTGGACAGGCGAGTTCTTCTTGGGGTAACTATGGCCCCTGCCGCACTAAACACCCGCTCTGGTGCCATACTACTCACCGGGCAGGACAGCTTTTCCAGGGCAAACTCTACCTTTTGCAGCCACAAATCCAGTTTGGCTGACCAGTAGTCCAGCGTATCTTCAATGTAGGGTGGCAGGGTGCTGTCCAAGTATGCTACCACCTGCTGGTCCTGCTCCAGGTCTAGCTGCTGCTGGTGAGTAGTTTCTTCACTAGGCGGGTGAAGAAAGCTGCTTATCAGCGACTCTAGACTCAAGTTGTTGCTGATGGAGCTGGAACTGCTCCTACCCCCCACCGCCATGGCAGAAGAACGTGAGTGCAGAGGGTCCCCTCGGTCAGACCTGCAAGAGGATGGCTGATGGCACAGAGAGGCAGCGGCCAACTATCTACATAGGATGTCACTTTTAGTAGTTCAGTTTGTCCTCCCTCTTAGCGGGTGTAAAAAAGGCCCCCATTTTAGACAGGTAGCGAGGGTCCAACAAGGTGGAGAGCCAGAAGTCATCCCTCTGCTAAACGGTGACAATTCGGCTGTCACTACACAAGCAAGTGAGCATGCATCAGGCCATTTAAGCAAGTGACTCTGCAATGAGCAGGACACTGGGTCATTAGGACTGCTATGCAGTGGGTCAGATTTAGGTGTAACTAAGTTCGTGACGCCAGTTGCAGCTTGCGCAGGTACTGTAAAAGAGCCCTTTAAGATGGTATGAGCACACGTACTAGGTAAGGAATGCCAGAGGGGGAGATTGTCTCTATATTGTGTCAACGGTGTCTCCTACCTGTAGTACGGCTGGACTCCTGTATCCTGGCTCACATGCAATAAAATTGAGTGCTGTAAATAGGAGTAATGTAGGAATGATGGAATTCGACACAGAGAAAAGGGTCTAACTTGTCTTTACTTGAGGTTATCTTATGCAGCTTTAGATCCATACAATATTATAGCAATAGTCTAGGATCCCAGCAGGTATTGGCAATATGTGGCAGGAATTATATCTATATATTCTGCATCTGAACATACGCCTTTAAGAATCTGGCAGATATCTGTCTTCTGCTCTGTCTATCTTCTGCTTTGTGTGGGCCTGACTAGCTATGGAGGTACTTATCTTCTCCTTGTATTTTGGAATCTGTACTTACAGGACTGCTCGCAGGGAATGGTGGTTTCTTCCTGGAGATCTAGTAGTTCTGAAGTTGGCTGCTTTCTTTGTCTTCCAGCTGAGGTAAGGAACTCAGGCTGGGGAAGGTTGCTTTGGGCCTCAGGTTAGGCCTGAATCCTTAGTTGGGATTCCTGTTTCTGGGAGCTCCTATTCACACAGCCTACCCCAACAGGGGGTGGCTGGTACACTGCCTAGAACTTTCTGTCCTCCCTCTGAAGTAGGATGTGGGAACATTCCACTCCTCCTCAGATAGGGGGAAGCTAGCCTGGAATGGTTTATTCCAGTCTATGTCTGTTAACTAACTATGTTCTGACTACATATTGCTGCCACCTGCTGGTGTACATGGATATTACAGCATATACATTCAATACAGACATAGAAATGGCATACAAAATCAATGCAAGGTCATATTACACAAGATGACAACACATCTACACTTTAACATCATGAAGCTGGGTGACAGAGTTTTAGTGACATACTCTGGGATGTTACAACTCAGAGGGACTCCACTGCATACTGCCACGGTGTGTCTGGGTCCTCTGCCTCATCTTCCTCATCGCCCTATAGCTCCTCTGGCTACTCCTCCTTTCCTGTCACCTGTGTAAAAAAAAAATACATTTTGCTACACATTGCTTGCGCTCCAATGTCCTCCTCCTCCTCCAGTTCAGCCCCCACAAGGCTCATGTGGCCGTGAGATCTATGTGCAACGTCTCCAGTCCCCTGAACAGCCAGATTTACCAGCATCTGTTCCAGGACATGAAGCAGTGGAATGACGTTGTTCATCCCATAGTCTTCTCAAAGGTGGTCTTCTCAAAGGGCCTGAGAAAATGGCAGGTATCACACATGAGCTGCTCTGGCTGGCATCGAAATAAATTGTTTATGACCTTTCTCTGCTCGTATAGTCGGTCCAAAATATGGAGGGTGGAATTCCAATGGTGAAAACTTCGCCTATCAGCCTATGTTGGGGATGCCGTTCTGCCGCTGCAGCTCAAGGAGGATGTGGTTTTTGGTGTACGAGTGGCTGAAGTGCATGCAAAGTTTCCTGTCCATTTTTAGGATGTCTTGCAGATGGGTGGAAGATTCAGGAACCGCTTGACAACCAGATTGAATACGTGTGCTATGCAGGGCGCATGGTTTAGCCCTCCTTGACCTAGCGCCGACTCCATGTTCTTCCCATTGTCGGTCACCATGGTTGCGATTTTCAGTTGTCGCAGAGAAAGCCAGGATTCGATTTCTTGATGAAGGACGTGGAGCAGTTCCTCCCCTGTGTGACTACCTTCGCCCAAGCAAATTATGTGCAGAACAGTGTGACACCGCCGTGCCCTGCACATGTGGTATGCTGGTGAAGCACTGTGAATTGTTCCTGCAGTGGAGGCTGAGGACACGGTGGAGGATGAGGAGGCGGACATTGTCGCAGGACCAACGGCGTGACAACGTGGAGGCGGAAGCGGCGTCACCTGGCCAAGTTGCTGGTGTGGCTCTGCAGCAACCACATTCATCCAGTGAGCCGTAAAGGACATGTATTGTCCCTGACCGTAGTTACAACTCCACAAGTCGGTGCTGCCGTGCACTTTGGCAGACACTGACAGGCTCAAGGACTTGCCCACCTTCTGTTACGCAAACTTTTGCAGGGCTTGCACTGCCTTTTTGGCAAAAAAGTGACGGCTTACTCTCCACCTTGGCTCTGCACAAGCCATCAGTTCTCTGAAAGGTGCAGAGTCAACCACTTGGAAAGGGAGGGACTGCAGCACCAGCAACTTGGCTAAGAGCACATTAAGCTTCTGCGCCGTTGGATGAGTGCACGCATAATGTTGTCTCTTGGCAATCGCTTTGGTGATCGATTGCTGATGGAATGACTGACAAGGAGGAGGAGCAGGAGCATAAGGACCAGCAGATGATGGGAAGGAAAGACAGCTCCCTTCGGCTGAGGTAGTGGAGCCTTGACTGTCTGAAACTGGGTGTGTGCCAAAGGGTGATGCAGCGGTTGCGGCTGGACCACCACATCGGAGCCACGGTTCTCCCAGGCCACTTTATGGTTACGCTGCATGTGTTGACACCCTGGTCACGCTTTACCTTCTGCCCACAAATCCGGAAAATGGCCATGTTCACCTCCGACGGCCTAACAAAAAATTGACACACCACAGAGTATGGAATTTTCCCGCCAAGACTCTGTGCTGACTGCCTGCTACCGCTGCCTCGGGGAACCCCTGCACCGCTACTTTCCA
Organism: Bufo bufo; assembly: GCF_905171765.1. Lineage (NCBI taxonomy): Eukaryota > Metazoa > Chordata > Amphibia > Anura > Bufonidae > Bufo > Bufo bufo. The sequence continues at coordinate 242,432,686 of NC_053393.1, read as the reverse complement.
GGCTGATAGGCTCCTGCGAAGTGGGTAGTCTACCCCCTGGCACGTTTAGCACTGCTTCCTCCCTGCTGACTCCCGGCCACGCTACCGACTTGCTAGCTCCACAGCTGCCTCACACGTAACCTGCCACCCTCTTCTCCCGATGATGATGAAGCCCCTTTGTCACCCGGCTCCCAATTGTGATCGGCTACAGCATCATCGAGTACTGTCTGCATGTCACTGATGTCCTCCTAACAGTCTCTGAGCCAGGAGCCTGATTGCTCGCAACACCAGCTCCCACACCACTCTCCTCATCACTACTTGCCCGAATACCGGAGGAAGCGGCGGATGCCTCCTCCACATCTTGGCTGTCCAGTAGCTGCTGACTGTCCTCTAGTAGCTCGTCCTCGCTGTATAGTGGAGCTGAGTCCACAGCTGATAATACTTCTCTGGCTGAGGGAACAGAAAAAGACAGAGGCATGTTGAGGACAGTTGAGGGCACAGGGCCTGCTCCCGGGCCATGCCAACTAAAGGTTGTGTCTGACGAACCCACCAACTCTTGGCTGAGGGTGTCTGATTTTACTCGGGACGAAGTGGAAGAACCGCTGGGTTGCTGTTCAAAACACGACCGCTAGATGACACCGGGACCTCAGGCCTCTCGTTGCGACTCTTGCTGCAGCGCCCCCTTACTCTGCTGCGACCTGTGCCTGCGCCAGAAAAATGTAGGCCTCTGCCACTTTCCTGTGCAGGGCCTGGTACTTCTCTGTCTGACATACTGTTAGATCAAATAAATAAATAAAAAGAAAATTAAAACACCCCCAAAAACTCAGCAATTTTCTCACTTCACCACACAACAGCTAATAAGTAGTGTTGGGCAAGCATGCTCAGCCGAACACTAATTTTACTAGAGCATCGCGATGCTCGGCACATCACGGTGTTTGGCCGAATACCGTGTGTGCTCGAGTGTGATGCTCAAGTCTCCTTCCCTCACATTTCTTGACTGCTACGCAGCCAAAAAAACGTGCAGATAGGTGCTGCCATTCACTGTAATGCCGTAGCCATGTTGGCTACTGGCATTACAGTGATTGGCTGGCCGGAACGCATTATCTATCATCATCTATATAGCAGCCAATAACACGTGTTCGGCTTAGTCTTAGTCAGGGAGAGCTGGAGAGCAGAAGCAAGAGATAGTGTATGGAGTGAAATAGGAATATTTTAGTTTTTATACTTGTTATAGACCCAAAAGTCTTTTTAAGGACTATTGTGTGTGGCAGCAATACATATTTTTAGTGCAACCTGCACTGAATTGCTAAAACTTGTTAGAGACCCAAAAGTCCTTTTAAGGACTATAGTTGTATCTGGCAGCAATATATATTTTTAGCGCAACCTGTGCTAAATAGCTTGCAATTGTTTGGCCGCTGCAGACAGCGACATTATCTGCGCTACATCTCCTGTCTAATGTGTGTGCAGCCTAAAAATATCTGTGACATCCAGTGTACATTTTCCGTAGACGGTGTCCGCTGCGGACAGTTACATTACCTGCGCTACATCTCCTGTATAACGTTTGCGTATCTGAAATATCAGTGACATTCAGTCCAATTTTTTTGCTGCTGGTGGCAGCGACATTACCTGCGCTATATCTCCAATATAAAGTTAGCGCTTCTGAAATATCAGTGACATTCAGTGTAATCTTTTTGCCGCTGGTGACTGTTACATGACCTGCGCTACATCTCCTGTATAACGTTTGCGTATCCAAAATATCAGTGACATTCAGTCAAATTTTTTTGCTGCTGGTGGCAGCGACATTACCTGCACTACATCTCCTGTATAACGTTTGCCCATCCTAAATATCAGTGACATTCATTCAGTGTAATTTTTTATTAGGCAGTGGTGACAGCGACATTACTTGCGCTGTACCTCCTGTTTAACGTGTGCGCATCCTAAATATCAGTGACATTCATTCAGTGTAATTTTTTATTAGGCGGTGGTGACAGCGACATTACTTGCGCTATACCTCCTGTTTAACATGTGCGCATCCTAAATGTCAGTGTCATTCATTCAGTGTAATATTTTATTAGGTGGTGGTGACAGCGACATTACTTGTGCTATACCTCCTCTTTAATGTGTGCTCATCCTAAATATCAGTGACTTTCATTCAGTGGAATATTTTATTAGGTGGTGGTGACAGCGACATTACTTGCGCTATGCCTCCTGTTTTAGCATCCTAAAGCCTCCTGTGTTCTTTATTTGCGCATACACTTACAAAACCTGCACTACTGTACGTGTGACATACTTGCAAGCATATATACCATTAAATATGTGCAAGGCGAGCAGTAAGGGACAGGGAAGTGGCCATGGTGCTGATGGTGCACGCAGAGGCCGTGGCCCTGGGCGCAGTGAAACTGTGGCTGCTGCCAGAGCACAAGAAACACACTCATCCACGATACCTAGCTTCATGTCCCAGTTTGCAGGGCGGCGCAGTACACCACTCTAAGTCAGACCAGTGCAACCAGGTGGTCGGTTGGATTGCAGCAGTCGGTTAAGCACCACCCTGTCTTCCACAAAGTCCAGGCTCACTAGCCAAGAGTCTGGTCCACGAGGTGGATGATGATGATGAGACACAATTGCCAATAAGTCAACTGCAATTAGTGTGTAAAGAGGTTCATGATGAGGATGAGACACAGTTGTCAATAACTGAGGTTGTTGTTAGGTCAACAAGTCAGGAGGATGACCAGAGTGAGGAAGTGGAAGAGGAGGTGCTGGACGATGAAGTCACTGACCCAACCTGGGAAGGTAGCAAGCCGAGCGAGGACAGCAGTACAGAGGGGGAGGGATCTGTAACACCACAACAGGCTGGAAGAGGCAGTGGGGTGGCAAAAGGGAGAAGGCAGGCCACACCAAACAGGCCCGCAACTGTTCCCCGGAGCACCCCCTTGCGGCAATCTACTTTGCCGAGGGATAGGTGTTGCGCAGTCTGGCGCTTTTTTGAGAAAAGTGTGGACGATAAAAGCATTTGCTACCTGTGCCGTACCAAAACGAGCAGGGGCGTGAACACTAGCAGCCTCACCACCACTAGCATGATCCGCCACATGGCATCAAAGCACCCTAATAGGTGGGCCGAACGCCTGGGTCCACAACCAGTGTCTGCAGGTAACACCACTGCCTCCTCTTCACCTGTGTTCCGTGCTGAGCAATCCCCTGTCCAACACGCAGGCCCGGATGCCTCCCACCATGCACCTGGACCTTCACAAGCACCATCAGCTAGCACATCCACTTCTGTGTCCCAGCCCAGCGTACAGATGTCTATACCCCAAGTCTGTTGAGCTTCAGCTGGTGGACAGGTGGCCTTAAGTTCTCCTGCAAAATGTCTTGATAAACTTGGGAAATCATTTTCCTTTGATGATAGCAATCCGTCCAGGCCCTGAAGCAGCAAAGCAGACCCAAGCCACGATGCCCCCACCACCATGCTTCACAGTTGGGATGAGGTTTTGATGTTGGTGTGCTGTGCCTCTTTTTCTCCACACATAGTGTTGCGTGTTTCTTCCAAACAACTCAACTTTGGTTTCATCTGTCCACAGAATATTTTGCCAGTACTGCTGTGGAACATCCAGGTGCTCTTGTGCAAACTGTGCAGCAATATTTTTTTGGACAGCAGTGGCTTCCTCTGTGGTATCCTCCCATGAAATCCATTCTTGTTTAGTGTTTTACGTATCGTAGATTCGCTAACAGGGATGTAAGCATATGCCAGAGACTTTTGTAAGTCTTTAACTGACACTCTAGGATTCTCCATCACCTCATTGAGCAGTCTGCGCTGTGCTCTTGCACTCATCTTTACAGGATGGACACTCCTAGGTAGAGTAGAAGCAGTGCTGAAGTTTTTCCATTTATAGACAATTTGTCTTACCATGGACTGATGAACAGCAAGGCTTTTGGAGATAATTTTATAACCCTTTCCAGCTTTATGCAAGTCAACAATTCTTAATCGTAGGTCTTCTGAGAGCTCTTTTGCGCGAGGCATCATTCACATCAGGCAATGCTTCTTGTGAAAAGCAAATCCAGAACTGGTGTGTGTTTTTTATAGGGCAGGGCAGCTGTAACCAACACCTCCAATCTCATCTCATTGATTGGACTCCAGTTGGCGGACACCTCACTCCAATTAGCTCTTGGAGATGTCATTAGTCTAGGGGTTCACATACTTTTTCCACCTGCACTGTGAATATTTACATGGTGTGTTCAATAAAAACATGGTAACATTTAATTCTTCGTGTGTTATTAGTTTAAGCAGACTGTGATTGTCTTTTGTTTGTCTTAGATGAAGATCAGATCACATTTTATGACCAATTTGTGCAGCAATCCATATCATTCCAAAGAGTTCACATACTTTTTCTTGCAACTGTATATGTCCTGGCAGTCAATCATTGTTCAGCTAAGGTATATAGCTCCAATTTAAATATAGGTCATGCTGCATAACACTCACTCATCAAATAAGCAACATAATAGTATGGTTCTGTGATGGTATGGACTCAGGAGCTCTGCCCATGGCATCTCTTGTGGAGGCCAGCTGTTTTAAAAAGCTAGAACCTTGCTCTAATTTCCATGATTAGAGATAACTCCAATCTTGGCCATTTAACACTTAGATCATAGTTGGCAACAGTCTAAATTTTTCCAAGACAATCCAGCAAAATAGGTAGCAAAAGAGGTGTGTCATATGTACGTCATGCCCAAAAGTGAATTATTTGTGTGTGTTTGGGGTTGTTTTGAGGGCATTCCCAGGTGGTTCAAAGGGTTGGGCTTAAATGTTCCGGTTTTTAATTTTTATATGTTGAGAAGTATGTCTTAGATGCCGCCATCAATGCTGACTGTGACAAATAGGTGGGTAGACAGAATAAGGAGACTCCCTTTCTTATGCCATCCTGTCCACACCCATAATGCGATTGCCAGGTGAAGTGGAATTGCTACACAATGTCGGGGACCTAACAAAGGCCTGTCATGTACTGATGCCAGTTCAGCTCTTCCAATAGGCATGATGTTAAATTTTACAGTCTTTGACATAATACACTGTAATACAGAGGAAACACAAGAGGGGTTGGTCAGCACATCCCCATGCGCAGCTGCACGCTGCTATGACTGAAAACACAAAACAACACAACATATAATGCAACAGCTCACTGCGAACCAAATAAAGTACAAAAACATATTGTAATGCCAATGCTATGCTAATAAAGTTTGGCAAAAACATTTTGTACAAAATTATTTGAGCCCATCTGCCGCACGTAAAGGCGATCTCTGTAAGACGGGAACCTAACACCCCCATTGAATACAGGGGATGCAAGTACCAACATGCATGCCGAGTCCACTACCCACTCCATACCTCTCCTGGTGTCAGGGGCTTCCAGCGAGTGGGGAGGAGAAGGCTAAGCTTTATACTCATGCTAATTAAAATCAGCCTATCAGGCAGACAGGCTGGTCAGGAGTGCACAACCGACTGGAGTCAGCCACACCTCCAGTGCAAAATACAAGGAAAACACTAAAGGGGTTGGTCAGAACATCCCAATGAGCAGGTGCACGCTGCTATGACTGAAAACACAAAACAACACAACCCCTGTATTCAATGGAGGCCATTTTGGCACCAAAAATAATAAAAACCAAAGGGGACCCAGCATGCATGTGGAACCTACACCCCCTGAATTTCATGGTCGTTGTCATGGCACTTAACAGGTAGAACTTAGTGTTAGGTTCCCGTCTTATAGAGATCGCCTTGATGTGCGGCAGACGGGCTCAAATAATTTTGTACTAAATTTATTTGCCAAGCATCTCTACTTTATTAGCATAGCATTAGTATTACAATGTGTTTTTGTACTTTATTTGGTTCGCAGTGAACTGTTGTGTTGTTACACTGTAATACAGAAGTATTGCTGTATATTATATAAATGATCAGAAGATCATAAAAACAAAAATGTCTACTTTTGCTTGCAAACAGTTTACAGGTATGGGGGGAAAGTTGCAATGTAAGAAAACTTTCAAAACAGAAGTGTTAACAGTTTATTTTTATCAATTAACAAAATGCAAAGTGAATGAACAAGAAAAATCTAGATCAAATGAATATTTGGTGTGACTAGCCCTTGGCTTCAAAAGGTATACATTTTTCTAGGTACACTTGCACACAGTTTTTGGAGGAACTTGTCAGGGAGGTTGTTCCAAACATATTGGAGAACTAAGCACAGATCTTCTGTGGATGTACAGTAGACTTGCTCATCATTCTGTCTTTTAATGTAATCCCAGACAGACTCGATGATGTTGAGATCAGAGCTCTGTAGGGGCCATATCATTACTTTCAGGTTCCTTGTCCTCCTTATTTGGACAATAGTTCTTGATGACATTGGCTGGATGTTTGTTGTCATTGTCCTGCAGCAGAAAAAAAGTAAATTTAAACTACTAACACTTCTATTTTTGAAATTATCCTTACTTTGTAGAATTTTTTTCACACTTAACACATTAAGCTACTTTCACATCTGCGCTTTCCCTTTCTGCTATTGAGATCTGTCATAGAATCTCAATAGCATGGGAAAATTGGGACAAAACTGAACTAAACGAAATGCACCAGAATGCATTCTGTCCTGTTTGATTGCGTACCCATCGCGGACAGAATAACGCTACAAGCAGCGTTCTCTGACACAATAGAAAATGGATCCGTCCCCCATTGACTTTCAATGGTGTTCATGATGGATACATCATTGCTATTTTGAAGATAATACAACAGGATCCATTCATAACGGATACAGATTGTTGTATTATTGTGACGGAACCGTTTTTGCTAATCCATGACGGATCCAGCAAAAGCACTGGTGTGAAAGTAGCCTTAGGCCTCATGCACACGGCCGTTGTTTGGTCCGCATCCGAGCCGCCGTTTTGGCTGCTCAGATGCGGACCCATTTACTCCGTGTGCGGTCCGCATCCGTTGCTCCGTTCCATGGCCCCGCTAAAAAAATATAACATGTCCTATTCTTGTCCGCGCTTTGCGGACAAGAATAGGCATTTATATTAAAGGCTGTCTGTGCCAATCCGCAAATTGCGAAACATGCACGGTCGCCATCCATGTTTTGCGGATCCGAGATTTGCGGACCGCCAAACACACCATGGTTGTGTGCATGAGGCTTTAGATGTACAGTACACCAAAAAGATGGCATTTTAAAAATGAAGTCATTTTGCAATAAATAAGTCCTCATATGGCTTTTGAAATAAAGAGATGAATTGTTTTTGAAATATAGAAAGGAAAAAAAACTGAAAAATACAGCACACCCTTAGAACGGTTGTTTGAGACCCTAATACTGATGTGATGACCTATCCTCTGGACGTGCCATCACTAGTGTAGGAAAAGCAGGTCGACACCGGGGAACCCTGTTGATTATCTGTTTAAGAAGCCATCAGTATTCCTGTGAGCTCTGCCGCCTTTTTGAAGCTTACCAAGCACAGAGCTGTACATTGTACAGCGGCCGTGATTAGTATCGCGCTCAGCCCCATTCACATCAATGGGGTGATCTTATCCTAGGGCCTAGGTCATGTGACCAATGAATGTGCCATCACTGGCTTAGGAAAAGCTGAGAGAAAGCTGTGGTTAGCACTAATACCTTCCCAAACAGCTGATCGGTGGGTGTCCCAAGTGTTTGACCCCCACCGATCAGGTACTGACGACTTGGATAGGTAGTCAAATTAAAATCTCGGAAAACCCCTTTAAGAACCAAACCAGATCAGGTTAAATGGGAAAATGGCACATAAACAGGTTACCCAGAATGGACCATAAACAACAGGAATAGGTGCCTTGACACTGGAATGCCAGGACTCCAGGGCTTCATAGGATGAGTGACTTTTTTATTCTCCCCCTCCCCCGCCTCTACTTTTTTATTTTACATGTTGGTTGGACAACCCAGTTAATAATTATTACATATTACAGTTTCTTGCTTCTCAGATAATTGCATTTTAGGTAGATTATTCTATCTTTTTAAAAAAAAAAAAAAAACATCACGCAATGGTTAAATCACATCTACACTAGAATAAACTAAACAGCTCATACACTGAATTATATGGAATGACTTCAGAGTATCCAAACTATATACATGCACCTGGCAGCCCACCACAAATGTGCTGCAGTATCATCTTTAACTGCTGATCATAGGGTAAGTGCCACACATGGAGCATTGGGTAAATGAATACCAATTAAACAGATGCATTATAGCAATGATGTATAGCTCTGGCGGACAAATATATTTTGTTTCAAAAAAATTTCATTTTAGTATATTTGTAACAATAATTATTTTAATTTGGAGAACATGTCTTGTTTTTGGCAAACCCATTTTATGTAAAATGTATTATATATTAAAAAAATAATGGCTTCTTTGACCTCTTAATATACATTATTTCCCAAGACCTAACCAAAAGCCATAGGCCTCATGCACATGACTGTTCACTTCTATGGGGCCAGCCAGTCACACATCCGTATTTTTTGTGGATCCATGTGCAGTGACCAGGATGCAGGTATAATAGTCTATCGTTTGTTCGTGACGCCAATTGCAGCGTGCGCAGGGTATTGTCACAGGGCCCTTCAAAGGTGTTATAACGCACGTACCAGGTTAGGAATGCCAGAGTGGTGTAATATCTCTGTATGGTAGTAGTAATAGTGTCAACGGTGTCTCCTACCTGGGTACGGCTGGACTCCTGGCTCACTTGCAATAAATTAAAGGTAGTGATAGTGGGAGTAATAGAGGAATTTGCAGCAGAAATTGAGATCCAGACTTTTGGTAAAGTTCAAACTTGTCTTTACTGATTGTCACTTTCATCCAAGCAAGATATAGCTTTTGTCTTAGGTCCCAGCAGGTATTGGCAATGGTTGGCAGGGATTTATCTTCTGCTCTCTCATGTACCTGGAGCTTGCAGGAAAGGATGTCTGCTTGTTAGCTCTATACTATGGCAGGAATTTGGCTTCTGCACTTTCTATCTTCTGCTGTCTGGGGACTGACTAGCTGAGGAGGAATGGCTTCTCCTGGGTCTCTGGATTTTACTCACAGTTATCTTCTCAGGGTATGGTTTCTTCCTGGAACTGGAGTTGTCTGTAACTTTCTGCTTTGTGTTATCCAGCTGAGCTGCAGAGCTCAGACTGGGAATTTGATCAAATCTCAGAATGAGACTTGATCCTTGCTGTCTTCCCTATGCAGGGGGAGCTAGAACTGGTCCTAACTGGTTTTCTCCTCCCTTGCTGCAGGATGTGGGAACCACCACTTCCCTTAAGCAGGGGGCAGAATAGAACAGGATCGTTCCACTCTGAACGGCCATAACATTAAAACTGCCCCCTACCAATGATGCTGCCACCTGCTTGTCAACCTGGAACATTACAAGGAAAAAATTACCTTAAACATGGTTTTATGCACATTTGAGAATGACATGAGCAAAATCATATGTGATGACAATATAAAGGCCCTTAACAGATAGTAGCAGGGTGGAGGAGTGTAGTAACACAACTCTGGGGTGCTACATTCCCCCTTACTTTGAATCAAGCAGTCCTCAGCTTGTGCTTGGGATAAGAGGAATAAGCTCTGGGGTACCCAAATTAATACAAAGGCTGCCTGAAATACACATAAGGCTACTTTCACACTAGCGTTCGGGTGTCCGCTTGTGAGCTCTGTTTGAACGGGCTCACAAGTGACCCCGAACGCATCCGTACTGCCCTAATGCATTCTGAGTGGACGCGGATGCGCGCAGAATGCATCAGTCTGGTAGCGTTCAGCCTCCGCTCAGCAAGCGGACACCTGAACGCTGCTTGCAGCGGTCGGGTGTCCGCCTGGCCGTGCGGAGCCAAGCGGATCTATCCAGACTTACAATGTAAGTCAATGGGGACGGATCCGTTTGAAGTTGACACAGTATGGCTCAATTTTCAAACGGATCCGTCCCCCATTGACTTTCAATGTAAAGTCTGGACGGATCCGTCTGAACTACTTTCACACTTAGAATTTTTTCTACAATATAATGCAGACGGATCCGCTCTGAACGGATCCCAAGTCTGCATTATATGAGCGGATCCGTCTGGGCAGACCCCAGACGGATCCGCTCTGAACGGTAGTGTGAAAGTAGCCTAAGACATACAAAGACAAACATATAACGGTTACCCTGAGGTTCCTGCCCGCATGAGTAGGGTGTCCTAATTAACAGTTTCCCTCTCGGTATAACCAGTGAACCAAAGGTTTGCACTAAGCAATCACTACTGACTGACTTTGTAGTATTGTCCACCGATACCAAAGAAAGCATGGGGGTGGCCTTACTCTGTAGTCCCACCATGGTGTAATGAAATACTGGCAAATGGAAGGGTGGCCTTATCCTGTATTCCCTTCCCTGCACCAAAGTCAAAATATAAGGCTTAAAGCACGATCACTATGGTGACTATGGGTAGCTAAATGGCACTAAGGCTTGAGGTACCATACCTTAGACAAAGGCACAGAAGGGGAGGTATTAGCGTCTCCATGCACTTCTGGCAGTCACAGGAGGAGGGAATAATAATCCCATGAAACTCCTGGAAGACACACCAGGATGGGAGTTTAGTAGTCCCATTACTAATCCTGGCACATATAACAAACAGGAAGGAGGGGTACCTTATTCCCCTAGCCATTCCAGAAGCAGCGGGGTTACCCTTCCTGGACCTGCCTGGGACTTAACACTTGTCCTACCTGGATACCCGGGATATTTGACTCCAGTTGTAGGCCATTAGTATTAAGCGTCCGCAGAGGCAGTCTGTGTAAAGAGATCTTTAAATCAAGGCACACAGAAGCTGTCACGGAACCATGAACCAGACGTACAACAAGAGATAAGTGAAAATAAGAAGGCTTTATTGAAAATAAAGCTGTAAAGCAAAAGTCCAAACGGATGGTGAAACCGAGCAGAGTCTTTGCGAAGCCAGAGGTCAGGAACCAGAAGGGTAGTCAGACGAAGCCAGGATCAGGAACCAGCAGGGTAGTCAGACGAAGCCAGGATCAGGAACCAGCAGGGTAGTCAGACGAAGCCAGGATCAGGAACCAGCAGGGTAGTCAGACGAAGCCAGGATCAGGAACCAGAAGGGTAGTCAGACGAAGCCAGGATCAGGAACCAGAAGCAGCAGCAGTTTTAGAAGCATGTGAACACAAGAGGACCAAGCAAGGAACTGAAGCCACAGACCTCCTATATATATATGAGCTAGTCATCCAGCTCCTCCCAGGGGAAGGAGGAGCCGCAGGGTGGAAGGCTACAAGAAACCCAGAAACCAAGATGGCCGCCAGCACATGTCAAACGAAGGAGAGCAGCAAGCAGGTAAGACCATGACAGTACCTCCCCCTCAAGGGCCCCTCCTCTGCGGAGCACAAAACGGTTTCTGAGGGAAGCGTGCGTGGAAGGCTCAGAGCAAGGCAGGAGCATGGACATCTGCGGAGGGAACCCAGGAACGCTCCTCTGGACCATAACCACGCCAATGGACCAAAAACTGCAACCGACCGCGGACCAGGCGCGGAAGGAAGGAGCAGGCGCTCGTCTGCGATCAGCCTGGAGTCTCTGGCGCTGCGCAGAGACCTCAAGGGACTTCTGGATCTGTACCCAAGAAGCACGTAGGACGGAAAGGTGATCCTCCACAGCCGGAATATCCTGGGGAGAGAATACCTCCGGTAACACGGCAGGTTGGAACCCATAATTGGCCATGAAGGGAGACGTCCCAGAGGAAGAGTTCACCGCCGTGTTCCTGGCAAACTCAGCCCAAGGCAGGAGGTCAACCCAATTGTCTTGGTGATCGGAGACATAGCAACGAAGGAATTGCTCCAAGGCCTGATTGGATCGTTCTGTGGCCCCATTGGACTGAGGGTGGTAGGCCGAGGAGAAGGAGAGATGAATCCCCAACTGGGAGCAAAAGGCGCGCCAGAACCTGGACACAAACTGACTCCCCCGATCCGACACAATCTCCTTAGGCAAACCGTGCAACCGGAAGACCTCCCTGGCAAAAATCGTGGCCAACTCTTGTGCAGAGGGTAACTTCTTGAGAGGAACACAGTGGCACATTTTGGAAAACCGATCCACAATCATGAGAATGACCGTATGGCCTCGGGATGCAGGGAGGTCCACAATGAAATCCATCCCCAGGTGTGACCATGGACGCTCCCCGGTGGCTATGGGTTGCAGAAGGCCCAACGGAAGGTGCCGAGGGGACTTACTCTGGGCACAAACGGAGCATGCCGCTACATATGCGGCGATGTCGGAACGTAGGGAAGGCCACCAGAACAGACGTGAAACAGCCCAGGACAGCTGATTCTTTCCAGGATGCCCCGCGGTCTTGGAGTTATGGTAGGTTCACAACAACCGAGTGCGCAACTCCTCAGGCACAAAACATCTGCCGTTGGGTCTCCCAGGGGAAGGAGGAGCCGCAGGGTGGAAGGCTACAAGAAACCCAGAAACCAAGATGGCCGCCAGCACATGTCAAACGAAGGAGAGCAGCAAGCAGGTAAGACCATGACAGAAGCAAGGTGCTACTGAACTAGCCAAAGGCAAAAGTTAGTGCAGTTTCACAATAAGTGCATAAAGGTCACATTGCAGCATCTGTAAAAGAGTCCATACAATGAGCACGAGTACATAAACGTTGCTCAACCTGTAAACATTAAATTTAATTTAAAATTAGTGCAAGATTAGAACTATATAAGTCACAAAGAGCTCAGATACACGTTTGAGTCCTCTCTTTGTGTGCAAGCTTGTAACGTTGCATAACTTACGTAACAAGTATAGATGTCCCGAACTATTCGCCGGCGAACAGTTCCCGGCGAACATAGCTTGTTCGGTCCGCCCCCTATTCGTCATCATTGAGTAAACTTTGACCCTGTACCTCACAGTCAGCAGACACATTCCAGCCAATCAGCAGCAGACCCTCCCTCCCAGACCCTCCCACCTCCTGGACAGCATCCATTTTAGATTCATTCGGAAGCTGCAGTCTTAGTGAGAGGAGGGACAGTGTAGCTGCTGCTGATTTAATAGGGAAATCGAAAGCTAGGCTAGTGTATTCAGTGTCCACTACAGTCCTGAAAGACTCATCTGATCTGCTGTAAGGACAGCGTCCCGACAGCACCCCAAAAAGCCCTTTTTAGGGCTAGTACATCAGTCTGCTTTTTTTTTTCCTGTGTAATCTAATTGCAGTTGCCTGCCTGCCAGCGTGTGTGTCAGGCTCACAGCGTATAAATGTGCCCACTTGCCCAGTGCCACCACTCATATCTGGTGTCACAATAGCTTGCATTTAAAAAAATTAATAAAAATTTTGACTGTGAAATAATAGCAGTCAGTTGCCTGCACGTGTGTGTGTGTTTCAGGCCCTGCAAGTGCATAGTGTCACCAGCGCTTGCAACTCAAATCTGGTGTCACAGTAACATAGTAACATAGTACATAAGGCCGAAAAAAGACATTTGTCCATCCAGTTCGGCCTGTCATCCTACAAGTTGATCCAGAGGAAGGCAAAAAAACCCTGTGAGGTAGAAGCCAATTTTCCTCACTTTAGGGGAATAAAAAATTCCTTCCCGACTCCAATCAGGCAATCAGAATAACTCCCTGGATCAACGACCCCTCTCTAGTAGCTATAGCCTGTAATATTACTACACTCCAGAAATACATCCAGGCCCCTCTTGAATTCCTTTATTGTACTCACCATCACCACCTCCTCAGGCAGAGAGTTCCATAGTCTCACTGCTCTTACCGTAAAGAACCCTTTTCTATGTTTGTGTACAAACCTTCTTTCCTCCAAACGCAGAGGATGTCCCCTCGTCACAGTCACAGTCCTGGGGATAAATAGATGATGGGATAGATCTCTGTACTGACCCCTGATATATTTATACATAGTAATTAGATCTCCCCTCAGTCGTCTTTTTTCTAACGTGAATAACCCTAATTTTGATAATCTTTCAGGATACTGTAGTTGCCCCATTCCAGTTATTACTTTAGTTGCCCTCCTCTGGACCCTCTCCAGCTCTGCTATGTCTGCCTTGTTTACAGGAGCCCAGAACTGTACACAGTACTCCATGTGTGGTCTGACCAGTGATTTGTAAAGTAGTAGGAATATGTTCTCATCACGGGCATCTATGCCCCTTTTGATGCAACCCATTATCTTATTGGCCTTGGCAGCCGCTGCCTGACACTGTTTTTTGCAGCTTAGTTTGCTGTTTATTAAAATTCCTAGATCCTTTTCCATGTCAGTGTTACCGAGTGTTTTACCATTTAGTATGTATGGGTGACTTGCATTATTCCTTCCCATGTGCATAACTTTACATTTCTCAGTGTTAAACCTCATCTGCCACTTATCTGCCCAAGCCTCCAATCTATCCAGATCCCTCTGTAGTAGTATACTGTCCTCTTCAGTGTTAATTACTTTACACAGTTTAGTGTCATCTGCGAAAATTGATATTTTACTATGCAAGCCTTCTACAAGATCATTAATAAATATATTGAAGAGAATAGGGCCCAATACTGACCCCTGAGGTACTCCACTAGTGACAGTGACCCAATCTGAGTATGTACCGTTAATAACCACCCTCTGTTTTCTATCATTGAGCCAGTTACTTACCCACTTACAGACGTTTTCTCCGAGTCCGAGCATTCTCATTTTATATACTAACCTTTTATGTGGTACAGTGTCAAATGCTTTGGAGAAGTCCAGATACACGACATCCATTGATTCGCCGCTGTCAAGTCTAGTACTTACCTCCTCATAGAAACTGATTAAATTAGTTTGACATGACCGATCCCTCACAAAGCCATACTGATATGGCGTTATTTGCTTATTTCCCATAAGATGCTCTAACATAGCATCTCTCAGAAAACCTTCAAACAGTTTACCCACAACAGATGTTAAACTTACCGGCCTATAGTTTCCAGGCTCTGTTTTTGGACCCTTTTTGAATATTGGCACCACATTTGCCATGCGCCAATCCTGTGGGACATTCCCTGTCAGTACAGAGTCCGCAAATATCAGAAATAAGGGTCTGGCTATGACATTACTTAATTCCCTTAGGATACGGGGGTGTATGCCATCCGGTCCTGGCGATTTGTCTATTTTGATTTTTTTAAGTCGCTGTTGTACTTCTTCCTGGGTCAGACAGGACACTTTTAATGGCGAATTTATTTCAGCATTCAGCATTTCATCTGACAGTTTATTTTCCTCAGTGAATACATTGGAGAAAAAAATATTTAACAGCTTTGCTTTCTCCTCGTCGCTCTCTGCGACTCCCCCCTCATTACTCTTTAAAGGGCCGACACCTTCAGATTTATACTTTTTAACATTTATATAATTGAAGAACATTTTAGGGTTAGTTTTACTCTGTTTGGCAATTAATCTCTCGGTCTCTAGTTTGGCCGCTTTTATTTGTTTTTTACATGTTCTGTTTTTTTCCTTATAGTTTTTCAGTGCTTCCGTGCTACCCTCCTGTTTTAGGGTTTTATATGCTTTCTTTTTGTCATTTATTGCTTTCTTTACAGTTCTGTTTATCCACATTGGTTTCTTTTTGTTCCTTAACCTTTTATTCCCATACGGTATGTACCTCTCACAATGAGATTTTAGGATGTTTTTAAAGATATCCCATTTTTTGGCTGTATTTTTATTTTTGAGGACTTTGTCCCAGTTAGTTAGGCCTATGGCCTCTCTTAGTTGGCTAAATTTAGCTTTTTTGAAGTTTGGTATTTTTGTTTCTCCCTGTAGAAACGCTCTTTTGAATGATAATTGGAAGGTTATTACTTTATGGTCACTATTTCCCAGGTGTCCCCCAACCTGCACGTCTGTTGTTCTGTCAGGTCTATTGGTTAATATTAAGTCCAGTATGGCCGTCCCTCTAGTCGGGTCCTGAACCAGTTGGGAGAGATAATGGTCTTTGGTTATTGCCAAGAATCTGTTTCCTTTATGAGATATACAAGTTTCAGTTTCCCAGTCTATATCTGGGTAGTTGAAGTCCCCCATAATAACCACCTCATTATGATTTGCCGCCTTGTCTATCTCGTTTAGTAGTAGATTTTCTGTGGACTCTGGTATATTAGGTGGTTTATAGTAGACTCCTATTAGTAATTTATTGTTGTTTTTAGCTCCATGTATCTCTACCCACAGTGACTCCACATGTTCATGTCCCTCACTTATATCTTCACGGAGTGTGGGCTTTAGACAAGATTTTACATAAAGGCAGACCCCTCCACCTCTCCGGTTTTGACGATCCTTTCTGAACAGACTGTAACCTTGTACATTAACTGCCCAGTCATAGCTATCATCCAGCCATGTCTCAGTTATTCCCACTATGTCATAGTCCTCCTCACACATCACTAATTCCAGTTCACCAGTTTTATTAGTCAGACTTCTGGCATTAGTATACATACATATGAGAGGTTTATGTATATTTTTTACCCTACACCTTTCCTTCTGAACTGTTCTTGTCCCTCCTTCCATTTCTCCCCCAGTCCCACTACCTTGCCCCCGGTCTCTATCTGCACTATCTTCCCCTTCTATAGTGTAATTACCCTCCCCCCCAGTCCCTAGTTTAAACACTCCTCCAACCTTCTAGCCATCTTCTTCCCCAACACAGCTGCTCCTTCCCCATTGAGGTGCAGCCCGTCCCTACGATAGAGGCTGTAGCCGACAGCGAAGTCGGCCCAGTTCTCCAGGAACCCAAACCCCTCCATCCTACACCAGTTCTTGAGCCACTTGTTAATTTCCCTAATCTCCCGCTGCCTTTCTTGTGTGGCCCGTGGTACCGGTAGTATTTCGGAAAATACTACCTTTGAGGTCCTTCCCCTAAGCTTTTGCCCTAAATCCCTGAAATCATTTTTAAGGACTCTCCACCTACCCCTAACTTTGTCATTGGTTCCGATATGGACCATGACCGCTGGATCTTCTCCAGCCCCTCCCAGTAATCTGTCAACCCGATCCGCGATATGTCGAACTCTAGCGCCAGGAAGACAGCACACTGTTCTGCGATCACGGTCTTTGTGACAGATTTCCCTATCTGTTCCCCTAATAATTGAGTCTCCCACTACCAGCACCTGTCTGGCCTGCCCTGCTCACCGGAGCTGACATTCCCCTGACTGGCAGAGGAAGTGTCCGGCTGCGGCAGTGCCGTCCCTGGACTGACATCCCCCTCATCTGCCAAACGTGCAAACTTGTTGGGGTGTGTCAGATCAGGGCTAGCCTCCCTGGCACTCTTCCCTCTACCCCGCTTTCTAAATGTTACCCAGCTAGCTACCTCACTTTCCTCAGCCTCCTCTCTGTCACCCTCTCCCTCATCTACCCCAAAGAGTGCTTGCTCGGTGAGAAGCAAACTTTTTTGCAAATTGTCAATGCCTCTCAGTGTTGCAACTTGCCCATTTAGAGACTCGATTAGCGATTCCAAACGGGTAATTTGCTCACATCTTGAACAAAGAAATTCACCCTGGAACGGCTGTTCCAGGACTGCATACATCATGCAAGATGTGCACTGGACTGCGTTGTCAATTGTGCAACACATACTAAATGGGGATTACACCACAAAAGAAAAAAATACAATACAATGTAGTAATAATATACAGGCTAATTGCAGTCCCCCTCCGAAGTCCCTGAATCTAAAGTCACTTAATCTTAAGTCACACACTTACGCAACCACACTTAATCAACCACGCGTCGCGGTCAAACTCGCGTTATATATCTGCTTATATTAATATAAATGCAGCTCACTGCACCAGCCTGGTTTGCTTCCCCTCTGGAATCAAAAAGGCTGTGCTGTTCTTACTGCTGAGTTTTTAAAGTCTCCTAATTAGACAGCCACACCCTAATTAAACAGCCACACCCTAATTGCTCACCTGTGCAACCCCTGGAGAAAGAAAAAAAAAAAAAAGTGTTATCACAGCACAAAATACAGTCAAACACAGCCACTTATCAATGTCCACAAATAATTTAGCTAATTTAGCTGGTGTCACAGTAGATTACATTTTTTTTTAAAAACAACAATTTTGACTGTAATAGATTGAATAGCAGTTAGTTGTCTGCAAGCGTGTGTGTCAGGCCTACAGCGTCTACTCTGCCAACTTCTGCCAGTGCACAGTGCCACTCATATCTGGTGTCACAGTAGCTTTCACGCATAGTTCAACTAAACCAGGCAGAGGCAGGCCACCCCGCAGGGGCCGTCATGGTCGTGGTGCTGTGATTCCCTTTGACCCTAGAATAATGCCCAGTGTTCAGAGTCCACGTAACATAGTAACATAGTACATAAGGCCGAAAAATGACATTTGTCCATCCAGTTCGGCCTGTCATCCTGCAAGTTGATCCAGAGGAAGGCAAAAAACCCTGTGAGGTAGAAGTCAATTTTCCTAACTTTAGGGGAATAAAAAATTCCTTCCCGACTCCAATCAGGCAATCAGAATATCTCCCTGGATCAACGACCCCTCTCTAGTAGCTATATCCTGTAATATTATTACACTCCAGAAATACATCCAGGCCCCTCTTGAATTCCTTTATTGTACTCACCATCACCACCTCCTCAGGCAGAGAGTTCCATAGTCTCACTGCTCTTACCGTAAAGAATCCTTTTCTATGTTTGTGTACAAACCTTCTTTCCTCCAAACGCAGAGGATGTCCCCTCGTCACAGTCCTGGGGATAAATAGATGATGGCAGAGATCTCTGTACTAACCCCTGATATATTTATACATAGTAATTAGATCTCCCCTCAGTCGTCTTTTTTCTAACGTGAATAACCCTAATTTTGATAATCTTTCAGGGTACTGTAGTTGCCCCATTCCAGTTATTACTTTAATTGCCATCCTCTGGACCCTCTCCAGCTCTGCTATGTCTGCCTTGTTCACTGGAGCCCAGAACTGTACACAGTACTCCATGTGTCGTCTGACTAATGATTTGCAAAGTAGTAGGAATATGTTCTCATCACGGGCATCTATGCCCCTTTTGATGCAACCCATTATCTTATTGGCCTTGGCAGCAGCTGCCTGACACTGGTCTTTGCAGCTTAGTTTGCTGTTTATTAAAATTCCTAGATCCTTTTCCATGTCAGTGTTACCGAGTGTTTTACCATTTAGTATGTACGGGGGACCTGCATTATTCCTTCCCATGTGCATAACTTTACATTTGTCAGTGTTAAACCTCATCTGCCACTTATCTGCCCAAGCCTGCAATCTATCCAGATCCCTCTGTAGTAGTATACTGTCCTCTTCAGTGTTAATTACTTTACACAGTTTAGTGTCATCTGCGAAAATTGATATTTTACTATGCAAGCCTTCTACAAGATCATTAATAAATATATTGAAGAGAATAGGGCCCAATACTGACCCCTGAGGTACCCCACTAGTGACAGTGACCCAATCTGAGTATGTACCATTAATAACTACCCTCTGTTTTCTATCATTGAGCCAGTTACTTACCCACTTACAGACGTTTTTTCCCAGTCCCAGCATTCTCATTTTATATACTAACCTTTTATGTGGTACAGTGTCAAATGCTTTGGAGAAGTCCAGATACACAACATCCATTGATTCACTGCTGTCAAGTCTAGAACTTACCTCCTCATAGAAACTGATTAAATTAGTTTGACATGAACGATCCCTCACAAAGCCATGCTGATATGGCGTTATTTGCTTATTTCCGTTAAGATGCTCTAACATAGCATCTCTCAGAAAACCTTCAAACTGTTTACCCACAACAGATGTTAAACTTACCGGCCTATAGTTTCCAGGCTCTGTTTTTGGACCCTTAACCCGAAAAGTTCTTAGGACATAGTTGACTGGCTAACACAGGACACCCAATCTTCTACAGCTTCTGCTCGGAACCTTGATGCACCATCCTCCTCCAGCTCAGCTTCGGGCACCTCTCAAGTTACCACTCGCCCGCCTGCCGCCACCATTATTGCTAGAGGATGTAGATAACAGGGATATGTCTCAGTCAGGCAGCATTAAACACATGGACATACGGTGTGATGATGATGATGATGTTGTACCCGCTGCTGCTTCCTTTGCTGAGTTGTCAGATACAATTGAAGTGGTTGATGATGACGATGTGTCCGTGGATGTCACGTGGGTGCCCGCCCGAAGAGAAGAAGAACAGGGGGAAAGTTCAGATGGGGAGATAGAGAGGAGGAGGAGACGAGTTGGAAGCAGGGGGAGGTCGTCGCAAGGAGCTAGTGGCACAGTCAGACAGCATGCATCCGCACCCGGGGTCAGCCAGACAGCACGCCAATCAATGCGTGCTGTTGCCACCACCAGAATGCCGTCATTGCAGAGATCATCAGTGTGGCATTTTTTTGGTGTGTCTGCCTCTGACAACAGCAATGCCATTTGCAACCTGTGCCAAAAGAAACTGAGTTGTGGGAAGTCCAACACCCACCTAGGTACAACTGCTTTGTGAAGGCACATGATCTCAAATCACAAACGCCTATGGGATCAACACATGAGTACAAGCAGCACACAAACTCAAAGCCGCCATCCTCCTCCTGGTCCAGCATCTTCAGCCACGTCAACCACTGCTGTCCTTCTTGCTCCCTCTCAACCATCCGCCACTCCGTCTCTAGCCTTGAGCAGTTCCTGCTCATCTGCCCACAGTCAGGTGTCTGTCAAGGACATGTTTGAGCGTAAGAAGCCAATGTCACAAAGTCACCCCCTTGCCCGGCGTCTGACAGCTGGCTTGTCGGAACTCTTAGCCCGCCAGCTTTTACCATACAAGCTGGTGGAGTCTTCCAAAAATTTGTAGCTATTGGGACACTGCAGTGGAAGGTCTTTGCACAGGTCTTGTGTGTGACAACGGAAGCAATTTGTTGGCGGCATTGAATTTGGGCAAGTTGACACATGTGCCGTGCATGGCACATGTGTTGAATCTGATTGTACAATGCTTTGTGCATAAGTACCCAGGCTTACAGGACGTCCTCAAGCAGACCAGGAAGGTGTGTGGCCATTTCAGGCGTTCCTACACGGCCATGGCGCACTTTTCAGTTATCCAGCGGTGAAACAACATGCCAGTGAGGCGCTTGATTTGCGATAGCCCAACACGTTGGAATTCAACACTCCTAATGTTTGACCGCCTGCTCCAACAAGAAAAAGCCATCAACGAGTATTTGTATGACCGGGGTGCTAGAACAGCCTCTGCGCAGCTGGGAATTTTTTTGCCACGTTACTGGACGCTCATGCGCAATGCCTGTAGGCTCATGCGTCCTTTTGAGGAGGTGACAAACCTAGTCAGTCGCACCGAAGGCACCATCAGCGACATCATCCCATTTGTTTTCTTCCTGGAGCGTGCCCTGCGAAGAGTGCTGGATCAGGCCGTAGATGAGCGTGAAGAGGAAGAAGAAGAGTTGTGGTCACCATCACCACCAGAAACAGCCTTATCAGCATCGCTTGCTGGACCTGCGGCAACGCTGGAAGAGGAGTGTGAGGAAGAGGAGTCAGAGGAGGAATGTGGCTTTGAGGAGGAGGAGGAAGACCAACCACGGCAGGCATCCCAGGGTGCTCGTTGTCACCTATCTGGAACCCGTGGTGTTGTACTTGGCTGGGGGGAAGAACAGACTTTCAGTGAGATCACTGAGGACGAGGAAGGGGACATGAGTAGCTCAGCATCCAACCTTGTGCAAATGGGGTCTTTCATGCTGTCGTGCCTGTTGAGGGACCCTCGTATAAAAAGGCTGAAGGAGAACGACCTGTACTGGGTGGCCACACTACTAGACCCCCGGTATAAGCAGAAAATGCCTGAAATATTACCGAATTACTGCAAGTCGGAAAGGATGCAGCAGTTTCAAAATAAATTAAAAAGTATGCATTACACAGCGTATAAGGGTGATGTCACAGCACAACGGGAATCTAACAGGGGAAGAGGTGAAAGTAATCCTCCTCCTACCACGACCACGCTGGCAAGGACAGGACGCTTTACAGACGTGTTGTTGATGGAGGACATGCAGAGCTTTTTAAGTCCTACGCATCGCCACAGCCCTTCAGGGTCCACCTTCAGAAAACGACTCGACCGACAGGTAGCAGACTACCTCGCCTTAACTGCAGATATCGACACTCTGAGGAGCGATGAATCCCTTGACTACTGGGTGTGCAGGCTTGACCTGTGGCCTGAGCTATCCCAATTTGCGATAGAACTTCTGGCCTGCCCAGCTTCAAGTGTCCTATCAGAAAGGACCTTCAGCGCAGCAGGAGGTATTGTCATTGAGAAGAGAAGTCGCCTAGGTCAAAAAAGTCTAGATTACCTCACCTTTATTAAGATAAATGAGGCATGGATCCTGAAGGGACTGACAGTGGGCGATACATTTTACTAATAAAGGCCTGGTGATGAGATGAGCTGCCTTGGTCTAAAAATGGTCCACACGCTGCTGTATTTTATCTCTGCATGCCGGATGACTTGCGTGAGTTATCTGCCACCAACTACGGTTCAAGCCAAAATGTTTTAGTGCACTTTCTGCCTGGAAAACCTCAATTTTTCTGGCCTCTGGTGCTGCACTGTGGCTGCAAAAACAAAACAAAAAAAAAGGCACATACATGTGTCAATTCCCCTTCGTGATCGTTACCTTGTTGTGGTGAAGAGGCTTGCGTATCACAATGAAGCGACCACCTCTATGAGTGTGTTGGCAATGGCAATGTTGGCACACCCCAGATGATAAGGTCGTTGCTTCATTGTGAACAGACCAAAAGCGATCAGCTGGATAATTTTGCATAGAAAACAACATTAATTTTCTTTGTGATTATCTAAGGTGATCATTAAAGCCTACTAGGCCAACAATGGGCCCACACTGCAGAATCATTGTTTTCTGGGTCACTTAACTGTCACTGAACTACCTCAGTCAGCACGACCATAGACTTTGATAAAACCCCATTGCCTACAATCTCCCAAACGTGCGCACGAGCACAATCATCACTACACCAATATTGACGCATAGAAGAATAAAATGTATGTCATGAGTGTGTCAACTATTGACAACTCTTTGCGGTTGTCTAAAATCTATTCCATACACGTCCCCTGATAGGGGACGTAACAGGGATTAAACTGATAGGAATAGTACTACTTAAACACACCACTCATATGTGGTGGCACAGTACATTGCAAGGCGTTCGCGCAGTGCCCCAAATTGGAAGTAAGAGGACCGACCAAGCATCTTTTTCCATCTCCCGGTTCCTTAAACCTATTCCATACACCGGCCCCTGATAGGGGACAAAACAGAGATTAAACTGCTAAGAACAGATTTTTTTTTATTTAAAAAAAAGAGGACAGCCTCTGCGGAGCTGGGTATTTTTGGGCCGCGTTACTGAACGCTCATGCACAATGGCTGTAGACTCATGCGTTCTTTTGCGGAGGTGACAAACCTGGTCAGTCAAACCCAAGGCAACATCATTGACCTCATCCCATATGCGTTTTTTCTGGAGCGTGCCCTGCGAAGAGAGCTGGATCAGGCCGTAGATGAGCATGAAGAGGAAGAGTTGTGGTCACCATCACCACCAGAAGCAGCCTTGTCGTCGTCGATTGCTGGACCTGAGACAATGCAGAGAGAGGAGTCTGAAGAAGAGGAGTCAGAGGAGGAAGGTGGCTTTGAGGAGGTGGAAGACCATCCACAGCAGGTGTCCCAGGAGCTTGTTGTCAGAGGAAGAGACCTTCAATGATGTCAGTGAGGACAAGGAACGGGACATGGGTAGCTTGGTATCCAACCTTGTGCAAATGGGGAGTTTGCGGTTGTGCAAATGGACTGTTTGTGGTTGTTTGCGGTGCATTAAACGGGGAGTTTGGTCTGTCACTGTGAAGCGGGCGTAACCCTTACACTTACTGATCGATACAACATCATACCTGATGTTTTAAAGCACATTATTCCAAACAATTTAGGAATGTTAGGTGATTTATGCCCTTTATGGATTAAAACCCGACTCCATGGGAGTTTTGAAATGGATCCCCCTCCGGCATGCCACAGTCCAGGTGTTAGTCCCCTTGAAACAACTTTTCATTCACTATTGTGGCCAGAAAGAGTTCCTGTGGGTTTTAAAATTCGCCTGCCTATTGAAGTCTATGGCGGTTCGCCCAGTTCGCCCAGTCGCGAAAATTCGCGTTCGCCGTTCGCAAACGGAAAATGTTATGTCCGCGACATCTCTAGTAACAAGTAGGAAAAACACAAAAATCTAAAATCATTTGTAATCCAACATGAGGTATGGCTTGGCTGATAGATGGAGTCCATTAAGTCCAGGCACAAAAAGGTTAGATGAAAAAAGCCAAAAATGTAAACAATAAACAGGTGGCAATGTTCCTTACCAGTAAAAATGTGTCCTTGGCTTGGCTCCTATAGCCTAATGGATGGTTCTCCTCACAGCAATAGATCACTTACAGGAAGTCTTCGTCTTGGTTGCTGCTGCTGAAAATCCCTATAACGAGCAGACGGCTGACCTTTAGTGGTCTGTTGAGATCTCCGCAAGGACAATTCAGAGTCTCCAGGAGTGGAGGTAGAGTCCAGGACTGGTACGGGAGGATCAGCTGTCTGACTTTGTTCTGTAGACAGAGAAATCTCAGACACTGGCATCAGGACTCGAATTTGAGGTTGGAGAAATGACTGAAGGGGGTCAAGCATGGAAGACAACTCTGTTTGAGTCTTACTTTCTGAAGACAATGGCAGCTCAGGTAATGTACCCTCTTCTCTTGGCTACTCTTGAACAGGTTCCTGTAGGCATTTCTTGAGCCGGTTACGATGGACTCGCTGAGTACCTTTATCCTCTCTCTGGATTTCGTTTTGTATATGACCCACGCTCCCAGCGACTATCCAGTTTGCTTACAGGGTGATTGTTTTTCAGCCAGACCTGGTCTCCAGGCTGTAAGGGCTCAGTATGTGCATGCGTATCAAATTCCTGTTTTTGTTTTTGTTGGGCCTTCTCTATTTTAGAGTCCACTATTTCTTTGGCATCCTCCAGGCGCTTCTGATGCTCTTTGACCCACTCAGATTGGGGAAGGAGTAGTTCAGAGTCCGGTACAGGGACGTCAAGGGCAAGATCTGCAGGTAGACGGCCATGTCTTCTGAACATGAGGTAGTATGGAGTGTACCCAGTGGAGCAATGAGTTTTATTGTTGCACAGGTACACTAGTTCAGGGAGGAGAAATGGCCATTCAGCCCTCTTGTGAGGCGGCACAGCCTTGAGCATGTTGATCAGTTTCTGGTTAATTTTTTCACACAGTCCGTTTCCCTGAGGGTGGTATGCGGTGGTCCTCAGTTTCTTGCAGTTGTACAAGGCACAAAGTTCATAGAATAACTGAGACTCGAATGCAGATCCCTGATCGGTGAGTATCTTGTCAGGACAACCATACGGCAGAATGAAGCTCTTCCACATGGCAGCAGCTATAGTTTTTGCAGTTAAGTCCTTTACAGATACAGCCACAACGAACTTGGTATAGTGGTCTATGATTGTCATAGCATAGACATACCCGGATCTGCTGGGTTCCAGTTTCAAGTGGTCGATTGCCACGATTTCAAGAGGACTTCTACTCACTATTGGATGAAGGGGGCTCGCTGATCATGTCTTTCCCCTTTTGCCACAGCACAGGTGGGACACTGTCGACACCAGGTTTCATTGTCACTTCTCATGCCAATCCAGTAGAAACATCTTCTGATGGCGGCTTCCGTTTTTTGGGTTCCAAAGTGACCAGACCGATTATGGTACATGTCCATCACCATCTTGGCATCTCTTCGAGTCACCACTATCTGGTGGAGGCACTCACAGGTGACTGGATAAAGCATTCTCCTGAGGAGTAGGTCTCTTTGTAGGAAGAGTAGATTCCGTTGTCGCCAGAGGCGAACTAGCTCTGAGTCAGCTTTCTGGCGTCAGATTCTCTTCGGTATGCGTTAAAAATAATCCAACAGTTCTCCAATGGCTCTGCTCTCTGATTGTAGTTTAATCCAGAGCTCTTTCTCAACTAGAGGTGAGAGGTCACAGGTCTGTTGAAAACAAATGACTTTAGAGGTCGGGCGCCTAGTGTGTAGGGTCTCCTGTCGGGCGAATTGGGAGTAGAATATTGGCATTTCCAGATCTTTCCACTGCTCATCGGTAGAAATTGGTTCTTTCTGGGCAGGTAGTCTAGACAAAGCGTCGGCATTGTCATTAGATTTTCCAGCCCGGTACTTAATGGTGAAGTGGAAGTTCGCCAGTCTAGAGGCCCATCTTTGTTCTAGAGCTCCCAGACGTGCAGTGTTCAAGTGAGCTAGCTGATTATTGTCGGTGTAGACCGTGAAAGGTGTGGCAGCTAGGTAGTCCTTGAATTTCTCAGTTACAGCCCAGACCAAGGCTAAAAACTCCGCTTTGAACGAACTGTAGTTATGGTCATTCTGCTCTGGCTCTCGTAAAGATCTGCTGGCATAGGCGATGACTCTTTCAGTTCCAGCTTGTGTCTGAGATAGTACAGCTCTCAAACCTTTCTTACTTGCATCAGTATAGAGGCAAAATGGTAGGCTGTAGTCAGGGTAACCCAGGACTGGAGGTTCTGTAAGTTTTTCTTTCAACAGTCGGAAAGCAGCTTCTCTCTCTTCATTCCACTCCACCGGTATTTTGGAATTCTGAGAGCCTTTAGGGTGACCTTTCACAAGCTCCTGGATAGGTTCCGTAATATGAGCAAAGTGCAGGATAAATCTCCTATAGTAACTTGCAAATCCGAGGAAGCTCTTGACCTCTGACTGTTTTGGGAGCCGGCACCTTTGTACTTGTCAGGGTCCAGTCTCACGCCTTCCGCACTCACCACATGTCCCAGATATTTCACTTGAGGCTTCAGTAAGTGACACTTTGAAGGTTTCACTTTCAGTCCATGTTGAGTCAGAGTCTGGAACACTTCCGCCAAGTGCTGTAAATGTTCTTCGTAGGTCTCCTGGATGATCACATCATCCAGGTACAGCAACACGGTCTCAAAGTTTCTGTGTCCAAGACATCTTTCCATGAGTCTCTGAAATGTCCAAGGGGCGTTACATAACCCAAATGGCATGTTGTTGAACTGGAACAGACCCATTGGGGTGGTGAAAGCTGTTTTTTTCTTTATCTTCTGCCATGGGAACTTGCCAATAGCCACAGGTTAGATCCAGAGTTGAAAAGTAAGCAGCAGATCCCAGAGCTGCCAGGGATTCTTCAATTCGTGGTAGGGGGTACGTATCCTAGTGCGTAATGTTGTTGATCTTACGGTAGTCCACACAAAAACCGATGGTTCCATCCTTCTTCTTTACCAGGACTAAGGGGGCAGCCCAGGAGCTGTGACTATCCTGGATGACATTAGCTGTCTTCATATCCTGCACCATCTTCTTCACCTGCTGGTACATGGCAGGAGGGACTGGTCAGTATCTCTCCTTGATTGGAGGATGAGTGCCAGTTGGAATGGTGTGTTGTATTAAGCGAGTCTGACCATAGTCCAGAGAATGTTTGTGGAAGACTTGATGGTGTTGTTTGACTAAGTCCAGCACACCGCTGATCTGTTCGGCAGAGGTTGTGGTGCCGCCAATGTGAAGTTCGGCCCACCAGGACTGTTCTGGCGGGTCTTTGGCTTCCTCCACTGTTTGGAGTGATTGTTGAGCCGCAGCAGTGGGATAGTCCAGGATATCCTGCTGACGGATGTGGTATAGGCAGGCCACTGGATAGTGCTTTTTTAATTCCACAGCTTCATCACCCAGATTGACTAAGCGTATAGGTACCTTTCCTTGGGACATGGTGACCACTCTCCTAGCGGCTAGGACAAGGGGAATGATACTGAAGATGTACTGGCTCCACAAGGGCTTGATAATCTTGACTTTGGATACTGATGCTAGCCTTGCACCATATAAGAGTCTCTGCTCCAGGCTGAAGTTTGATAGGGTGAGCATCCTTGATGCGGACACGGCAGATTTTGCCTCGTTGATTGCTGAATTTTTGTTGGGCGGCTAGCACTTGAATGTTCTGGTTTATAACCCATCGAGTTGCACAGGGTGTAGTCAGTAGGGTTTTCTTTAAGGCTTTCAGCACTTCAGGGTAACAGTTGCCGAGTACATTCATCCCCAGGACCACAGGGTAATTGTCATCATCTGGGACCTGAATCACGACTACCCATTGGCATGAGAGTTCAGTATCTTCAATCTATACAGTAGGTTCCCAATAACCTAGTATAGGCACTGGTTTGCCATTAAAAGCTATGATGCGGAGCAAAGATTCCAGAGGTCGCGTCATCTGAGCTCCGTTTCTGCATGTGTCAAATGCTCCTTTGCGGATGGTAGTCACTTGAGATCCGGTATCAATTAAAGCAGGAAACTTCACTCCGTTGATGTCAACTTCAATCACGGGCCGGGCGCCCACATACCTAGGCATAAAGGCTGGATCTTTGGGACCTAGTATTCTTCCTCCCGAGGGGCGGTCCTCGACCTCAGGGGATACTCGTTTAACTGACGGCAGTCCTTTTCAGTGTGTCCATACCTCTGACAATGCAGGCATCGCTGTTTCCTAATGTTTTGATAACCGGGGTCTGACAACCTACCGATTGGCTGGTGCCGATATTCTTGTGGACCGGGAGTAGGGCGGTCTCTGTTTGTAGAAGTTCCTTTCCCAACCTTGGGTTGCTGTTCCAGTCGCTCTAGCTGTTTCCTCATCCTCTCCATATTCTCAGCTAAGAGGTAGATTTGAGCGGTCAGAGCTGCTACGGCATCTGGAACAGGTGCCTGAGCCCCATGCTCAGCTATTTGGCTGTGAGTAGCAGGCAATAGTGTGGGCCCTGCCTTCTTGTTTTCAGGAGGTTCAGCTTGGTGACTTTCCCCTAGGATGCCAATAGAAAGTTCCCTAAAGTCCAAGAAAGGGGTATCTGGGTGCTGAGCAGAAAGCATCTTCAGCTGACATTTGAGGGATTCATCAAGGACACCTTCAATAAACTGTTCCCTGAGGGTTTGATCTTGTCCCTCAGCTTCACGGGGATCAATCTGGATAACAGCCTGCAGGGCTTCTTGCAGAGACAGGGCAAAGTTTATCAAGGTCTCCTTTGACTGCTGCCGATTTCCAAAGAAGCACATTTTAAGTTCAGAGGCGGTCCTAGTCCCCAAGGTGGTACTGAGTCGGTCTAGGATCTGCTCAGCGGTTTTCCGCTCTGGTTGAGGCCAGGACTTGACCTCCCGAAGCGCAGCTCCCTGTAACTGGCCAATCAGGATTTCCACTTTCTGATCCTGTGATATTGGATACAGCTTAAACGTGGCTAACATTTTATCACGGAATTCCCTGAGTGAATGGGATTCTCCTAAGTAACTTGGGAGCCTGGGTGCACCAAAATAGTATGGCATAGTGAGAGGCATAATGCAAGTGGTTGCCGCTGCTGCTGGTGGATCGCTGCGGTCCAAGTTGGTGCTATCTTTGTTTTCAGACACGGCCCTTGATACCCAGTACCAGATTAGAGGAATTATTACTGGCTACAATGCAATTTAGATGCAGGTTGCTATGGGTGACTGCAGCAGAATTGGTGCGTGACTCCTTTAAGAGTCGCTGCAACTGCTCAATTTCGGGGAGTATGGTACTCTGGCAGACAGATTATAACTCTTAACAGTCTTTAGCAAGGTTATTTGCACAATAGTACTCACTCAGATCCAAAGGCAGATGCTTCTCCAACATCTAATGCAGAAAATACAGTATTTTCCCTTTTTCAAGATGGCCGCCGCTTTACTTCCTGCTTTGGCAGCGATTTCTCTGTCCTCCTGGGAACTTGTATTCGGCACTTTTGTTCCTGCTCCTGTAGGAATGCTTTCTCTGTGGAGACAGGCTGTTTTGTTCCCTCCCCTCTGCTTGGTGGATATCTGGGATGGTCGATTAACCCCTGATCTGCCACTGTGCTGCAGCTGATGCAAGCCCACACTCCTCAGCAATAAGTACATGCAATAAGGCACAAAGATAAATCCTGTTGAGGCACACAATTGGATCCGGTTCTGTTGGCACACAGTTGGATCCTGTTATGCAGAGATAGGCACACAATTCGATACGATCCTGTTCCAGTGACGCCACTTTATGCAGTGAACAGGGTGCAGGTATAATAGTATATAGTTTGTTCGTGACGCCAATTGCAGCGTGCGCAGGGTATTGTCACAGGGCCTTTCAAAGGTTAGGAATGCCAGAGTGGTGTAATGTCTCTGTATGGTAGTGGTTATAGTGTCAACGGTGTCTCCTACCTGGGTACGGCTGGACTCCTGGCTCACTTGCAATAAATTGAGGGTAGCGATAATGGTAGTAATAGAGGAATTTGCAGCAGAAATTGAGATCCAGACTTTTGGTAAAGTTCAAACTTGTCTTTACTGATTGTCACTTTCATCCAAGCAAGATATAGCTTTTGTCTTAGGTCCCAGCAGGTATTGGCAATGGTTGGCAGGGATTTATCTTCTGCTCTCTCATGTACCTGGAGCTTGCAGGAAAGGACTTCTGCTTCTTAGCTCTATACTATGGCAGGAATTTAGCTTCTGCACTTTCTATCTTCTGCTGTCTGGGGACTGACTAGCTGAGGAGGAATGGCTTCTCCTGGGTCTCTTGATTTTACTCACAGTTATCTTCTCAGGGTATGGTTTCTTCCTGGAACTGGAGTTGTCTGTAACTTTCTGCTTTGTGTTATCCAGCTGAGCTGCAGAGCTCAGACTGGGAATTTTATCAAATCTCAGAATGAGACTTGATCCTTGCTGTCTTCACTATGCAGGGGGAGCTAGAACTGGTCCTAACTGGTTTTATCCTCCCTTGCTGCAGGATGTGGGAACCTCCACTTCCCTTAAGCAGGGGGCAGGGGCAGAACAGAACAGGATTGTTCCACTCTGAACGGCCATAACATTAAAACTATCCCTTCCAATGATACTGCCACCTGTTGGTCAACCTGGAACATTACAAGGAAAAAATTACCTTAAACATGGTTTTATGCACATTTGAGAATGACATGAGCAAAATCATATGTGATGACAATATAAAGGCCCTTAACAGATAGTAGCAGGGTAGAGGAGTGTAGTAACACATGTGGACGTTCCGAAAAATATAGTTTTGTAGACCCGAATAACTATTTCTAGATGTCTAGATAATAACACTTTAAAGAGGACCTTTCACTAGTTTAAAAACTAAAAACTAACTATATCAGTGGGCAGAGCGGCGCCCAGGGGTCCCCCTGCACTTACTAGTATGTCTGGGCGCCGCTCCGTTCGCCCGGTATAGGCTTCGGTGTATGCAGCTCCCTCTGTTGTACGGGGCGGAGTTTTTGTATTAGGGTTGTCCCTTGCTGCAGCGCTGGCCAATTGTAGCGCACAGCTCATAGCCTGGGAGTCCCAGGCCTCTTTAACTCTTTCTTTACTGAAGAAGATGTGGCAAGCAGATTTAAACTGTGCCAACTATAACAGGCTAGGCTATTTTGCACATACAGTTTATATATAACGCCCAACAGTGATCAGGATAAAGTAATGCTTGAACATCTCTTTGACTCAGCAATCCCTCTTGAGCCTATGATATCTTTAGAACAATGCTGTGCTTAGCCTTTTTATACTGTATATGCCCTTTTCTGGGCATGTTAGAACACGAAATGTGACTTGTACACTACTGGCTCATTTAAACTCTTTCTTCCTCTAGCTGCTGCAGTGTCTTAGAGGTTCTGAAACTCTGCTGCCAATACTCTGCACTAAGACCACGAGACTGTAGCTTCTCTTGTGTCTCTAATTCTCCTTTATGGCTGCCTGCCCTGGTACCCTGTCTCTGGCTGATCTACACACCTAATCTCACACACATACACTTGAACAGTATTTCCTGCCTATGGTTTTTCAGCCTGAGTCTCTTTCTCTGACTGCCCTGACCAAGGATGAAGTTACATGAAGGCAAAACAGACATTGATGAGCAAACCACTTCTGGACACCATCAATACCCCACCAATAACCCTATATGTCCCAAACTGAATTACAAATACTCAAGACCTTTTAAGCCAAAATTGAAGCCCAGATTCAATAAATAATCTTAGGTGAATT
Source organism: Bufo bufo (assembly GCF_905171765.1). NCBI lineage: Eukaryota > Metazoa > Chordata > Amphibia > Anura > Bufonidae > Bufo > Bufo bufo. Next base: position 242,400,748 of record NC_053393.1, on the reverse strand, counting down.
GGAGCAATGAAAGAAAATTTGGTTGCTAAAGTATACATACTCATTAAAGGGATTGTCCAAGTCATTTTTTGTTCTTTGTATGTTTGTAAATAAGAAAATGTGAGGTGTTTTCAATTCACTTACTTTATCTACAGTAGCCCTGTTTTCCTAGCTAGCTGAGCGTCACATGACCTTTGATGTCAGCTTCTTTCAGTGCTCTGATAAGGTTTTTTGCATAAGCCTGAAGGAGCAGGAGGAGCAGGTCTGCTTCTGTGCATGGAATGTCACTATGAAGGCTGTGCTGGTTGGAGCAACAAGCCACGCCCCCTTCACAACCAGAACCACTGGCTTAGCTGTGTGCCCTGTGTCCCCCCCTTCCACTAGATTTTCCAGCAAAGTTTAACCCTTTCTACCATCAGCAGCACATACTCAGGGTTGGAGGCTGTAAGGTACTGAGCAGCTGCAGGGTTTCCTTATCTCCAGGCAGTGAAGAGACAACTGCTGTGCACAAGAGCCTCCATTCTCACTCTGCAAACACAGGGCTGACTAGGACGAGAAGAGTTCTATCCTCTGTGCTCTTATGCTGGCTGTAAAGAAGTGTCTGCAGAGCATTGAACAAGTACAGGGAGGGCGGAAATTCTGTGTGTATCAGCAATGTCATTGTACTTTACAGCTAGGACTTGAAATCCTACACATACAACATTCTGTTGAGTATCCCAGCAGTCAGACTGCAGGCAGGACACAGCTTTTATTCACTCTCTTTGGAGAGCAGGGAAAAAGGAAAGGCAGTCTTTGTTGACTCCCTCAGATTGTTACACACTCCCACAGCTCTGCAACTGCATGTAAACAAAGGAGCCAGAACAGAACTAGGGAATTGAGTAAATAAAGTAAATAGATTTTTTTTGCCCAAAACTTGCTTAGCTTATGTATACATTGCTGGCCAATCAGATTTACAGTGCTTTATTTTTTATATAACTCCAAATATGTTTAAAATATGTTAAACCTGTCATGAAGTTTTTGGATAGGATAATAGGGCTTTTTGACACCATTGCAACCATGACCCTGTTACTTTCCTTTGGTTTCTCCTTTTTGGAGAAATAAATTTAATCTCGATGTGGTTTTGCTGATTGACAACCCTCTTGCCTCTGATATCAGTACTAACATCTCTGAAATCCTGGCAAGCGGGTTGTCATTTAGAAGTAGGAGTGCTTACAGAAATGACTCTGCAAGAATTCTGTGACTTGAATAAATGTTTATGACCTTTTAGTAATTTAAAGATGAGGTTTATGAGATGACCAACACACAGTGAAAGTACACACAGCTAGACAGTTAACCCTTTGTGACAGAAAGGCTCAATATTTTTAATAAAGGCCAATAGAAAAAAAATTTTTTTAGCCCAAAATGAGTTTACATAAATAATTGCCCCCGAAGGTGTACATAGCCTTTAAGTTTGAAAATGGATGCAGCATTGCTGTCATAGCTCCTTTATAAAAGGAAGCAACGAAGTTAGTGTAAGTCAAATGTCATATTACTTGCTTTAGTAAAGTATTCTTGAGATATGGTATATAAACTAAGAATTGAAATACCTTCATATTACTTAACATATTATAAAAAAAAATAACATCAGTAAAAGTTCTGTAACATTTAAAGAAGAACATTTCTACTACAGTATGTTTTGTTATGTTCATAAATCTTCTTTATTCTTACATATCCATGTTTTTGAATCTGACAATTTCGCTTTACTGATGCTTGAATTATTTTGATTGAATATTGGTGACCTTGAACAAGAAGCAGCATAGAAAATAAACTTACAACTAAACCTATGTCATTTCTACCCAACAGTGTGACAATAGTCTCAACTTACGTGTTCAGGCTTTAAATTCACAAAACTGCACTTGCCTTAATAGAACCGACTTAGTCTAATTTGCCAGTCTAGATTTCATTGATATTGTTCCCTTTCTCTGATTTCAAATTCATGGATAATGGCAAGAAGTCTCTAAAACTGCTGGACTGAAAATGAAATATGTAGTAGCTGGAGGCTACAACTTTCTTTCTGTTGCTAGGAAGTGCTGTCTATATAATTGCTCTTATCTGGTAAAAGTACTGCGCAAGCAAAACATAAAAAGGAGGAAAACAAATGTGTATCTGTTTGTGTTTCCAATAAAATCATTTTTTTTCAATGCAAGCAATCAGCAAATATGGATGCAGACATCTTGATTTAATTGTCATTTTAAATTCGAAAGCTTTGAAATTAATTGAAAATGTCAAAGTAGTTGTGCAATTATATTAATCCTTTTTTGAAATCACCCTTTTGAGGCCAGTGGTTCATGTGTAGTTCACATTTCGCACTTCTAACAATTTCAGTTAAAATAATATAATTATTTTAATCTAAGAAATGCTGGAATAAAATATATGCCCTAAGATTTGCACAGGCAATTCCGTGTGGAAAATTTTTAATGATCTCTCTCCTTGATACTCTGGAAAAAAATTCAAATTTGGTAGTATCAGAATTTAAAAAAATTCTTGGATTTCAGAATTTTTTATTCAATTCGCTCATCTCCTCCTAGGTACATTGATGACATGTTCGTCATCTGAAATGGTGGATTAGAGGACTTTGGGAGATTTTTAGAACATTTTAACTGTGAAACAGAAATAGAGAAACAGACTAAAGATTTACGGTTATGTTGTCAGGAAAGGGGGTACTCAAACAACATCTGTAGATTTGCAAATCAACAGGCCAGTAAAACAGACAGAAACAAACTCCTTACCCCTAAAACAAGGGAAAGCTAAAAACCAACTGCCCGTCTCATTATCACATTTGATGGAGCAGCAAAAAGTAAAGAGAAATTATCACTAAAAACTGTATCATGCTTTGTATGGACCCTGATTTGAAGGATTTTGTGGGAAATTAACCAGTGATCACCTACAGAAAGGTCTATGAGACAGACTGGAACATAGGCACAACACACCACCAACTAATAAAACGACATGGTTGGACCGACTGATTGCAGAGGGGTGGTAACCAGTTGGGGGTGTGTACCTGCACAGACTCACTCTATCTAATCAGTGCTGCCATTTTCAGACTGTGCAGGGATGCACCTAAAACTGGTAACACCCATCTGTACTCTTACTAAAGGCTAATAGCAATTCATTCATAACTTCTAGTAGAAATAATAGAGAAATGGTACAACATACAGCCATAGGAATAGTGGTCCAGAATTGTTATTACACGGGGAAAGCATGAAGCTATTAAAACAGACATGTCAGGAGTGGTGAAAGGTCCGCTTTAACTAGAAAAAAATACTATTTTGAATTGTCTAAATCAGGCAGTTATTTTCTAATATTAAAAGGTAGAAGTAATATAGCACTACTAGAAACCGGATTCCAAAAAAGTTGGGACACTAAACAAATTGTGAATAAAAACTGAATGCAATGATGTGGAGATGGCAAATGTCAATATTTTATTTGTAATAGAACGTAGATGACAGATCAAACGTTTAAATGTATCATTTTAAAGGAAAAATACGTTGATTCCAATTTTCACGGTGTCAACAAATCCCAAAAAAGTTGGGACAAGTAGCAATAAGAGGCTGGAAAAAGTAAATTTGAGCATAATGAAGAGCTGGAAGACCAATTAACACTAATTAGGTCAATTGGCAACATGATTGGGTATAAAAAGAGCTTCTCAGAGTGGCAGTGTCTCTCAGAAGCCAAGATGGGTAGAGGATCACCAATTCCCACAATGTTGCGCAGAAAAATAGTGGAGCAATATCAGAAAGGTGTTACCCAGCGAAAAATTGCAAAGACTTTGCATCTATCATCATCAACTGTGCATAACATCATCCGAAGATTCAGAGAATCTGGAACAATCTCTGTGTGTAAAGGTCAAGGCCGTAAAACCATACTGGATGCCCGTGATCTCCGGGCCCTTAAACGACACTGCACCACAAACAGGAATGCTACTGTAAAGGAAATCACAGAATGGGCTCAGGAATACTTCCAGAAACCATTGTCAGTGAACACAATCCACCGTGCCATCTGCCGTTGCCAGCTGAAACTCTACAGTGCAAAGAAGCCATTTCTAAGCAAGATCCACAAGCTCAGGCGTTTTCACTGGGCCAGGGATCATTTAAAATGGAGTGTGGCAAAATGGAAGACTGTTCTGTGGTCAGACGAGTCACGATACAAAGTTCTTTTTGGAAATCTGGGACGCCATGTCATCCGGACCAAAGAGGACAAGGACAACCCAAGTTGTTATCAACGCTCAGTTCAGAAGCCTGCATCTCTGATGGTATGGGGTTGCATGAGTGCGTGTGGCATGGGCAGCTTGCATGTCTGGAAAGGCACCATCAATGCAGAAAAATATATTCAGGTTCTAGAACAACATATGCTCCCATCCAGACGTCATCTCTTTCAGGGAAGACCCTGCATTTTTCAACAAGATAATGCCAGACCACATTCTGCATCAATCACAACATCATGGCTGGGTAGGAGAAGGTACTGAAATGGCCAGTCTGCAGTCCAGATCTTTCACCTATAGAGAACATTTGGCACATCATAAAGAGGAATGTGCAACAAAGAAGGCCCAAGACGATTGAACAGTTAGAGGCCTGTATTAGACAAGAATGGGAGAGCATTCCTATTTCTAAACTTGAGAAACTGGTCTCCTCGGTCCCCAGACGTCTGTTGAGTGTTGTAAGAAGAAGGGGAGATGCCACACAGTGGTGAAAATGGCCTTGTTCCAACTTTTTGGGGATTTGTTGACACCATGAAATTCTGATTCAACATATTTTTCCCTTAAAATGGTACATTTTCTCAGTTTAAACTTTTGTTCCGTGATTTATGTTCTATTCTGAATAAAATATTAGAACTTGGCACCTCCACATCATTGCATTCAGTTTTTATTCACAATTTGTATAGTGTCCCAACTTTTTTGGAATCCGGTTTGTATATGTTCACAAAGAAACTTAAAGGGATTATGTCATGACATTTTAGGCCTATAACCTAAACATATGGCCAGGTCCGTCCAAATAGCATGAATCCGAAACTGTACTTATTAAATGTGCCTATGGCTCTATTAACACATAAAACAGGTTTTTATAACCTGTCATTCACCTACCTAAGGTGCCCAAGGGGACGTCGCTTCATACAGGGTGCCCAGCTGCAGCCATATCCGTCTGGTACCCAGCGACGCCTTCCAACTAGAAATCGCCGTCTTCCTCACCTCAGCCCCGCCTCCGCAATCGTCCAGTCCCTCTGCCAAATCCCGCGCGTGTGCACTAGGCATAACCTGAGGGACCGGACGATTGCGGAGGTGGGGCTGAGGTGAGGAAGGCGACACTATAGACAGGGAGGGCGGCGATTTCTAGTGGGAAGGCGGCGCTGGGCACCAGACGGAGATGGCTGCAGCCGGGCACCCTGTATTAGGCGACGTCCCCTTGGGCACCTTAGGTAGGTGAATGACAGGTTATAAAAACCTGTTTTATTTGCTAATAGAGCCACAGGCACATTTAATAAGTACAGTTTCGGATTCATGCTATTTGGACGGACCTGGCCATATGTTTAGGTTATAGGCTTAAAATGTCATGACAGAATCCCTTTAATTTGCAAAATCTTTTAACATTTCACGTTTTTGCAAAGTGTTGCAAGTTGTAAAAACTGAGTTTCTTTCCAAAAGGTTTGAATTTCTGTGGTTTATGATCCTCCACATTCAAGAGAAAAAAACAATTAAGTATGAAGATTTAACTCCAAGAACATCTAATTGAGTTATACACCTTTCCAGAAAGGACACACCAGCTGTAATGTTATACAATGAATGGAACAAATATCACTAGAATGCAAATTTTACTGCATTTTTTTATTACCAGGCTTTGCATTGAAAGGGTAATATTACCCTCTGGTAACCTAGGCATAGCTAGCTAAATTCCATCATTTGTAACAGTTTATAAAAGTCAATCTGCTTCACTATTAAAGTATCTTTTAAGACTGTGCATTTATGTGTAGCTATATAACATAAGGTGCCACCCTGCATTCACATATTATGTTTATATTAGTTTCTAATTATTTTTTATCATTTTTTATTTTTTATTTTTAACAGTTGTTACATAACAGTGAGGGTATTAGCTACAACTACATTTTTGTGTGAATGTTTGTAAATCCCTCAAAATTTTCTACACAAACCGAACCTAAAACTACATCACATTTCCACACAAGTCCTAAAAGTAGGTAATGATAACCAAATCAAACAAATAAGTAAAACATAATAGACTTGGTCATTTATTTATTGAGGAAATAGATTCAATATCATGTCTGAATGGCAAAAGTATTGGAAGTACCAGGTTTGAGACCAGAAATAACTGATAACTGTGCAACTAAAGTTTTTCAGTAATTATTAGTCCTGCACATCTGCTTGAAGGAATGTAGCCCATTCCTCCATACAAAACAGCTTAACATTGTTATGCTGGTGCATTTCCACCCATGTTAAACCTACAACAACCCACAATTGCAACACCTCAATCCTCAGAAAAAAACATAAGGCAAACACCAGAAATGAGGATACTGTTTTTACATAAAAATTTATAATGGATAACAATAATAGTAATATATCACATCAAATCTCTAACATAATTATCCAAAAACATCCTTTCACCCTCCTCAGTCTAGAGCTCAAGTTGAATATCAGACTACGGCGATATCTTGTTGTATAACTGATGGACAGGGCCTATAATCATAGTAACTCCTTTACAATAGGTAATTCCGCCAGTCTAGACATCAACTAAGTCTCCATATCACATACCCATATTGCTGCTGCTCGCGGTGACAATGGATCCCCAAATGCCTCAACCTCGACACGTGTTTCACCACGTAGGCTTCGTCAGAAGGATAATTATGTTAGAGATTTGATGTGATATATTACTATTATTGTTATCCATTATTAACTTGATTGTCACCCGACTCTTCATTTTGTTAACCGCGGCTGCTCAAGGTGCGATTTTCCTCCAATGCGATTCTCCGCATTGTTGAGCCCGTTTTTTAGAGGCTTGTTTTTCTATATCCTATCCCTTTTGACTACAAGTGATATTTATTGTTTGATGTAATTCAATAAAATTATAAAATTTTATATAAACAGTATCCTCATTTCTGGTGTTTGCATTTCCACCCATGAACTGCTTGCTTCAGGTCCTTCCTAAACATTACTATGGGATTACAGTCAAGACTTTGACTTGGCCATTAGAGATGGCCTTGTGGTTCGCCCGGCGGTCGTTTCGTGGTGAACTTTGCTCATTCGCGGTTCGCCGAACGGGCAAACATATGGCGATGTCAGTCGGCACCATATTCTTTTACATTATAAAGAACTTTGACCCATGACACATCCATCAGGTGGTACAGGACAGTCAATTGAGACGTTTCAGCACATGGACATACCCACTACCTTATAAATAGACCTGATCTGGCTGCCATTTTATATTCAGTCTTTTGCCAGTGTAGGGACAGGTTGCTGTGAGGATCAGGGACAGACTGTTAGGGACACTAAATGCTAGCTAATAGGGCCACAAAAGTCCTTTTAAGGACTGGTATAGGTGTGCTATCGATAGGTGTGATATACTAATATAGAAAGCAGGTTATAGTGCATTTTTATTGTGCAGTAGTTGTGTGCGTTTCTGCTGCGATACTGCAGCTACACAGAGTGACAAATACTATTGGAACAAATAATTTCAACTGGTGTGATATACCAGTTGCCCCCCAAAAAAAGTGATTGAAGGAGGGGTGTTATATACCAATAATATACTTTCTATATAGTGCATTTGGGTAGTGCAGCATTTGTTTGCGGTTTTGCTGCGTTACTGCAACTACAGAAAGTGACAAACGCTATTGGAACAAATAATTTCAACTGGTGTGATATACCAGTTGCCCCACCAAAAAACTGATTGAAGCAGGGGTGTTATATACTTTTTTCCACAAATACTGCTCTTCTATAGGGACTTTTGTCATAGGGTAATTTTGAAATTGACAGGCAGAGAAAGAGGCAGGCCATTCCGCAGGAGTGGTAGGGGTCAGGCAGATGCACCAGGCCGGAGCCTAAGTGGGAAGTTGAAGAAGGTGCGTGCGATTACATCAAAGGACGCACCAGACTTGGTTGAGTGGTTCACTCAGCCTTCCGCTTCTACACCCTCCTCATCCTCTGTATTTGCACCCTCTTCACTCTCTGCTGTGTGCACCCCCAAAGAAATCACCACCACCATTATATCCCCTCCACTCGAGTCAGAGGAATTATTTTCCCATCCCTTCCAAGACCTTACCGATGCGCAGCCATTCTTGGCATCAGATCAGGAAGAGGAGATATCAATGGTCGCCACCCAGCAGTCTGACGACAGTACCCAGATCAGCCCAAGGAGGGTGGTCCCCGCTGTTGTTGCCTACTCCGAGATCTCTAATATCAGTGGTGGTGAAGGTGACGATGATGACGTGTCGATGGACGTCACGTGGGTGCCCACAAGAGAGGAAGACGAGGGGAGTTCAGAGGGAGATACGGAGCAGCAGATAGGGAGGAGAAGGAGGAGAAGCAGGCAGAACTTACAGTGCACAGGAGGCAAAAAGCAGACTGCTAATGTATCTGGAATGAGCCATCCACCATGCTTGGTCACATCTCCTAGGACGCCGGAACATGGCTCCGCACTGTGGGCTTTTTTTAACGTGTCCGCTGCTGACAATAGTGTTGCCATCTGGAGCCTGTGCTGTCAAAGCATAAGTCACGGTAAACCCAACACTCACCTAGGGACGACCGCCTTAAGAAGGCACCTGGCCTCCCATCACCGAGCCCAGTGGGAGCAACACCGTCAGAACCCACAAAGCCACACTCCTGGTGCTCCACGTCCTGCCTCTTCATCTTCTCCTCTCTCTTCCCATTTGTCCTCCACTCCATCTTCCACCGTGCCATTGTTGCGTTCATCTGTCAAAAGGCAGGCTTCCATGGCCCAAATGTTCGAGCGAAAAAAGATGATGACGCCGGATAACCCTCTTGCCCAATTGCTGTCCGCTGGCTTGTCGGAATTACTAGCCCGCCAACTACTGTCATATAAACTGGTGAAATCAGAGGCCTTTAGAAAATGAGTGGCCATAGGCACACCGCAATCGAAGGTCCCCGGAAGGAAATATTTCTCCCAGAGCTATATAGCAACGTTCAGCAGCAAGTGAATGTATCTCTGGCACACAGTGTCGGGACACGTGGTCTAACAAACACTGGCAGGGAAGGTACACAACTTTTACTGACCACTGGGTAAACCTTCTGATGGCTGTCAAGCATGCAACCCGTGGCACCCGTGTGGATTTGGTGTTACCGCCACGGATTGCATGCAGGTCTGCCTCTTCTTCTCCTGCTCCTACTCCATCTCCCATCTCCTACTCGGCTGACTCCTCATTTTCCACTGCTACCACCTCTTCCGCTGCGTCCCCCAAGCTCCCCAGAACCTATTCTACGTCCCAGGTGAGACGTTGACATGCTGTGTTGCAGTTGTTGTGCCTGGAAGCCAAAAGCCACACCAGTCCTGCACTCCTTTCAGCTTTGCAGTCACAGGCCGATCATTGGCTAACCCCGCTCAATTTGACAGTTGGTAAAGTGGTGTGAGACAACGGTGCCAATCTGCTGAGCTAGCTGAAACAAGGCAAAACGACACATGTGCCGTGCATGGCACACGTCCTGAACTTAGTCGTGGAGCAATTCGTTGCCAAATACCCCAGGGTCCAGGACGTCTTGTGGCAGGCTAGGAAAATCTCTGGCCATTTTAGAAGATCTTACACGGCCATTGCTTGCCTTGCTGACATTCAGTGGCGACAACACCTGCCCGTCACGTTACGACTACCTGTATGAACTCTGCAGCAGGACAGGTTCTGGGGAGCTTGTTTTTTTTCCACCGCGCCAGTGGCTGCTCATTCGGGACGCATGCAGACTTCTGCGGCCATTTGATAAGATCATCAAACTAGTCAGTCGCAGCCAGGGCGCCAGCAGTGACATCATAGCTTACGCCTTCTTTCTTCTGAAGCGTGCATTGCATCGTGTCATTGATCAAGCCATCGAGGAGCAGGAAGATGAGGAAGTTGCAATGCTGGATGAATTCCCAGGGGGGCTACTCCATCTGAGACAAGTGAACAGGAGTCTGAAGAGGAGTCAGAGGAGGATGGTGCCGGAGTAGAGGAGGAGCAAGAAGAGCATGCTTTAAACTTTTCTGGGATCCCTGGTGTTGTCCGTGGCTGGGGGGAGGAGACCAAGGACAACATTATCCTGGACGATGAGCAGGAGCCAGGCCACTCCACCGCTTCCAGTTTAGTGCAAATGGGGCCTTCATGCTACTGGGTGGCAATGTACTTAGACCCCGGTACAAACACAAAATGGTAGACATGTTACCAGCATCATAGAGGGCTTGCAGAATGTAGAACTTCCAGGACTTGCTTTGAGAAATGCTTCATTCTGCTTTTGCGGGCGCTGGCAGAGGAATTTCCACTCACAGAGAAACAGTTGCAGGTACCAATCCAACAGCGCATGCACAAAATTTTGTTTAGGCAAAAAGGCTTTTTCAAGTGCGGCAGTCCTAAATGCAATGTGTGAATATATCATTTTTTTAATCAATACATTTTTATTGATGTTTATTTTTTTTATTTTTTTTTACAATAGTTAGTTATAAATAAACCAGTCATTTAGTAGCAAAATGCAGTGGCAATCCAAGACATTAGCATAAGACAACTGAATAAACAGCTTGTACAAGATGTAATCATATGATAAGTAAACGATATGAATATCATCTCATGCAGAGCGTTGTTCCAAAGACAAAAGAGGAATGTGACTAATATAGAAGTACAGATAAGTAAAAGGAAACACTAAATCAAATAAACCAAATAACTTCAGGTACATAGCCACCTAGTATTTATATTATCCTTCACACACTCTGTGCAGCTAAGTGGGAAGAATTAAGCCAAGCTTGGAATGGAGGGTGTGGTGGGACAGTTCCTGTATCTCTTCCAGTTCTGCAATACTTAGCTAAATTTAAGAGAGGGAGAAAGATGGTAGGAAAGGACACTCTCATAGGAATATGTTTTGTCCACTCTAGTGACTATCTCTCCCACTGTGGGAACAAAAGCTGATTTCCAGTGGCTGGTGATAGCAATTTTAGTTGCAAGGAGGAGATGAGAAATTACGACTATGTTTTATCGGGAATACATCTATTCCAAAAAGCAACAGAGCCAGATGGGGAAAGGAGTAACTCTCCCTGGGTGTCCCTAAAAATCTAAGCCCTAAGGGACACCCTAGAGATGTCCCGAATAGTTCGCCGGCGAATGGTTCCCGGCGAACATAGCTTGTTCGCGTTCGCCGCGGAGGGCGAACATATGCGATGTTCGGTCCGCCCCCTATTCATCATCATTGAGTAAACTTTGACCCTGTACCTCACAGTCAGCAGACACATTCCAGCCAATCAGCAGCAGACCCTCCATCCCAGACCCTCCCACCTCCTGGACAGCATCCATTTTAGATTCATTCGGAAGCTGCATTCTTAGTGAGAGGAGGGACAGTGTAGCTGCTGCTGATTTAATAGGGAAATCGATAGCTAGGCTAGTGCATTCAGTGTCCACTACAGTCCTGAAGGACTCATCTGATCTCTGCTGTAAGCACAGCACCCCAAAAAGCCCTTTTTAAGGCTAGAACATCAGTCTGCTTTTTTTTTTTTTTTCTGTGTAATCTAATTGCAGTTGCCTGCCTGCCAGCGTGTGTGTCAGGCTCACAGCGTATACTGTGCTCACTTGCCCAGTGCCACCATTCATATCTGGTGTCACAATAGCTTGCATTTAAAAAAAAAAACTTTTTGGACTGAAATAATAGCAGTCATTTTCCTTCACAAGTGTGCGTTTCAGGGCCTGCAAGGGCACAGTGTCACCAGTCCAACTCATATCTGGTGTAACAGTGGTGCACATTTAAAAAAAAAACTAACTTTTTGGACTGAAATAATTGCAGTCATTTTCCTTCACAAGTGTGCGTTTCAGGGCCTGCAAGGGCACAGTGTCACACCAGTGCAACTCATATCTGGTGTGACAGTAGTGCACATTAAAAAAAAAAAATACAATTTTGACTGTAATAGATTGAATAGCAGTTAGTTGTCTGCAAGCGTGTGTGTCAGGCCTACAGCGTCTACTCTGTTAACTTCTGCCAGTGCACAGTGCCACTCATATCTATGTCACAGTAGCTTGCACGCATAGTACAACTTAACTAATCTAAAAAAAAATGACAGGCAGAGGCAGGCCACCCCGCAGGGGCCATCGTGGTCGTGGTGCTGTGATTCCCTTTGGCCCTAGAATAATGCCCAGTGTTCAGAGGCCACGTACCCTGAACTCGAAAAGTTCTGAGGACATAGTTGACTGGCTAACACAGGACACCCAATCTTCTACAGCTTCCGCTCGGAACCTTGACGCACCATCCTCCTCCAGCTTAGCTTCGGGCACCTCTCAGGTGGGTGTCCACCCAAAGCGGGGTGCTACTGGCTGGGCTAGTCGTTCCTGGGTCCCCTAAAGTCACAGAGGTTTAATCCCTGGCGAATCACTGTCACATGTGCCATCCTGTGTCATTGCTGGGACTTTACTATATGCTGATGACTGTTGGTTATCCAATACAATCTTTGGAGCGTTGTACCCTCACCCTATGTTGTCTGTGTAGTGTTCCACCCACGGGAAAGGAGCACGGGCATTCGGTGGTATGAGCCCTGGCCCTGTGCGGTCTTTATAAAGATAGCCAGGCCAGCAGACGTGAGCGCCCACTGACCCTTTTGTCTCCACAGGGAGCACTGTGGATGTCACTTTTATGGTGGTACTGCAGCTGTCACTGGATTAGGGGTTAAAGGGTGAATACCAAGGGATTGGTGGGATAAGTCGCTTTGGGTTTAGCTCAAAGCCAAATCAGTTAGTTATTCCAGTGGGTCCACACTCACTGATCTGTAATAAATGGCATGGACAAATTTACCATAAGGTGGAAAAATTCATTCTTGACCACTATTGGCAGTTGACCATATCTGGTATTGCAGCTCATCCTCACTGCACTTAGATGCTGCTTGAAAGTGCAAAATAATTAACACCTTTATCATCTTTAAACAGTAATATATTGAATGAGGTCTAGGAAGACTGCATTCAAGCAGTGCCTGCTACATGGACTTAGGCTGACAACACTGTTTTGGAACTTGCTTTAACACCCATTTCAGGCCTTCACCCATGGGCACCACTATCTATTGTACCTTTAATAACTTGTTATGTTTCAGCCCACTCAATGGTGCCTCAAGCAAAACAATAGTGTCACACATGAGTATATATCCCCAAATCAAATCACGTGATATATAAGTGAACAATTAACCATTTAGTGCATCAAGCTACTACATCATATAATAATATAATCTAAAATATCAAAATAGTAAAGTGAATACATGATTATACATAAATATAAAAAAAAGTCTCCATGATTATATATAATAGTGATAAAATGTAAGTGCAAGAATTATTTGATCAATATTGTTCAGCAGCGCTCCTCCCAAGCAACGCCCACGTGACCTAGGGCGTGCTGACGTGTTTCTAGGGATTTTGCCATACCTCTGATGGGTGCAAAAACAAACATAACAACCACTTTCCAGTATATCATTCCTAATGGCTGCCGCAAAAGTTAAAGCTAAAAAAAACTCTTCATTCTTTCATCTATATATGAAAATTAGGGTGGAAAGGCTGCTATTTCTTGCACTCCTTAACTTACCGTATTCCTTTCAAGTCCAAGCCTCTTCTATAACGCACCCTTTCTTGCCCTCTGTTCACACAAGATAATATTGTATCAGCTTTAGATGCTCCAGCTTGGCATTATCAATGCTAAATTCTTATATAAAATTTGGTTGGTACTCTGAAGGTGATGTTTTGGATGTTTATAGGATTCTGCTGCAGACTTTGTGTGAACCAAGCCTCCCAGCTGGCCTTAATAAGCAAAGAACCAATAATGGCTGCAAAAAATTGCAGTGTTTAAAGAAATAAAATATGTTGACATATAAAAGTACTGTAAAGCCATCAACGTTCTCATTGCCACTTGCATTGAGAGCTCTATGCCTTGTAAATAACATGATTATATTTGTGGCTCTGTAGCATAGCGATTAAGCAGAGAGCTCATCAAATAATTTTGCCACTATTAGGCAAGCATATCACTAAAGAACTACATTTAATTTTGTTAAGATTGAATGTCGGATTCTCTGCAGAAAAGTAAATACAATTCCCATAATTTCCTACATTTAACTGTACTCATTTCTCACACATGATACATCCTCAGCTATATAATGTAATCTCTGCCTAGATTTAACAGACTGCAAATGCTTCATTTCAAAGGATTATGATGTGTACAACTATTGGATGTTTGTGCTTATTCATTTAAACTTCCACTATGCCATGAACAAAAAGCCAGATAATAGTTAATTGCAGATTATTTGTTGAGCTAAAGTTTGATCCCTAGAGAAAAACATTTCAGAAATACGAAAGTATAGTAGTAAAAGCAATGGCAATAGGTCTGAGTTATTACTTAGTAGTAAAATTGGACTGAAGTCAGATGCACGGGAACCCAAAAATAAGGCTTATACTGTCAACTGCCAACTACAGACGGCCTACTTATCAATGCAAACAAGAAGGCTAATGTGGTTAATTTTAATTAAATGAAATTGCATAGGCATAGGTAAATCTGTTCCTGCTTCCCCATAGACCCAAGAAATATATGGTAGGGACCTAAGGAGTGGGGTAAAGAAGTTTTCTGATACTTAGATATTGATTGTATCCTCAGGATAGGTCATCAATATCAGTTCAGCCGCAGTCTGACACCCAGCATCCCCATTGTTTAGCTGTTTCGGGCAGCCGCTAGGAACTACACAGTGGACTGAAGATGTCAGCAGCTGCCTGAAACAGCTGTTTGGTGGGGTCTGGGGTGTCAAGCCCAAACTAATCTCATATTGATGACCGATCCTTAGTATGGAAAGCCCCTTTAAAAGGCTCATTAGCTTTATGTTTACTAAACCACCATTATGTCTTCATTATTTATTTTTGCAGCTGGACTTTAGCACTCCAAATCTACCCATACCAAAGCTATCTGTTTCAGCAAAAGAACTTGATACCCTAATGGAGTCTGGTACTTATCTCCAGTGGCAGCAGATGCATAACTATTGTGCACTGGGGTGGGGTGTATTGTCCTCTGCTTCATCTGCATTATGCACATGCATCAGATAAACCAAATAGAGGATGTAGGAAGGGAGTTCTAAGGACCACTATTATTCAATTGAATAGGTGAAAGACAGTTGTGATGCCAGCTCTGAATGTAGGCAATTTAGTGAAAACAAGAGGTTATCTCCTTAGTGTAATATTGCAGATCCCATGTCAGGCCTCATGAGCACAAGGGAACCTGTCAGCTCCAAAATGCACCATAAACATCAAGCATTACCTTACAGATGTTAAAATGAGGGTTCCATTGATTTTTTTTGTCTAAGATTTCCAATGCACATGATTGATGAAAAATAACTTTTATTCCCCCACAGGTTATATGTAAATGAGATTCTTGAAATCAAGGGAGCAGTGGCATTCACCTGAAATAATACAAAAGGCCATCGATCAAATGTAGGAAGGGCAAGGAAGGGGACCCGGCGAGCTTGACTTCAAATGAGAAAGCTGCTCCTCCCTTGACTTCAAGAATTCTCATTTTAGCAATCATGTGCATATAGACCAGGGATCAGCAACCTCCAGCTGTTCTGAAACTACAACTCCCAGTATCCTATTTTCACTTCTACGGGTGTTAAAAGACAATAAGTGTGCATGCTGAGAGCTGTAGTTTCACAGCAGCTGGAGTGCTGAAGGTTGCTGATCCCTGTCTTAGACAAAAAAAAAAAAAACTATTAGAAACCTGATGTCAACATCTGTAAGGTAATGCTAGTGATTTATGGTGCACTTGGAGCTGACAGGTTCCCTTTAAAGCCCTGTATCATTTTTGGTGCTTTCTTTCTGGCCTCAGCTTGTTACTGCCGTGAGTGTGGAACCAATGTGTTAACCAATAGATTTGTCTTTGGGCTAAACCTAAGGGAGTCATCCTGGCCGTCCCCTGGTATTCACCCTTTAACCCCTATACATGGATAAATGGTGAAATCTATCAAGACTGGTGCTCCTGTCTTGATATCCTCTGTGCTGTAGTCCGTGCACCTAACCAGAAATCAACAACAGCTCAGAGCTGCTGTAGATTTTTGTATTCATTTACACCAGAAAACTGGCGTAAACTAAGATAAATTTGTCGCTGGGCCTGGCCCTGCCCCCTTCAATGCCCTTGCCACGTCCAGTTTTAGAAAAGTGGCAAGGACAGTGGAAAAGGGGAAATGCGACTTGGAGTAGTCTCTGTGTGGGTAACAGATGACCCATGGGGGACAGAGAGACCGGTGCAGGGTACCAAGGGGTCAGGCAGAATCGTAGTCAGGGATAGGCTGAGGTTAGGGCTGGAGGAGTATATGCAATAAGGTAACAGGTCCGAGTTCAGGGCATGAAGTGAAGTATCATTACGAGTAACAGACCCAGATCAGGTCAGGCAGCAAAGGGTCAAATACAGGTAAACGGCTAAAGGTTGGTACATCGGCAGACAACAAGAGACCTTTTGATCGAGCCCCCTCCCAGGTGTCTAAAGTACCCCAGAGTTGCCAGCTTTTGACTGGTGGAAATTAGGACATGCATGTTGGCCCCTTGATGGCCAGAGGTAGTGCCCGCACACTCTACGGGTGCAGGGGAAGAGGTCTTGCCGGCTAGTAGGCCACAGCCTGCGAGAGGGAATAAAGTGACACAGCAGCCAAAGTCAATGGGAGCAACAATATAGTAAAGAGCTCCCTCTACTAAAATGTTGGCAGTGCTGTGGCAACTGAGCTACATCGAACAGCAAATCATTGGGAGTCCGGAATTCCAGACCATCACTTGAAAAAAGACTGACCAACTCTTTTAATACCCACAGTTGTTTAGACCTATTATAGGTCGTACATCTTTACGAATTCATAAATAGGGATGTCCCGAACTATTCGCCGGCGAACATCGCTTGTCCGCTTTCGCCGCAGCAGGCGAACATAGCTTGTTCGCGTTCACCGCGGCGGGCAAACATATGCGATGTTCGGTCCGCCCCCTATACATCATCATTGAGCAAACTTTGACCCTGTACCTCACAGTCAGCAGACACATTCCAGCCAATCAGCATACCCTCCCACCTCCTATCAAAAAGCAAGGACAGCATCCATCTTAGATTCATTCTGAAGCTGCAGTGTTAGTGAGAGGAGGGACAGTGCAGCTGCTGCTGATTTAATAGGGAAATCGTTAGCTAGGGCATTGTTCTGTGTCCACTCCAGTCCTCAAAGACTCATCTGCTGTAAGGACAGCGTCCTGACAGCACCCCAAAAAGTCCTTTTTAGGGCTGGTACATCAGTCTGCTTTTTATATATATATATATATATATATATATATTGCAGATGCCTGCCCATGTGTGTCAGGCCCACTGACTGTACTGTGCCCACTGCCAGTGCCCACCACTCATATCGGGTGGCACAGTACCTTGCAGATAAAAAAGTAATACATTTTTTTCTCTGTAATATAATTGCAGTTGCCTGCCAGTGTGTGTCAGGCCCACAGACTGTACTGTGCCCACTGCCAGTGCCGACCACTCATATCTGGTGGCAATGTACCTTGCAGATGAAAAAGTTATAAAAAAAATTCTCTGTAATATAATTGCAGTTGCCTGCCAGTGTGTGTCAGGCCCACAGACTGTACTGTGCCCACTGTCCACCACTCATATCGGGTGGCACAGTACCTTGCACGCATAGTACCACTAATCTAAAAAAAAATGACAGGCAGAGGCAGGCCACCCCGCAGGGGCCGTCATGGTAGTAGTGCTGTGATTTCCTTTGGCCCTAGAATAATGCCCAGTGTTTAGAGGCCACGTACCCTGACTGGCTAACACAGGACACCCAATCTTCTACAGCTTCCGCTAGGAACCTTGACGCACCATCCTCCTCCAGCTTAGCTTCGGGCACCTCTCAAGTTACCACTCGCCCGCCTGCCGCCACCACCAACACTAGCACCACAGCCGCTTCACTTGATCTGTCAGAGGAGTTATTTACACATCAGTTGGAAGAAATGAGTGATGCGCAACCATTATTGCCAGAGGATGTAGATAACAGGTATATGTCTCAGTCAGGCAGCATTACACACATGGACGTACGGTGTGATGATGATGATGTTGTACCTGCTGCTGCTTCCTTTGCTGAGTTGTCAGATACAAGTGAAGCAATTGATGATGACGATGTGTCCGTGGATGTCACGTGGGTGCCCGCTCGAAGAGAAGAAGAACAGGGGGAAAGTTCAGATGGGGATACAGAGAGGAGGAGGAGACAAGTTGGAAGCAGGGGGAGGTCATCGCAAGGAGCTAGTGGCACAGTCAGACAGCATGTAATGGCACGCGGGGTCAGCCAGACAGCACGCCAATCAACGCATGCTGTTGCCACCACCAGAATTGCAAAGCTCAGCAGTGTGGCATTTTTTGTGTGTGTCTGCCTCTGATAACAGCGATGCCATTTGCAACCTGTGCCAAAAGAAACTGAGTCGTGGGAAGTCCAACACCCACCTAGGTACAACTGCTTTGCGAAGGCACATGATCTCACATCACAAACGCCTATGGGATCAACACATGATGAGTACAAGCAGCACACAAACTCAAAGCCACCATCCCCCTCCTGGTCCAGCATCTTCAGCCATGTCAACCACTGCTGTCCTCCTTGCCACCTCTCAACCACCCGCCACTCCGCCTCTCACCTTCAGCAGTTCCATCTCATCTGCCCACAGTCAGGTGTCTGTCAAGGAAATGTTTGAGCGTAAGAAGCCAATGTCACAGAGTCACCCCCTTGCCCGGCGTCTGACAGCTGGCTTGTCGGAACTCTTAGCCCGCCAGCTTTTACCATACAAGCTGGTGGAGTCTGAGGCCTTCAAAAAATTTGTAGCTATTGGAACACCGCAGTGGAAGGTACCCGGCCAAATTTTTTTTTCACAAAAGGAAATCCCAAAACTGTACTCTATTGTGGAAAAGGAAGTCATGGCATTTCTGACACACAGTGTTGGGGCAAGGGTCCATCTGACCACTGATTCCTGGTCTGCAAAGCACGGTCAGGGCAGGTATATCACGTACACTGCGCATTGGGTAAACCTGCTGACGGCTGCCAAGCATGGAATGCGTGGCTCTGCAGAGGAGTTGGTGACACCACCACTACTTGCAGGCAGGCCTGCTGCCACCTCCTCTACTCCTCCTACTCCATCCTCTTCGCTAACCTCCTTGGCTGAGTCCTCTTCTGCTGCTGCGTCTTGCTCCACATCAACTGCACCCCCCAGCTCCCCAGAGGCTATTCCACATCCCGGATACGACAGTGTCACGCCGTCTTGGGGTTGACTTGCCTGAAAGCAGAGAGTCACACTGGACCAGCACTCCTGTCCGCCCTGAACGCATAGGTAAATCAGTGGCTGACCCCGCACCAACTGGAGATCGGCAAAGTGGTGTGTGACAACGGAAGCAATTTGTTGGTGGCATTGAATTTGGGCAAGTTGACACATGTGCCGTGCATGGCACATGTGTTGAATCTGATCGTACAACGCTTTGTGCATAAGTACCCAGGCTTACAGGACATCCTCAAGCAGGTCAGGAAGGTGTGTGGCACTTTCAGGTGTTCCTACACGGCCATGGCGCACTTTTCCGAAACAACAGGTCAGTGAGGCGCTTGATTTGCGACAGCCCGACACGTTGGAATTCAACACTCCTAATGTTCGACCGCCTGCTCCAACAAGAAAAAGCCGTCAACGAGTATTTGTATGACCGGGGTGCTAGGACTACCTCTGCGGAGCTGGGTATTTTTTTGCCACGTTACTGGACGCTCATGCGCAATGCCGGTAGGCTCATTCGTCCTTTTGAGGAGGTGACAAACCTAGTCAGTCGCACCGAAGGCACCATCAGCGACATCATCACATTTGTTTTCTTCCTGGAGCGTGCCCTGTGAAGAGTGCTGGATCAGGCCATAGATGAGCGTGAAGAGGAAGAGGAAGAGTTGTGGTCACCATCACCACCAGAAACAGCCTTATCAGCATCGCTTGCTGGACCTGCGGCAACGCTGGAAGAGGAGTCTGAGAAAGAGGAGTCAGAGGAAGAATGTGGCTTTGAGGAGGAGGAAGACCAACCACAGCAGGCATTCCAGGGTGCTTGTTGTCACCTATCTGGTAACCCGTGGTGTTGTACGTGGCTGGGGGAAAGAACAGACCTTCAATGAGATCAGTGAGGATGAGGAACGGGACATGATTAGCTCGGCATCCAACCCTGTGCAAATGGGGTCTTTCATGCTGTCATGCCTGTTGAGGGACCCTCTTATAAAAAGGCTGAAGGAGAATGACCTGTACTGGGTGACCACACTACTAGACCCCCGGTATAAGCAGAAAGTGCCTGAAATGTTACCGAATTACCGGAAGTCGGAAAGGATGCAGCAGTTCCAAAACAAGTTAAAAAGTATGCTTTAAACAGCGTATAAGGGTAATGTCACAGAACAACAGGAATCTAACAGGGGAAGAGGTGAAAGTAATCCTCCTCCTACCACGACCACGCCGGCAAGGACAGGACGCTTTACAGACGTGTTGTTGATGGAGGACATGCAGAGCTTTTTAAGTCCTACGCATCGCCACAGCCCTTCGGGGTCCACCCTCAGAGAACGACTCGACCGACAGGTAGCAGACTACCTCGCCTTAACTGCAGATATCGACACTCTGAGGAGCGATGAACCCCTTGACTACTGGGTGTGCAGGCTTGACCTGTGACCTGAGATATCCCAATTTGTGATAGAACTTCTGGCCTGCCCCGCTTCAAGTGTCCTGTCAGAAAGGACTTTCAGCGCAGCAGGAGGTATTGTCACTGAGAAGAGAAGTCGCCTAGGTCAAAAAAGTCTAGATTACCTCACCTTTATTAAGATGAATGAGGCATGGATCCCGAAGGGACTGACAGTGGGGGATGCATTTGACTAAAAAAGGCCTGATGAGATGCCTTGGGCTAAAAATGGTCCACACGCTGCTGTATTTAATATCTGCATACCGGATGACTTGCGTGACTTCTCTGCCACCAACTAGGATTCAACCCGCAATGTTTTAGTGCACTTTCTGCCTGGAAAACATAAACTTTTCCGGCCGCTGCTAGAGCAACAATACCAAATTTTTCAGGCATGTGTACGTGCCTAATTTTTCTGGCCTCTGGTGCTGCACTGTGGCTGCAAAATCAAAAAAAAAAAGGCACATACATGCGTCAATTCCCCTTTCGTGATCGTTACCTTGTTGTGGTGAAGGGGCTTGCGTATCACAATGAAGCTATCACCTCTATGAGTGTGTTGGCAATGGCAATGTTGGCACACCCCAGATGATAAGGTCGTTGCTTCATTGTGAACAGACCAAAAGCGATTGGCTGGATATTTTTGCATAGAAAAAACATTAATTTTCTTTGTGATCATCTGAGGTGATCATTAAAGCTTACTAGTCCAACAATGGGCCCACACTGCAGAATCATTGTTTTCTGGGTCACTTAACTGTCACTGAACTGCCTCAGCACGACCATAGGCTTTGAAAAACCGCCATCGCCTGCAATCTCCCAAACGTGCGCAGGAGCACATTCATCACTACACCAAGATTGACGCATAGAGGAATAAAATTTATGTCATGAGTGGGTCAACTATTGACAACTCTTTGTGGATGTCTAAAATCTATTCGATACACGTCCCCTGATAGGGGACGTAACAGGGATTAAACTGATAAGAATAGTACTACTTAACACACCACTCCTATAGGTTGGCACAGCACATTGCACGGCGCACGTGCAGTGCCCCAAATTGGAAGTAAGAGGACCGACCAACCATCTTTTTCCATCTCCCGGTTCCTAAAATCTATTCCATACACCGGCCCTTGATAGGGGACAAAACAAAGATTAAACTGGTAAGAACAGATTTTTTTTATTAAAAAAAGAAAGAAAAGAGGACAGCCTCTGCGGAGCTGGGTATTTTTTGGCCGAGTTACTGAACGCTGATGCACAATGGCTGTAGGCTCATGCATCCTTTTGCGGAGGTGACAAACCTGGTCAGTCAAACCCAAAGGCAACATCATTGACCTCATCCCATATGCGTTTTTTCTGGAGCGTGCCCTGCGAAGAGTGCTGGATCAGGCCGTAGATGAGCATGAAGAGGAAGAGTTGTGGTCACTATCACCACCAGAAGCAGCCTTGTCGTCATCGATTGCTGGACCTGCGGCAACGCAGAGAGAGGAGTCTGAAGAAGAGGAGTCAGAGGAGGAATGTGGCTTTGAGGAGGTGGAAGACTAACCACAGCAGGCGTCCCAGGGGGCTTGTTGTCACCTTTCGGGGACCCTTGGTGTTGTACGTGGCTGGGCGGAGGAAGAGACCTTCAATGACGTCAGTGAGGACAAGGAACGGGACATGGCTAGCTTGGTATCCAACCTTGTGCAAATGGGGAGTTT
The DNA here is from genome assembly GCF_905171765.1 of Bufo bufo. Lineage (NCBI taxonomy): Eukaryota > Metazoa > Chordata > Amphibia > Anura > Bufonidae > Bufo > Bufo bufo. The sequence continues at coordinate 242,378,173 of NC_053393.1, read as the reverse complement.
GCGGTTGTGCAAATGGACTGTTTGCGGTTGCTTGCGGTGCGTTAAACGGGGAGTTTGGTCTGTCAGAGTTTGGTCTGTCACTGTGAAGCGGGCGTAACCCTTACACTACCTGATCGATACAACATCATAGACCAAAACAAACAAGTGGAAGTAATGTATCAAAATATCAATTTATTATAAAATATAAAGTATGGAGAAAAGACAGGATGGTAAACAGTATACAGAGAAGCAAAGGGCCATGCGACATCAAATCATACACCTATCTACCTATGCATAGTAAAACACAGGGAAGTATAGCCAATAAAGGGAGTGGTGAAAAGGGAAAATGGACCGGGGCACTAGCTCCAGGACAACCGGTACTGCGTAACACAATAAGTAATCACCACATTGGGGCTATATGCAGTTAGTGCAGAAAATCATACCAGGTTGTCCATGAGTAGGGATGAGCGAACCCGAACTGTATAGTTCGGGTTCGTACCGAATTTTGGGGTGTCCGTGACACGGACCCGAACCCGAACATTTTCGTAAAAGTCCAGGTTCGGGTTCGGTGTTCGGCGCTTTCTTGGCGCTTTTTGAAAGGCTGCAAAGCAGCCATTCAACAAGCGTCATACTACTTGCCCCAAGAGGCCATCACAGCCTTGCCTACTATTGGCATGGCTGTGATTGGCCAGTGCAGCATGTGACCCAGCCTCTATATAAGCTTGGGTCATGTAGCGCTGCACGTCACTCTGCTGATTTAAGCATAGGGAGAGGTTGCAGCTGCGACGTTAGGGCGAGATTAGGCCGATTAACTCCTCCAAAAGACTTCATTCTGTGATCAATCTCCAGCTCTGGATCATTGAAGTGCTAATATCGACTTGCTCACTTTTTTTAGGCTGCCAAGAGCGTTTTTATATCACTTTTTTCTGGGGTGATCGGCGGCCATTTTGTGGCTTGTGGTGCGCCAGCACAAGCTATCACCAAGTGTATTTAACCATCAATAGTGTGGTTATTTTGTGCTATATCCTACATCAGCTGCAGGCTGAGCCTGTGTCACCGAAGTGCATTTAACCATCAACAGTCTGGTTATTTTTTGGCCATATACTACATCAGCTGCAGGCTGAGCCTGTGTCACCGAAGTGCATTTAACCATCAACAGTCTGGTTATTTTTTGGCCATATACTACATCTGGTGCAGGCTGAGCCTGTGTCACCCAAGTGCATTTAACCATCAATAGTGTGGTTATTTTTTGGCCATATACTACATCAGGGGCAAGTTGAGCCTGTCACCCAGCGCCTAAAAAATAGACCTGACATTTCTATTCAACCAAATCTGTACTGTTTTAGCTGGTCAAGTTATTTGTAGTGACCGTAAAAGCACAATTTTTGTTCTGGGTTGAAAAACTATTCCCAAATTTGACATTCTCAAATAAGTAGTTTATGCTATATATATCAGGCCTACTTGAAATCTATCCCAAAAAGGATATCTTAGATTCAAGGTGCTGATAGTGTCATTCAGAAAAACTTAACACACACGCTACCGTGCAGATACAAGTCTAATTCTGTGATTAAACCTATACCTGTCACACAGCGCAAAAAAAAACAGGCCTCACATTTCTATTCAACCAAATCTGTACTGTTTTAGCTGGTCAAGTTATTTGTAGTGATCGTAAAAGCACAGTTTTTGTTCTGGGTTGAAAAACTATTCCCAAATTTGCCATTCTCAAAATTGTGGTTAACGGGAACAATGAGGAAAACATCTAATAAGGGACGCGGACGTGTACATGGTCGTGGTGGTGTTAGTGGACCTTCTGGTGCTGGGAGAGGACGTGGCCGTTCTGCCACAGCCACACGTCCTAGTGAACCAACTACCTCAGGTCCCAGTAGCAAGCAGAATTTACAGCGATATTTGGTGGGGCCCAATGCCGTTCTAAGGATGGTAAGGCCTGAGCAGGTACAGGCATTAGTCAATTGGGTGGCCGACAGTGGATCCAGCACGTTCACATTATCTCCCACCCAGTCTTCTGCAGAAAGCGCACAGATGGCGCATGAAAACCAAGCCCATCGGTCTGTCACATCACCCCCATGCATATCAGGGAAACTGTCTGAGCCTCAAGTTATGCAGCAGTCTCTTATGCTGTTTGAAGACTCTGCTGCCAGGGTTTCCCAAGGGCATCCACCTAGCCCTTCCCCAGGGGTGGAAGAGATAGAATGCACTAACGCACAACCACTTATGTTTCCTGATGATGAGGACATGGGAATACCACCTCAGCACGTCTCTGATGATGACGAAACACAGGTGCCAACTGCTGCGTCTTTCTGCAGTGTGCAGACTGAACACGAGGTCAGGGATCAAGACTGGGTGGAAGACGATGCAGGGGACGATGCGGTCCTAGACCCCACATGGAATGAAGGTCGTGCCACTGACTTTCACAGTTCGGAGAAGGAGGCAGTGGTGAGACCGAGCCAACAGCGTAGCAAAAGAGGGAGCAGTGGGCAAAATCAGAACACCCGCCGCCAAGAGACTCCGCCTGCTACTGACCGCCTCCATCTGGGACCGAGCACCCCAAAGGCAGCTTCAAGGAGTTCCCTGGCATGGCACTTCTTCAAACAATGTGCTGACGACAAGACCCGAGTGGTTTGCACGCTGTGCCATCAGAGCCTGAAGCGAGGCATTAACGTTCTGAACCTTAGCACAACCTGCATGACCAGGCACCTGCATGCAAAGCATGAACTGCAGTGGAGTAAGCACCTTTAAAACAAGGAAGTCACTCAGGCTCCCCCTGCTACCTCTTCTGCTGCTGCCGCCTCGGCCTCTTCTGATGCTGACGCCGCCTCGGCCTCTTCTGCTGCTGCTGCCGCCGCCTCGGCCTCTTCCTCCGCCTCTGGAGGAACGTTGGCACCTGCCACCCAGCAAACATGGGATGTACCACCAACACCACCACCTGCGTCACCAAGCATCTCAACCATGTCACACGGCAGCGTTCAGCTCTCCATCTCACAAACATTTGAGAGAAAGCGTAAATTCCCACCTAGCCACCCTCGATCCCTGGCCCTGAATGCCAGCATTTCTAAACTACTGGCCTATGAAATGCTGTCATTTAGGCTGGTGGACACACACAGCTTCAAACAGCTCATGTCGCTTGCTGTCCCACAGTATGTTGTTCCCAGCCGGCACTACTTCTCCAAGAGAGCCGTGCCTTCCCTGCACAAACAAGTGTCCGATAAAATCAAGTGTGCACTGCACAACGCCATCTGTGGCAAGGTCCACCTAACCACAGATACGTGGACCAGTAAGCACGGCCAGGGACGCTATATCTCCCTCACTGCACACTGGGTAAATGTAGTGGCGGCTGGGCCCCAGGCGGAGAGCTGTTTGGCGCACGTCCTTCCGCCGCCAAGGATCGCAGGGCAACATTCTTTGCCTCCTGTCTCCTCCTCCTCCTACTCAGCTTCCTCCTCCTCTTCTTCCACCTGCTCATCCAGTCAGCCACACACCTTCACCACCAACTTCAGCACAGCCCGGGGTAAACGTCAGCAGGCCGTTCTGAAACTCATATGTTTGGGGGACAGGCCCCACACCGCATAGGAGTTGTGGGGGGGGTATAGAACAACAGACCGACGAGTGGTTGGTGCCGGTGAGCCTCAAGCCCGGCCTGGTGGTGTGCGATAATGGGCGAAATCTCGTTGCAGCTCTGGGACTAGCCGGTTTGACGCACATCCCTTGCCTGGCGCATGTGCTGAATTTGGTGGTGCAGAAGTTCATTCGCAACTACCCCGACATGTCAGAGCTGCTGCATAAAGTGCAGGTCGTCTGTTCGCGCTTCCGGCGTTCACACCCTGCCGCTGCTCGCCTGTCTGCGCTACAGTGTAACTTCGGCCTTCCCGCTCACCGCCTCATCTGCGACGTGCCAACCAGGTGGAACTCCACCTTGCATATGCTGGACAGACTGTGCGAGCAGCAGCAGGCCATAGTGGAGTTTCAGCTGCAGCACGCACGGATCAGACCCACTTCACCACCAATGACTGGGCCTCCATGCGAGACCTGTGTGCCCTGTTGCGCTGTTTCGAGTACTCCACCAACATGGCCAGTGGCGATGACGCCGTTATCAGCGTTACAATACCACTTCTATGTCTCCTTGAGAAAACACTTAGGGCGATGATGGAAGAGGCGGTGGCCCAGGAGGAAGAGGAGGAAGAGGGGTCATTTTTAGCACTTTCAGGCCAGTCTCTTCGAAGTGACTCAGAGGGAGGTTTTTTGCAACACCAGAGGCCAGGTACAAATGTGGCAAGACAGGGCCCACTACTGGAGGACGAGGAGGACGAGGATGAGGAGGAGGTGGAGGAGGATGAGGATGAAGCATGTTCACAGCGGGGTGGCACCCAAAGCAGCTCGGGCCCATCACTGGTGCGTGGCTGGGGGGAAACACAGGACGATGACGATACACCTCCCACAGAGGACAGCTTGTCCTTACCTCTGGGCAGCCTGGCACACATGAGCGACTACATGCTGCAGTGCCTGCGCAACGACAGCAGAGTTGACCACATTTTAACGTGTGCGGACTACTGGGTTGCCACCCTGATCGATCCCCGGTACCAAGACAATGTGCCCACCTTACTTCCTACACGGGAGCGTGATAGGAAGATGCGCGAGTACAAGCGCACGTTGGTAGACGCGCTACTGAGAGCATTCCCAAATGTCACAGGGGAACCAGTGGAAGCCCAAGGCGAAGGCAGAGGAGGAGCAAGAGGTCGCCAACGCAGCTGTGTCACGGCCAGCTCCTCTGAGGGCAGGGTTAGCATGGCAGAGATGTGGAAAAGTTTTATCACCACGCCACAGCTAACTGCACCACCACCTGATACGGAACGTGTTAGCAGGAGGCAACATTTCACTAACATGGTGGAACAGTACCTGTGCACACCCCTCCACGTACTGACTGATGGTACGGCCCCATTCAACTTCTGGGTCTCCAAATTGTTCACGTGGCCAAAACTAGCCTTTTATGCCTTGGATGTGCTGGCCTGCCCGGCGGCCAGCGTTTTGTCTGAACGTGTATTCAGCACGGCAGGGGGCGTCATTACAGACAAACGCAGCCGCCTGTCTACAGCCAATGTGGACAAGCTGACGTTCATAAAAATGAACCAGGCATGGATCCCACAGGACCTGTCCATCCCTTGTGCAGATTAGATATTAACTACCTCCTGTTAACAATATATTATTCTACTCCAGGGCACTTCCTCATTCAATACTGTTTTTATATTCATTTTACCATTATATTGCGGGGCAACCCAAAGTTGAATGAACCTCTCCTCTGTCTGGGTGTCGGGGCATAAATGTGTGAGAGTGGCCTGTTCCAGTGGTGGTTGACGTGAAGCCTGATTATCTGCTATGACATGAAAACAGATTCTGCGCTGACATAAGGCCAGATTCTCTGTTACGGGACCTCTCTCCTCTGCCTGGGTGCCTGGGCCTAAATGTGTGACAGTGGCCTGTTCCAGTGGTGGGTGACGTGATGCATGATTCTCTGCTATGACATGAAGACAGATTCTGTGCTGACATAAGGCCTGATTCTCTGTTACGGGACCTCTCTCCTCTGTCTGGGTGCCTGGGCCTAAATGTGTGACAGTGGCCTGTTCCAGTGGTGGGTGACGTGAAGCCTGATTCTCTGCTATGACATGAAGACTGATTCTGCGTTGACATAAGGCCAGATTCTCTGTTACGGGACCTCTCTCCTCTGTCTGGGTGCCAGGGCTTAAATGTGTGACAGTGGCCTGTTCCAGTGGTGGGTGACGTGAAGCCTGATTCTCTGCTATGACATGAAGACAGATTCTGTGCTGACATAAGGCCAGATTCTCTGTTACGGGACCTCTCTCCTCTGTCTGGGTGCCAGGGCTTAAATGTGTGACAGTGGCCTGTTCCAGTGGTGGGTGACGTGAAGCCTGATTCTCTGCTATGACATGAAGACAGATTCTGTGCTGACATAAGGCCAGATTCTCTGTTACGGGACCTCTCTCCTCTGCCTGGGTGCCGGGGCCTAAATGTGCGACAGTGGCCTGTTCCAGTGGTGGGTGACGTGAAGCCTGATTCTCTGCTATGACATGAAGACTGATTCTGCACTGACATAAGGCCAGATTCTCTGTTACGGGACCTCTCTCCTCTGCCTGGGTGCCGGGGCCTAAATGTGTGACAGTGGCCTGTTCCAGTGGTGGGTGACGTGAAGCCTGATTCTCTGCTATGACATGAAGACAGATTCTGTGGTGACATAAGGCCAGATTCACTGTTACGGGACCTCTCTCCTCTGTCTGGATGCCTGGGCCTAAATGTGTGACAGTGGCCTGTTCCAGTGGTGGGTGACGTGAAGCATGATTCTCTGCTATGACATGAAGACTAATTCTGCGCTGACATAAGGCCAGATTCTCTGTTACAGGACCTCTCTCCTCTGCCTGGGTGCCGGGGCCTAAATGAGTGACAGTGGCCTGTTCCAGTGGTGGGTGACGTGAAGACTGATTCTCTGCTATGACATGAAGACAGATTCTGTGCTGACATAAGGCCAGATTCTCTGTTACGGGACCTCTCTCCTCTGCCTGGGTGCCTGGGCCTAAATGTGTGACAGTGGCCTGTTCCAGTGGTGGGTGACATGATGCCTGATTCTCTGCTATGACATGAAGACAGATTCTGTGCTGACATAAGGCCAGATTCTCTGTTACGGGACCTCTCTCCTCTGCCTGGGTGCCGGGGCCTAAATGTGTGACAGTGGCCTGTTCCAGTGGTGGGTGACGTGAAGCCTGATTCTCTGCTATGACATGAAGACAGATTCTGTGCTGACATAAGGCCAGATTCTCTGTTACGGGACCTCTCTCCTCTGCCTGGGTGCCTGGGCCTTAAATGTGCGACAGTGGCCTGTTCCAGTGGTGGGTGACATGATGCCTGATTCTCTGCTATGACATGAAGACTGATTCTGCGCTGACATAAGGCCAGATTCTCTGTTACGAGACCTCTCTCCTCTGTCTGGGTGCCGGGACCTAAATGTGTTACAGTGGCCTGTTCCAGTGGTGGGTGACGTGAAGCCTGATTCTCTGCTATGACATGAAGACTGATTCTTTGCTGACATAAGACCAGATTCTCTGTTACGGGACCTCTCTCCTCTGCCTGGGTGCCGGGGCCTAAATGTGTGACAGTGGCCTGTTCCAGTGGTGGGTGACGTGAACCCTGATTCTCTGCTATGACATGAAGACTGATTCTGTGCTGACATAAGGCCAGATTCTCTGTTACGGGACCTCTTTCCTCTGCCTGGGTGCCTGGGCCTAAATATGTGACAGTGGCCTGTTCCAGTGGTGGGTGACGTGAAGCCTGATTCTCTGCTATGACATGAAGACAGATTCTGTGCTGATATAAGGCCAGATTCTCTGTTACGGGACCTCTCTCCTCTGTCTGGGTGCCGGGGCCTAAATGTGTGACAGGGGCCTGTTCCAGTGGTGGGTGACGTGAAGCCTGATTCTCTGCTATGACATGAAGACTGATTCTGCGCTGACATAAGGCCAGATTCTCTGTTACGGGACCTCTCTCCTCTGTCTGGGTGCTGGGGCCTAAATGTGTGACAGTGGCCTGTTCCAGTGGTGGGTGACGTGAAGCCTGATTCTCTGCTATGACATGAAGACAGATTCTGTGCTGACATAAGGCCAGATTCTCTGTTACGGGACCTCTCTCCTCTGCCTGGGTGCCGGGGCCTAAATGTGCGACAGTGGCCTGTTCCAGTGGTGGGTGACGTGAAGCCTGATTCTCTGCTATGACATGAAGACTGATTCTGCACTGACATAAGGCCAGATTCTCTGTTACGGGACCTCTCTCCTCTGCCTGGGTGCCGGGGCCTAAATGTGTGACAGTGGCCTGTTCCAGTGGTGGGTGACGTGAAGCCTGATTCTCTGCTATGACATGAAGACAGATTCTGTGGTGACATAAGGCCAGATTCACTGTTACGGGACCTCTCTCCTCTGTCTGGATGCCTGGGCCTAAATGTGTGACAGTGGCCTGTTCCAGTGGTGGGTGACGTGAAGCCTGATTCTCTGCTATGACATGAAGACTAATTCTGCGCTGACATAAGGCCAGATTCTCTGTTACAGGACCTCTCTCCTCTGCCTGGGTGCCGGGGCCTAAATGAGTGACAGTGGCCTGTTCCAGTGGTGGGTGACGTGAAGACTGATTCTCTGCTATGACATGAAGACAGATTCTGTGCTGACATAAGGCCAGATTCTCTGTTACGGGACCTCTCTCCTCTGCCTGGGTGCCTGGGCCTAAATGTGTGACAGTGGCCTGTTCCAGTGGTGGGTGACATGATGCCTTATTCTCTGCTATGACATGAAGACAGATTCTGTGCTGACATAAGGCCAGATTCTCTGTTACGGGACCTCTCTCCTCTGCCTGGGTGCCTGGGCCTAAATGTGTGACAGTGGCCTGTTCCAGTGGTGGGTGACGTGAAGCCTGATTCTCTGCTATGACATGAAGACAGATTCTGTGCTGACATAAGGCCAGATTCTCTGTTACGGGACCTCTCTCCTCTGACTGGGTGCCTGGGCCTTAAATGTGCGACAGTGGCCTGTTCCAGTGGTGGGTGACATGATGCCTGATTCTCTGCTATGACATGAAGACTGATTCTGCGCTGACATAAGGCCAGATTCTCTGTTACGAGACCTCTCTCCTCTGTCTGGGTGCCGGGACCTAAATGTGTTACAGTGGCCTGTTCCAGTGGTGGGTGACGTGAAGCCTGATTCTCTGCTATGACATGAAGACTGATTCTTTGCTGACATAAGACCAGATTCTCTGTTACGGGACCTCTCTCCTCTGCCTGGGTGCCGGGGCCTAAATGTGTGACAGTGGCCTGTTCCAGTGGTGGGTGACGTGAACCCTGATTCTCTGCTATGACATGAAGACTGATTCTGTGCTGACATAAGGCCAGATTCTCTGTTACGGGACCTCTTTCCTCTGCCTGGGTGCCTGGGCCTAAATATGTGACAGTGGCCTGTTCCAGTGGTGGGTGACGTGAAGCCTGATTCTCTGCTATGACATGAAGACAGATTCTGTGCTGATATAAGGCCAGATTCTCTGTTACGGGACCTCTCTCCTCTGTCTGGGTGCCGGGGCCTAAATGTGTGACAGGGGCCTGTTCCAGTGGTGGGTGACGTGAAGCCTGATTATCTGCTATGACATGAAGACTGATTCTGCGCTGACATAAGGCCAGATTCTCTGTTACGGGACCTCTCTCCTCTGTCTGGGTGCTGGGGCCTAAATGTGTGACAGTGGCCTGTTCCAGTGGTGGGTGACGTGAAGCCTGATTCTCTGCTATGACATGAAGACTAATTCTGCGCTGACATAAGGCCAGATCCTCTGTTACGGGACCTCTCTCCTCTGCCTGGGTGCCTGGGCCTAAATGTGTGACAGTGGCCTGTTCCAGTGGTGGGTGACGTGAAGCCTGATTCTCTGCTATGACATGAAGACAGATTCTGTGCTGACATAAGGCCAGATTCTCTGTTACGGGACCTCTCTCCTCTGCCTGGGTGCCTGGGCCTAAATGTGTGACAGTAGCCTGTTCCAGTGGTGGGTGACGTGATGCCTGATTCTCTGCTATGACATGAAGACTGATTCTACGCTGACATAAGGCCAGATTCTCTGTTACGGGACCTCTCTCCTCTGCCTGGTTGCCGGGACCTAAATGTGTGACAGTGGCCTGTTCCAGTGGTGGGTGACGTGAAGCCTGATTCTCTGCTATGACATGAAGACAGATTCTGTGCTGACATAAGGCCAGATTCTCTGTTACGGGACCTCTCTCCTCTGCCTGGGTGCCTGGGCCTAAATGTGTGACAGTAGCCTGTTCCAGTGGTGGGTGACGTGATGCCTGATTCTCTGCTATGACATGAAGACTGATTCTGCGCTGACATAAGGCCAGATTCTCTGTTACGGGACCTCTCTCCTCTGCCTGGTTGCCGGGACCTAAATGTGTGACAGTGGCCTGTTCCAGTGGTGGGTGACGTGAAGCCTGATTCTCTGCTATGACATGAATACTGATTCTGTGCTGACATAAGGCCAGATTCTCTGTTACGGGACCTCTCTCCTCTGCCTGGGTGCCTGGGCCTAAATATGTGACAGTGGCCTGTTCCAGTGGTGGGTGACGTGAAGCCTGATTCTCTGCTATGACATGAAGACAGATTCTGTGCTGACATAAGGCCAGATTCTCTGTTACGGGACCTCTCTCCTCTGCCTGGGTGCCTGGTCCTAAATGTGTGACAGTGGCCTGTTCCAGTGGTGGGTGACGTGATGCCTGATTCTCTGCTATGACATGAAGACTGATTCTGTGCTGACATAAGGCCAGATTCTCTGTTACGGGACCTCTCTCCTCTGCCTGGGTGCCGGGGCCTAAATGTGTGACAGTGGCCTGTTCCAGTGGTGGGTGATGTGAAGCCTGATTCTCTGCTATGACATGAAGACTGATTCTGTGCTGACATAAGGCCAGATTCTCTGTTACGGGACCTCTCTCCTCTGCCTGGGTGCCTGTGCCTAAATGTGTGACAGTGGCCTGTTCCAGTGGTGGGTGACGTGAAGCCTGATTCTCTGCTATGACATGAAGACAGATTCTGTGCTGACATAAGGCCAGATTCTCTGTTACGGGACCTCTCTCCTCTGTCTGGGTGCCTGGGCCTAAATGTGTGACAGTGGCCTGTTCCAGTGGTGGGTGACGTGAAGCCTGATTCTCTGCTATGACATGAAGACTAATTTTGCGCTGACATAAGGCCAGATTCTCTGTTACGGGACCTCTCTCCTCTGCCTGGGTGCCTGGGCCTTAAATGTGTGACAGTGGCCTGTTCCAGTGGTGGGTGACATGATGCCTGATTCTCTGCTATGACATGAAGACTGATTCTGCGCTGACATAAGGCCAGATTCTCTGTTACGGGACCTCTCTCCTCTGTCTGGGTGCCGGGACCTAAATGTGTGACAGTGGCCTGTTCCAGTGGTGGGTGACGTGAAGCCTGATTCTCTGCTATGACATGAAGACTGATTCTGTGCTGACATAAGGCCAGATTCTCTGTTACGGGACCTCTCTCCTCTGCCTGGGTGCCTGGGCCTAAATGTGTGACAGTGGCCTGTTCCAGTGGTGGGGGCCGTGATGCCTGATTCTCTGCTATGACATGAAGACTGATTCTTTGCTGACATAAGACCAGATTCTCGGTTACGGGACCTCTCTCCTCTGCCTGGGTGCCTGGGCCTAAATGTGTGACAGTGGCCTGTTCCAGTGGTGGGTGACGTGAAGCCTGATTCTCTGCTATGACATGAAGACTGATTCTGTGCTGACATAAGGCCAGATTCTCTGTTACGGGACCTCTCTCCTCTGCCTGGGTGCCTGGGCCTAAATATGTGACAGTGGCCTGTTCCAGTGGTGAGTGACGTGAAGCCTGATTCTCTGCTATGACATGAAGACAGATTCTGTGCTGATATAAGGCCAGATTCTCTGTTACGGGACCTCTCTCCTCTGTCTGGGTGCCGGGGCCTAAATGTGTGACAGGGGCCTGTTCCAGTGGTGGGTGACGTGAAGCCTGATTCTCTGCTATGACATGAAGACTGATTCTGCGCTGACATAAGGCCAGATTCTCTGTTACGGGACCTCTCTCCTCTGTCTGGGTGCCGGGGCCTAAATGTGTGACAGTGGCCTGTTCCAGTGGTGGGTGACGTGAAGCCTGATACTCTGCTATGACATGAAGACTAATTCTGCGCTGACATAAGGCCAGATTCTCTGTTACAGGACCTCTCTCCTCTGCCTGGGTGCCGGGGCCTAAATGTGTGACAGTGGCCTGTTCCAGTGGTGGGTGACGTGAAGCCTGATTCTCTGCTATGACATGAAGACAGATTCTGTGCTGACATAAGGCCAGATTCTCTGTTACGGGACCTCTCTCCTCTGCCTGGGTGCCTGGGCCTAAATGTGTGACAGTAGCCTGTTCCAGTGGTGGGTGACGTAATGCCTGATTCTATGCTATGACATGAAGACTGATTCTGCGCTGACATAAGGCCAGATTCTCTGTTACGGGACCTCTCTCCTCTGCCTGGTTGCCGGGACCTAAATGTGTGACAGTGGCCTGTTCCAGTGGTGGGTGACGTGAAGCCTGATTCTCTGCTATGACATGAAGACAGATTCTGTGCTGACATAAGGCAAGATTCTCTGTTACGGGACCTCTCTCCTCTGCCTGGGTGCCTGGGCCTAAATGTGTGACAGTGGCCTGTTCCAGTGGTGGGTGACGTGATGCCTGATTCTCTGCTATGACATGAAGACTGATTCTGTGCTGACATAAGGCCAGATTCTCTGTTACGGGACCTCTCTCCTCTGCCTGGGTGCCGGGGCCTAAATGTGTGACAGTGGCCTGTTCCAGTGGTGGGTGATGTGAAGCCTGATTCTCTGCTATGACATGAAGACTGATTCTGTGCTGACATAAGGCCAGATTCTCTGTTACGGGACCTCTCTCCTCTGCCTGGGTGCCTGGGCCTAAATATGTGACAGTGGCCTGTTCCAGTGGTGGGTGACGTGAAGCCTGATTCTCTGCTATGACATGAAGACAGATTCTGTGCTGACATAAGGCCAGATTCTCTGTTACGGGACCTCTCTCCTCTGCCTGGGTGCCTGGGCCTAAATGTGTGACAGTGGCCTGTTCCAGTGGTGGGTGACGTGATGCCTGATTCTCTGCTATGACATGAAGACTGATTCTGTGCTGACATAAGGCCAGATTCTCTGTTACGGGACCTCTCTCCTCTGCCTGGGTGTCGGGGCCTAAATGTGTGACAGTGGCCTGTTCCAGTGGTGGGTGATGTGAAGCCTGATTCTCTGCTATGACATGAAGACTGATTCTGTGCTGACATAAGGCCAGATTCTCTGTTACGGGACCTCTCTCCTCTGCCTGGGTGCCGGGGCCTAAATGTGTGACAGTGGCCTGTTCCAGTGGTGGGTGACGTGAAGCCTGATTCTCTGCTATGACATGAAGACAGATTCTGTGCTGACATAAGGCCAGATTCTCTGTTACAGGACCTCTCTCCTCTGCCTGGGTGCCTGGGCCTAAATGTGTGACAGTAGCCTGTTCCAGTGGTGGGTGACGTGATGCCTGATTCTCTGCTATGACATGAAGACTGATTCTGCGCTGACATAAGGCCAGATTCTCTGTTACGGGACCTCTCTCCTCTGCCTGGTTGCCGGGACCTAAATGTGTGACAGTGGCCTGTTCCAGTGGTGGGTGACGTGAAGCCTGATTCTCTGCTATGACATGAAGACAGATTCTGTGCTGACATAAGGCCAGATTCTCTGTTACGGGACCTCTCTCCTCTGCCTGGGTGCCTGGGCCTAAATGTGTGACAGTGGCCTGTTCCAGTGGTGGGTGACGTGATGCCTGATTCTCTGCTATGACATGAAGACTGATTCTGTGCTGACATAAGGCCAGATTCTCTGTTACGGGACCTCTCTCCTCTGCCTGGGTGCCGGGGCCTAAATGTGTGACAGTGGCCTGTTCCAGTGGTGGGTGACGTGAAGCCTGATTCTCTGCTATGACATGAAGACAGATTCTGTGCTGACATAAGGCCAGATTCTCTGTTACGGGACCTCTCTCCTCTGCCTGGGTGCCTGGGCCTTAAATGTGCGACAGTGGCCTGTTCCAGTGGTGGGTGACATGATGCCTGATTCTCTGCTATGACATGAAGACTGATTCTGCGCTGACATAAGGCCAGATTCTCTGTTACGGGACCTCTCTCCTCTGTCTGGGTGCCGGGACCTAAATTTGTGACAGTGGCCTGTTCCAGTGGTGGGTGACGTGAAGCCTGATTCTCTGCTATGACATGAAGACTGATTCTTTGCTGACATAAGACCAGATTCTCTGTTACGGGACCTCTCTCCTCTGCCTGGGTTCCGGGGCCTAAATGTGTGACAGTGGCCTGTTCCAGTGGTGGGTGACGTGAACCCTGATTCTCTGCTATGACATTAAGACTGATTCTGTGCTGACATAAGGCCAGATTCTCTGTTACGGGACCTCTTTCCTCTGCCTGGGTGCCTGGGCCTAAATATGTGACAGTGGCCTGTTCCAGTGGTGGGTGACGTGAAGCCTGATTCTCTGCTATGACATGAAGACAGATTCTGTGCTGACATAAGGCCAGATTCTCTGTTACGGGACCTCTCTCCTCTGCCTGGGTGCCGGGGCCTAAATGTGCGACAGTGGCCTGTTCCAGTGGTGGGTGACGTGAAGCCTGATTCTCTGCTATGACATGAAGACTGATTCTGCACTGACATAAGGCCAGATTCTCTGTTACGGGACCTCTCTCCTCTGCCTGGGTGCCGGGGCCTAAATGTGTGACAGTGGCCTGTTCCAGTGGTGGGTGACGTGAAGCCTGATTCTCTGCTATGACATGAAGACAGATTCTGTGGTGACATAAGGCCAGATTCACTGTTACGGGACCTCTCTCCTCTGTCTGGATGCCTGGGCCTAAATGTGTGACAGTGGCCTGTTCCAGTGGTGGGTGACGTGAAGCCTGATTCTCTGCTATGACATGAAGACTAATTCTGCGCTGACATAAGGCCAGATTCTCTGTTACAGGACCTCTCTCCTCTGCCTGGGTGCCGGGGCCTAAATGAGTGACAGTGGCCTGTTCCAGTGGTGGGTGACGTGAAGACTGATTCTCTGCTATGACATGAAGACAGATTCTGTGCTGACATAAGGCCAGATTCTCTGTTACGGGACCTCTCTCCTCTGCCTGGGTGCCTGGGCCTAAATGTGTGACAGTGGCCTGTTCCAGTGGTGGGTGACATGATGCCTGATTCTCTGCTATGACATGAAGACAGATTCTGTGCTGACATAAGGCCAGATTCTCTGTTACGGGACCTCTCTCCTCTGCCTGGGTGCCGGGGCCTAAATGTGTGACAGTGGCCTGTTCCAGTGGTGGGTGACGTGAAGCCTGATTCTCTGCTATGACATGAAGACAGATTCTGTGCTGACATAAGGCCAGATTCTCTGTTACGGGACCTCTCTTCTCTGCCTGGGTGCCTGGCTTAAATGTGTGACAGTGGCCTGTTCCAGTGGTGGGTGACATGATGCCTGATTCTCTGCTATGACATGAAGACTGATTCTGCGCTGACATAAGGCCAGATTCTCTGTTACGAGACCTCTCTCCTCTGTCTGGGTGCCGGGACCTAAATGTGTTACAGTGGCCTGTTCCAGTGGTGGGTGACGTGAAGCCTGATTCTCTGCTATGACATGAAGACTGATTCTTTGCTGACATAAGACCAGATTCTCTGTTACGGGACCTCTCTCCTCTGCCTGGGTGCCGGGGCCTAAATGTGTGACAGTGGCCTGTTCCAGTGGTGGGTGACGTGAACCCTGATTCTCTGCTATGACATGAAGACTGATTCTGTGCTGACATAAGGCCAGATTCTCTGTTACGGGACCTCTTTCCTCTGCCTGGGTGCCTGGGCCTAAATATGTGACAGTGGCCTGTTCCAGTGGTGGGTGACGTGAAGCCTGATTCTCTGCTATGACATGAAGACAGATTCTGTGCTGATATAAGGCCAGATTCTCTGTTACGGGACCTCTCTCCTCTGTCTGGGTGCCGGGGCCTAAATGTGTGACAGTGGCCTGTTCCAGTGGTGGGTGACGTGAAGCCTGATTATCTGCTATGACATGAAGACTGATTCTGCGCTGACATAAGGCCAGATTCTCTGTTACGGGACCTCTCTCCTCTGTCTGGGTGCTGGGGCCTAAATGTGTGACAGTGGCCTGTTCCAGTGGTGGGTGACGTGAAGCCTGATTCTCTGCTATGACATGAAGACAGATTCTGTGCTGACATAAGGCCAGATTCTCTGTTACGGGACCTCTCTCCTCTGCCTGGGTGCCGGGGCCTAAATGTGCGACAGTGGCCTGTTCCAGTGGTGGGTGACGTGAAGCCTGATTCTCTGCTATGACATGAAGACTGATTCTGCACTGACATAAGGCCAGATTCTCTGTTACGGGACCTCTCTCCTCTGCCTGGGTGCCGGGGCCTAAATGTGTGACAGTGGCCTGTTCCAGTGGTGGGTGACGTGAAGCCTGATTCTCTGCTATGACATGAAGACAGATTCTGTGGTGACATAAGGCCAGATTCACTGTTACGGGACCTCTCTCCTCTGTCTGGATGCCTGGGCCTAAATGTGTGACAGTGGCCTGTTCCAGTGGTGGGTGACGTGAAGCCTGATTCTCTGCTATGACATGAAGACTAATTCTGCGCTGACATAAGGCCAGATTCTCTGTTACAGGACCTCTCTCCTCTGCCTGGGTGCCGGGGCCTAAATGAGTGACAGTGGCCTGTTCCAGTGGTGGGTGACGTGAAGACTGATTCTCTGCTATGACATGAAGACAGATTCTGTGCTGACATAAGGCCAGATTCTCTGTTACGGGACCTCTCTCCTCTGCCTGGGTGCCTGGGCCTAAATGTGTGACAGTGGCCTGTTCCAGTGGTGGGTGACATGATGCCTTATTCTCTGCTATGACATGAAGACAGATTCTGTGCTGACATAAGGCCAGATTCTCTGTTACGGGACCTCTCTCCTCTGCCTGGGTGCCTGGGCCTAAATGTGTGACAGTGGCCTGTTCCAGTGGTGGGTGACGTGAAGCCTGATTCTCTGCTATGACATGAAGACAGATTCTGTGCTGACATAAGGCCAGATTCTCTGTTACGGGACCTCTCTCCTCTGCCTGGGTGCCTGGGCCTTAAATGTGCGACAGTGGCCTGTTCCAGTGGTGGGTGACATGATGCCTGATTCTCTGCTATGACATGAAGACTGATTCTGCGCTGACATAAGGCCAGATTCTCTGTTACGAGACCTCTCTCCTCTGTCTGGGTGCCGGGACCTAAATGTGTTACAGTGGCCTGTTCCAGTGGTGGGTGACGTGAAGCCTGATTCTCTGCTATGACATGAAGACTGATTCTTTGCTGACATAAGACCAGATTCTCTGTTACGGGACCTCTCTCCTCTGCCTGGGTGCCGGGGCCTAAATGTGTGACAGTGGCCTGTTCCAGTGGTGGGTGACGTGAACCCTGATTCTCTGCTATGACATGAAGACTGATTCTGTGCTGACATAAGGCCAGATTCTCTGTTACGGGACCTCTTTCCTCTGCCTGGGTGCCTGGGCCTAAATATGTGACAGTGGCCTGTTCCAGTGGTGGGTGACGTGAAGCCTGATTCTCTGCTATGACATGAAGACAGATTCTGTGCTGATATAAGGCCAGATTCTCTGTTACGGGACCTCTCTCCTCTGTCTGGGTGCCGGGGCCTAAATGTGTGACAGGGGCCTGTTCCAGTGGTGGGTGACGTGAAGCCTGATTATCTGCTATGACATGAAGACTGATTCTGCGCTGACATAAGGCCAGATTCTCTGTTACGGGACCTCTCTCCTCTGTCTGGGTGCTGGGGCCTAAATGTGTGACAGTGGCCTGTTCCAGTGGTGGGTGACGTGAAGCCTGATTCTCTGCTATGACATGAAGACTAATTCTGCGCTGACATAAGGCCAGATCCTCTGTTACGGGACCTCTCTCCTCTGCCTGGGTGCCTGGGCCTAAATGTGTGACAGTGGCCTGTTCCAGTGGTGGGTGACGTGAAGCCTGATTCTCTGCTATGACATGAAGACAGATTCTGTGCTGACATAAGGCCAGATTCTCTGTTACGGGACCTCTCTCCTCTGCCTGGGTGCCTGGGCCTAAATGTGTGACAGTAGCCTGTTCCAGTGGTGGGTGACGTGATGCCTGATTCTCTGCTATGACATGAAGACTGATTCTACGCTGACATAAGGCCAGATTCTCTGTTACGGGACCTCTCTCCTCTGCCTGGTTGCCGGGACCTAAATGTGTGACAGTGGCCTGTTCCAGTGGTGGGTGACGTGAAGCCTGATTCTCTGCTATGACATGAAGACAGATTCTGTGCTGACATAAGGCCAGATTCTCTGTTACGGGACCTCTCTCCTCTGCCTGGGTGCCTGGGCCTAAATGTGTGACAGTAGCCTGTTCCAGTGGTGGGTGACGTGATGCCTGATTCTCTGCTATGACATGAAGACTGATTCTGCGCTGACATAAGGCCAGATTCTCTGTTACGGGACCTCTCTCCTCTGCCTGGTTGCCGGGACCTAAATGTGTGACAGTGGCCTGTTCCAGTGGTGGGTGACGTGAAGCCTGATTCTCTGCTATGACATGAATACTGATTCTGTGCTGACATAAGGCCAGATTCTCTGTTACGGGACCTCTCTCCTCTGCCTGGGTGCCTGGGCCTAAATATGTGACAGTGGCCTGTTCCAGTGGTGGGTGACGTGAAGCCTGATTCTCTGCTATGACATGAAGACAGATTCTGTGCTGACATAAGGCCAGATTCTCTGTTACGGGACCTCTCTCCTCTGCCTGGGTGCCTGGTCCTAAATGTGTGACAGTGGCCTGTTCCAGTGGTGGGTGACGTGATGCCTGATTCTCTGCTATGACATGAAGACTGATTCTGTGCTGACATAAGGCCAGATTCTCTGTTACGGGACCTCTCTCCTCTGCCTGGGTGCCGGGGCCTAAATGTGTGACAGTGGCCTGTTCCAGTGGTGGGTGATGTGAAGCCTGATTCTCTGCTATGACATGAAGACTGATTCTGTGCTGACATAAGGCCAGATTCTCTGTTACGGGACCTCTCTCCTCTGCCTGGGTGCCTGTGCCTAAATGTGTGACAGTGGCCTGTTCCAGTGGTGGGTGACGTGAAGCCTGATTCTCTGCTATGACATGAAGACAGATTCTGTGCTGACATAAGGCCAGATTCTCTGTTACGGGACCTCTCTCCTCTGTCTGGGTGCCTGGGCCTAAATGTGTGACAGTGGCCTGTTCCAGTGGTGGGTGACGTGAAGCCTGATTCTCTGCTATGACATGAAGACTAATTTTGCGCTGACATAAGGCCAGATTCTCTGTTACGGGACCTCTCTCCTCTGCCTGGGTGCCTGGGCCTTAAATGTGTGACAGTGGCCTGTTCCAGTGGTGGGTGACATGATGCCTGATTCTCTGCTATGACATGAAGACTGATTCTGCGCTGACATAAGGCCAGATTCTCTGTTACGGGACCTCTCTCCTCTGTCTGGGTGCCGGGACCTAAATGTGTGACAGTGGCCTGTTCCAGTGGTGGGTGACGTGAAGCCTGATTCTCTGCTATGACATGAAGACTGATTCTGTGCTGACATAAGGCCAGATTCTCTGTTACGGGACCTCTCTCCTCTGCCTGGGTGCCTGGGCCTAAATGTGTGACAGTGGCCTGTTCCAGTGGTGGGGGCCGTGATGCCTGATTCTCTGCTATGACATGAAGACTGATTCTTTGCTGACATAAGACCAGATTCTCGGTTACGGGACCTCTCTCCTCTGCCTGGGTGCCTGGGCCTAAATGTGTGACAGTGGCCTGTTCCAGTGGTGGGTGACGTGAAGCCTGATTCTCTGCTATGACATGAAGACTGATTCTGTGCTGACATAAGGCCAGATTCTCTGTTACGGGACCTCTCTCCTCTGCCTGGGTGCCTGGGCCTAAATATGTGACAGTGGCCTGTTCCAGTGGTGAGTGACGTGAAGCCTGATTCTCTGCTATGACATGAAGACAGATTCTGTGCTGATATAAGGCCAGATTCTCTGTTACGGGACCTCTCTCCTCTGTCTGGGTGCCGGGGCCTAAATGTGTGACAGGGGCCTGTTCCAGTGGTGGGTGACGTGAAGCCTGATTCTCTGCTATGACATGAAGACTGATTCTGCGCTGACATAAGGCCAGATTCTCTGTTACGGGACCTCTCTCCTCTGTCTGGGTGCCGGGGCCTAAATGTGTGACAGTGGCCTGTTCCAGTGGTGGGTGACGTGAAGCCTGATACTCTGCTATGACATGAAGACTAATTCTGCGCTGACATAAGGCCAGATTCTCTGTTACAGGACCTCTCTCCTCTGCCTGGGTGCCGGGGCCTAAATGTGTGACAGTGGCCTGTTCCAGTGGTGGGTGACGTGAAGCCTGATTCTCTGCTATGACATGAAGACAGATTCTGTGCTGACATAAGGCCAGATTCTCTGTTACGGGACCTCTCTCCTCTGCCTGGGTGCCTGGGCCTAAATGTGTGACAGTAGCCTGTTCCAGTGGTGGGTGACGTGATGCCTGATTCTATGCTATGACATGAAGACTGATTCTGCGCTGACATAAGGCCAGATTCTCTGTTACGGGACCTCTCTCCTCTGCCTGGTTGCCGGGACCTAAATGTGTGACAGTGGCCTGTTCCAGTGGTGGGTGACGTGAAGCCTGATTCTCTGCTATGACATGAAGACAGATTCTGTGCTGACATAAGGCAAGATTCTCTGTTACGGGACCTCTCTCCTCTGCCTGGGTGCCTGGGCCTAAATGTGTGACAGTGGCCTGTTCCAGTGGTGGGTGACGTGATGCCTGATTCTCTGCTATGACATGAAGACTGATTCTGTGCTGACATAAGGCCAGATTCTCTGTTACGGGACCTCTCTCCTCTGCCTGGGTGCCGGGGCCTAAATGTGTGACAGTGGCCTGTTCCAGTGGTGGGTGATGTGAAGCCTGATTCTCTGCTATGACATGAAGACTGATTCTGTGCTGACATAAGGCCAGATTCTCTGTTACGGGACCTCTCTCCTCTGCCTGGGTGCCTGGGCCTAAATATGTGACAGTGGCCTGTTCCAGTGGTGGGTGACGTGAAGCCTGATTCTCTGCTATGACATGAAGACAGATTCTGTGCTGACATAAGGCCAGATTCTCTGTTACGGGACCTCTCTCCTCTGCCTGGGTGCCTGGGCCTAAATGTGTGACAGTGGCCTGTTCCAGTGGTGGGTGACGTGATGCCTGATTCTCTGCTATGACATGAAGACAGATTCTGTGCTGACATAAGGTCAGATTCATTTTAACGGGACCTCTCTCCTCTGCCTGGGTGTCGGGGCCTAAATGTGTGACAGTGGCCTATTCCAGTGGTGGGTGATGTGAAGCCTGATTCTCTGCTATGACATGAAGACTGATTCTGTGCTGACATAAGGCCAGATTCTCTGTTACGGGACCTCTCTCCTCTGCCTGGGTGCCGGGGCCTAAATGTGTGACAGTGGCCTGTTCCAGTGGTGGGTGACGTGAAGCCTGATTCTCTGCTATGACATGAAGACAGATTCTGTGCTGACATAAGGCCAGATTCTCTGTTACGGGACCTCTCTCCTCTGCCTGGGTGCCTGGGCCTAAATGTGTGACAGTAGCCTGTTCCAGTGGTGGGTGACGTGATGCCTGATTCTCTGCTATGACATGAAGACTGATTCTGCGCTGACATAAGGCCAGATTCTCTGTTACGGGACCTCTCTCCTCTGCCTGGTTGCCGGGACCTAAATGTGTGACAGTGGCCTGTTCCAGTGGTGGGTGACGTGAAGCCTGATTCTCTGCTATGACATGAAGACAGATTCTGTGCTGACATAAGGCCAGATTCTCTGTTACGGGACCTCTCTCCTCTGCCTGGGTGCCTGGGCCTAAATGTGTGACAGTGGCCTGTTCCAGTGGTGGGTGACGTGATGCCTGATTGTCTGCTATGACATGAAGACTGATTCTGTGCTGACATAAGGCCAGATTCTCTGTTACGGGACCTCTCTCCTCTGCCTGGGTGCCGGGGCCTAAATGTGTGACAGTGGCCTGTTCCAGTGGTGGGTGACGTGAAGCCTGATTCTCTGCTATGACATGAAGACAGATTCTGTGCTGACATAAGGCCAGATTCTCTGTTACGGGACCTCTCTCCTCTGCCTGGGTGCCTGGGCCTTAAATGTGCGACAGTGGCCTGTTCCAGTGGTGGGTGACATGATGCCTGATTCTCTGCTATGACATGAAGACTGATTCTGCGCTGACATAAGGCCAGATTCTCTGTTACGGGACCTCTCTCCTCTGTCTGGGTGCCGGGACCTAAATTTGTGACAGTGGCCTGTTCCAGTGGTGGGTGACGTGAAGCCTGATTCTCTGCTATGACATGAAGACTGATTCTTTGCTGACATAAGACCAGATTCTCTGTTACGGGACCTCTCTCCTCTGCCTGGGTTCCGGGGCCTAAATGTGTGACAGTGGCCTGTTCCAGTGGTGGGTGACGTGAACCCTGATTCTCTGCTATGACATTAAGACTGATTCTGTGCTGACATAAGGCCAGATTCTCTGTTACGGGACCTCTTTCCTCTGCCTGGGTGCCTGGGCCTAAATATGTGACAGTGGCCTGTTCCAGTGGTGGGTGACGTGAAGCCTGATTCTCTGCTATGACATGAAGACAGATTCTGTGCTGATATAAGGCCAGATTCTCTGTTACGGGACCTCTCTCCTCTGTCTGGGTGCCGGGGCCTAAATGTGTGACAGGGGCCTGTTCCAGTGGTGGGTGACGTGAAGCCTGATTCTCTGCTATGACATGAAGACTAATTCTGCGCTGACATAAGGCCAGATCCTCTGTTACGGGACCTCTCTCCTCTGCCTGGGTGCCTGGGCCTAAATGTGTGACAGTGGCCTGTTCCAGTGGTGGGTGACGTGAAGCCTGATTCTCTGCTATGACATGAA
This sequence comes from Bufo bufo, assembly GCF_905171765.1. NCBI lineage: Eukaryota > Metazoa > Chordata > Amphibia > Anura > Bufonidae > Bufo > Bufo bufo. The sequence continues at coordinate 242,355,588 of NC_053393.1, read as the reverse complement.
GACAGATTCTGTGCTGACATAAGGCCAGATTCTCTGTTACGGGACCTCTCTCCTCTGCCTGGGTGCCTGGGCCTAAATGTGTGACAGTAGCCTGTTCCAGTGGTGGGTGACGTGATGCCTGATTCTCTGCTATGACATGAAGACTGATTCTGCGCTGACATAAGGCCAGATTCTCTGTTACGGGACCTCTCTCCTCTGCCTGGTTGCCGGGACCTAAATGTGTGACAGTGGCCTGTTCCAGTGGTGGGTGACGTGAAGCCTGATTCTCTGCTATGACATGAATACTGATTCTGTGCTGACATAAGGCCAGATTCTCTGTTACGGGACCTCTCTCCTCTGCCTGGGTGCCTGGGCCTAAATATGTGACAGTGGCCTGTTCCAGTGGTGGGTGACGTGAAGCCTGATTCTCTGCTATGACATGAAGACAGATTCTGTGCTGACATAAGGCCAGATTCTCTGTTACGGGACCTCTCTCCTCTGCCTGGGTGCCTGGGCCTAAATGTGTGACAGTGGCCTGTTCCAGTGGTGGGTGACGTGATGCCTGATTCTCTGCTATGACATGAAGACTGATTCTGTGCTGACATAAGGCCAGATTCTCTGTTACGGGACCTCTCTCCTCTGCCTGGGTGCCGGGGCCTAAATGTGTGACAGTGGCCTGTTCCAGTGGTGGGTGACGTGAAGCCTGATTCTCTGCTATGACATGAAGACTGATTCTGTGCTGACATAAGGCCAGATTCTCTGTTACGGGACCTCTCTCCTCTGCCTGGGTGCCTGTGCCTAAATGTGTGACAGTGGCCTGTTCCAGTGGTGGGTGACGTGAAGCCTGATTCTCTGCTATGACATGAAGACAGATTCTGTGCTGACATAAGGCCAGATTCTCTGTTACGGGACCTCTCTCCTCTGTCTGGGTGCCTGGGCCTAAATGTGTGACAGTGGCCTGTTCCAGTGGTGGGTGACGTGAAGCCTGATTCTCTGCTATGACATGAAGACTAATTTTGCGCTGACATAAGGCCAGATTCTCTGTTACGGGACCTCTCTCCTCTGCCTGGGTGCCTGGGCCTTAAATGTGTGACAGTGGCCTGTTCCAGTGGTGGGTGACATGATGCCTGATTCTCTGCTATGACATGAAGACTGATTCTGTGCTGACATAAGGCCAGATTCTCTGTTACGGGACCTCTCTCCTCTGCCTGGGTGCCTGGGCCTAAATATGTGACAGTGGCCTGTTCCAGTGGTGGGTGACGTGAAGCCTGATTCTCTGCTATGACATGAAGACAGATTCTGTGCTGACATAAGGCCAGATTCTCTGTTACGGGACCTCTCTCCTCTGCCTGGGTGCCTGGGCCTAAATGTGTGACAGTGGCCTGTTCCAGTGGTGGGGGCCGTGATGCCTGATTCTCTGCTATGACATGAAGACTGATTCTTTGCTGACATAAGACCAGATTCTCTGTTACGGGACCTCTCTCCTCTGCCTGGGTGCCTGGGCCTAAATATGTGACAGTGGCCTGTTCCAGTGGTGAGTGACGTGAAGCCTGATTCTCTGCTATGACATGAAGACAGATTCTGTGCTGATATAAGGCCAGATTCTCTGTTACGGGACCTCTCTCCTCTGTCTGGGTGCCGGGGCCTAAATGTGTGACAGGGGCCTGTTCCAGTGGTGGGTGACGTGAAGCCTGATTCTCTGCTATGACATGAAGACTGATTCTGCGCTGACATAAGGCCAGATTCTCTGTTACGGGACCTCTCTCCTCTGTCTGGGTGCCGGGGCCTAAATGTGTGACAGTGGCCTGTTCCAGTGGTGGGTGACGTGAAGCCTGATACTCTGCTATGACATGAAGACTAATTCTGCGCTGACATAAGGCCAGATTCTCTGTTACGGGACCTCTCTCCTCTGCCTGGGTGCCGGGGCCTTAATGTGTGACAGTGGCCTGTTCCAGTGGTGGCTGACGTGAAGCCTGATTCTCTGCTATGACATGAAGACAGATTCTGTGCTGACATAAGGCCAGATTCTCTGTTACGGGACCTCTCTCCTCTGCCTGGGTGCCTGGGCCTAAATGTGTGACAGTAGCCTGTTCCAGTGGTGGGTGACGTGATGCCTGATTCTCTGCTATGACATGAAGACTGATTCTGCGCTGACATAAGGCCAGATTCTCTGTTACGGGACCTCTCTCCTCTGCCTGGTTGCCGGGACCTAAATGTGTGACAGTGGCCTGTTCCAGTGGTGGGTGACGTGAAGCCTGATTCTCTGCTATGACATGAAGACTGATTCTGTGCTGACATAAGGCCAGATTCTCTGTTACGGGACCTCTCTCCTCTGCCTGGGTGCCTGGGCCTAAATGTGTGACAGTGGCCTGTTCCAGTGGTGGGTGACGTGATGCCTGATTCTCTGCTATGACATGAAGACTGATTCTGTGCTGACATAAGGCCAGATTCTCTGTTACGGGACCTCTCTCCTCTGCCTGGGTGCCGGGGCCTAAATGTGTGACAGTGGCCTGTTCCAGTGGTGGGTGATGTGAAGCCTGATTCTCTGCTATGACATGAAGACTGATTCTGTGCTGACATAAGGCCAGATTCTCTGTTATGGGACCTCTCTCCTCTGCCTGGGTCCCTGGGCCTAAATATGTGACAGTCTCCTGTTCCAGTGGTGGGTGACGTGAAGCCTGATTTTATGCTATGACATGAAGACAGATTCTGTGCTGACATAAGGCCAGATTCTCTGTTACGGGATCTCTCTCCTCTGCCTGGGTGCCTGGGCCTAAATGTGTGACAGTGGCCTGTTCCAGTGGTGGGTGACGTGATGCCTGATTCTCTGCTATGACATGAAGACTGATTCTGTGCTGACATAAGGCCAGATTCTCTGTTACGGGACCTCTCTCCTCTGCCTGGGTGTCGGGGCCTAAATGTGTGACATTGGCCTGTTCCAGTGGTGGGTGATGTGAAGCCTGATTCTCTGCTATGACATGAAGACTGATTCTGTGCTGACATAAGGCCAGATTCTCTGTTACGGGACCTCTCTCCTCTGCCTGGGTGCCGGGGCCTAAATGTGTGACAGTGGCCTGTTCCAGTGGTGGGTGACGTGAAGCCTGATTCTCTGCTATGACATGAAGACAGATTCTGTGCTGACATAAGGCCAGATTCTCTGTTACGGGACCTCTCTCCTCTGCCTGGGTGCCTGGGCCTAAATGTGTGACAGTAGCCTGTTCCAGTGGTGGGTGACGTGATGCCTGATTCTCTGCTATGACATGAAGACTGATTCTGCGCTGACATAAGGCCAGATTCTCTGTTACGGGACCTCTCTCCTCTGCCTGGTTGCCGGGACCTAAATGTGTGACAGTGGCCTGTTCCAGTGGTGGGTGACGTGAAGCCTGATTCTCTGCTATGACATGAAGACAGATTCTGTGCTGACATAAGGCCAGATTCTCTGTTACGGGACCTCTCTCCTCTGCCTGGGTGCCTTGGCCTAAATATGTGACAGTGGCCTGTTCCAGTGGTGGGTGACGTGAAGCCTGATTCTCTGCTATGACATGAAGACAGATTCTGTGCTGACATAAGGCCAGATTCTCTGTTACGGGACCTCTCTCCTCTGCCTGGGTCCCTGGGCCTAAATGTGTGACAGTGGCCTGTTCCAGTGGTGGGTGACGTGATGCCTGATTCTCTGCTATGACATGAAGACAGATTCTGTGCTGACATAAGGCCAGATTCTCTGTTACGGGACCTCTCTCCTCTGCCTGGGTGCCTGGGCCTAAATGTGCGACAGTGGCCTGTTCCAGTGGTGGGTGATGTGAAGCCTGATTCTCTGCTATGACATGAAGACAGATTCTGTGCTGACATAAGGCCAGATTCTCTGTTACGGGACCTCTCTCCTCTGCCTGGGTGTCGGGGCCTAAATGTGTGACAGTAGCCTGTTCCAGTGGTGGGTGACGTGATGTCTGATTCTCTGCTATGACATGAAGACTGATTCTGTGCTGACATAAGGCCAGATTCTCTGTTACGGGACCTCTCTCCTCTGCCTGGGTGCCTGGGCCTAAATATGTGACAGTGGCCTGTTCCAGTGGTGGGTGACGTGAAGCCTGATTCTCTGCTATGACATGAAGACAGATTCTGTGCTGACATAAGGCCAGATTCTCTGTTACGGGACCTCTCTCCTCTGCCTGGGTCCCTGGGCCTAAATGTGTGACAGTGGCCTGTTCCAGTGGTGGGTGACGTGATGCCTGATTCTCTGCTATGACATGAAGACAGATTCTGTGCTGACATAAGGCCAGATTCTCTGTTACGGGACCTCTCTCCTCTGCCTGGGTGCCTGGGCCTAAATGTGCGACAGTGGCCTGTTCCAGTGGTGGGTGATGTGAAGCCTGATTCTCTGCTATGACATGAAGACAGATTCTGTGCTGACATAAGGCCAGATTCTCTGTTACGGGACCTCTCTCCTCTGCCTGGGTGTCGGGGCCTAAATGTGTGACAGTAGCCTGTTCCAGTGGTGGGTGACGTGATGTCTGATTCTCTGCTATGACATGAAGACTGATTCTGTGCTGACATAAGGCCAGATTCTCTGTTACGGGACCTCTCTCCTCTGCCTGGGTGCCGGGGCCTAAATGTGTGACAGTGGCCTGTTCCAGTGGTGGGTGACGTGAAGCCTGATTCTCTGCTATGACATGAAGACAGATTCTGTGCTGACATAAGGCCAGATTCTCTGTTACGGGACCTCTCTCCTCTGCCTGGGTGCCTGGGCCTAAATGTGTGACAGTGGCCTGTTCCAGTGGTGGGTGACGTGATGCCTGATTCTCTGCTATGACATGAAGACTGATTCTGCGCTGACATAAGGCCAGATTCTCTGTTACGGGACCTCTCTCCTCTGCCTGGTTGCCGGGACCTAAATGTGTGACAGTGGCCTGTTCCAGTGGTGGGTGACGTGAAGCCTGATTCTCTGCTATGACATGAAGACAGATTCTGTGCTGACATAAGGCCAGATTCTCTGTTACGGGACCTCTCTCCTCTGCCTGGGTGCCTGGGCCTAAATGTGTGACAGTGGCCTGTTCCAGTGGTGGGTGACGTGATGCCTGATTCTCTGCTATGACATGAAGACTGATTCTGTGCTGACATAAGGCCAGATTCTCTGTTACGGGACCTCTCTCCTCTGCCTGGGTGCCGGGGCCTAAATGTGTGACAGTGGCCTGTTCCAGTGGTGGGTGATGTGAAGCCTGATTCTCTGCTATGACATGAAGACTGATTCTGTGCTGACATAAGGCCAGATTCTCTGTTACGGGACCTCTCTCCTCTGCCTGGGTGCCTGGGCCTAAATATGTGACAGTGGCCTGTTCCAGTGGTGGGTGACGTGAAGCCTGATTCTCTGCTATGACATGAAGACTGATTCTGTGCTGACATAAGGCCAGATTCTCTGTTACGGGACCTCTCTCCTCTGCCTGGGTGCCTGGGCCTAAATGTGTGACAGTGGCCTGTTCCAGTGGTGGGTGACGTGATGCCTGATTCTCTGCTATGACATGAAGACTGATTCTGTGCTGACATAAGGCCAGATTCTCTGTTACGGGACCTCTCTCCTCTGCCTGGGTGTCGGGGCCTAAATGTGCGACAGTGGCCTGTTCCAGTGGTGGGTGATGTGAAGCCTGATTCTCTGCTATGACATGAAGACAGATTCTGTGCTGACATAAGGCCAGATTCTCTGTTACGGGACCTCTCTCCTCTGCCTGGGTGCCTGGGCCTAAATGTGTGACAGTAGCCTGTTCCAGTGGTGGGTGACGTGATGCCTGATTCTCTGCTATGACATGAAGACTGATTCTGCGCTGACATAAGGCCAGATTCTCTGTTACGGGACCTCTCTCCTCTGCCTGGTTGCCGGGACCTAAATGTGTGACAGTGGCCTGTTCCAGTGGTGGGTGACGTGAAGCCTGATTCTCTGCTATGACATGAAGACAGATTCTGTGCTGACATAAGGCCAGATTCTCTGTTACGGGACCTCTCTCCTCTGCCTGGGTGCCTGGGCCTAAATGTGTGACAGTAGCCTGTTCCAGTGGTGGGTGACGTGATGCCTGATTCTCTGCTATGACATGAAGACTGATTCTGCGCTGACATAAGGCCAGATTCTCTGTTACGGGACCTCTCTCCTCTGCCTGGGTGCCGGGGCCTAAATGTGTGACAGTGGCCTGTTCCAGTGGTGGGTGACGTGAAGCCTGATTCTCTGCTATGACATGAAGACTGATTCTGTGCTGGCATAAGGCCAGATTCTCTGTTACGGGACCTCTCTCCTCTGCCTGGGTGCCGGGGCCTAAATGTGTGACAGTGGCCTGTTCCAGTGGTGGGTGACGTGAAGCCTGATTCTCTGCTAAGACATGAAGACAGATTATGTGCTGACATAAGGCCAGATTCTCTGTTACGGGACCTCTCTCCTCTGCCTGGGTGTCGGGGCCTAAATGTGCGACAGTGGCCTGTTCCAGTGGTGGGTGATGTGAAGCCTGATTCTCTGCTATGACATGAAGACTGATTCTGTGCTGACATAAGGCCAGATTCTCTGTTACGGGACCTCTCTCCTCTGTCTGGGTGCCGGGGCCTAAATGTGTGACAGTGGCCTGTTCCAGTGGTGGGTGACGTGAAGCCTGATTCTCTGCTATGACATGAAGACTGATTCTGTGCTGGCATAAGGCCAGATTCTCTGTTACGGGACCTCTCTCCTCTGCCTGGGTGCCGGGGCCTAAATGTGTGACAGTGGCCTGTTCCAGTGGTGGGTGACGTGAAGCCTGATTCTCTGCTAAGACATGAAGACAGATTATGTGCTGACATAAGGCCAGATTCTCTGTTACGGGACCTCTCTCCTCTGTCTGGGTGCCTGGGCCATAAATGTGTGACAGTGGCCTGTTCCAGTGGTGGGTGACGTGAAGCCTGATTCTCTGCTATGACATGAAGACTGATTCTGCGCTTACATGAAGCCAGATTCTCTGCTATGGCATGAAGAGACTGATTCTCTGCTGACATGAAGCCAGATTCTTTGCTATGGCATCAAGAGACTGATTCTCTGCTGACGTGAAGCCAGATTCTCTGCTATGGGACCTCTGTCCAATTGATATTGGTTCATTTTTATTTTTTTTATTTTTATTTTAATTCATTTCCCTATCCACATTTGTTTGCAGGGGATTTACCTACATGTTGCTGCCTTTTGCAGCCCTCTCGCTCTTTCCTGGGCTGTTTTACAGACTTTTTAGTGCCCAAAAGTTCGGGTCCCCATTGACTTCAATGGGGTTCGGGTTCGGGACGAAGTTCGGGTCAGGTTCGGATCCCGAACCCGAACATTTCCGGGAAGTTCGGCCGAACTTCTCGAACCCGAACATCCAGGTGTTCGCTCAACTCTATCCATGAGCTATCCCACCCATCCCAAAATACATAGGCAACAAAACTGACCACTATACACAATGAGTCCTCAAATGAAGTCAGTATCTAGATCTCATAAAGTGGCGAAAATAAACCTGGAATGTCAGGGACCCACTATGGATGTATATAGAAGTGCCATATGGGGATGTCAGGCTATACTAAACACAGGACGTACCTGAAGAGTTGGTGAATATGATGGATGCCAGACCCTAAGCGCGAGACCTCGACGCGAGTTTCACCTCAGCGGCTTCGTCAGGAGGATGAAAGATGGCTTAACTAGTAAGGGAGTTGCCCTAAGTCTATTGTGGATTTGAGATATAAGCTTTTTAGGCTGCTTCGGAGAATTAATAATGGACTCCATCCAAACCAAGGGTCTAAGCAGTTCACCCTCGCGTGTGTTGTGGGATACGAACTGCTTAACGAATGTAATCAGTGTTAGACCAGCGGGTTGAGGTTTTAAGATCTCCATAATGTCGTTACTACTTATTATTTCTCCCGTAGGCTCCAGAAAGGATGTGATAAGTACAGGCGAGCATCTTAGTTCTCAAGGAGTAGAAGACAATCTGTCTGGGGAGATTGTTCCAATCACGTCTCCAACTTGTAGGAGAGGAGATGGGAACGGTATAGAACAATGAGTGGATAGTAACCATTTCCAAGCATTAAGTGTCGCTTTTAAAATTGGGTAAGAAGAGGGGGTTGTATAAGTTGGGTTTTGGCAACCTAGAAGAAGTGAGCGAAAGGATCTGCCCATCAGTTGTTGTTCTAGAGAAACCCATGATTTATCAGATTTAATCCGTAACCACTCGACTACCCTAGAAAGCAGTATTGCATTACCATAAATCTCAGGGTCAGGAACGCCTATACCGCCCAGGGCCACAGGTTTTGAAAGCTGGGAATAAGCTAACCTCGATTTCTTACTGTTCCATATAAAGGATCTGAATTTTTTCCTCATCTGTTCGTAGAATGACTTAGTTATAGGGATGGGCATAACTTGTTGGAGGTATGACGAGGTATAATCAAGGATGTCAGGAGGTTCTTACGCCCAAACCAAGACAGATATGGGGTACGTTGATTGAGGTTATCTATATCCTTAAACATAGATTGGAGCAGGGGGGGATAATTAAGCGTAAAGAGGTCTGGGATGGATGGACTTATCCTAACACCCAGATAGGTCAGGAAAGGGGAGGACCAGTCAAAGGGCGAGTCAGTTTTTAAGGTCTGTTTGTTTGTTGGGGAGATGCCCAGGCTCATAATTTGGGATTTTTTTTCCGTTAATTTTGAAATGAGAGATTATGCTATAGTTTTGTAAGTGCTTTTGAATGATAGTGAGGGAAACCATGGAGTTGGTGGTCATGATCATGACGTCATCAGCAAAGGCCGCTAATTTGTGCTCTTGGTCACCCAGTCTAATACCACTAATGAGTGAATTGCTTCTCACTGAAACCAGTAGGGGC